>NC_031965.2:12361399-13000746 GCF_001858045.2 Oreochromis niloticus
ATGACCCTGCAGGGAAATGGGTCCGTGTGAGTGTCCTGACTGGTACAACAGACTCATATGTTTGTTGCTCATCAGCACAGTGTGACTCTGCTCGTACGACTTCTCCCTGGTACTACATGAACACACATGACTCACAGTCCAGGTGGGTCTTTTCTCTTTCCTTATATAGCTGTGGTAAACCTAGTCTTTGTAACTGCAGTGAAAAGTTTATCTCCACTCGAGCTATGACTCACCATATAAAACGACAGCCCTGGTGATAACCCGTTGTTCCTACTATGACTTATTATAAAATGCAAGCTTGTACAGTGTGGTCTGAGGCAGCGCTGCCATGACTTACCTCTGAGTCATGAGTCACTATAAATGGCTGTTGGTCAATCCCTGTGAGAGCAAATTTCCTTTTGTTAGCATGCCTGCATAATCTCAATGATAGCAGACAGGATATTGAGTTAAGGTCACTCAGTTTGAGACACTGTTTGGAGGCAAAGAGTACTGAATACTGTGCCATATGACACATGGAGTCATTAGGTATCCTCTACCAGCCTTATTAGAGTACTTTCACTTGTAATTCGGGATGTGCTAAACCTGATAAGTAGCAGAGTATGTGGCTGAATATAATTGGAAGAATAATCCACTGAACGTACGCATATTTGATGACAGAAAGTCAGATTAAAATAAGCTTTACAACCGATTTCTCATCATATTGACATATCCACCGTGTAACACATATACTGGATATTCAATGAAGGAACTAATCATTTCTCTTAATTAAGTCTAAAATTATTACTTTGAGCAAAATCAGATTAATCTCGAATTCTGATTTATTTTCATACTCCTTTACAATGTATAAAGCTCAGTTATCCTTAAACTCATTTTTCTCAGATAGCTGTACTGTTTCAAAAGAAACATGATGATTATATTAACAGATGTGTATTTTGAGGGTTCAGACTCTCCAGAAAACTTCAAAAGGGATGAAGGGAACGTGATATTCTCCATTTAGTCAGTTTCTTGCAGGAACTTTTCACCTAGACAAGTAGTAGTAAATAGGTAGTACTTACTATAAAGTAGTTTAAAAAAGAATAGGCAGTAAGTACTTTGTAGCAAATGTAAAAGTAGGTCATTAGACTGATATAATAACAGGAAGTAAATGGCATTTTATGTTTCTCGGAGTAAAGCGAACAATTTTTCAGTCATCCTTCACTTTATTGAACTTGTTTATTCACATTAAATGAACTTAACTCTGTGACTCATGAGGTGATTTGAAGTGACTCAGTCAGCAAATTCACATTGTTTAAACAGCTTTGAATGCTCTATGTGTCTAAAATAACTGCTGCATATAGTATAACAGCATGATTCCCGTCCTCCTATCATCAGTTCCTTTCGCTAATGACTCTAAATTTACTCTAGTGTAAAGCAACTGTTGAGCCCTTAGCACAGCAATCTTAATAATTAACACTTGAACAGCTGTTGCTTCAACCAAGTCTCTTTTTTCAACTTTACTCAACAGTGACGCCTCAGTGAGGTATATGTGGACAACATATGTGGACACCACAAACCAGAAATAAGGCACCGGGAGAGCAAAAGTGTAGCGCAGAAATGGGAAAATACAATGCAATAAATGATCAAACTAACTGGCTTTGCCTAAAAGAAAAAAATCTGTTTTTATAGACTTTGGGACTTACATTCAACGACCATTTGAACGCTAGTGGCACAGATTCAACAACATTTCCTCAGACATTTTGCTTCATATTGACAGCATGACAGAGTTGCTACAGATTTGTGGGTTGGAAGTGAACCTGCCACTCCACCACAACTCAAAGCTCCCCACTGAACTGAGATGCAGTAGCAAGTGAACAGAAATCGAGACTCATCACATCAGATAACATTTTTCTAATCTCCTGCTATCCAATGTTGGTGAGTCTGTGTAAATTAATGGATGAATCCTTCAGTCAGCCCCACTGCTCTTGGATTTAAACTCAGGGTTGGCCTTTTAGGGATCTGACAAAATCAAACCATCAAATTCCATCCAACCATTTTCTTCAGCTTATACAGGACCAGGTCGCAGGGGGCAATAGCCTAAGCAGAGAAGCCGAGACCATTTCTCTCCCTAGCCCCCTTCTCGAGCTTGTCCAGGGCAACACCAAGGCGTTCCCTGGCCAGCCGAAAGATATAATCTCTGCAGCGTGTCCTGGGTCTGCCTAGGGGCCTCCTCCCAGTGGGACATGCCCAGAACACCTCATCCTAGCTCTTAAAAAGTGGCCAGTCATCCTTCGCAGAAAGCTCATCTTCCGCCGCTTGTATCCCTGATCTCGTTCTTTCGGTCACTACCCAATGTGACTCATGGCCATAGGTGACGGTCGGGACACAGACCGACGCTAAATTGAGAGCTTCGCTCTCTCTTTACCAAAACGGACTGGTACAGGATCCATGTCACTGCAGCCATAGCACCAATCGGTCTGTCGATCTCCCGCTCCCCTCTTATTTAAAGTTCCCCGCTTCAGGCAGCAACTCATCCCTGACACAGAGTGGGATCTGAGTATTCTAACCAGAGGGTGGAAAAAGATGAAATTGCACCACCCAGAGGTTATTTTCCTTTATTACAATCATATATACCTAATAAATCATCTTTCTGACAATGTAGGTTACTTACTCAACCAAATAGAATATTATATATCTCATGATTCAGTAAAAGGACTAGATGTTACAGTCCCTGATATTGCATTGCTTTATATGGAGAGAATCTTGAGGGATGGCTGTTATGAGGAAAGGCAGCCCTGAAACTTTACCAGCAGCACACATCGTCAGTATTTTATCTCATAAAATAATTAAAGCTCATTAATCCTGGACATCAGAGTCTTAATCTTTCTTTCTCCTCCTAAAGACGAACAGCCATCTTTATGTCTAAAGTCCTACTACTATGTGGGATTTTAGTATGCTCTAGTATGCACATCATACTTTGCAAACAGTAAGACTGAGTAAAATCCCAATTTGACTCATAATTGCACATTATGTCAAATATACCAGCCTGTCATTTGCATTTATATGGCAACTAAAGCCCTCAATCTCAGAGAACATATGCATAGAAGAGCAAGCATTTGGTCACAGACCATTGCTTTTCTTTGTGGCTGATATCATTTCTCAATCGCCTAAGCCCCATTCACACACCCCATGACAATATGCAAAGAATGTCCCTGGGCTACCACTGTATTGCTGCAGTTGAACAATGGGAAAGGAAGGAGCACTCTGGTTGTTGGAGTTGTTATCAGACTCCACAAGCCTTTAACAATGTGTAACGTATAAGTCAGGGACACAAACAAAAGACATCTGCCTAATAAGGGTTTTGCATTACTGACAAACATGCAAAAAAGAACGCATTAAACTGATTTCACAGCTCATCGCAATTTATTCCAAATGTTTTCCTCTAGATGGATGTTTAACCATTTTAAGATAAATACGATTAATAGTAGCAGCTTTTTTTGGGTGCTTACTTGTAACACTGGAGTCAGTCCACGTGCTTGACTGGATACTTTTGTGCCTCCAGCAAGAATCGAAGCAGGAACATTTCAGTGTCAAGCAGTTGCATTCCCCACTACACTGAGCAGACAAAAACATTCAACAGACCGACTGAAGAGTCTGCCAACAACAGCGAAGAATATTGACATGTGACCTGCTTGTAAAGAGAGGGTCATCTAGTCAAAGAGATTAAAGCTGGAACATCTGAAGACCATTTCAACCCAACCCAGATACTGTACCTTCAGTCAGCGGTCAGTTGTAAGTAGCAGCAGCAGGTCTCGATAGCATAGCACTGACTACGACAAATCCATGTTTTTCTGTATTTATTTGATTGATTATTTTTTATTATTCGGCGAAAGTAAGTACTAAATGCCCCTAAAGGAGCAAGGGTGGAGTGTTAGGTGCTACAAGCAGTGTTTAAGGTCGGCTGTACCTAACATTGTAGCCACTAACCCAGCAGAGGTTATCACTGTGCCTGACCTCTGTGCGGTTCACACTGAATACCATGTTCTTGCCCAAGTGTTTAGTAAGGATCGGGCCTTGTCACTCCTGCCTCACTGTCCCTATGACTTTCGTATAGATCTTCTCCCTAGCCATCCCTTTCCAACAGTTGTCTGTACAGTCTCTCAAAGCCTGAGCGCGTGGCTATGGAGCACTATATAACGGACTCACTTGCAGCAGGCATTATTCGGCCATCCACATCTCCCCTCGGGGCAGGATACTTCTTTGTTGAGAAGAAGGATAAAACCCTGTGCTCCTACATTGATTTTCAGGGGTTAAATTAAAAACTGTTAAGAATAAGTGCTAGCTGCTAGCATACGCCTTTGAGCTACAGCAGGTGCCACAATCTTTTCTAAACTGGACCTCCACGATGCCTATCATCTGGTCTGCATTCAAGAAGGGGATGAGTGGAAAACTGCTTTCAACACTCACCTGGGGCACTTTGAGTACCTCGTTATGACGTTTGGCCTCACCAACACCCCAGCTGTGTTTCAGGCCATGGTAGATGACGTTCCTCGGGATTTCATTGTCTACTTAGACGACATCCTCATCTTCTCTAAGACTCGAGCTGAACACGTGAAATAAGTGTGTTTGGTTCTGCACCGGCTACTGGAGAATCGACTGTAAAGGGAGAGAAGTGTGAGTTTCACGTTCAAACAGTCTCATTTTTGGGCTTTATTGTGGAGCAGGGACAACTGAGGGCCGTCACTGCTAAAATGAAGGCAGTCATAGAGTGGCTGGAACCCAAGACCCGGGAAGAGGTCCAGAGATTCCTGGAATATCCCAACTTTTACCAACGGTTTATCCGCAACTTCAGTAAAGTTGTGTCACCTCTAACTCAACTTACTTCTCCCAAACAGCAGTTCCTTTGGTCGTCAGCAGCGCAGCAAGCCTTTGGGCTTTTGAAGCAACTGTTTTCATCTGCACCTGTTTTAATCCAGGTGGACCTAAATCAACCCTTTGTGTTGGAGGTGGACGCTTCGGACTCTGGTATGGGAGAGGTCCTCTCGCAGCGGGTGGAAAGTATATTGGATCCATGTGCCTTTTTCTCCTGTCGTCTTTCCCAGGCGAATTATGATGTGGGGGATCGAGAGCTACTCGCTATCAAGCTGGCCTTAGAGGAGTGGCGTCACTGGTTGGAGGGGAGCGAGCACCCGGTACTGATCTGGATGGACCACAAGAACTTAGCATACCTTCAAGTGGCCAAATGCCTCAATGCCCGGCAAGCTAGGTGGGCTTTGTTTTTCACCTGTTTCAACCTCACTATCACCTACAGACCTGTCTGGTTTAGTGTTGCTCACGCAACACTAAACCAGACACCCTCTCATGGCAATTCTCACCAGTGGAGGATGCAGAGGAAAAGGACAAAACCATCCTTCCCGCCTCTGGTGTAGTGACCTGGAAGACTGAGAAATTAATCAGAGAAGCCCAGCAGCAGGAACCTTACCCTTGTTTGGGCCCGGAGGGCTGGCAATATGTACCTACTGCGGTACATGGTAAGGTCATCCACTGGGCACACACTGCACAGTTGTTCCTGCCATCCGGGTAAAAATCGCACTATAAAATTCCTACAACATCTGTTTTGGTGGCCTCCCTTGCCAAGGATGTCCAGGAGTATGTGGCTGACTGCCCTATTTGTGTTCAAAACAAGGGTCTGAGCTCTCCACCTTCGTGCCGTGGATTTCGTTACTGGACCTCCGTCATCCTCAGGAAATACCACCATCCTCACCATCATTGACTGCTTCTCCAAGGCAGCTCATTTTGTGGCGTTGGCTAAACTCCCGTCTGCCTTCGAGACTGCTGAACTCCTCACACAACATGTCTTCCGCTTGCATGACATACCACAAAATATTGTCTTGGATCGGGGCCCCCAGTTCACCTCCCAGGTATGGAGGGAGTTTTGTTTTGAGCTGGGGGCCTGAGTCAGTTTGTCGTCTGGTTTTCACCCTCAGACTAATGGCCAAGCAGAGAGAGCTAACCAGGACCTGGAAAGCCATACTGTGATGCGTTGCCTCCTCCAACCAGTCCTCCTGGAGTGAGCAGTTAGCCTGGGTGGAGTATGCCCACAACGCTAGCACCTCAACAGTAGGAGTGACCCCCTCTGAGGCATTGCTGGGATACCAATTCCCGCACCTTTCCGTCACAGAGTGTGAGTTGGCGGTCACGTAAGTGCAACATCATATTCGTCACTGCTGGCGAGCATGGCAGGCTACTAGGGCAGCCTTGCTCAGGATGCAAAATAAAAGACTGGCTGCCCGTCATCGTGCTCCGGCCCCTGTCTACCGAGTCGGCCAACAGGTATGGCTCTTGTCTAAACACATTCCACTGAGGACAGAATCTAAAAAGCTTGCTCCAAGTTCATCGGTCGTTTTCCCATTCAAGCTGTTCTCAACCCTGTGACTGTTTGTTTGACCCTCTCTTGCAATATTCAAATTCACAATGTGTTTCACGTCTCTCAGGTGAAACAGTTTTGGAGCAGCCCGTTGTACGTACATCATGTTTCAGTTCAATTCAATTTATTTATACAGCGCCTAATCACAACAACAGTCATCTCAAGGCACTTTATATTGTAAGGTAGACCCTACAATAATACATACAGAAAAACCCAATAATCATATGACCCCCTATGAGCAAGCACTTTGGCGACAGTGAGAAGGAAAAACTCCCTTTTAACAGGAAGAAACCGCTGGCAGAACCAGGCTGATGGGTCTGTCTAGCACAGGCCCACCGCTGGAACGAGACAATTTAACTACACAGCAAAGCAAGACACGAGTAGGCAAAGTTCTTTATGTTTCTCATGCATGAGGGAGACCTGACCTCCGTCAGACTCTCGTCTGCTCCCTCGTAACACTGCTCTTTACTGAGGTTACATGAATATGCATAAATTCATTAACATATGATGTTTCACATAGGTATACATGTGGACAAAGAATACCTTGTCTGTGTGTGTGTGTGTGTGTGTGTGTGTGTATGGGGTCAAGATGTGACCCCGTGAAGACTCCCCAAAGCTGGTGCCAGGAGTCTAGCGGTCCATCTGAACAAAGGCTCTTACACTCAAACAGATATACGTGTGTTTGCTATACCATATATCAGCAAGAGAAGATACGACCTCTCCTAGGAGGTGTGTGATCTATGCCAGAACACTCTGAAGAGAAGTGAACGCACTCCTCTCTTCATGCTATACAGAGTTGTTACAGACCACTAAGGATCAGACCTCTATCATTATGCAATCGATTATAAAACTCTAAGCACATATGAGTAAAAATTTCTAAGCATAAATGACAATCCAATAATATAAACCTGACACAGGCTCAGGGAGGGGTGGTCATCTGCAGTGACCGGTTAGGCTGGGAGAATCATCGTACATCGTAAGAAATCAAAATTACAAAATAACTCAAAATGCTGTGTCACAGACAAAAAAGTGATCTGGACTTATTAATTCTTGAAAAACTGTAATATATTTAATGTTTTTTACATGGTAAAACATGAAATCACCCACTTCTAACTGATACCCTTTAGAGGCAGTTCTATCCCATGTTTCACAGTAATTACACTTTTTTGTAGCCGTTTAGGCTCAGAGCCTCTTTTGGATCCTGTATCGTTGTTCTATCGAGATCTGGTTTTCTTGCTCAGGCCCATCAACAGGCACTGATGTAGGATCTGACATCCCAGCTGGGGGTTAATGTCTATCTGGGAAAATCAACTCTTAAAGTATGTTTAATAATTGTTTGTTTATACCACACAGGTCTGCTGTTGAGGCTGAAACATTACATGCCTTATTTCACTTCAGCCACATGATGACAGCAAAAAAGCCCATACATAAATGCAAAGAGCTCAGCCATAGCTGTTCTGATGTCATTTTTCAGTTTAATGTAGTATCTTGGTCACATTTTTAATTTGTTTTCCATAAAATAAAATAATACTGGCACAAATTACATTACGGTAACTCTGTCCATCACAAGCTGTTTAATCTTGTCATGTGACCTGGCGTAGATAGAGATTGAAGTCCCCGCCCATCCACATCACAGCTAAGAGACAGTAAAAGGTCTCAATATCCAGCCTTACGTGAGTAAACATGATCAGAGTGCTAAAACAGAGCTTTTCTCTATTTCCAATTAGTGACAAATTTTTATTCATAAAAAAATATGTCAAAATATGTTTGATCAGTATATAAATGAGAAATGTAGTTTGAATAGTAGACATGACTGTTGTAATGTCTGAGTGTTTGAGGGTGTGTGTGTGTGTGTGTATGAGCACATGTGCCAGCTTCAGCCTTGGCAGTTTTGTGTGTTTCTGGAGAAATGCAGGAAGATAAGAACTGTGTCGCCATCCCATCATACAAATAATCCTAAATCAGAAAAATAGCATAAGTATTGCAATTGTTAAACACAGAACCATGGTTTATATGTGGTTTTGCTGATGGTTAACACAGTTGCACAATCAGGGGGAACCGCAGCCCAAACTGTGAACCTGTGAATAGATTTTGGAATTTTTGGCTTTTCATCTGCTCATTTTTGCCGTGTTAAATGGTTAATTCAGAAGGATTTGATTAACACCACATTTCTGAATGCTCAGCTGCTTTCCTGTAGGGTGATTTTCATCAACTCGGAACTCTGGGATAAGTGCTTTTTTAGATCCAGTTGTGTTTATAATGGCATTATTTTATGAATATATATATATATATATATATATATATATATATATATATATTATTAGAAAGTGGGTCTGTTTGCAATACTTTTGTTACAGTGGCAGTGGAGATACACACACACATGCACAGTGACGTTTTATGCCTTCTCCAGAACACTGTCTATACTCTGACCACAAGTTTGCATCATGGTGCTGATCCAGAATCCTTACCTTATTGTTTATTCCTAGTGCTATAATAATAAGGTAATAAGAACAAAAAAATAAAGTAATAAATTATTGGGAAGCACTAATGCAGCAAAGTGTTCGCAGGTTTCCTCTGTGGTGGCCATCTTGTTTTCCCTGCCTCGGTTGCAGCTCTTTTATAGGCCAGTCAGAATTGAGAAGGCGTGGCCTCAGAGTATTTAAAGCTGGCAGCTGCGTAACATAAATATAAATTTGTATAAAATGTATTTATGATTAGTCAGTTTGTTTGACTATCCACTCTGTGCAAGGCAGAAAGGCTATTAAATGTTTAAAGTGCAGAGATAGAATAACTTTACTGCTGTAAAATCAGCATTTTGTCATATTTGAAATATAAATCTAATATAATGTGTTTCTTCACGTATTTTCTTTTAAAATACAGTCTGTGTCTTTTTGCATAATATTATGTATATGATAATAATCCATAATTATGTGGATATACATATCAAATATCCGTTTTTAGTGAACTATACATCTACACAATCTTATTGTTTAGAATAAATCTGCAGCAAATGGTATGCCATGATGGTAACAGTGGTACCCAGGGTAAGTAGTAGTAAGCCACCTTTGTACACCTGAATACCAATTTTAAACCTCAAGTCTCCTCATTAATCCTTAAATTCTATTTCACAGTAAAAGTCTGTCATATCAAAGCACATTCAACATAGACTTGAAATTTATTAAGGGGAAAATCGTGTGGATAGTGCTTTTCATCTGGCTTATTGTTCAGTACGTGAAATCTAAATAATCTGTTCGAGGTGTTTTGTAATTAGTAATTTTGTATCATAATATACACAGTCATTTAAGAACTTTCAAAGGACACACATGATTTTTTTAAAGCAATGTTTTAATAAATTAAATTAAATTAAATTAAATTAAATTAAATTAAATTAAATTAAATTAAATTAAATTAAACTTTGGAGGTTTTAGCTCTTTATACATTAAAGTTACAGTAGGATAAAAATAATTATCAGGAAAAATGTCCTTCATTTGTTAAATTAATCCCATCCGATACCACATGAGAAATATAAATATATAATTTTCTGTTGTAACCTTCAAACTGAATGGTATTGTAACAACACTCATTTTTCACTTTTTCACAAAACTAAAGCATCACTACTTCCACGTCTAATCCGGTCTTTAAGTCTGACGTCATTAGTTGTGTCTGGGCCCAAACTCCGCTGCAGATCCCAAAGTCGAACGATCACTGCGGCATCACTGAGAGTTGAAAAAGTGTCTAAATTCTTTCATCTTTAATAAAATGATCAGTGTGGCTGCTCTACCAGGTGTAACAATTAAGTTTAACATCCAGGCATCCATGAAAAAAAAGGATTTATGAAATTTAACGGAGTTAGAAGTTAGCAGGGAGTTAGCTCGCTGGTTTCCGTCTAAATATAATATACCATGTTCTTCTGACTGAGGGATTTCTGAAACAAACTGTCTGTTTCTAACTGTGCTGATGCTAGCATGACTAAAGGTAGCCAAGCAGCAGTAAATATGTGAAGCAAGGCAGAAGGATACACTCATAAAATGAACAGGATCATAAGAATATGAGACCACGAGCACTGCAAATGTAAAATATGTTGACATAAAATGGCATGTTATTTGAAATCTATATGAAACAATGACAAAACTATTTTTTTCTATTTTTCCAATTTATTTTTTTCCCAATTGTCCAAATTAGTCTGAGATTGGCCTTAGTGTCCCAGAAATCATATTTATATACAACTAAATATGACTCAGCAAATATGTTTTAAATGGATGATTCCTCATCCATTTAAATATTTGCCGAGTCCTAAATTTGATGCCAGTGAGCTTATCAGCGGTTGATGTTAAAAAAAAGTCCCCAAATCCCCCATGAGCAAGCACTTGGCGACAGTGGAGAGGAAAAACTCCCTCTTAATAGGGAGAAACCTCTGACAGAACCGGGCTCAGGAAGGGGTGGCCTTCTGTCTCGACCGAGTGGGATTCAAATGTTCACTGACAGTTTAGTTGTATATAAATATGATTTTTAGGACATGATGTTGAGACCAATTAGGTGAAAAGGCGACGCAGCCAGTTCCGCTTCTTCTTCTTTTTCTTACTTGGCGGTATCTCTGGCAGGCTCTTAACTTCAGTTTCGAGGTCAGCCACCTTGGCAGTAAGCATTTTCTGTTTTTCTTGCAGTCTTTGCAAAGATTCCTGTACAGACAATGCAGGCGAGTCCTCTTTTCCTATCTTCTTCTCTCCTCCAGTGCCTTTTTCTTTCAGAGGCTCAGATTTTTGCATTTCATTTGCATCGATGGAATTTTGTTCGTTTTGCTCCTTTGGGATTTTAAGGGAGGAAGCTTTGGCTTCTTCCAGCTCTCGCTCAAGAGTCTCTACCTTCGAATCATTGGAGCAGAGCTGGGATTTGAGGTCACTGATTTCTGTTTTGCGTGCCTCCTGCTCCTGCCTATGTTTAATGGCCTGTTCTTTGAGCTGATTTTGAGCTGCTAGGAGCTGTTTCTGGAGCATCTCTATCTGCTCTTGTTGAATCCTACATTGGACCTCAAATTCAGCCTCCTTAGAGGACTTCAGGCCTACAGAGTCAGTGTGTGAAGCCTCTTTGGTTTGAGTGGTAGACTCCACACACTGCTCTGTGGCAGGGTGGCTGATTTGGTCCTGCAGGGTAAGCATCACCTCATCAAGTTTGACAATTGCTTCATTGTCATTTGTGAGAGCCTCTGTCTCTGTCTTATTGCTAGAAGCCTCCTCCAGCTGCTCTACGAGGTCTTTAATTGTTTCCTCATGATGTCTTTTGTTGTCATGCATTTGTGCATGAAGGTTGTTCACCTGAAACTGGTAATAAGAGGCCATCTTGTTAGCAGCTACCATTTTCCAATAAAGGGCATTCTGATAGTTTTGGGAGACTTGCAGTTGCTGTCTGAGAGCAGCAATCTCGTGCCACGGATTAAAGTGGACTCTTCCCTGATGGGGTGTAAATGTGGGATTGGGCTGATGTTGCCAAGTCCCTCTGTTAGGCCCAGGGTTCTGTCCGCTGGGGTTATTCACATTTCCCTCTCTCTTCATCTTCATATCCTCCTTTGCTTCTGAAAGAGTGAGGGATTCAGGGTTTTGCCTTTCAGAAGATGCTTCAGTGTTTTCTGGTATTTCTGGCATTTCTTTATTACTCGGGTTTGTTCCATCAGCCATGATGTTTTGAGCTTCTAGAAGAGCCCGAGCATATGCCCGAGTAATTGGTCTTCTTGGTTCCTCGGCCACTCTTTTCTCTTTTTGCTTTTTGGTTTTCTTTGGTTTCACAACCATTTCCTTTTGAATTTCTGCCACAGCAGACTTTCCAGGATTTGGTCTTCCGGCGTTTTCAAGCTCAGTTTTTGGTCTTTGCAAGATAGTTATTTTTGGTGTGACGACCATTTCTGTTTGAGCTTGTGCCACAGCAGACTTTCCAGGATTTGGTCTTCCGGCATTTTCAAGCTCATTTTTTGGTCTTTGCAAGATAGTTATTTTTGGTGTGACGACCATTTCTGTTTGAGCTTGTGCCACAGAAGACTTTCCAGGATTTGGTCTTCCGGCATTTTCAAGCTCATTTTTTGGTCTTTGCAAGATAGTTATTTTTGGTGTGACGACCATTTCTGTTTGAGCTTGTGCCACAGCAGACTTTCCAGGATTTGGTCTTCCGGCATTTTCAAGCTCATTTTTTGGTCTTTGCAAGATAGTTATTTTTGGTGTGACGACCATTTCTGTTTGAGCTTGTGCCACAGGAGACTTTCCAGGATTTGGTCTTTCAGCTTTTTCAAGCTCATTTTTTGGCCTTTGCAAGATAGTTATTTTTGGTGTGACGACCATTTTTGTTTTTGCTTCTGCCATTTTAGATGTTTCAGCGTTTGCGTCTGCGTTTCTCTGCGTCTGCCTTGTCTTTGTTTTAACAACCAGGTTGTTTTGTGTTTCTCCCATCTGAGATTAACTAAAGTTGGTTGAGTTTCACCCCTATTTAAGGGATTTGCCAGTAGAATGTGCACTGTGACATCACCACCTGTTTCTTTGAAGTGCTGTTCCTTTGAAGTTCCATGATTGGAACAATTCAAAATAAAATGCCCACAAACCTACTGTAAAGGAAAGGCTTTTATTTTGTAGCACCTACTGAAATAACACTGTAGAAACTACTGTACAGGAATTGCAGTAAAAAATAAAACAAAAGAAAATATAAGTGTTAAAAAAAACCTAACCAAAGTAGAAGACGACTGTTCAGTTGAAAAGTATTCGACATTTTAGAGATTCTCACGCATGAAAACTTCTTTCATAATTTAACTAGGACAGGTGGAAAACTTTTATATTTAGTGAAATATATTTATTAACACTATCCAATAAGAGTTACTGAATGTCTGTAGGCAGTGAGATCTTGGTGGTTGCCGAGGCGACAAAATGTCATCTATGTTTTGTTTTAAATTCATTTTCATTGCTAAATCTAAGAATTAACCGACTACAGAGAGAGACGTTAATAGAGGTTTATTAACTCTTACCATCATATCCACTGTGGAAAAATCTGTCATATTTAGCATAATATATTAGTCATTTGAACAATCCAAGTATGCAAAGTAAAATTCACAGGAGAGCTTATGAGACCACAAACACTGTTGAGGTCCATGTTCAGAGACACAGTTTTTTTGGAGGTGAAGCCTAGAGGACAGCTGGCAGCTACAGATTTGCCTAGATTTTAGATTTACATCTGCTTTTTTTAAACATTATGAGTAAACTAATGCAGGTATGAGAATCAGGCATAGGCTGTGTTGAAAGGTGTCTATTAAAACTGTATTAAATGTATATGTATTACATTTTTAAAAATAAGAATACACATTTTATGCCACAAACCTGAGTTGTCATATACATCTGTGAGTTTTATGTGCACAACAGTATGCACATGTGGTCTGTGCATGTACACGCATGAAGAATTTGACATTGCAGCATCTATGAAAGTGTTCATTGTGTAGAACTCACAACCCAAACCTCTACTAGAAAACTGTCTAAAAGACTAGTTTTAGTATTTAAACTATCATTTGTAGTTTTTCTGAGCAAAATCCCCAACTGTTAAGATCTCATTGATATTTGTTGATGCTGTCTCCACTGAGTAAGCAGCAGCGCCCTCTGATGTTTGTGTGCAGAAGTGGAAAAGGTTACAGCACCTGGTATTGCATAAACAGATTGTTTTGATTTTGTGCATGACTGATGATTATTTTACATTTTTGTATTTTTAATGATAACTTTATTAGGTTTTCAGCGTCCCTTATTGCAGAATAAAGATCTCTTATGAAAGTTTGTTTGGGTTTTGGGGGTTTCATCTTTAGCTCCATTCTAAGAAAATGAGCAGCTTCAAGTCTTCTCAATGTAGGACACATACAGTATGTCATGCTGAAATATAGAGCACTTACAGTAGAACCCAGTACAAGCAAACTACAAACATTTGCATTCCCTGCGAAAATGCTGTGTTAACGCTGTACGGTTGAAACTGTCTGCTGAAAACAGCTGAAAAAGCTGAAAATAGCAGAAAATAGCTGAAGAAGCTGAAGTCAGTATCTGAAAAGTTGTTGAAATTGTAATACCTTTGCAGACGCATAACAACTTATCAAAAATGTAATAACTTTGTAGAAATGAAATTTCTAAGAAGAAACAAAATAACTTTGCAGAAACATAGTGACTTGGCAGAAATAGTACAACATAGCAGAAGTGATGTAATACAGCAGCATGTTAATATTTAGCACAAACATAACAACTTGGAAGAAATGGTGTAAGAGTATAACTTAATATAAAGTAGTATAATAGCATAACTTAGTAGAAATGCAACATAATAGCAGAAATACTATAATTTAGGAGAAAAGTAATAACTTAAGCAGAAATATTAGAAAAGCAAAATGGCCAGCTGAAAAAAAGCTGAACAAGGTAAAGTTCCCTCAGAACTACTTGTTGTTCAACTGTGAAAAATTGAACTGGTAAAAAGTTTTAAAAAGCAAGAAAGAACAGCCAGCAGATACACACAATTAGAAATATGGACACATGTGCACACACACTTATGCACCCAGACACACACATACACACACACACACACACACTGAGCGGCAGAGGTGGAAAGAGTACTCAAAATTTGTACTCAAGTACAAGTACTGTTACATTGGTTAAATTGTACTCAATTACAAGTAAAAGTACTGGTGTTAAAAAAATACTTGAGTAAAAGTACAAAGTACTCTTCTCAAAAACTACTCAGAGTATTCATTACTTTTTAACCGATGGGTGTTTTATTGTGTTGTCAATAGCAAGTTTAAACTGACAGAGAGGGAGAGCGAGAGACAGATTTTGTGTTATAACCTTCACGTTAGGGACGCACAGTGTGAGCACTCAGGTCGCATCAGAGCATCGGGCCGTATAGTGTGAGACGCTGCATCGTGACCTACGAACTTCTAACCCCTGCGAGTCAATTGTACAGTTTGAGCAGGAGCTGAATAACGTGACTGAAAAAATTGCACAGTGTATGCCCAGCTTAAGGGGTCACCTGGTCCAGCCCTAACTATATGCTTTAGCAAAAATGAAAGTTTTAAGACTAATCTTAAAAGTAGAGATAGTGTCTGTCTCCTGAATCCAAACTGGAAGCTGGTTCCACAGAAGAGGGGCCTAAAAACTGAAGGCTCTGCCTCCCATTCTACTTTTAAATACTCTAGGAACGACAAGTAAGCCTGCAGTGCGAGAGCAAAGTGCTCTAATGGGGTGATATGGTACTACAAGGTCATTAAGATAAGATGGGGCCTGATTATTTAAGACCTTGTATGTGAGGAGCAGGATTATGAATTTAATCCTGGATTTAACAGGAAACCAATGAAGGGAAGCCAATACAGGAGAAATATGCTCTCTCTTTCTAGTCCCTGTCAGGACTCTTGCTGCAGCATTTTGGATAAACTGAAGGCTTTTCAGGGAGTTTTTAGGACATCCTGATAATACTGAATTACAGTAGTCCAGCCTTGAGGTAATAAATGCATGAATTAGTTTTTCAGCGTTACTCTGAGACAGAATATTTCTAATTTTAGAGATGTTGCACAAATGGAAGAAAGCAGTCCTACATATTTGTTTAATAAGTGCATTGAAGGACATATCCTGGTCAAAAATGACTCCAAAGTTCCTCACAGCGTTACTGGAGGCCAAGGTAATGCCATCCAGAGTAAGAATCTGCTTAGATACCATATTTCTAAGATTTTTAGGGCCGAGTACAATAACCTCAGTTTTATCTAAATTAGAAGCAGAAAATTAGAGGCCATCCAGGTCTTCATGTCTTTAAGACATTCCTGCAGTTTAACTAATTGGTGGGTGTTATCTGGCTGCATGGATAGATAGAGCTGGGTGTCATCTGCATTGCAGTGAAAAGGCATGCTATGCCTTCTGATGATACTGCCTAAGGAAAGCATGTATAATGTAAACAGGATTCAAGATCATGCCTTGTGGTTTCTTTTTCACTAAATATGAGAAATATTATGAGATATTGCTCTTAAATATAACTAACTAAAGCTTTCAAATGTAGTTGTATTTGTCTCGGAGATGTACCAGAGTAGAACTTTAAAAAGTGATGTGAAATGGAAGTAATACTTGGCACTGTATTTGATTAAACTGAGTTAAAGTCAACCATCCAAATGTAATTTATTTAATGTTGGCTCTATTTATATTGTAAAACATGAAATACCCACTTCTACGTTATACCCTCTATAGGCAGTTCTATCCCGTGTTTCACAGTAATTACAGTTTTGTAGCTGGCTAGGCTCGGAGCCTTTTGGATCCTGTATCATTCCTCTATCGAGATCTGCTTTTCTTGCTCAGGCCCATAGTGTTTGTCATCTGGCTTATTGTTCAGTACGTCAAATCTAAATAATCTGTTCGAGGTGTTTTGTAATTAGTAATTTTGTATCATAATATACACAGTCATTTAAGAACTTTCAAAGGACACACATGATTTTTTTAAAGCAATGTTTTAATAAATTATTAAATTAGTTTTAGTGTTCATGCCATGCTAGTTTGCCATGAACTCTAAAACTGTAGATACACGAGTACTGGGAATTGCCCCAGTTGTCATGAATCCGTAGTGTCACGTACTTCACCACACTGATGTTAGATTGCTGTGAGACAAGAAAGATAAATAACAGTTAGTTGAATAAAACATCTGTGACTGTTAAAAGGGTGACAAGATGGTAAATTTAGAGATATTGTCATTACTACAAGAGGATATAGGGGATAATCTACAATTATTATTTTCTAAAAAGTTTGTGAAAAAAAGTGGATGTGCATGTGAACAATGGCACAGTGGACTCACGGCTATTTTAAATGTTTGAAGTGGCCCTCCATTTGGGTCATATTGGAAGGTACCCAGATAAATGACTGGATCCTCAGTATGTTGATTTCCCTGAGACACAAAGAGATGCATATCAAGTTTTCCTATAACATACTGTATATGTATGCAAAAGTTCAATCATGTGGTACTGAGGAATCTGTGACTTACAAATACTGAAAACGTCCTGGGCGCACTTGACACGGTCAGATCTGGAGATAGCATCTGTGGTATGTGCCCCAGTGACACGTGGCTGATGGTGATGTATTGGGCCAGTTCAATGGAAACCTGTCCCTGGCTACCACCAAACGCCCAGCACTGACCCGGAAGCATTGGTGCCCGGCCCTAAAGAGGAAAAAGGAAAATAGAGTTGAGTAAAGGGCAAAGCGGTCGGACTATTATATCATGACATATTTGCTTTGTGGAATACGTGTTTTTACCTCAAGAAGGATTCTCGGGCTTATGCCTGGTCGCTGGTTGGGACAACTTAACGTGAAACCAAAGATTTGTAGCAATGGTTTATCAGGGGGATAGCTTTCTGACGTCTTATCGTAAATGATTCTAGCTCCTATAGATAAAAAACAGTGAGAAAGAAATTCCAAAACAACAACATATTTTTTTTGGACCTAACTGGCAGTTTGAGTTTCTGACTTACCGAGTGACTCCAGGGCAAAATTTGGCAACCTGTCTGCCACCGGAACTAGAAAGTCGAATTTCTCTTTCAGTCTGGCCAGTTCACTTTGAAGCTCCTCCAGTTGTTTCCTAGCCTCCTTGGTGCTTGTAGTGAATATCTATAATTGCAAAAAGAATTTGTTTATGTTTAATGTAAACACCTTTACGATATTACTATCTGTTCAGGATTGTTTTCCTTTTTTTGTTCTTATAAACTGCATAAGTACGTTTGTCATGATGACAGAGGGGATGCTGGTGAAAATTGCCAGACTGAAGAGTAGACCTGGTGGATGAAGAGAAATCATGTGATGAGATGTTAATTCAAAAGAAAATCACATATTGGTACTGGAGAGGATGCAATGGTTTGTGGAAAGGGATCATTTACCAAAAGAGAAGAGCAGAAGGATGAGGAGAAATGTTTTTCTTTTTGTTGAGCCAAATCCAGGCTCCGCGTCACTTGTACAAATGTCATATTCCAAGTCATGTTCCAAGTGAAGTTCCTCGCCGTTTCGGAAATGAAATCGACGCCTTTTGAAAACTCTGAATGAAATAAAACCAAATGAGAACAAAAGTATGTTTGAGAACTGCTGACTGTTTTATGAAAGCATACATGACATGGGTGTATACACACGTTTGACAGCAAAACACATATGCATACAAACACTTACCGATACAGTGTCTCCTTATAGGAGATGACTGGTTCGTCGGTGCTATTATAATAGCCAGTAGACTGTAACCGACTGCTTTTTCTCAGCATAGCTGTGAAAGACAAATATGGGAAGGATTTTTTTTAAAAATACAAATATAAAACATATATTGTGCAACAAAATCTTGCAGACCTTGTTGCCTTCTTTGGGAAATCATATTTTAAAGATTTGGTACTTACTTTCGCCAAATAATCAGAATAATCAGTAAATAAACACAGATAAACGGGAGTCGTTGCAGTGAATGCTGTCCTATCGAGACCTCTTGCTGCTAAGTTAATCTTGCAGATTCGAATATTTGACGTCATACGAAAGTTTTTGCTCTTTCCACCTTATGACGTACACGTATTCCAAGCGCATGCGCACAGAAGGTACACAACTCCGCTAACTGAGGGTACAGTATCTGAGTTGGGTTGAAATGCTCTTCAAATCTTCCAGCTTTAATCTTTCTTATGTTGACGTGATTCGACACTACTTACCATTAAGCTGCGTACACACTGGAAGCTATTTGGTCCTCGCGCATCGCTATGCAGCTGCCAGCCGGTCCCATGCGCATGTCCGAGGCTCCGGTTGCCTAGGTGATCATTTGTTTACGAGCAGGTCAGAGGAAAAAAGTTGGAATAAATTGCGATGAGCTGTGAAATCAATTTAGTTTCTTCTTTTTTCCATATTTGTCGGTAATGCAGAACCCTTATGAGGCAGATCTCTTTTGTTTGTGTCCATGATTTATACGTTACACATTTTTAAAGGCTCGTGGAGTCTGATAACAACTCCAACAACCAGAGTGCTAATTCCTCTCGCATTGCTCAACTGCAGCAATACAGTGGTTTGCATATTGTCATGGGGTGTGTGAATGGGGCTTAGGCGAATGAGAATTGACATCAGCCACAAAGAAATGCTTGCTCTTCTATGCATATGTTCTCTGAGACTGAGGGTTTTAGCACATGACATAATGTGCTATTATGAGTCCCATTGGGAGTTTACTCAGTCTCATCCACTTTACTGTTTGCAGCGTATGATGTGCAGCAGACATGCTCATAAAATCCCACAGAGTAGTAGGACTTTAGACATAAAGTATGCTGTTCGTCTTTAGAATGAGAAAAAAGAAGATTAAGACTCTGACTGTCAGGATTAATGAGCTTTAATTATTTTATGAGATATATAATATTCTATTTGGTTGAGTAGCAACCTACGTTGACAGAAAGATAAATTGTTCGGTCTCTATGATTGTAATAAAGGAAAATAGCCGCTGGGTGGTGCAATTGTACCTTTTTCTCTCTATTCTCAAAGGCTGCTGATTCCCCCCTCTTTGGTTGGAATACTCAGATCTGTGGCTGCTGACATGCCTCAGTGTGAACCTGAATCTGTGTGTTTATTGAAACATATCCAAACGTGCACAGTATTTTTTCACACACATACTTTTGTGCTTGTGTCTTTCTTTCTTTGTTGCATCCCAAAAATGGCCAACCCTGAGTTTAAATCTGAGTGTTGTTGCTGACCATGGGATAATCTGTTATCTTCTTGTAAAAGGACAACGTATTACCAGGTGGATTATATACGCTAATCAGAGTGAATTCAGATCCTTCTATCTTTCCCCCAAATTGCGACACCCTCCCCCCTTAAATTTTGATTTATGCAATGAGAAGAATATTCTAGTGAAACCCATCTTTTGCAGGTTTTTATGTTCTGTGTCATCTAGATGTGCCTCTTGTAAATATACATTATCTGCCTTCTCTTTTTTCGTGTTTGATAATATCTTGAAGCATTTCATAGGGTTGAGTATTCCACTGACATCGAAGGAGATAATTTTTATAATTTTTGTACCATATCTAGCAACAAGCAATAAGTCTGCTACATTGAGCCTGGAAAAGAGGCCTTAAAAACTAAAAGAAAGTAACTTTGTGATATGAACCAAAAACTCTTCTGGGGAACATATATTTGCAAAACAGTGGTTTCCAAAGTAAGGGTGTTTATGAACGGTGTCTTTAGCTTGCCAGATTAAATATCTGGCTTTGGGGGGGGAGGTCCCGTTTTGCAGAGGAAGGGCCCTCCATGGTGTTTTAGTCCATTGAAAACAATTGTTCATGCCATTAGGAAAAGAAAAGGTCCTCAGTTGTAAGGTTTTATTTACTCAAAAAGGAAGCAAAGAGAAAAATATTTTCACTTTTATATGGGATGCTCAAATGCAATCAGACATGTAGGAGGGGGAGGTAAATCAGGGTGGATAACAGTACCGTACCTTTTGTTTATAACTACTTTTTATTATTATTTTGGTTCTTACTGAGGAGATTTCCTTCTGTAAATCTTGACCGGGAGTCCTCGGTCCTTCAAATCTTTTGTTCCCTCCTCCCTCCTCGTAGAATACCCTGAGCCTGGCTGGGTACGGTGTCTGGAAGCGGATTTTCCTCTCCCTCAGCGCCCGCTGCACTTCTTTGTATTCTTTTCGTTTATTCAGCACAGCCGTGGGATAGTCAAGATCAAAAATATATTCAGATCATTCACCATTATGGCTTTCTTTATCCATGCTTTGTGTAGAATATTCTCTTTTGTTTTGTAGTGGTGAAATTTGATCACTATCGATCTGGGTGTCTCAGCAGAAGCAGACTTGGGGGCGAGTGCTCTGTGTGCCCTTTCAATGTGCAGCTCAATGGCCGGTGGAATGTCCGAGTTTTCTCTAAGGAGTTTAGCCCTGTCTAGCACTGTCTTGCATTAGGTGGAACCCAGGGCCAACCACACCAGCATATGTTCTCACAAGGGGTCTGAGGATCTCATCTCGGTACCTAATGGCAGTCAGGCTACCTCTGGCAAGCATATGTAGGGCTGTGCAGCCCCCCAAAGAAATGCCACCCCACACCGTTACTGACCCACTGCCAAACCAGTTATGCTGAAGGATGTTGCAGGCAGCAGAATGTTCTCCACGGCATCTCCAGACTCTGTCACATGTGCTAAGTGTGAACCTGCTTTCTTCTGTGAAGAGCAAAGGGCGGTAGTGGTGAATGCCAAACGTCCTGCACGGTGTTGGGCTGTAAGCACAACCCCCACCTGTGGACCTCGGGCCCTCGTGCCACCCTCATGGAGTCTGTTTCTGACCGTTTGAGCAGACACATGCACATTTGTGGCCTGCTGGAGGTCATTTTGCAGGGCTCTGGCAGTGCATCTCCTGGTTCTCTTTGCACAAAGGCGGAAGTAGCGGTCCTGCTGCTGTGTTGTTGCCCTCCTACGGCTTCCTCCACGTCTCCTGATGTACTGGCCTGTCTCCTGGTAGCGCCTCTGGGCACTACACTGGCAGACACAGCAAACCTTTTTGCCACAGCTCGCATTGATGTGCCATCTTGGATGAGCTGCACTACCTGAGCCACTTGTGTGGGTTGTAGACTGGATGGTCAGGTAATAGTCATCAAATGCTAATAATCAAAATAATGTTTTGACACATAAAATTGTTTTTTTTTTTGTTTGTTTGTTTTTTTTTTTTTAAAGAAGAGCAACAGCAACGTTCATAATAATGACAAGAATAAAAGAGTTTCTGTTATTTTCCACATTTTCCTTCACCAGACCAGACCACAGTACTGCAGGATTAACCTGAGTGTCCCAGTCCTGGACAGGTTTTTTAATAATGAGGACACTAGGCCTGATTTTCTCCTGAGCAGGGAGTCTCTGAAAGTGGTGCTGAACAGACTTAACCAGAATCGGACACATGGTTGGGGTGCCACAATTGAGGTCCTTGTTTCTTTTCTGGCTGGCAAGTGGAGCATCCTGCAGCGTAGTTTCTAGAGCGTTTGCAATACCTCGTTCCACTGTTCACTTTATCGTCCACAGGGTCACAGAGGAGGTGGTGGCTATTGATGGTTAGTACTATCGGAACAGGAAATTGTCCCCCTCCATACTCCTGTAGGGGCTTTTGTGACCATCAGGGCCGCTTCATCGATACACATGTGGGCTGGCCTGGGTCAGTGCATGACGCCAGGGTGCTCCACAACAGCCCACGGTACCAGCAGGCCATTTACCCTCCTCCAGTGCATTTCATCCTCACAGATGGAGGGTACCCATGTCTCCAACATCCACTCCCCCTCATCGCTCCCTACAAGAGGTCAGTTCAAGGTGTGGGAGCCCGGCGCTTCAACTCTCAATATTTCAGGGAACGCTTTATTATAGAGCGTGCTTTTTGAAATGATGAAGACGAGGTTTTGGGCCATTTTTCTTCAAGCGCTGGAGGTGCACCACACCTTTGTTCCTCATGTAAGTCATTAGAATATAGTGCCATTGTTTTATGAATAATTATAATGACATAATGGGAACTTTAGTGTATGTACCTGTATAAACACCTTATTTAAAAAACAAAGCATCTGTTTCAGGTTATAACAGCAGGTGTGCAAGATGGCGCCGGTGTGTGTGGCTTGCCGTCTGTCACTGCCAGTGTTATGTTTGTTTGTTTTGATTTTATTGACTATTGTAATAAATGCCAACTCTCTCTTGGTGTATGATCGCCTAACCCTATTGGATCTCCGACCTTCTGCCAAAGGCTGGGCAAAGTGGAACCAAGCTGGACATAAAACTTTGCCCCCGCTAATATCGGAGATCCCGGCTCACCTGTGCCGTGTTCCAGATCCACCACTCCGGCATAAGTGCCGTCGCCGGGGTCGCCGGGCTGGCTTCCTGGTGAAGCTGAAAGCTTCTTTAAGGTATTCTCTTAAGCCCTTATCCAGAAAACAAGGAGCGGTGCCAAACCTCCATTTCTCTCGGCGATCGTTGGATCCTGTCTGTGCCTGGCTGGTACCTGTCCTCGGCCTGGATGGGACGTCCCAGTCCCGAAAACCCTGCTCTCCTCGTCCCCGCCGGCGTGGTGTGAATCTGCAGAACCTGCGGCCTCTGTGTCGGGCTTCTAGGACGGCTAGCCACAGGGATCCGCCGCTCACCGCCAGGATTGGCCTGGTAAATGCTAGGTCCCTAGTGAATAAAACGTTTATTCTGAAGGATTTTTTCTAAAACTATCACTGGTGCTCCTCACGCTCAGCAGGATTTACAGTTAAGCTCCTCTAAGGAGCCATAATGCCTTTTCACATTGTAAAGTCACACATACATACAAGTACAATAAGTTAACCTGAATATCTTTTTTTTATCTTCATTTTTTTAGTTGCTTCTACTTGGCTTGCTCTATCATCATAATTTCAGGATGTATTTTGCATCATATAACACAAGGCTGTTCAATTGGGCTAAAACCTCATCTTCACAGCTTTGACTGGCAGTTGCAGTCACGGAGAAACTTGCTTATCTCTGTTCGGGAATGGCAGATAGAGCGGGACTCCACTATTTACTCCACTGCCAGACCTAAAGAAGAGGTGGCAGTTTTGGCACGCGACGCTGAGAAGGCATTGGACCAGATCGAATGGCCCTATTTGTTTGAAATATTAGAAAGATTGAAATTGGGTTAAAAAATGTATTTCAATGGTGAAGTTGCTTTATGTCAATGCTCGCGTTCTTACCAACCAGATTCCATCACCATCCTTTGGCTTATATAGAGGGACAAAACAGGGATGCCCCCCTCTGCCTGTTGATATTTGCCTTGGCAATAGAGCCCCTTGCTGAAAGCATACGCAAAAAGATCCAACTATTTCTGGTTATAATACTGATACAACTAATAATAAAATCTCACTCAATGCAGATGATGTGTTATTATATATCACCCAACCGGGAAAGACTATTCCTGCCATAATAGACAAAATTAAGTGATTTGGGTCTTTCTCTGGATACAGGATCAATCTGAATAAAAGTGAACCAATACCCATACATGTGAGTAACCCATCATGGCTGCAAAACCTCCCATTCAGTATGGCTTATGAGAAGCTCACTTATCTGGGCATTCAGGTTACAAAAAGCTATTCCTCTCCATTCAAATCTAACTTTTCTCCCTTAATATCTGAGCTTCAGTCAAGTAAACAGTTCTGGAATACGCTTCCTAAATCACTCATTGGTAGAGTTAATCATATAAAGATGATCATTTTGCCTAAGTGGTTGTACTTATTTCAAAATCTCCCTGTGTTCCTTCCTAAAACATTTTTTCAAAACCTAAATTCACTCATCTTACCTTTTTTATGGGGCAATAAAACACATGGAATTGCTGGGAAACATCTTTGCAAGTCTAAAACAGAGGGAGGGTTAGCGCTTCCGAATTTCTTGTTCTATTACTGGGCTGTGCGTATAAAATTCATGACATACTGGTTAGCTGACAACGGCAACCCCCTCACATGGTTGCAACTGGAGCTGGAAGCTTGTCAGCCTTACTGTATAGGAGCTATACTGCTGTCTCCCCTGCCCATTGATAAGTCTATATATGACGGCAATTTGGTAATACATAGCACCACACGCATTCTTAAGCAGATCAAGCTACACTTTAATTTGAAGTCTCTATCCCCTATTACACCCATTGTAGGGAATCCATGTTTTAAAGCGTCTATTCTAGACAATACATTTAGACTTTGGAAACAGGTAGGACTTTGCACAATCAGTAATCTATACTGGGAGGGTGTCTTTGCCTCTTTCAAGCAGTTACAAGAGATATACAAGCTACCAGGGAGAGACTTTTTTAGATACCTGCAGATAAGAGACTATGTCAGGAAATACGTACGGGCTTTGAGAGTCTCAACATCTCCGGTCTCGACAAGTGTCTCCAACTTTCCCCTTGTAGTGAGAAATTTTTCTTCCGCACCTATCAGAATCTAATGTCAATAAGCCATGTGAGCTCATCCTTTATCAAATCTAAATGGGAAGAAGAATTAGGTATCACAATCACAGAGATCAATGGGAAGAAGGGTTGCAGAATATCCATAAATGCTCCTATAATGCAAGACACTGCTTGATTCAGTTTCAAACTTTACATGCTCTACACTTTTCAAGAGAAAGGTTCAATAAAATATACCCTGAGGTCTCTCCTATCTGTGAGAAATGCTCCCTAGCTGAAGATACGTTAAGCCCCAGTTTTGTTTTTTGTCCCAAGGCAAAAAAAATATTGGGCCGACATCTTTGATTTAATCTCTCAAATTCTTCATGTGCAGTTGAACCCTGATCCACTAATAATTATTCTGGGCATATTTGATGATACTGTGGGAATGGAAAGTGCAAAGCCATGTTTTATATCCTATTGTTTTGTTATTGCAAAGAAACTTATTCTCACTCATTGCAAGAAGAGAGATGCACCCCCCTTAAAGCTCTGGCTTAATGAGCTGGAAAATACACTACATCTGGCGCGAATACCATATTCTTTTTGTGATAGACTCTTCTTTCAGTAAAATTTGGGCACCTCTCTCTACATTTCTTCAGCTATAACAAGCAGTTATAGTTTCTTGGCTTCTCGTTATGACAAGCTAGCTGGACAGCTGGGACTGGGGTTGTGGGCGTGTGGGAGGGTATTGTACCATGTTATCTAATGTTTTGTTATGCTATGTGATCTTAATGTACAAAAACAGAGCAACTATCTGATGCTGTAAATTCCATTATCATACAAACATGTGAATTGCTCAATAAATATATGTTGAAATAAAATACAAACAAACATAAAATAAGTAAGATAACTCACTATATACACGGAGTTTATCTGGACGTAGTGTTTTCAGTGTCATCCAAGTGACTCTAGAGGATGAAAACCTGTTGGAGTGTGTGCTAATGTCTATAGCAGGGGTGTCCAAACTACGGCCCGCGGTCCATTTTTAATTGGCCCGCACTTCAACTTTTGCTTGAGTGTATTGCACTTCTTAGTTTTAACACCAGGGCAAGCTACTGTTGATCAAGGCAGTTGCTCCACCAAAAAGGACAATCCTAGAAGAAATTTACCCCAAGTTACTGAACATGGCAGAACCAAAGAAGCGAAAGGTAGAAAGTGAGTGCAGAAAATTTCAGACACGGTGGGAGAGTGAATATTTCTTCAAAGAATTCAAGGGGAAGTGTCTGTTTTATCTGCACTGAAACTGTGGCAGTTATGAAAGAGTATAATGTACGACGTCATTATGAAACCAAACATCAGGTCTATGCATCCTACACTGGTGCTGAGCGAGAGCAGAAAGTAAAGTAAACAGTAGCTGTCCTGCAGGGTCAGCAACAGTATTTTTTTTGTGCTCAAAAAGTCCAGGAAAAGGCTACAATAGCCAGCTATGAGGTGGCCCAACTCCTCGCAAGACGTGGAGTTGCAGAGGAGCTGCTCGATCTTAAGAGTCTAAAAGGCACAACAACGGGTATGGATACTTTTGAAGCTGTGTCAGACTCAACTGACAAAATGGGACAAGCTGTGTGAAGATACAACAGACGGGGCTCCAGCTATGGCGGGTGCACACAAAGGAATGGCGTCTATGATGTGCGCTGAGGTGAAAGAGGCTGGAGGTGAGGCTGTTAAAATGCACCGTACTGTTCACCAAGAAGCCCTTTGTGCCAAGACAGTCAATCTTGGAGATGTAATGAACACTATTGTAAAAACTGTCAACATAATTCGAGCAAGAGGACTGTACCACAGAGAATTTCAGGCTTTCCTTTCGGACGTGGATGCCGAATATGGGGATCTACTCTACCACTCGGAGGCGCGCTGGCTAAGCCGCGGCGCCGTGCTGAAGCGTCTTTACTCCCTGAGATCAGAAATTGACCATTTTTGAAAGAGAAGGACCGACCTCTTCATGAGCTGAATGACCCTCTATGGTTGGCAGACCTTGCATTTTTAGTTGATCTTACTGATCATTTAACCACCCCGAACAAGAGCCCACAAGGGAAAGAGCAGCTTGTACCACAACTTTATGCGCACATGAAAGCATTTTGTGTGAAGGTCAATCTCTTTAAGACACAACTGCGCAACTTCAACGTTGTGCACTTCCCCACACTGTCCAAGATCAGAACTGCTTATCCACAGGCCAACCTTTCTGCTAAAAAATTGGAAATATGTGTCTGTGATTACATGTCTCGAAACAGAATTCAGACAGCGCTTCCAGGATTTTTCTGCCAGTTCTACAGGAGCTTGGAAAAGGAAAAGTGTCCTCTGATGAGACGCCACATGAAAAAAATGATCAGTCTATTTGGCTCAGATTTGCTCCTTGGTCAAATGACATTTGTCCGGATTTTTGGCACAAGTGGTGTCAGATCATATGCTGAAAAACTAAATTCAGTGGTCGGGCTCAAGTCAGGCCCGAGGCCCTTTGCAGCATGTTCTCCTACTCGCTCGCTCTGCTGTCCTGTCTCCTCTTCACTGCACTAACTACTAAAGACCCAAAAATAATAATAAAGAAAAAACCTTTTCATAGTAGCTCAAAAACAAAAAAGAGGGAGGCGCCATCTACTGGCACTATTCTGCAATTGCACTTTGTAAGATAACTGCCTCTCTTATGTATCATGTGGCCTGAGAATGCCTCGGGATCATCTAGGAGGAGCTGAGAAGCAGTGATGGGGAGAAGGATGTGTGGGATATCCTGCTTAGTCTGCCTCCAGCACAACCAAACTGTGTGTAAGAGGGAGATGATGGATGTTTAGAAGTTATTATGTAGATGTTCAGATAAGATGTCCACTAAACCAGACTCCAGATGTTCGGATTAGCCATTTCTACTCTGGCACAGCAACAGCCAAAACATTTCTGTGATAATTTTGTCAGACCAGTCAGACCAGGAACAGGACCTGAATCAAAGAAGAGTCTATAATTAAACGGACATACGCAGAGTAGGTGTTGGTTTCGTCATAACCCGTGCCGTCCACATTTAGGGCGATTTGCTCTCCTTTACTACGACAGTAGTTTGGACTCACTGTGTCCATGGATATTTCCAGCTCCACCTGTATAAGGAGCCATACATAAATGATAAACAAATACAAAGACCAGACTCTGGCTTTGTCCAAACTTTCAGCTGCACATTTCAACATTTCTTAAAACTTATAATACAAAAAATATATCAATTAACTTGAGAATTTGGTGATATCCAATACTTTAATATTTTATCCTGTTCACACATCTCCCCTGAAACTGAAACACATTTTCAACAAAACACAAAATACATCAACATCAGGTTTCTGGTTACACTTTGCTGCTTGGGTTTGATCTTAGCCGCCAAGTGTGTGACAATTTTATGACTGTCAAACTGTGTTATGTTTGGCATTTTTCACAGATTCAACGAAAGAAATGAGAAGAAATAAATATGTTAAATCAAAGATATAATTTAGAAGAGGTTCTTTCCTCGAGTTTGACACATTTTTATGCTTGAATGATTCCTAGGTGAATGTTAAGTGGTCAAAAAAGAAAAGAAATTTTCTGAACATGGTCAGGTAGAAGGACTGGACTCTGAAATGAGTGGAAAGGTAGCCAGTGTCCAAAGAAAAACTCTGAAAGAGCTTCAGAGAGCCAGGAGAGCTGTTGCTCAAGACGACTTGGAAAAACAATCCAACAAACTGGGACTCCTTGGAGACAAACTGTAAGAAGGAGTTTTGTAAAGTACTGTACATACTGAGATTTTTCCAGATAATATTTTTGACCAAGCATGTGTTGGCATTCTGTCGATCTGATCTCATATTTACTAACTTTTACTACAAATAACCTTACGTGTTACAAATGTCCTCTGACAACAGGCTCATCTCTGTGCTTGTCCTGTCAGACCTCAGTGCACTATTCAATACTGCTGCAGTACGTCATTACATTTTTGTGGAGTCCTTATTTTACATTATAAAGTGCTTAGAGCCAACTGTTGTTGGGGTTTGGTGCTATATACTATATAAATGAACCTGAATTGAAGTAAAATATCAAGATTCAGTCTTTCCACAGTTTCAGATAAACTGTTTTGTGCAATCAATGACTTTGCACCAAACAAATAATATTCCATCCATCCTCTTCCACTTATCCAACTCATTTTCTCTGCTTTGTCTAACCTCTGCAGAGCCTCTGTCAAGAAAAACATATCTAAGCATAGAAGATGTAAGATATACACTTCATAACACGGCACTGGACAAACCTTGGATCAGTTGATTTCCTCTGTGCAGTGCAAAAAAGCATCAGTCAGCAGGTCAGGGTGGTGAGATGAACTCGTGCCGTTTGTGACTCTGGTAGTTCTTCTGAGGAAACACCACCGTCTCTCCACACCGTCACCATCCATGAGCACAAACTGCTGCTCTGCCAGCATGTAGAAAATCACATATCACACACACACAGGTGAAAAATATGACAGCTATGAAACATTATAGCTCAAGTTTGGATCATTTAGATCTAGAACAGATCAAACTGACTTTTCATTTCAGCAATCCAGTGAACAGACAGGCAATGATACCATACAGACTCTCAGAGTTACAAGAGAAAATTATGCTGTGATTGTGCATTTTAACTTAGTCAAAAAAAATACCTTTGTAATTGTTTAACTTAAAGAAATGATGCAAGTTAAGACGCAAATAAGATATTTAATAATCAAAGGTTGCTTTCAAATCTTACCTTGAATCATGAACTGCACTCGGTTTATCAGACTCTTCTAGGAGGCTACGCTGACATCCAATCACACAGCTTTAAAACCTCAACCTGAAACTGAATGTTTTGTAATTTCTATACAAAACTTAACACAAGTATGAAAAATTGGGTTTTTCATAGTTTTTTTCAAACCATGAAACTGTTTAAACGTGTCGTGACAAGGGTAGACACGCTGGGCTCTCCAAATCATGGACAAACAGTATCCCGCATTCTTTATTTTTAGTTCACAAACACTTCTTATACCGACTAACTACTCCTGAAACTTTGGAGGTTTTAGCTCTTTATACATTAAAGTTACAGTAGGATAAAAATAATTATCAGGAAAAATGTCCTTCGTTTGTTAAATTAATCCCATCCGATACCACATGAGAAATATAAATATATAATTTTCTGTTGTAACCTTCAAACTGAATGGTATTGTAACAACACTCATTTTTCACTTTTTCACAAAACTAAAGCATCACTACTTCCACGTCTAATCCGGTCTTTAAGTCTGACGTCATTAGTTGTGTCTGGGCCCAAACTCCGCTGCAGATCCCAAAGTCGAACGATCACTGCGGCATCACTGAGAGTTGAAAAAGTGTCTAAATTCTTTCATCTTTAATAAAATGATCAGTGTGGCTGCTCTACCAGGTGTAACAATTAAGTTTAACATCCAGGCATCCATGAAAAAAAAGGATTTATGAAATTTAACGGAGTTAGAAGTTAGCAGGGAGTTAGCTCGCTGGTTTCCGTCTAAATATAATATACCATGTTCTTCTGACTGAGGGATTTCTGAAACAAACTGTCTGTTTCTAACTGTGCTGATGCTAGCATGACTAAAGGTAGCCAAGCAGCAGTAAATATGTGAAGCAAGGCAGAAGGATACACTCATAAAATGAACAGGATCATAAGAATATGAGACCACGAGCACTGCAAATGTAAAATATGTTGACATAAAATGGCATGTTATTTGAAATCTATATGAAACAATGACAAAACTATTTTTTTCTATTTTTCCAATTTATTTTTTTCCCAATTGTCCAAATTAGTCTGAGATTGGCCTTAGTGTCCCAGAAATCATATTTATATACAACTAAATATGACTCAGCAAATATGTTTTAAATGGATGATTCCTCATCCATTTAAATATTTGCCGAGTCCTAAATTTGATGCCAGTGAGCTTATCAGCGGTTGATGTTAAAAAAAAGTCCCCAAATCCCCCATGAGCAAGCACTTGGCGACAGTGGAGAGGAAAAACTCCCTCTTAATAGGGAGAAACCTCTGACAGAACCGGGCTCAGGAAGGGGTGGCCTTCTGTCTCGACCGAGTGGGATTCAAATGTTCACTGACAATTTAGTTGTATATAAATATGATTTTTAGGACATGATGTTGAGACCAATTAGGTGAAAAGGCGACGCAGCCAGTTCCGCTTCTTCTTCTTTTTCTTACTTGGCGGTATCTCTGGCAGGCTCTTAACTTCAGTTTCGAGGTCAGCCACCTTGGCAGTAAGCATTTTCTGTTTTTCTTGCAGTCTTTGCAAAGATTCCTGTACAGACAATGCAGGCGAGTCCTCTTTTCCTATCTTCTTCTCTCCTCCAGTGCCTTTTTCTTTCAGAGGCTCAGATTTTTGCATTTCATTTGCATCGATGGAATTTTGTTCGTTTTGCTCCTTTGGGATTTTAAGGGAGGAAGCTTTGGCTTCTTCCAGCTCTCGCTCAAGAGTCTCTACCTTCGAATCATTGGAGCAGAGCTGGGATTTGAGGTCACTGATTTCTGTTTTGCGTGCCTCCTGCTCCTGCCTATGTTTAATGGCCTGTTCTTTGAGCTGATTTTGAGCTGCTAGGAGCTGTTTCTGGAGCATCTCTATCTGCTCTTGTTGAATCCTACATTGGACCTCAAATTCAGCCTCCTTAGAGGACTTCAGGCCTATAGAGTCAGTGTGTGAAGCCTCTTTGGTTTGAGTGGTAGACTCCACACACTGCTCTGTGGCAGGGTGGCTGATTTGGTCCTGCAGGGTAAGCATCACCTCATCAAGTTTGACAAATGCTTCATTGTCATTTGTGAGAGCCTCTGTCTCTCTCTTATTGCTAAAAGCCTCCTCCAGCTGCTCTACGAGGTCTTTAATTGTTTCCTCATGATGTCTTTTGTTGTCATGCATTTGTGCATGAAGGTTGTTCACCTGAAACTGGTAATAAGAGGCCCTCTTGTTAGCAGCTACCATTTTCCAATAAAGATCGTTCTGATAGTTTTGGGAGACTTGCAGTTGCTGTCTGAGAGCAGCAATCTCGTGCCACGGATTAAAGTGGACTCTTCCCTGATGGGGTGTAAATGTGGGATTGGGCTGATGTTGCCAAGTCCCTCTGTTAGGCCCAGGGTTCTGTCCGCTGGGGTTATTCACATTTCCCTCTCTCTTCATCTTCATATCCTCCTTTGCTTCTGAAAGAGTGAGGGATTCAGGGTTTTGCCTTTCAGAAGATGCTTCAGTGTTTTCTGGTATTTCTGGCATTTCTTTATTACTCGGGTTTGTTCCATCAGCCATGTTGTTTTGAGCTTCTAGAAGAGCCCGAGCATATGCCCGAGTAATTGGTCTTCTTGGTTCCTCGGCCACTCTTTTCTCTTTTTGCTTTTTGGTTTTCTTTGGTTTCACAACCATTTCCTTTTGAGTTTGTGCCACAGCAGACTTTCCAGGATTTGGTCTTCCGGCATTTTCAAGCTCATTTTTTGGTCTTTGCAAGATAGTTATTTTTGGTGTGACGACCATTTCTGTTTGAGCTTGTGCCACAGCAGACTTTCCAGGATTTGGTCTTCCGGCATTTTCAAGCTCATTTTTTGGTCTTTGCAAGATAGTTATTTTTGGTGTGACGACCATTTCTGTTTGAGCTTGTGCCACAGAAGACTTTCCAGGATTTGGTCTTCTGGCTTCGTCAAGCTCATTTTTTGGTCTTTGCAAGATAGTTATTTTTGGTGTGACGACCATTTCTGTTTGAGCTTGTGCCACAGCAGACTTTCCAGGATTTGGTCTTCCGGCATTTTCAAGCTCATTTTTTGGTCTTTGCAAGATAGTTATTTTTGGTGTGACGACCATTTCTGTTTGAGCTTGTGCCACAGAAGACTTTCCAGGATTTGGTCTTCTGGCTTCGTCAAGCTCATTTTTTGGCCTTTGCAAGATAGTTATTTTTGGTGTGACGACCATTTTTGTTTTTGCTTCTGCCATTTTAGATGTTTCAGCGTTTGCGTCTGCGTTTCTCTGCGTCTGCCTTGTCTTTGTTTTAACAACCAGGTTGTTTTGTGTTTCTCCCATCTGAGATTAACTAAAGTTGGTTGAGTTTCACCCCTATTTAAGGGATTTGCCAGTAGAATGTGCACTGTGACATCACCGCCTATTCCTTTGAAGTGCTGTTCCTTTGAAGTTCCATGATTGGAACAATTCAAAATAAAATGCCCACAAACCTACTGTAAAGGAAAGGCTTTTATTTTGTAGCACCTACTGAAATAACACTGTAAAAACTACTGTACAGGAATTGCAGTAAAAAATAAAACAAAAGAAAATATAAGTGTTAAAAAAAACCTAACCAAAGTAGAAGACGACTGTTCAGTTGAAAAGTATTCGACATTTTAGAGATTCTCACGCATAAAAACTTCTTTCATAATTTAACTAGGACAGGTGGAAAACTTTTATATTTAGTGAAATATATTTATTAACACTATCCAATAAGAGTTACTGAATGTCTGTAGGCAGTGAGATCTTGGTGGTTGCCGAGGCGACAAAATGTCATCTATGTTTTGTTTTAAATTCATTTTCATTGCTAAATCTAAGAATTAACCGACTACAGAGAGAGACGTTAATAGAGGTTTATTAACTCTTACCATCATATCCACTGTGGAAAAATCTGTCATATTTAGCATAATATATTAGTCATTTGAACAATCCAAATATGTAAAGTAAAATTCACAGGAGAGCTTATGAGACCACAAACACTGTTGAGGTCCAGTTCAGAGACACAGGTTTTTTGGAGGTGAAGCCTAGAGGACAGCTGGCAGCTACAGATTTGCCTAGATTTTAGATTTACATCTGCTCTTTTTAAACATTATGAGTAAACTAATGCAGGTATGAGAATCAGGCATAGGCTGTGTTGAAAGGTGTCTATTAAAACTGTATTAAATGTATATGTATTACATTTTTAAAAATAAGAATACACATTTTATGCCACAAACCTGAGTTGTCATATACAGCTGTGAGTTTTATGTGCACAACAGTATGCACATGTGGTCTGTGCATGTACACGCATGAAGAATTTGACATTGCAGCATCTATGAAAGTGTTCATTGTGTAGAACTCACAACCCAAACCTCTACTAGAAAACTGTCTAAAAGACTAGTTTTAGTATTTAAACTATCATTTGTAGTTTTTCTGAGCAAAATCCCCAACTGTTAAGATCTCATTGATATTTGTTGATGCTGTCTCCACTGAGTAAGCAGCAGCGCCCTCTGATGTTTGTGTGCAGAAGTGGAAAAGGTTACAGCACCTGGTATTGCATAAACAGATTGTTTTGATTTTGTGCATGACTGATGATTATTTTACATTTTTGTATTTTTAATGATAACTTTATTAGGTTTTCAGCGTCCCTTATTGCAGAATAAAGATCTCTTATGAAAGTTTGTTTGGGTTTTGGGGGTTTCATCTTTAGCTCCATTCTAAGAAAATGAGCAGCTTCAAGTCTTCTCAATGTAGGACACATACAGTATGTCATGCTGAAATATGGAGCACTTACATTAGAACCCAGTACAAGCAAACTACAAACATTTGCATTCCCTGCGAAAATGCTGTGTGAACGCTGTACGGTTGAAACTGTCTGCTGAAAACAGCTGAAAAAGCTGAAAATAGCAGAAAATAGCTGAAGAAGCTGAAGTCAGTATCTGAAAAGTTGTTGAAATTGTAATATCTTTGCAGACGCATAACAACTTATCAAAAATGTAATAACTTTGTAGAAATGAAATTTCTAAGAAGAAACAAAATAACTTTGCAGAAACATAGTGACTTGGCAGAAATAGTACAACATAGCAGAAGTAATGTAATACAGCAGCATGTTAATATTTAGCACAAACATAACAACTTGGAAGAAATGGTGTAAGAGTATAACTTAATATAAAGTAGTATAATAGCATAACTTAGTAGAAATGCAACATAATAGCAGAAATACTATAATTTAGGAGAAAAGTAATAACTTAAGCAGAAATATTAGAGAAGCAAAATGGCCACCTGATAAAAGCTGAAGCTTCCTCAAAACTACTTGTTGTTCAACTGTGAAAAATTGGCAGAAACATTGTTAGACTTCTTGCTTTTCTAATGTTTACAAATATGGACTCACACACACACAGAAACACAGTGACACATAACCCATGTCCAGAAAACAATGTGTACAAACATGGATGCAAACATACACACACAAGGGCACACAGAGACACACAGAGCATGGAGTGTCCTGTGTGTTACTATGCCAGTCAGTCAGTCTGTAACTGCTCAATTTGAATCCAACAATGAGATGCTGCCCCCAACAGAATAAAAATGTTCTCTCTCTCTCTCTCTCTCTCACACACACACTCTCACACACACACACACACACACACACACACACACACACACACACACACACACACACACACAGAGCATAGGGGCTGTTAATGATATTGCCTGTATGTTTCTAGGTCAGTCAAACAGTCTTGAGCTGCTCAGTTTTAATCCGCCAATCAGAGGGGCTGTGTACCTTTCCTACCGAAACTGCTGCAGCCCTTCCACACACACAGACACACAGACACGCAGAGACACAGACTTTCTGCAGTATAATTCTGACATTGAGGATTCTCCTCAAACAAACAAATACTATCAGATTGCAGAAATACTATGATTTAGCAGAAATACTATGGCAGCATGGTAGCATGGTGTTTAGCACTGTTGCCGTACAGCAAGAAGGTCCTGAGTTCAGTTCCACCATCAGGCCGGGGTCTTTCTGTGTGGAGTTTGCATGTTCTCCTCGTGTTTGTGTGGGTTCTCCCCGGGTACTCCGACTTCCTCCCACAGTCCAAAAAACATGCAGTAGTGGGGATAGGTTAATTGCTCAATCTAAATTGACCATAGGTGTGAATCTGTGAGTGAATGTGAGTGCGAATGGTTGTCTGTGTCTCTATGTGTTAGCCCTGCGACAGACTGGCGACCTGTCCAGGGTGTACCCCGCCTCTCGCCCTATGGCAGCTGGGATAGGCTCCAGCGCCCCCCGTGACCCTGAAAAGGATAAGCGAATGGACGGATGTACTATATTTACCTGAAATACTATACCATAGCAGAAATACTATGATTTAGCAGAATGATAATATCTTGAGCAGAAATATTAGAAAAGCAAAATGGCCACCTGATAAAAGCTGAACAAGGTAAAGTTCCCTCAGAACTACTTGTTGTTCAACTGTGAAAAATTGAACCGGTAAAAAGTTTTGAAAAGCAAGAAAGAACAGCCAGCAGATACACACAATTAGAAATATGGACACATGTACACACACACTTATGCACCCAGACACACACATACACACACACACACACACTGAGCGGCAGAGGTGGAAAGAGTACTCAAAATTTGTACTCAAGTACAAGTACTGTTACATTGGTTAAATTGTACTCAATTACAAGTAAAAGTACTGGTGTTAAAAAAATACTTGAGTAAAAGTACAAAGTACTCTTCTCAAAAACTACTCAGAGTATTCATTACTTTTTAACCGATGGGTGTTTTATTGTGTTGTCAATAACAAGTTTAAACTGACAGAGAGGGAGAGCGAGAGACAGATTTTGTGTTATAACCTTCACGTTAGGGACGCACAGTGTGAGCACTCAGGTCGCATCAGAGCATCGGGCCGTATAGTGTGAGACCCTGCATCGTGACCTACGAACCTCTAACCCCTGCAAGTCAATCGTACAGTTTGAGCAGGAGCTGAATAACGTGACTGAAAAAATTGCACAGTGTATGCCCAGCTTAAGGGGTCACCTGGTCCAGCCCTAACTATATGCTTTAGCAAAAATGAAAGTTTTAAGACTAATCTTAAAAGTAGAGATGGTGTCTGTCTCCTGAATCCAAACTGGAAGCTGGTTCCACAGAAGAGGGGCCTAAAAACTGAAGGCTCTGCCTCCCATTCTACTTTTAAATACTCTAGGAATGACAAGTAAGCCTGCAGTGTGAGAGCAAAGTGCTCTAATAGGGTGATATGGTACTACAAGGTCATTAAGGGATTTTACTCAGTCTTATCCACTTTACTGTTTGCAGCGTATGATGTACAGCAGACATGCTCATAAAATCCCACAGAGTAGGACTTTAGACATAAAGTATGCTGTTCGTCTTAGGAGGAGAAAAAAGATTAAGACTCTGACTGTCAGGATTAATGAGCTTTAATTACTTTATGAGATATATAATATTCTATTTGGTTGAGTAAGCAACCTACATTGAGAGAAAGATAAATTGTTCGGTCTTTATTACAATAAAGGAAAATAGCCGCTGGTAGTGCAATTGTACCTTTTTCTCTTTATTCTCAAAGGCTGTCGATTTGGTTGGAATACTCAGATCTGTGGCTGCTGACATGCCTCAGTGTGAGTGCACTCTGTTTGTTAAGCACCATTTAATTATTTATATTTATTTTTTCCAACTTCCTTTTATTAAATCATACATTTCATAAGTCTGACATTCTCTGAGATTAGTGGCTCCAGTATGTTGCTCTTACCAACCAAACACAGCAAGGTCAGACTGTGAACAAGCTCTGACTGAGGCCTGTTATCAGAATCACTGTTCCGTTTCTGATTCATTATATTGGTTAACTAAAACATATTTATTTTTATTTATTTTGTTTATTCAACATGTCAGTATTGAGCAACTGAGCATACCTAACTTTCATTAAAACCAAATATAAGTTATGCTAACTGGTACATATTCATGTTTAATGTGTTGTGTTATATTTTGATTTGTTTTGTGAAAAATATGATTTATGAAATGCTGAGCGGGTCACTTCAAGTATGTGTCATATTTTTGTGACACTGTTGAGCGAATGTGATTAAATAATAATGATATCTTGATTAAAGTATGATATAAGCACAGTGTGCAGGGCTGCTCTATGCCTAATGGGGAAGGTGGTGACATATTATTAAGTGTTATGTTCATATCAGGGTTTTAGCTGTTAATTTAATTATAATCTCAGCTGTGGGTTAATGTTTATCTGGGAAAATCTGTGAGAGGTTGAAAATGGATATACACTTAAACAATGTTTTGTTTTGTTTTTGTGTACCACACAGGTCTGCTGTTGAGACTGAAACATTACATGCCTTATTACACTTGTGCCACATGATGGCAGCAAAAACTCACCAGTTGCATAGTGAGCAGCAAGTGCCTGCTGAGCAAAGAGAAAAACTCACTAACAGTGTTTATTTACATGAACATTTCTTAGACAGCATTTTGATATGAAACAGTAGTGTTAAACATAGGTATTACTAACAACACTATTAAAGGTTGGCTTGTGTTTAGTTTATACAACAAGAGAAACTTTAATTTAATTTTTGAAAAATACATTTCTTCTGCTCCTTTTAAAAAATCTATTTCCAGTGGATACACCAGGTGTTTGTGTGTATAAATGCCTTCTGTAGGCTGTGGCAGCGTTGTTTGCATGTTTCTTTTGTTATTTTCTCACTATATACTGTAACTTTTCAGTGGTTGCACGAGAGTGGCTGCCTCCTCCTGGTCCCAGCGCAGTACGGCAAGAGAAGGAGAATTATAAAATACTCCCCTGCTTTACCAGCCCAGCTTCTCCTGGTATTGCCCTCCACCCTGAACCCTCCAGCTTCAACTCTCACCATGCTGCTGAGCCACAGCCGCGGGTGATTTTCACATTTTACTTTTAATTAAAATCACAGATGTTTTAAAATTACTTTTCGAACTCTTGTCAAATGTCCGTGCTCTACTGGATGTCCTGAATACGATGGGTTTCCTTACTGCTCTGAAGATCTCCCTCAGAAACAGGAAACCAAATCACTAAACTCATTACAGTGTGCCTGTGTCAGGGTCTTTTAAAGGGTGAAATGGGTCATGCTTGAATTTTCGGTGTGATTTTAGAGGACAGGATGCCTCTGAAAAATATTTCTTTTAGTAAAGTCAGAATTGCACTGTAGATGCAAGGATAAGTGGCATGTAATATCTGCAATATGCACAGTATTCCATTGTTTTTTAGGTGCAGTGCAATGCAAACCCTGGTGCCAACATTTCTGTGGTTTGAGTTTTAGTTAAAAAGAAAAAAAAAAGTTCTCCTTAGGTTTTGAAGATGTCTTGATTTTCAGGACTTTCCAGCACATTATAGATGAAAATGTAATAGCACAAAGAGACACAGAGAGAGAGGGAGAAATCAGATTTTAACGCAGCACTGCAGGGCATGTGTTGACAACTCCTTCAGTTATCTCAAGAACATCAGTAGTCACGGCTATGTTGCCTTTAGGGCTCAGGCTAGTACTTGTAACACTAGCACCCTGACAGGCCAACATAGTTTTCTCACCTCCACCTCGGTTTGATTGACAGTAGAGGGGTTATCGTCTCCTGTCAGTTCGATGGGTTGAAAATGATTTCTTCAGTTTCCAACATGTTACCCTTAGAGCTGCAGGGCTCTCTCAATTCCACCCTTTTATTTTTGTTTTTAACACCTTCCTTGAGACAAAGGGTGAGAGAAGAAAAATGGATGTTATACTTCTGACTGGCTCAAATGGAGGTCGGACAATGAGGCTTTGTGGCTTTAGATGGCTGCTGCAGTTCAGTAACATGCTTTGATATGAGGGATAATGTCTGTGAAAGGAAAGAAGAAAGGAAAAGAGATGAAAGAGTCACGTTTAATGTCTCCAGCAGTTTGGGGCTGTCTGATGCAGCCCTGCACTTTCTTGTGTTCAGGTTCAGTTTAGTCTTGCTCACAAATGAAGCCGTTACCACAGATTGCAGATGTCACGAATGCAGCCAGTTAGAGCATTAAACATAATAATTATACTGAGAAGGATGAAAGGCCTATGGGCAGGTCCATTATATTATTATTTTCAGTGTATAATTAATGAGTTCTTTAAATGCTTTTATTTAAAAGGTGAATGGGAAGACAAAGGGAAGAAAATGTAAAGAGAAAATCTCTATATTGGGATTTACTTCCATTTTTAAACTGCACAAAGTATAGAAATCTGAAAAGCTCTGGACAGGACTTTAAAGGAGACGTCATTAAGTCCACTCTTACTGCTTCCAAAGGAATAAAGAGGGTCAGTAAGCAGCTGGATCCTGCTAATCGAATGCACTTGATTAACTGATCATCATAATTTGTTTTCATTTTTATTTTTATATATGAATCATTAACAATGCCAAAGCTGAGAGGCAGAGAAAAGAGAAGGAAAAAAGGAGAAAAATAGGTGAATAGATAAGAATAAAAGGTCAAAGCACAAATAAAGTGGAACGGGTCATCAACTGCTGCATCTCTAACAAAACTCTAAAGTCAAACAGCACCTGAAAGGGGAAAAAAATAGATACACAAGCAGGTGTGTGTGTGTGTGTGTGTGTGTAGGTGAGTGTGAGACAAACAATGAGGGTGGGAAACTGCAATAACGGCCCTTGGGGCCCAAAGGCTGACAGAGCAAAGTCCAGGAGGCCCAGGCAGTTCACGGCCCCCCAAAAGAGCTGAAGACCCGAGGACACATGTCCTGATCTACCACGGTTTACCATCACATGCCTAGAGCCCCAAAAGACCAGAAGTAACAGGCAGCCGACTCTGCCAAAGGCCGGGCATCGGAGTACGAGCCGAGGGCAGGCCACCAACGTTCTTTTTCACATCTTGGGTGTAGCTGTAGGATGGGAATAACAGTGTGCTGTTTGGTCCAGCTCTATGGGCTAGACTCTAATGTACTGCATTAGATGAAGGGCTAAAATAATGTTCAACAATTAATGGCCGCAAGTAGAAGTCTGTGATTCAATTCAGACTACTTTAAAATGTCCCGATAAAGATAAACTGTATTTCCTTAACCTTTAATCTGTTTTCTCATCTTCCCTCATTTACCTTCCTGGTTATCCACTGCCTTGGTATCATAATATCCTGGACATGATAAATATTGATAAAGTAGCCTGCAGACATGATCGTTTAGCTTCATTTAAATCCAACAATAACAACGAGAACAGCAGAGCTGCTAGTATGGCTGCAGAGCCATTGAATAGTAACAGCTCAATTTCTCGATGTGTATTAGAAGAATTTTATATTTAATAAATTTTATTCACATTTTGTTACATTTAGTAGTTTTTCAGAAATGAACAAACGTCTGAGGAGTAGATAAACTGCGGCCTTATGAACGTAACACTTACAAGCGTGTAGCAGCAGGCTCATTCTTCAAGCTAATTGCTGTCAGTTTTAAATGCTGTTTATGCAAATTCAAAAAAACCCCAACAACTCCTGACAAAACTAGGTCAGCGTTAAACATGCCGCTATGCACACTGAAATCTATCTGCATCTACATTTTCACTCGCTTCTCACTATGTCACAGCATTTATATGTGCTTTTCGTTGTGCTTGCACAGCACATCAGGTCATCTGCTATGACCTAGACTCTCATGATGTTTTATGGTACAGGAGGAGAAAAAACGGGCACGGTCGGCTGTGCTTAAATGATGCCTTTCGGGTCCGTTTAGAAATGCCGAAACTGCACTGAAGTCACGCAAACACATTTGTACAGGATTTAAAATCAGCTCAATCGCTAACAAAGGCAAAACACAGTGTGCACAACAGAGAAATGAGACTTCCCCCAGCGAGACGAAACCTGAGCAGGGTCGGTCGGTTCTGAAATCTACCACACTGGCATCTACCAGAGCCAAAACCTCACTGTGGAAGTTTGGAAAGCAGAGTGGAGTGACAGCATTTCCTGCATCCATTTAGAATACCGCAATATGGAAAACATTTAAACCTCTTAAAGAAGAAAAGTCAAGTCGTACAGTGGTTGCGCAGTGATTGTTTTTTTATTTATTTGTGTGTGTGTGGGGGGGGGGGCACTGGTATTTTGGTTAAATGCAAGTTTTGTAAGTGGAATCTTTCATCTGTGAACAATAACAAATTGAAAACAGGACTGGTTTTGATATTTGATGGTGTGGTCTCGAGGCAGAATTGGTCTTTGTAAAATGAATTGCTCTGAAATTTCTATAAAAGTAGTCAAACATCCTCTGTCTCTCTGGAAATGTGCTGTAGCTATCGTCCGGGTGGTGTGGCTCTACTCCAGCATAACCAGGCATGATATTTTCACTAACCACTATTGAACCACTATTTAACCACCACATGTTGTGTGCTTTTTCATTGTTTTCAGATACATGCCTTTCAAAAAGATGGAGGAAAGAAGCAAGCTAGCCCTGAAGTATTTGTTATTTAATGTCTGACAGATTCATGCAACGTGTAAGAGTAAGATATCATATGCATTCAGCTTTTATGAACACTAATAGTGTCATGATTTGGGTTTTTTTCCCCCATTCTCTCTAGGTCTAGGCTGGGTTAAGCACATGTTGTTTCCTCGTGTTCCCCGTGTGGCTGTAGAGTGTCCCCACCGAGCTGCTCACCTTGCTACAACTGTACAACCAGCATAAAACAGACCAGTGCCCCCCAAGTATCCTTCCCAGACCGAGCAAGTAAGCAGTCACATATACTGTGTGCAACTCTCATGAATTAACCAAGGGTGACCAACCTCTCCTCTCCACTAGTGGCTCCAGTCCCTGTAACCCAAATTGTCCCCAATAATTTCCGTGCCTCAACTCAATAAACCTTTTGAATTTTGAACTGCTGGGTCCTGCTTTAGAGTCCACTTAGCTTTATTGCCACTTTGGCATTTGACAAATAGGTCTATAATTGGGTTGTGCATAGCTTGTAAAATGGAAAAATCCAATATTGGTTGTTTGCATTATAAGAAACAGCTGAAGAGAAACACTTAAACATGAAGAGAGAGGGGGGATGACATACAGTTGGCTAATGGGCCTCTAGTCAGATGAACAGGTGACAATGATGGCGGTTTTTTCCCTATATGCATTTTTTATGTCGTTCCATATTGAGTGTGAATGGCTTTTTTATTAACATTTGCTTCTACTTGTACAGCCAGGAGGAGTTCCAGGGTCTCAGGTGCTCGTCAGGGGGATGCAGCTGTAACATCAGGCCAAGACTACTCTCCCTGCTATCAGAGCATTTTGTGGCACTTAGAGTAACATGCAGCCAGCTCAGGTAATGTCATCTTCTCCCGTCTGCTCTGCTTTGCTTCTAGCCACCTGTAAAACACACGCACACACACGGAGATAGAGCACAGGAGATGTACGTCTGTGAATGACAGCAAAGTGCATTGAACACTCTGACACTGAGGTGGAAATGCTGTATATAGATTAGGTCAAATAAAAAAGTAAATAAACAAAATGTAGATAAAATGAGGACTAGTTAGTCATTTTCAGCAGGAAGAGGAGGTGGGCTGCCCCTTGATGCCGGTAGGGCAAACACCATAATACTAAATGGGCAGCAAAGGTTAATGTCACCAGTTGAGATCACTGAGAAGGCTAGAGTTTTTAAAAGTTTGAGTTCAGATGCTTAACATAAATTTTCACATCACACTCAGTGGCTGTGTTGGTGCAGAAAATCCTTAACTTCTTTACTTCTACACCTACAGGTACTGCCTCAGTCTGGATTAGACCTAATGAATGATAAATGAGTCTTGTAAAAATAAACAAGAATCTCCCCTCTCTGTGTTTTTCAGTACCTGGCAGTGGTTAATAAACCAACCTGTGGATCACAACCATTTTGGAGGGTAAAAAACGTCACTTTCTACGTTTTCCGATTGGTCAGAACTTTTTTCTGAGACACAGGTGAACTGATAAAAATCAAAAACCTGTTTGGGTGATCTAAGGGGTTAAACCCGAGTCGGAGTATCTCTTGGCTGTTGTTCAAAAGGCGAGCAGCTTCAGGCCAAACTGGTCGCGGCTCACAGCAGCTGAAAGAGAAGGCTGTCTCCACTCCCCCCAGTCTCCATATAATTACACTATGGCTGACAGACACGGTGCTTAAGGTAACAAAACAAAGACGAACTGGAAAATAAACAGCACCTCAGTCATTCATTGAAAGGGTGAGCCAGAGATGAGTGCACTGTGGAGTTTTGTATAGACAATAGTTTTACTGCGAGCTGGATGTGGTTTACAGTGAAAACAAAGACGTTTCCTTATAACCCCTAAAAGTGACAATTATTGCTCATTTTTATTTATTACTGATGTAAAACAAAGCTCCAACACAACTGTTGTTTTATTTCTAATAGCAAAAATGAGTCATGTTCCCTTCAGTTTGTAATTTGCTGACAGAGACGTCACACACTAAATTTAAGTGACATACGTGTGTGTCTGTTTTTGACTTTGAGACTGGGTATGTTCATTTGTCACGAGTACAAGGAGTGTATGATACAAAGTATCAGGAAAAAAAACTAAGAAATGTGTCTTTAGTTTAAATTGTACTTAATAGCAAAAACCAGAAACAATAATTCCCTAATAGACTTTAATTAAACTGTGAGACAGTTTAATTAAAGGTGTAAAAAGCAGCCCAACAGTCCATCAGGGAAGTGCAATATGGGCAGCATGGTTGGAGAGTAAATTTGACCAGTATATTATTCACTCTCTAATATAAACCTCGAGCATTTTGGCTGGTGATCAGAAACAATTAAAAAAGAAAGCAGTGGTGCATATGGATGGACTATGGCTGCAGGTCTAATAAAACTAATGGAGCTTGAATTCCAGTAACACCTGTGCTCTAACTAAACTGATCTTTTTCATTAGCCTTTGTTCAGTCATCCATCCATGTTCCTAACCAGCAAGCTAATTTAAGATTGCGGGGGTGCAGCCTATTCAGCTGTAGTAGGGTGAGAGGGAGGCTCCACCCACTATCACCAATTAACATGCATGTTGTTGGACTGTGGGAGGAAGCCTGAGCACTGCAGTTAGCCAATAATAATTCAAAGACAATTTGAACCACTTAATAATGCTTTTGCCCAATCTATATATTATTCTCATATATATATATATGTATCTATCTATCCTTTCTTTCTTTCTTTCTTTCTTTCTTGTGTTTTTAATTCCTTCTAAAAAGTCATAGTAACATATGGACAAAGACCACACAGACACATTTGTTTCACAGCAATGTGATATTGATGTTTATAGCAGAGGCTTCTTTTTATGGGTGAAGTAAATAACAATGTGAAGAATGAGTAACTGATCTCAGTGTAAGATCAGTTTGTACACATGCCACTCAAACAAAATAAGACATTTATATTTGCATCTTTTCACATTAAATTGCTGGATGGCCATAAAGGTGAGTCAGTGCCTTTGAGCTGCCGAGTGGTTGAGGCGTCTTTACGCAGCCCTGACCTTGATGTCAGCAGATGTTTACCTGAAGCTGAGATGTGTCTGAATCTGAGCACTTTCTAGTTGCCGCACCAACAACGCCGGATTATACGTGGCAAACAAACACAAGAAATCTGTCAGAACAGCTGTTTATTTCCTGGTGTAAAGTTAGTGAGAGGCTTGGGCCTGCGTGTCGTCATTCTTGTGGCTGCGAGGGTGAGAGTAACAAAGTCGGACGTTAAATCGGCTACAAAACAGCAAGGGGATGTCTGAGCTGTCTGCGGTTTCACACACAAGAGGGCTCTCTAACAGCTGAGGTATTGATCCAAGGGCCCACTCAGTAGCAAAGTGACAAAACACTGTCAAGATGATGATGATGACGCGATGGAGAGTGAAGATTATGGATTCTGAGGTTTGAGCATTTTGCTCCGGTTATTTTTTTAGATTTTTGTACTCAGATCATTTGGAGCCGTTGCTTTTAAAAGTATATGACATACTTATGTAGATTTAACAATACTGATATTTTCAGTGGTGCTAGTACCAAATTTTATTTTTTTAACTATCATAACTATCATGATTACTAAAAAAAGAATTTAAATTTTGATCGATTGCACCACAGGACAGTTTTCCATTTTCCTCAGTCCATGGTAGTCTATCACAGAGTGGTTCAAACCTCAACACACTATCATATTTGTCTAGTCTAAGAACTAGTTTAATTTTTGGTTTCCTGACCCAACTTTGTTTTTCTTTATATCTGGTATCAAATTCTAACAGAGCAGGAAAAACAGTGATATTTCTCAGTTTTAGTACTTAATATGATTTTTAAATATGTGTGCATGTAATCAAATATGTAATTAGATGCATTTCTAGTACACATGTGATTTGAAAATCCAAATTTCTTTGGGTAAAGTGTTGAATTAGACTGGGCCCTGTGACTGACTTATCTTCTACCAGTAGCTGATACGGTATATGAAATCAGCTTTAATTCCATTGCATTGCTGAATAACATTTTCCTGCTGCACTGGTCAAGGCGATATTGTAGCTTCCTGTGTAAGCTGGTAGTTCCCAGCCTCAGGATCAGACTCCTTTCAAAGCATCACATGATAAATCTGTGGGTGAGATGAATAATTTGATAACAAAGAAAGAAAACCCCCCCACAAACAACACACAATTGTGTTAATGTCTGCTATTTTTTCTGGAATATGTGTTTCATTTTCAGTGAAATGCTGGATTCATTTGCATCATTGGATTTCAAACAGTGACCTACATAAAACCTGAAAAGCTGGGAGGAAAAGTCTGTTGGGTGTAGCAACCCACAGACATCTGATATGTTGCTTTTCTTTAAGGGTCAGAAGGTGAAAAGATCCGATTTTACAGTGTTGTCTGCAATCATTGGAGCCTAATAGGACCCGAAGCGCTTTAAAAACAACATCACACACTGAAATTGTTTAGCCCTTTCAACACTTTCTGTGCACATTTCTTCAGATTTTTGTCTGTGAAATTTAATCAACACAATACTGCATTTAAAGCAGCATATGTATGTATTTTCCATACAATATACAACATGGATGTTGTATATTGTACAACTCCATCTTTTAACTGATATTAGCAACAGTATTTGAGAGGGATTCAGCAGTGTGCAGGTAAACTGTGTATAGAGCAAAATGCCTTGTAAAATGTATCTGAATTTTTAAACGATTAGATACAGACAGAACAAAGTTTTCCACCCACCCCCGTATCCATTATTTACTATTCCGATGTCCTGGCTAAACTGGAAGCCCTGACGCGACTGGGTGAATTTAGAAAATGTGAATTAGGACATAAATTTTGGACTTTTAAGTCTCACAGCTTGTCCTGCTGATAAGGACCTCCCCCATGGCCATCCACAATACACCAAAGTAATTAAATTACAAATTTCTGTAATTTTATACATTTACTTCATACAGTTTAAAAAAAAGAAGTTCACTACAGCAGCATTTCTTTATCATGTAGAGAAACTAAGACAAGCCGTGGATGTTGCTCTTCTTTGTCTTTGTCCGGCTGACATAAATATCAAAGTGTGCTGCGATAGATTATAAGTTTGTGTTGTTAACCTTTTTGATTAATCTGCTGTTAAAATAGTTACCATTCAACATTACACCAGCAAAAACTGATACTGACTCACAGTTCAGAGCAACTGACTGCTGAGCTCTAACAAGCTGCAAGTATTGAAAAACTCACAGCGATATCAGAGATATTAGAAGAAAGAAACATGACAGTTGAGCAAGATAGCAAGATCGCAGCAATCCCAACCCTGGTGCCAAAAGAAAAAAATAACACCTTTACAATAATCATACCAGGAAGCCTGTGAGCCCAATCATGCTGCTGCACTGGCACTGCACAGGTTAGTAGTTTTGATGATGAGCATTACTGCACTGGAGATGTAGGTGAGAGTAGGTATTATTTTTCTTGGATTAATTGCATCCACTGTGTCATTAAGTGAATTTAGCACGGCATTTGTTCGGTGCTCTGGTGAAGTAAGCAAGAGCATTGATCATGTTGGCAACATGAATGGAGTTGCACTCTGCACATGTCCAAACTATAATAGACTGGAAAAAACAAAAGCTTTTAGAGCTCCAGCATGAGGGCAGCATGGTGGCATGGGCGTTAGCACTGTTGCCTCACAGCAGGAAAGCCCTGGGTTCAAATCTGGCTGTCTGTCTGGAGTTTATATGTTCTACCCATGTTTGTGTGGGTTTTCTCTAGGTAGTCTGGCTTCCTCCCACTTAGGGACTTAGGTCAATTGGTGAGAATTTGAGCCTGAGTAGCTGTCTATTGCTCTGTGATAGGCTGGTACTGCGTGTCCCGCCTCTTGCCCAATAGATAAGCAGAAGAGGATAACTGGATGGGTTTTGGAACAAAGTCAACAAATGTTTGAGCATCTTTTTAATCAGATTTCTCTGATGATTCTGCACCTGCGTATTTTATGTCCTGGTGACCACCTTGGATCTCGCTTTAGGGCTTTAAAATAAATGCCCAAATAAGTGCCTGGAGATGTTAGCAACATAGCTGAAGAGTGGTGAGGCGAGCTTCTTCTTCTGTTTAAAACATGTTTTTTTGTGACCCTTAAAAAATGAAGCATTACCTACATGAGACTCAAAGCTAAAAGGTAGACGGTGTTTGCAGTTAAGGAGTTCAAACTTATAAGCATCCATTTGTCACTTATCTTGTTTGTAGCAAAAACAGAGAATGCCTTCCATTAATTACACATCCCTGATGTATTCATTAACATAATTATAACATGACAGTTCGTACAGGGATAATTATACTGTGAAGGGGTGGAGCTCAAGAGCCAGCGGCAGAATTAGCCCGTTTTCCTTCAGTTCACAGTGAGGTCAGCAGCCACCGCAGCCCCGAAGTCAAGGGCCAGAAAAAATAAAAATACCGTCCTCCGCTGCTCGCTGTGCATGGGATCCTTTCATTGTCTTCATGACTCTGAATCGGGACAAAGGAAAACAATTAGAACAGGAGGCTGTGCCTGGCTGTTTGCAGATGGGAAAACCAAAAAAGAGGTGAAAGAGAAACATGGTAGGTTTCTGGACTAGTCCTGCCAGCAGCAACTCTCCCACCCCAACCCCTGCACTGAATCCTTCCATTGTATCCAAACCACAAATCCCACACTTTGCCTGGAAAAGCAGAGAGGAGCCTTGACTGAAATATACATCGGAATTTTTTTTAGGAGGGGGGTGTATGGGAATGCCCAAAACTTTCACAAAAGCCTTTATTCAGTTAAACAAATAAAAGTTTAAAACTAAGATACTGTTACTGTGTTTTTGTGCTAAGATATCTATTTCAAACTTCCAACACTGGAGAAGTTTTTAAGTGGTGCGGTGCTTCTTCTTGTCTTTTTTTGTCCTCAGGAGTGTGGCAACTTTGTAATCAACCCCTCTTTACTTTTCAGGCTAAAGTTAATTACAGGTTTCAGCAAGCAGATTGAAGAGGTTCAGGGTCAAAACAAAAATGCCTGACTGCCTGAGCCGAGCGATGTCCCGCTGCTGCTTCTGCTTCTTCGACCGAAACTCGGGAAAGGTTATCGTTTTTTAACACCCTTCTGACGCATACGTTACTTTTTCATCTCACTTCTCCAGCTCTGACCTTTTCTCAGATATGAGTTTCCATAAATAATTGTGTTGTTGGAAGTCTCAAACAGGATGCCGTTACGCTATAAACACAAAACTTTCGCCTACCAGAGTCAGTTGGGGCCTGAGTGCCCTGCTGTGGTTTGTTGTGTAATCTCTCAGTTATGCACTTTATTTTCTTACCACTGGCACTGTGACGCCTTTCACTGTTTTCCATTCCTGCTGGTGCTTTCAAAGCGAGAAGATAGCTGAAACTTGGATATGATTTACACAGTCTGAACGCATTTTTAAAGAGCATGTTGCATATGTGTAATGGGACTGTATGCACGCATGGAGACATAACAAAACAAGCATTTCAGTATGGTTACAATGAGCCGAGGTACATCGATCCACCAGCTTTTTACAGCATTTACCATCTCCTCAGCAAATAGAGTTGGTTCACATGTCTCTGCTTGATCTACAGCAGGGGTGTCGAACTCCAGGCCTCAAGGGCCGGTGTCCTGCAGGTTTTAGATGTGTCCTTGATCCAACACAGCTGATTCAAATGGCTAAATTACCTCCTCAACATGTCTTGAAGTTCTCCAGAGGCCTGGTAATGAACTGATCATTTGATTCAGGTGTGTTGGCCCAGGATGAGATCTAAAACCTGCAGGACACCGGCCCTCGAGGCCTGGAGTTCGACACCCCTGATCTACAGCAACTAGAGCCTAGAGTTACTTGAATAAAGGTATGGTGGATTTTCCATACTACCACAAAGCAACTGTATTTACATTGCTCTGCCAAAGTCTTGAACCACCGCTCATTTCTTTAAATTTTTAAAGGTAAATGGGCAATTTATTGAAACATTTGCCAACATAACTGGAAATACAGTGTATAAGTAACAAGCAGAGTTTAGATAATTCTAACAAGAATTCAATATTTGGTATGAATACATTTATTCAGGAATAGTTCTCCACGCTTTCTGAAGGACATTCAAAGCTCTTCTTTGGATGTTGCCTGCCTTTTGCCTGTCAAGATGATCCCACACTGCTTCAATAATGTTGAGGTCCGGGCTCTGGGGAGGCCAGTCCATGACTGATAGTGTTCCTCTGTGTGTTTTTCTATCCAGGTTTGCTTTTCTGCATTGGCAGTGCGTTTGGGGTCCCTCCATAATTCCATCAACTTTCAAAAGATCCCTAACACCACTGGCTGAAATGACAGAACCTCCACAGTGTTTTTCAGATGGCTGTAGACGCTCACTGTTGTACCTCTCTCCTGACCTCCTTTGGTTCATTTCATCATCAATATGTGCAATCTTTTCAGATTTGTATTCATTTGTATCTCTGAGGTCCTGTGTCAAGTTTTTGTTGGATTTTTCCCTGGTTGGACATGACAGTTACTGTTCATCTGCTGTTTTTTAGGCCACTTCTTCTTTTGTCCTCCACTTGTCCAGTTTCTGTAAGTTTTTAAGGACACACTGCACACCATGCTAAGATAAGTCAAGTTTTCAAGACATTTATAATCTGGACAAAATATAATATCTGCTGACAAATGAATGGAGATTTAAACCACTGCAGCTAAAAGATCAGACATACAGTACAAATCACCAATCATTGGAGTGGGTATGTATCTGTCTTGATGCATGCTCAATCATCCAGGTAAGGAAATCAAAAAGTTGATCTGGATGTAACGTTTTCAGTGGGAGAAACGTTTCGTCACTCATCCAAGTGACTTCTTCAGTCTCAGCTGACTGCAGGTTTCCCCAATCTTATAAACAGTACATTTACAGAATGACTGAAACCAGCCCACTGGCGAACAACGTGCTGTGAGATCTGTTTCTTGATCATTAATATGCAAATTTTCATGACAACACTGATCAAAGACCATTGAATTGATCAGTGGTCTAGAATCAACTTTTTGGGAGTGTGAACTATCTGTTCTGCTCTGGTTAAAAACAAACAAACAAACAAAAAACAGACAAAATATCTGCAACTGTAAAATCTAATTAGTTCCCAGAACTTAAAAAAACTATGCAAAATCGTTGCCTCCAAAAAACTAAGTAAAACTTACATAAGCTTTACTTGGTAAGCTTATAAACTTATTAATAGTCCCCTTTTTCTTCACAGCAGACTTCTCTATTGTGTTTGTGCATACTTGCATTATTAGTATGATTACATTTTATGTTATAGTTCAGCTTCCTCCATGAAAACGAGAAACTACAAACCTGGAATGTTTCTCCATTGTTAGCTTGCTGAACTTTTAGCATCACTTGAAATGTATGCGGAAAGCAGACCTGTGGGTTTGAGGGCAAGACCTTTTAATGGGTTACTTACCATTGCGTGTTGATATGAAGACAGAAGCTGATGTGAAAGTCTCTTAAATGTCCATTGTTTCTAATATTCAACAGGGGGTGGAGGACTTGATTGTATTGAAGTCTATGGAATAATGACCTCATGCCAAAGCAGGGTGTGCATTAGGTTGGGCTACCTTTTAGTTAACAGTTCACACCGTATGAGTGTGGCGTGTCCTCAGTATGAAGGTGAGGTCCACAGCTCCTTTATCAGACCTCGATTCAAAACACCAAGATGGTAATGGCAATGACTAACAAGTTCAGCTGGAGGCTTCAAGACAGAATTTTACTTACCACTGGATGGTGTTTCAGCGGCTCTGTGCATCTTTTATGTAAAGTCTATTGCACTGAAGGAAGAGGCGTACTTGTTTGGTTGTTGAGTTCAAACATTAACAACCTTTCTCAGGAATGAGTTACTCACCTTTAATGGATCCTATTAATGACAATGTTATAAACCTGCATGTGCATACAAGTCAAGCAAGCCGAAGCTCAGGTACAAGCACTCAAGAACATGACGGAAACATTCACTTCATACAAAGACTTTATTGACAATGTGTGTGTGGCATACTTTTCAATGGAATTGCTAAATCATAAGAGTTTCATATTTATGTTTGCAAAACGACGCTGAGAATCTGTAATGCATATATAGAGGCAAAAGTGCATATTCTTGTTCCTTTTTATTTTGTTCATGTACACATTACACTATACATAAATAATTGCATTGTAAAAATGACTCAAGTATTTACAAGTATAATATATTTTATATAATATATAAATTTTATATTAAATCTAGGTAGATTACAATTAGGATACTGGATCAGGATGCTTCCTGTGAGTCTATGAGCGTGTGTGCGCGTGCTATCTGTGGTTATTGAGCAGCACCTCCAGCCAGCAGGGACAGGAAGTGATGAACTGTCTGGAGTAGCAGGGCCCCCATCCTTTTGCAAAACTGATGCGAACACTGTGGGGGTCCCAGGGCCCCTCCTGGCTCTCGGGCTTTACGCTGTGCTCTGCCATCCAGCTGGAGCACTCATAGTCGAACACCTTGAGAGAAAAGCCCGGCATCACCCTCTTCACGTTTAGCCCTCGAGCACTGGGCGGGTCCAGAGTGGGCGAGTGAACAAACACCGGGTGCTGGCTGCGATTGTACACCCAAACTCCATCCGGCTCGCGACTCAGAACGATGCCGAAACCGATTTTACTCCGTATCTGCTGCACACTGCTGCTGCTGCTCCCTCCGTGCCTGTGATGTCCGTGAAAACCTAACAAGCTGTGGCTGCCTGGGTCATCACGCCGGCTATGGTAGGCGTTGGCTTGGAGTTGGCTAAGACAGAGGCCAGTGCCCTGAGGTAGGTCATAGAAGATGCTGAGTGAGGGCTCGTAGGCTGGATAAAGGCGACCCACGCGTGTGCGCTGCTCCCAGTAAGCAACACTGCACCAGTGAGAGCGATGTCCGCCAGAGGTCACTGAGCCGAGGGAGGTACCAGTGTCTGAAGAGAAAAGGAAAGGAAGTGGATGAGGTAATGATCGCAGCAGTAAAGTGTATCTAATTTTTATATCAGTGTGACATGATATAAAAGACATTTTAACTGCTGAGCACAAGTACACAACATCAGAACATCGTAAATGCATCTTTATATTGCTATCCCTGAGATCTGTTCTGACTCATCAATAAAAGGAATAATGGGAAGTAGCTATCAGTCGATCTACTTCACTTTTTAAGTTGATGGTCGTCAATTTGTGTGAACCTTATGTGTTGAAATCTTGTTTAAGTACAACCTTTTCACTCAAAATATGTCAGACTAACACAACTACAGCAGGTTTCACATGGCCACAGAAAACATGCCTGTTTTGAAAGCAGGAAATCATTTTCTAGGAAGTGGAGAAAGACTTTATTTTAGCACAGCTTGATGTGCTAAAATGCACCCACAGTTCATTAGATTGGAATTCTTCGGAAAATCTACATCGTAACTTACAATGCAACTTCCCGAGAAATGTTACCACACTTCGGGTCAATGCAGCCCACAATGGCTGAATGGCGTGGACGGTTACAGCTTACCTAAGTTACCACATCTCAGTACTATAGAACATTTATTCACTTTGACTCTGAGCTCTAGAGGAAGGACTGTGATGATAGAGGGGACCATCTGAAATTCCTGGTGCTTCAAGGTTTTTTATATGATTGAAAGATCAAAGACAGATGAATGCTGTTACTTTGTTTCCAGTTTGTCTTTTATGTAAAATTAGCATTCGCTAGATGCCCTAAATTTGTAACAATATCTAAAAACAATTTAAAAAATGACACATGGACATCAGTGTTGACCATGGTCTCCTTCCCTTGATAAATAATAAACAAAATGTCCCAATACTCGACGCTGTAAATGATTCACATCATTTTTATACCCATTCAGCTGCACGGACGCATGCTCTTCCCTTTAGTTAGTCGCCGTCTGCAGTATTTTGAAAAGGGGGTTAAAACTGTTAACTCCACTGACATCTCCTCACCGTCACCCTCTGCAAGCCTCCTTCAGGTCCTGAGTTAAAGAGGAGGTTTTAGAGTGGGGTGGAAAGCATTCAGCTCTCTGTCAACCTAGCGCAAGCCCATGAACCCTTGACCCCCCAGCCCTCATGCTATCAGCTCACATTAACTCCCACACAGAGTGATGCCATTATTTTGCTCCAGAGACTCTATTGACACAGAAGATTTAAAGACCCATGTGCCCGTGGCCCCATTCCTTTCATATTCCAGCGAAAAACCCGTCGACTTCATTTACCAGGGGCCAAAATGGCGGCAGCCTTTCTCCCAATAGCGGGTTGCTTTAAAAGAAAAAAGTGAAACGAGGACCGAGATCTGAAGTTTTTTGTGTTTATGCCCCGGCCATTTTCATTTCAGGGGTTTCAGAGAAGAAGGGTTGGTAAATGTAGGAAGAGATGTGAGAGGTTGTACACGAGCACAAACACACACAGAAAATGATGAGACAGGGCCTCACACATGCCCACGTACGCACACAAATTGAGCCCTCTGATCCAAACAGTATGACTGTAACACACACACACATACACACACACAAAATTGCACTTCTCATCTGAGGCCCACGTGTGTCATTAGTGAATTCCAGGCTGGCAACTCCTGCGGACTGCAGTTTTTACAGCTCTCCAATAAGAGAGCGGGCTGCACGGCTAGCTAGGATCGCTCTCTTTCTCCCACTCTATCTCTTCGTGGCTCGCTCACGCGCACACAAACACAAACACACACTTTTACAAGCCATGCTCTTCCCTGTAATAAGGCAACGCAAACATGTCTGGGGAAACACAGGGAGACTTTATGAGCTCACGATCAACTTAATTCCCAAAGAAGACTTAAAACAAACTGGAACTTTTAAGGTTTTCTTTCAAAAGGCACGGCACACTTTAATTTCAATCATATGATGAATGATGGGGCAAATAATATGGCTTTAAAGGCTGGCTTTCTACATTTCAGACACCCTCAGTATTCAAAGCTGGATAGTATATTGGAAATAGAAACATAAGAGGCAGCAGCTAGAAGACATGAGCACTCATAAGAATTTAGATCTCCTCCTGCTCTCTTTATTTATGGTCTCATGCACGCCTGAAGTGTGCTTGTGGAGACTTTATTAAATTTAAGAATGACTGACCTGCTGTAAAGTTCAAAATACTAAATCAAAATTTCCACCAGCATTTTGACAGCGAGGCATGTTTAATGTTTCTGGCAGAGTCCTCTGTGTCATCACGCTCGGCCTGGCTATCATCCAAGTAAAGGTGTAACCAGCTTGTGTGAGAACGATGAAGGAGGGAGGGAGGAGGAGGAGGGCAACCGACTTCTTCAATGGAATTTTAAAAGAGGGGTTGAAGCTGGAGGTTATCAGCATGTTTATATTCAACTGGAGGAAGTCAAAAAGCCATGTGTGTGTGTGTGTCTGTGGGACTTTGTTGGTGTGTATGCATGCCCGCATCTGTACGTGGGCTGGCAGCAATTACAAAGTCCTGCAAGCATTTAAGCCAACCTCCATTTAACAGCCCTGTTTACCAATTAGATAAGTAGCCTTTGTTATTTCATTTCAAAATCGCTGTCTCTTAGTGCCAATCTCACCGAGACGCCCACTGAACTTTAGGGGTTGAACAAAGGTGGGAATATACACGACAACAAGCTGCAACTTTACTGCACAAACAAAGTAAAAGGCAGTGGCAATCAAAGTTCAGAGGTCAGACAGTCAGTTTCCTGCCGGATGCTCACAGATTGTTAAACCTGGACTTCAAACGGGGACGCCAACACTCATCTTTTATCTTACATTTCCGCATCTCTCTGTTTTCCCTCCTGTAACAATGTTGGGAATATGATGTGAGGCCCCCCTTAGCAGACAAAATGATGCATAAAAGCTTAACTGGTTATGAACATATTTTGCATATGTGAAGCAAACATGCTAATAAGCTGGCTGTTTACATGTCTGTAGCTGTAAAGCTACTTTAACTTCCTCCAAACTTCCTGCTTTGTTTTCTCTGTTTGAACAGTGGAGGCTTCCTCCTCCAAACTGTAACCTGGAGAGAAAAGCTGTGCAGGACAAGATGGGAAGCAGAGGAGTAAAAAAGAGAGAGACAGAGGAAAAGAGAGACTGGGTAGACTGGGTGAAAGAGGGAGCGGGGGAACGAGAGGGAGCGGGGGAACGAGAGGGAGCAAGAACCTGCCAAGCATAACCAGCATCCAAGGAAAAAATGAAGAGAGAGAAAGAGACTGTGAGAAAGAGAGGGAGGGAGGGAGACCCTCGTCTTTCATCCAGTGCCAAGGATTAGATTCCCCTCCAGTTATTAGACTCTTCCACTGTGCTGAAAGAAGTGGGTGGGTTGGGAAGGGGGTGGGCGGGGATGAGGAGGGAGTGTGAGGGGGACAGAGGGACGAGAAGGGAGGATAGAATTTAGCTACTGACCATCGTCGATCGCCTTTAAAATGCTTTGTTTTGATTCAACTTCCTGCCAAAGATCCTAAAAGAGTAGAAATAAAATCAAATAAGTTGGGGGAAAAAAAACAGAGAAAAAGTGTGAGAGAGAGAGAGAGAGAGAGACACCCCTCCCTGCCTACAAATGGTAGATTCTATGTTGTTTGAGACAACTATCATTACAGGGAAAAAACTTCAATCCAGCAAGCCACATTTAAGCTGGCGTCTCGACTATCTCTACCATCAGCGGGCTGCCTTATCGCCAGACGTGGCCTTTACAGTCGAACACAGTGGGGCTCTTGCTCACACACACACACAAACACGCATTCCTGCACACACACACACTCATTCCTTCTCCTTCTTTTTTTTCCATTGTGAAGTGGATCTGTGTGATGGAGCGGTGTGTGACTGGCGATGTCTCATGTTTAACGGCACAGGAGACACAAACCTGGCCTCGCCAGCTGGAGACGTCCTTTGGACCAGCCCGACTGAGCTGAAGTAAAGTTACAGTGTGTCCCTGTAAAATTCCTAGGGAGAAGTGCTCGGAGGCGGTTTAGAAAGGAAGAGCGAAAGTAACGAGCTTCCTGCATTTCTGCTGCTACTTCAAAGTGCCAAACAACTCGAGCCAAGGAATGTCTCGGGTTTTGCATACAACTCGCATCCTGGACAACTCCACTGTCGTGTTTATGCCATCACCTCGGCCATAACAGAAAAAAAAAAAAAAAAATGGAAACTCAAATTCTGGCGATATTTATTTAACACGATCCTCCAAATTCTCAGGCTGTAAATCCTACAATAAATGGCTCTTGTTTGTGATTCTTGAAGGGACTGAAAGGCTTTATGTCAGCAAAAACTTTAGATAGATTGATATAATTTGTGAAAGTAAATGCTTGCACTGCAGTTGGCTTTGCAAAATGATCTCATCTGTGGTCAGTTTTTAGCTTTTTATTCCCATTGTGCTTCTCCTATACATGCAACTGTGCGTGCACCTACAGAGCCGCCAGAGATACATACGCAGGTATCATCACCACTAAAGACTTAGAGTCTTAAATCTGGCTTGCTTAAGACAATGCATAGTTTAAAGTGCACAAATGACTCAAAGAAAGATGATTAACGTCTGAACCGAGGCACGAAAAGCAGACGCAGGGCTGCTTCGGAGCTCGGTAGTTGACAGCTCTCCCCTCCCAACACATTCCTGGACAGGCCCTCTTCCTCAACACTTCCTCCCCCCACCCACCCTCCCTCAGCCAGTCACAGGGGTCAAGTTGACAAGTCTCTCATTGAGCCTCACGTGGTCCGACTATATGGCCTTCACTCCTCACAACATAATTACACGCATTTATTGGTGGAATAGATCCATTTGTTCCACTATGAAGAAGGAGTTATGGAATTCCACTAAAATGTAATTTGGGAGAATTATCAGAATGTGAAACTCCAGCTCAGGCGCGCACGCAGGAGTGTGGACCAAAAGCGAGGTGACACGAGGGCCTGCAGTCGTTTAGCGGAGGGCGACGCGTGCAAGAGCGCATTTACTATTTCTCGTCATTCAGTCATCAAAATCAAATGATGACACTTAAATGGCGTCAAAAGTGGTTTCCAAAGCGGGGTGAACAGGCGGCTACAAGTCCTGAAAATACCTACAAATATTAATTAACGTGCGTCTTAGCTCAGGGTTGCCTTCGGAGCTCACGGTGCTGGCGACAGTTTCTTACATTTCATAGAGTCAGAGCCTGTCGACATCTGCAAAGGATCTTTAGGTTCAGCAGCATGGCAGGATTCCATTAAAAGCCAAATTGCGAGTTGGCAAAAACTCTGAGGGAACAACGGAAAGCCACAGCCAGTCCTGTAATTTAAACCTTATTTTAAATTGTGATTGCCTGACAACATGGGCCGAAAGAGAGGAGAGCAAGACTACGAGAGCAAAAAGCAAGCAGAAGAACTGTGGAGAAGCAACAGCAGAGGTGGATCTTCAGTAAGGGCAGGAAGGGAACAAGAGCAGAAGACATAATGAAAGAGAGGAGAAAAGGTTTTTGTGAACAATGAAACGACAACCTTTGCTTAATCACCAGGATGGCTACAAATGAGTAACGTCTTCTTAGTGTATGAACTTGGAAGCCTGCTGATTCACTTTGCTTCATTTAGAAATGTCTGCGAGATGCATCTGCACGCGGCGTTTAAACATATGCACAGACTACTGCCGCATCTATCATAATGAAAAAGAAAATCAAGAAAACACAACCCGCTCAAGCAATCTATTCTAGGCACAGGGACCTCAGATACTCACATACACTATAATTCATGTTGGCTGCTTTTGGGGGGCATCTTCGCCCCGACAGGCGACGTGACGTACGTGACGTGTCAAAACTAGAGCTTCGGACACCTCAGTGAGTACAGATTTTACAGCTTTTTGATTAAATTTGAGACAGAGCCAAAAATACTTTTAAAAAGTTGGAAAGTATTAAACCCCTCTATTGTTTTTCTATAGGGAAATAAAATAAGGGAACCTGGAGGGTTTGGTAAGTGTGGCTGACATGTTCTGGGTCTGCTATCAGAAAGGCAAATAAAGCCCATCTATACAAACCATTAACCCTTTTTATTTGACAGAAACAAACATACAATTACTCTCTGTCTCCCTGTCTCGACATGTTAAATTACTGGTTAATCAACATGAATATATATTTCATTTCACCTCTATGTTTTCAAATATCACTTATCCCTGTTTCTTTTTTTGTTGCTTTTTAACATTTGTTTGCTATCTTGGAAAATCAGAAATCTAACTTTACTCTTATTTGTTACTTTTCTTTCAGATGTTAATCTGCTCTGTGCTTTGGTCTAAGCCACAAAAGTTATGGGAAGAGCACTGCAGAATTAAACTGCAAAATACAAAACCTTTAAAGTTTAATATTGGCGCTCCCCAACTGAGAGAAATGCCACATCCAGAACATGTCAGATCTTCCAGATATTCCCTTCAGTGCTGTATTTTCTCAGGGAGCAGGGCTGTAATAACATGGCATTCAGTCCAAAATGTGTTAAAAAAAAAAAAAAAAAGGTCACAAACACAATAAACTGAGCGAGTTGTGTGCTGCGTCCTCGCCCGCGCGGCTGCTTGTAGTGAAAAAGAGGCGCAGTGGAAAATATTTGAGGAAATGGCAAATGGTTAATGGGCCGGCACTTGATGTTGAATTCCATAGTCTAATGTGTCTCAGTCAGGCATAGGAGCAAGTGCTGTACGCGTGCCAGCAAACAGACTGGAGGTTCAGGTCACCGGGAGGATCCATTCAGGCGGCGGCAGAAGGATTCGCACCGGACACGGCAGAATGCGGGTGTTTATTTTGTGTCTTTGCGCAATTTATCAAGCATCTGAAAGTGATGACGTTTTTTGTTTTTGTTTCTTTTAATCTAGGTATCTAATTTAATATTCTGCTTCTGAGAGTAAAGCCTTTACTTGAGAGCAGCATCGCTTTGGTGGGCAAATTCCCAAAAATCTTCCGAGCTAAACGTAACATGGGAGCACCGTCAAAACTCTTAAAACTGCCTGCTTCCAAACTTCCAAGAATGTCAGTTCCACTCCACGTTTCTTAAGTATTAACGGCGATATGTTCAAACATGTATCACATGTCACTCCCAAGAGTCAGACCCCCTCCTCCCCTTATCCCCCACCTACTCCTTTTACTCGGAGACCCCGCTCCCCCTCACCTTCCCAATTTCCCAACATTCCTGGGCCGTGCCACATCAGTCAAAGGGCCAATTCATGGGGTTAATGCTGCTGTGAGTGCAGACAGGGCTTTGAGACAGGATGTTTGGCTGATACCTTGCTCTGCTTAACCAAACAAGCCCCCAAAATATGATTACTGAGGGCAAAAAGGGACCAGTCCTCTTGTCTTACCTCATTTCATCCAGGGCATACTAATGTCCTCTAAGTATCATTGCCTTACTTGTTTCCACATGTTCAAAAGCCATGGGCTAATGACAAGAAGACGAGCAAATGTTTGACATGCACAAGAATGTCATATGGTGAAAGATGACAAAGACATCGCAAACTCTCGGCACTGTTTAGCTAAACTCTCAGTGCCGTCAAATGTACATGAATCCGCATATGGCACACTTGATAATGTGGTGAGTAACATACACAGCGCTCACTGAAATGCTAGTAAAACAAGGTTGTTATACTCATTACACACCAGAAGGACAAGAAAGCGGCTGAAACACAACATCTATGCCAAAAATATAAAATTTGTCCCGAGGCTGAATGTAAGTATTTACATTTTATGATACATTTTATGTTACGTGCTGCAAATGTGAGCAAGATGCATCTGCACGCAGTGTTTAAACATGCGCGTGAAGCGGCACGAAGTACACTAAAGCAAGAGTCGACAACAGTCAGCCTAAATAAAATTATAAGAATTGAGATAATCGCGAATTCAGTTAATTTCAATTCAGTTGTATTTATATAGCACAAAATGACAACAACAGTCTCCTTAAGGTACGTCATATTGTAGGGTAAAGACTCTACAATAACACAGAGGAAAACCCAACAATCAAACAGTCTCCTCTGACCAAGCACTTGGCAACAGTGGGGAGGAAAAACTCCCTTTTAACAGGACAAAACGCATTCATTTGTATTTTAACTTACTAATAAAGGTTTTACAAAGAAGCTACACCTACAAAATCCTTACTTTTTTTGGGCTATGTGATGGTGTGATGACAGGGGACCACTTATGAATAATATGCTAACACTAAATGCTAGAGTTTATGTGCGAAAACGGCTCTTGAGTCAACATGGTTAGCGTTAGCATGTTGTTAGGCTGCGAGTTTTAACATGATGGCCAGAAAGTGTCTTGATGTCATCTGATTCGTGTTTGGATGGGAAGGTCACTTAGCTCTGGTTTTGTCCAGTAAATGGCACATCCTGACTGCTGATCGACGCCAGAGAAGCTACAATCAGCTCTCTACTTATTGCCTTTCTCAGTATTTAAAAAGCAGGTTTGCAAGTTGTTATTCGATGTATGGAAATCTGCAACTAGTGTTGGGATTATCATAGTTATACAATTATATCACACCATGAATTAAATTTAATCAGGTGCATTTACCTTTGGTGAGAAAAATGAAACTCTTTGTACAGCGTTACTAAATTAGAGTTTACAAAAGACTTCCATGCAGTGCAGGAGTACATTTTATTTTTATTTTTAAACTAAAGCCAGACAACAAATGTGTTCCAACTAATTTGCAACACCATCAAGAGTAGGTCTTTGTTTCTAGATGTGCTACATTAGTTTGGGAGTATACGTTTAACTGCTTCCCCCCTCAGATAGATTTATTGTTTTCCAGTTTTACAAGAAAAGGATGGATGCATTGTGAAATCAGCACTTTTAAACAAACCACAAACAGAACTCATTGCCCAGGGTTCTCACATACAACAGCAAAGATTACGACAATAATGTACAATCAGCCCTCCGTTATCGAGACCTTCCAAAAAAAAATTTTTTTAACTGCTACAGTAATTCAAATAAGCTGTATGTTTAAATTTTGATAGCTGTTTTTGATTGGCCACTCATCTTGCCTATGAAACCGATGAGCACTGCTCTAAGAAACCATGAATCTGTCCAGCCAACTATACCAAGGCAGGTAACCATCAGTTACCAAGTCTATTATTGTTAGAAATTAAACCATTTTTTTTCCTGAAATCAGAAAAGGCTCTAACATTTCTGTGCAGATGCTGTCAATACTAAATTCCTCAATATCAAATTTCAGAACACAGCTACAGCTTGTAGAAGCTAACCTGTACAGCTGACACAAATGTGCTAATGTAACCGGGTCATAAATTGCATATTGTTATAATTACATAAAAAGTGTTCGAAACCCTAAAATGTTCCTGGAATACCTGACTTTTAGGACCTCCAAGCCTGTAATTATCTTCATTATCAGTTAGAGCCCTTCCTTATCCTTTTCTTCTTCTTTAGTGCAACCCTATAAATTTGGGGTACCTCTTTGGGCTTTCCCGTTTTCTTCGATTCCCCTGTGGGAGAGGTCAGTGTCATTTCTTTTCCAGCACTAATTATATTTTTATCCACCCTGATGTTTCTGATTGTGTGTTTTTGGTTCATTATTGTCATAATTACGCTTGTCTTTACTAGATGCTGTGAATATGTGGTACATGTGTGCGACATATGTGTATAGGCAATGCTAATGCTAGCATGACCAAATAAGCCTTGCTAGCTTGGAAGTTGTCGTGGGTTGAGCTAACTCTCATCCCGTTTATATTTGGTTATAGGAGCTGAAACGGGCAAGTTTTTGACTTGGAGGTCTTTCACTGTCAGACACAATGCAGGAACAGACCGGTTACACTAACACCTTAACTTTTAATGTCAGCTCAGGCTAATAAGACCTCTTTGTTTTTTAGTTTGACCCATTGGCTATGCTAAGTGGAAGGCATTTATTAGTCTCATCCACATTAGGACCAAATTTCATTACGCTTCCAAACTGACAGCCACAACCGTGAAAAAGCAAATTTCATTCCAAGCTCAGAGAGAAAAACTTACAGTCAGAAGAATCAGAGGAAAAGCCAGCACACACCTTCAAGTACAGTACACAGCAGGCCTGTTCAGTTATACATCAATGTTAAAGGTACGAAGAGGAAAAATCCCCTCCAACAAATCGCGTGATTGATGAAAGCGTGTGTGTGTGTTTGCCCTGATAGAACCCCTATGCGAGTACTTTGAGACGATCTTATCACCGAGTCAGACAGAAATTCCTCCCTGTCTCTCTCCCTGTCATACACATACACACACAACACACACACAACACACACACAAGCAGCTGAACGGCACATTTTGTTGGAGTCACAGGGGGACGATCCCAGCAGATATAAGTCTACTAAACCTCCAGCAGAAACACTCTTTTTCAAAGCAGAGCTGTTTGCTGTGGTTTAAAGGAAACGTTAACTGATTGAATGATAAAAGAGGCCAGGGCAAAGGTATGTATGGACCACACCCTGCTGTTGCGCTTTTTTTTTTTTTTTTTTTTTTAAAGCTGTGAGTACACAGCTGGTTTTTAAAGGAATGAAAAAAGATGCTGAAGTGCCAAAGCACATGTCCAACGCTTGTTTTTGTCCTAAAGAAAACACTGCAAGCTTTAGATGATATGCCAAAGGATTACCTGCACAATAAAAGAGATTCATTTACACTCTTGAAAGATCTTACCAACATCAAGGGGTTTTTTCGGGGGGAGGTTGTGACAGCTACGCTCATTCTGATACATGTTTAAGTAGGCTTCACGTTCAGCTCACTTCCTGTTATTCACCCAGCTTGTAGCTCAAAACAGGAGTCCTCTAACCTGTCAGAGTTAACAACAAAAGCTACATGCAGATTTCTTGGCTGCCTCTGTTTACCCAAGTCTCACTCCTACTCATGCCTCTTGGCCTCCGCTCTGGTTCTCGGCTCCAGAGTGCTGGGGTGGGGGGCAGGGGATCAGAGACCACACACACACACACAAACTGACTTGACTATACACTCAACACACCACATGCTGTAAGGAAGCTGATACACTTCCATTCATATAGACAGGCAAACAATAGATGGTTCCCCCTCACTCATTAATCAGAAAGTCAAAAACCTGACATTCGATGGACTTCTGACCGAGTGTGGATGATTTGGGACACAGTCTGCTAAAATAAGAACACTTTCACAAATCAGGTAAATTGTTTGACCTCAGAAAGTGTGCAGTGACTGTTAGTCATTCATAAACAACTGTGGATGACTTCTCCAAAACTATCCAAAAAACAATCTTACACATTCATGATGATGTTCAACAGAAATCTGATTTGTAGGGTGAATGCAGGTGGACAGTTTATATTAAATTAAAGCATCTTCTTGCTCGCATTTCAGCTCAAACTCTTCTGAGAGGGGTGACGTGTGCTTTGGGAGGACTGCCGACCTCAGTATTGCTAAAAAAGCTGGCTAAGGCTCTGCCCCTGGAAAACGCGCATAACAACTCAATAAATTGCTTCTGCTTCCAACATCAACTTTAACTAAAGGTCTCCAGTTAACTTCTGGGCACAACAAACCCCCCTCACCCCTCTCCAAAAAAAAGGTCTCAGTGACTCCTCATAAAGGTCAACGATACCATGGCTACACTACGCAGACTTCATAGGCTGCCCATTCACCTTTCAACACCGTCCACAAGCGAGCTCGGGGAGGCTTGATCGAGTAGGTTTGTGGGTTTCTTCTAACACTGCGAGGACCTCTCCACCCGACCCCAGCACGTAAACAAATAAAGCTCCAGTTTCATCATCTAGAGGGGGCTGTTTCCTGTCCAAAGCAGCCCTGAGCCCCTTCTCCCCCTTTACCGCATACACACACGCGTCCGCGCACACACACAGAGCTCTACATCGCCGCCTCATCAGAGCCGCTCGGCTCCCCCGCCCCCAAAGTGCCAGCCTCTTTCCACTGCTCAATTGCAGAGAGGAATGAAGGGATTTGAGGGAAGAAAGAGGGAAAGAGGGGGATGGGTGGTTAGAGAGGCAAAAGGGGATTGAGAGTATGCACAGGGATCTTGTTGCAGCTTCGTCGCAGTGAAATATTTTGCTGTGCAGAAAGCATAGACGGGGGAAAGAGAGACAGAAAGCCTACACTGCTGTGGCATCTAGATAGCGAGACCCCAGACCCCCACCGAGCCCTCCGTGCCTCTCTGACAATAGAAGCTTTATGCAGCGGAGTTTTCTGTTGCCTTTGCGGCCTTTGAAAACAGGGGAAAAGCACAACATAACACCACCAGCAAATATAATTTGGGTTTTATGTAAACATTCAGACGGGATGCCTGTCTCAAAAACGTTTTCCCCATTTGTGCTTCCAACTTAATTGTGAGAACTTTTCCTTTCTTCAGAATCAGCTTTCTTCACCATGCACTGCAGGAAAAGCAAAAAAAGCCAGCAGTTATTATGCAAGTTACTCACCTGTGTAGTCTCTTGGCATATTGAGAGGCGGATTGGAGAAGAGGGGTGGCGCAGTTTCAGTGTAAGACAGAGATGAGTCTGGGAAATGTAAGAAAAAGCACAGGCATACAGTAGAAGTGTGAGATCCGGGTTATTTTTTCCCCAACTATGATTTTGGTAATCAAGCACTCCTTGAATCCTTTATCAAACAATAAAAATATTCTTGTTATTAAAGCTCAAGCTTCGCTGATTTTTAGACTGTCGATAGGACACCTTGGACTTTCTTTGACAGTGCACAAAATGATTAATCAATCCGTTAATCTGAAAGCATAATTGTCAGATCAATGAAACAGGGGACTGTTTTATCATAACACACCACCATCATGTGTCTCCTTCAGCACAAGTGTCTTATATCAAATAAAGTCAGTATTTTCAGATGAAAGATATAATGAACTCCTTCCTACTTTGTTTTGTGGTGGCCATTTTTTTCTCCAAACTCACCCAGTGGCTTGTGTTCGTCTGAACGGGACAGAGAGTATGGAGGTGGAGGCGATTCTGTAGGAACAGCCAAAAAACATGAGGTTAAAATAAAGGCTCAATGAGGACTGCCACGCACAGTATGCACGGTTAGTTCATTACTGTTTTATTAATTATATCGTAAACATGCATCAAGTCCACGAGGTTTTATTAGATGTACAATTATGCGAGGAGGCACACAAGAATGAAACATGTCGAACTCTGTCTCTCAGTTCAAAATTGAAGACATTTTGCTTCAACCCCCCCCCAAAAAAACTAGAGCCTACACTCACATAACAAGTATTTTCTCCTTAGGGAAGTCTTTAAACATACCTGCTGTTATAGCAAATGGTAACACATGCAAGACCTGAATGCAGCACTGCAGTTAAACTTTACACTGTGTTATTTTTCATGGGAAAATATGTTCATAAGCCTGTGTGTGTCTGTAATTTCACTTTGTATCGACATACCTTCTACCCTAGATCAAGGAAATAACTTAAAGCGTGGGGAATATTTGTACAGCTCATATCTGGCATTCCTTTGGAGCTTTTTAAATAAATATGCTTAATCAACACAAGTCACATCCCATCAGACCCCCAGTTAAGTATTTCACCCCAGATAATGTATTTGCTTCTTTATCTGATGCACTCTGTTCTTAAAAGTCTTTGCTTCGTTTTTTACCCCCTGTTACTTCTTCTTTATGTTTCAGTTCTTTCACACAAGCTCTCATTATGACTTTTGTGTTAAAGCGGCTCTAAAAGCTCCATAATTCTGCTGCTGCTGGACTAAATCCTTTACTCCAAAGTGGACACAAGTTTGTGGCTGCGGCCCCTTTAAGAGCAGAGCCAGTAATTGCCGGAGTCCTCAGTCAGTCAGATACCCAGCGAGTCAGTCTGGCGCCAGCGCTATGCAAACTGTATATTATCGGCACTCCTTAACCTAAATAACAAGAGGAGGACCTCCTTGTCAGAGGAAAAAGAGCCTAAGTGCAATTTGAGTGCGACCTCCATTTGGATGATGTGGAAAGCGTCAGAGTTTTTGCGAAAATTGAAATAAGCGTGTAACGTGATTGGAATGTGCAGAAGGACCAAAGTAATGGTTGACCAAAGTTTAAAAAAAAAAAGAGTTATGAATAGATCATAAACCTGTAAGACAGACGATAAAACACAAGAAGAAAAAACAGACTCGCACTGTCAGCTGGAAGTGCAGCCAGTTAGACGCCTGCAAATGCATGATGAGTTCATCTGTAATAACTGCAGGAAAAGAAATGCTTGACACTTTAACAATACTGACTTTCTTCTTCAGCTGCAGGCCTCAGGCGAGCGATACATATTTGTTGGAATTTCCCATTAATATTGTGCTATTCGTTATAATGTAGTTATACAGGTCATCAATCTTTATGTAGCATAAAGCATAAATTAAATACACCTTTTTTTTTTATTTGTATGAGACTAACTTTCTGCAAGGCCTACCAGCTTGGAGGGGATTCTGGGGGGAGAGCAGGGGCCCTCGTGAAGGTGTGTGTGATGGTTTCAGATAACTGAATCTCGAGGTTGGATATATTGGTGGATATTTCGGTGTTTAGGGCATTTATAATGGTCTCTTCTGAGGGATGATGTCTGATTAATGAGTTTGATCGATGTTCTCTGATTCCACAACCCCTCCCCTCCGGTGTCAGTGTCCTTACCTGGCCCACATAAGCGGCTGTAGTGATGAGGATTGCAGCACACCTTTGCGCTGTCCACCGCACCGAAGCTCTGGCAGTGGCACAGCGGTTTGAGTCGCGCTGAGAGCGGCAGGTCGCCCCAGCGGAACAGCTTACAAAGGAGATAGTGTGGAGAGATGTGATGAGCACCGAGCCGCAGCTCAGTATTCGGCACCATAACGCACTCGCCGGGTATCCCTCCTTTGGTCTCCACAGCCTTCACTAAGGCGTCCAGAGATCTCTCCTTGAGTCTCTTCAAAAAAGCGTGAGCGGTGCTCGCAAGGTCCTCCTCCAGCACCCCACGCCTCGGTGCGCACTGACAGGGGCCAGCTCCGTCTTTTCTCGCGGCCCAGTAAGAGCTCCGAGGTCTGAAATCCCATTCCCCAAATAAACAACACGTCACCGTCCTGCTGTCGCCCTCCTGTCCTCGCCGAGAGCCTCTGTGCTCCGGGACGCACATGGCACCCCGGTCATCGTCGGGCTGTTCCTCGTCCTCTCTCTCCGCGCCTTCTGTCAGGTCTCCAGCCTCCCCCGTGAGTCCCGGAGCCGTGTCGGTGTGTGTCATCGACCGCTGCTCGTGTCTGTGGAGCTTTCCCGAGTGTCTGCCCCACTCACCGTTCCGCTCTCCTTCACCTCGTCTGCTTCCATCCCGCCCGTCGCTCTCTGTGACCACACGGCTTCTCCAGAGTCGCCGTACAAGACCTGGGCGTCTCGACTTGAACATACGACAACCTAAACAGTTTCGGATGAGTCCCGTCGGTCCCGTCCGCTTCTCGGGAGATGCCACATCGATTTACACTCGACGCACAAGACCGTGAGTTTGTGCACGGTGCGCACAGCGTGCGCAGCCGGTGGTCACCGTTTCCAGGCTTCCTCGCAGCATTAGAAGGTAATGATCAATCACGCATCGCGTTAAACATCACCGAACATCTGATGAGGGAGAAGGCTACATGCAGTCACTGCTCAGTGACCTGCTGTCGCCAACTCAATTAAGCCACAACTTTCGCCTTCCCTCTCACAAAGCCGTTAACTCCTCGACACTCTGAAGGTCCCACACACAATTCACAGAACATAGTCAGACCGCCCAAAGGGCCAGGATCAGCTTACATGAACAGAAAGACCATCACAATCAGAAACTCAGAACTTTTCCAGACTTTCCAGACTCGAGCCTCTTCGATCCCTTCGTGGTTCCTTGGCTTCAAAAAATAAATCCTTGCAACACTGAAATCTCGATTTCTGTCGCTGTGTGGGATGCAGGAACTCCGCGTCAGTGTCCCGGGATAAAGCGGAGATGATCGGACACTCCGGTGCCAAACTCCAGGACGGAATCCGTGCTGAGAAGTTGTTTTAAAGAGAGCTGGAATTACTCCACTCTCCACTCCCCTGCAGGAACTTTTAGGACGCACACACACAAACACACGCGTTCACACGTGCACACACGCTCCCGCAAACACACACGGACACACGCTTCAGTCAAGTCAGACGGAATAAAACCTGGATTATCCAATGGTAACTTTTCAAAATAAAACCTACAGCAGTTAAAACGAGAAAGTTTTTGGGGGGATCCAAAAGCGTTTATCCACACTGTAGAGTGAGAAAGGCCAAATCCACTGCCACGAATAAGGTTTAAAAAGCGTGTCGTAGGTAGACAGAATTTACTGTAAACTTCCTGAAAGTAACTTAGGAGTTTTTTTTCTTTCTTGTTTTCATTAAAGAATGCCATTATTCATTTAATAGTATTATTTTTGATTGTTTGCTCTTGTGTGGACACATTTCTGACATATATGTGCACAAATATTTGTGTCCTTTTATATTTATATGTATATTTACATTTATATTTGTATCTCCACCTATATCTCTATTCTTATCTTAATATTTATCTGTTAATATCTCTGTTTCTACACTTCCTTTTATATGAGTGCTTGACGTTTGTTGTATATATGCTCAACTCAATTTCCCTCTGGGATTAAAAGTCTCTCTGACTCTGATTCTAAAAGATACAATTTTCCGGAACTTTTACACTTTTATTTTGAAACCAAAATCACAGCGCCTTGGTTTTCGTTTGGTGTTGACTCTCTCTCTCTCTCTCTCTCTCTCTCTCTCTCTCTCTCTCTCGGGGCCCCAGAGGAAAGCTCTGGAGCCATTGGTTGATTCCCGCCATCATGTGCCAGTCTAGACACTTTGGCGGCTGGGAGCCGCAATGATTGTTGCGCAAACACGGTTTCAAGTTTCTTAACTCTTAAAGACGCAACATCCTGCTCTCCTCTGCTCAATCCTGAGCAGAGACCAAGCAAGAGAAATAGGGTTAACAAGAGTAAGCATTAGTTAATATTAATACATTATTAGTAACATATAGATGACTGTGTGTTTGTATTTATTTATTCATTTCCTCGTTTAGGTGTGGTACAACATAATTACTGAGGTAATGTGACACTGAATGTACTCTGAATTGTTTTACAGGGGATACTGATACAGCAGGTTCTCCATTAATCACACAGTTCAGTTCCTAGCTCCTCTCCTTCACATGTTGAAGTGTCCTTGAAGAAGACACTGAACCCCACATTGCTTTTGATGGTCAGGATAAACACCTGGAGTGTAAGCAAGGGGCTAGGGCATCCCAGTGGCATAACACTAGTCCACTGCTGGTCTCTGTGCCTCCTAACTGGTATTTTAACAACTCCTTACAATGTGGTGGGGGGAAGTCCACACCTCATAACAGAAGCATTAACCCTGTCTATTCATGGCTTGTCCAGTTATGTGTGCTAGTCCAACATCAGTGCCTACTGTCTATATGAGAGGAAGTGAGAGTCAAGTTGCAATGGCAGCAGGAGAGAGTTGACAAAGAAGAGGATGCAGCGTCTGTGAGTGGCTACAGCGAGGTTTACTGGGCATCTGTTCAAAATGTGTCCCCCTGTGTAAGTCAATCACAAGCAAATATGCAAAAAGGGAAGAAGGAAGTGATTTGGAAGCGCTTTGTCCTGAGTTTAATGTTTTACAGGTCACTGGAGTCACAGCAGCCATGGAAAACAACAGCCATAAATTATTATTATTATTATCTAAATTTATCACAGACTCCAACAAACCAGCAGAAAAAATTTAAAAAATTCAGACGAGCGTTGCTACAGCCGCTGAGTTAAACACATGAATGAATGTAAAATGTATTCCTAGAAATGCTCAGAAGGCTTTAATAAAACATCACAGGAAGCAGAAAAACCTTGGGGTCAGGTTTTTGGTATTTTGCATACTAGAAGACAAAAAGCTGTAATGGAAATCCCAAATGAACCCAAACAGTGCTGAACGATCCAAAATATCGATAGCATCGATATTTCTGATATTAATATCAGACTGATACTAGCGCAATAGGAGTGATATTTTGTTTCTATCTTCTAAGTTCACTGTGTAGCTTACTGAATTCTTTAATAAATTCTATATCTATCTATCTATCTATCTATCTATCTATCTATCTATCTATCTATCTATATATATATATATATATATGTGTGTGTGTGTGTGTGTGTGTGTATGTATATGTATATATATACATATACATACACATATACCTCAAATATGCCTGATGTTTAAACCTTGTTGTGTTGATATATGTGTCTATTTTATTTATAGCCTACAGCACATTTAAACAACAGAAGCAAAGTAGTGCTTTTTTTGGAGTTATATTAATATTGTCATGTTATCACAACAAAGCTCAATTAAAATACCCAACTCAGTAGATGTGATACTGTTGAACCTGCAAGGAAAAAAATTAGAAGACAAAAGGTCACTGGAAGAAGATGGCTTTTATATGATTAATCTATTTTATTCAGTTGATGAAGAGTATTAATTACATACAAATCTCTTTTTTTCCCTTTATTATTATGCATTTGATCTTTTTTTATCAAGCAGTTTTCTTGTTTTATTATTATTGTTATTCTTACTGCTTTGTGCAAACTGATCCTCCAAAAGAATATGTGTCAGTAGCACCGTCATCATTTTTGGCAAAAGTGCACCGGTGTGTGTGTGTGTGTGTTGGCGATGATTTGTGTTGAGAGCGTGGGAAGAGGAGGGTGGTGGTGTGTTAAGGTTGGTGGGAGAGCAGACAGGGTGTCCGGCACCAAACCACCTCCCAAAATAAACGCCGTCCTTGCGTCTCTGTGTCTGTCCAGCGGCAGACCCGCGGGCTCCCTCAGCTCCAGCGGCAGCAGAGTGGAGTCTGGGGCCAGGCGGCCTGTCACAGGAACAACATGTCATCAGCTTCATCGCTCCCCTAATGGCTCTACTCTAGACCAGAGACATGGCAGACAGTATGTTGCCCCACCAAGGCGGCAGTTTACTCTGCACACACACACACACACACACACTGTGGCTGTCCACTCCCAGCCATTTACAGGCTAGCAGTGGAGAGACTAGGAGGCCCCCTTATAAAAACAGTCAGGGGTGCTGGAGATAATGTCGAGCCAGACCTCTGGACTCAGGCCAGGCTGCCCTCTTAATCAGATGCCCATAGGAAACTCTGCATATGTAAACACTGCCAAGGGTTAGCAACACGGCCAGCGTTTACAGCGTTTACCTGCCTGACTCTGATCCTGACTTCAAGAAACATTTCCGCATTTAAAAAGATGATTTGCTTTCGTGCAAAGATTTAAATGAATACCACTCTGCTGCACGCGCTGTTGTACATGATTTCACGCCCACGTTATGTGGGAGGAAAAGTAGTGATGGGAATGAGGCCCACTTCATGTCATTTGATGACTCGAGTTGTCTGCCGTCGCTCTGCTGGCGCCGCTGTTTCTTACTCAATACCGGAGGCTTAAGTAGTCTTAGCAAATTCACACTTACAAAAATGAAATGACTTGGAGGGTGGTTTCAATTTTTAAGGGCCAAGAGAGTCTGTGGCAAAGTGGAGGTATCACTAACTCTGGATTTCAAGTCTCATGTGCATCACCATTACTGCATCATAGCAGCACTGTCCACTGACAGTGGTTCCCAGTTGCTGTTTGTGATGTTGTCCTATTAAAGCAATTAAGATTATTTTACAGAATCGGTACATCCAATGATTCCAGATATTTTAGCTAGCTAAAGCTCCAGTCACAAAGGCGACTCAGCGACGTAAAGGTGGTGTACAATCCGTGTGACCTCCAGGAACCATTAAAACAGCGAAATTCACATTTTCATTTGATTGGCGTATTTCCTTATTGACCTGTGGTTGCCAGGGTTCGCCAACCAGTCTCTAGGCCTGTGTGACTGGGGTTTAATGTTGGGATTATACTTCCTGACATGTGATAACTGGCACCACCATGGATATGCAGTCAGCGCTGTTGTGTTTTTATTCCAGTCTGCTTGGAATACTGTAGTGTTTTACAGTTGATTCGATGGGAAGACATGGACATCCATAAAAGCCTTGCATTTCACCGTGTTAAATCTATGAAATTGATTGTGGTGCTATTGGGAACACAATTCTTTCTTTTGATCTTCTGCCTTCAAACATCTTGATTTTTGGCACCAGCAGTAAACCTATGCAGACTCAGAGTGGAGCCCCTCAGTGGAGGATTAAGGTTTACTGTCCGGAGAACTGGCTGCCCTTATTTCCTAGACATTGTTGTCAAAAGTAGCATTACATCAAAAGTAAAAGTAGGAACTTGCACACTTTAGGCAGATTTCATTGAAATGCATACCTGTTATTTTAGCTTTGCATTTAGTAATTGGGTTTTTTTTTGTTTGTTTCGTTTTGACCTTTTGTTTTTACTTCAGTTTAGTTTCAGGTATTTTCCAGAGTGGGCGTGCGTGTTGACTCACAGTCTACAGTCACCCTCTCAATAAAAATACCCATCAAAGCTTCATCGAGGAAGCTGTAATAGCATTTAAAAAAACAAAACTAACAAATTAACAAATACTGAAATTGAGATTTACTTTATTATTATCTTTTTAAATTTTATGTAGTTTTCCAAGTTAATCAAATCAGCAAGTTTCACTTCTTTTTTCAAAAGTCAAAAAAGTTAACTAAAACATTTTTAATTTTTTTTTTTAAGTTTTACTTTTTAGTTTAGTTTTAACTATAACAACTTTGGTGTATACTGTGTTGAAGGAAGACGTCACTTAACTGCTAGTACTTACTAGACTTATCTACACTGTACGTCCTAATAACAGCTTGCACAAAAAACTACTGATTTGACCTGTTAACTTGAACAGAGGATTTTACACAAGACATCCACGGTTGTTTGCTGTTGGTTGATGATATGACAAGTTCGGATTGGGAAAATTTGGGATTTCATGTCTCTTTTTCACAACACGCTCAGTGTGTAAAAATTGCATAAAAGCACAGAACCGTATTTTAAATAAGCTCAAGCATTTTTGTTGTTGTTGTTGTTAAAGCGTACTGGTGTTCATTTAGCTTAAAAGCTAGCATGGCTCCATAAAAAGTAAAATCAGCCTATTAAAAACTCACTAATGAACAATTTAATGTTTTCTTTTTCGCGCTAAAGAAGAAAATTAATTAATTAATTAATTAATTATGGAGAAGGGCAAAGCGAGCTCCACCCCCAACCCCTCTTTCAAAAAAAAAAAGGCAATAGGGACCTTTTTATTTAGCAGCGTGAACATATTTTTTTCTAACTGACTAACACTGAACATTTGAACATCCCAAACCCTGAAAACACAAAAATCGTGTGTGTGTGTGTGTGTGTGTGTTATCACTATGTCAGTTAAATAAACAGAGCATTTCTCTGCTCAGCACACACTCATCCCCATGTGCTAGACTCCTGGCACCAGGGAGGATCATAATCAAACCTCATCCTAAACTCACACAGTTCAGCTCAAACACTACAGCCATCCCTTTGAAACTAAACCCAGTTACCCCTTCCATGCATTTCCATGCACCTTTTTCTGCCTTTCTTTCTTTTTTCAGCAGCCACATATTTATTTTTCTTTCTCTGTCCTCGCTGGTCCGACTCTCAGGCTCACCACTGGGGCTGGACGAGCTGCTGACTGCACTAGTTAGCTCATTAATCACTCGTCTCCACTCCCCCTCCATTCTGAGAAACAGAGTCCCTAATTAATGGAAAGCACTTTATGACAGAACACAGGAGTTTCCTGGAAATTAACCATTAATCTAGACTTCCATTATATGTCTAATAGCATGAGGTGGGCGGGGATGGATCGGTATGAAATGGTGGAAAATGGCGATCAGTATCACAATGCTAGCTTCATAAAAAGTGTGCAAAACCTCAAACAGCCAAACAAAACAAAACAAGAAACACAAAAATACTCCATCACCAGCTGTATGGTCAAAGAAACAATTCATAGGATTTGTCATCTGTAATCTTTGTGATTTTTTTGGCATAATTTTAACTTAGTAAACCAGGATTACATGAAACATGAAGTCTTAAGAGTCTGAGCTCTCACCGAACATTGCAATGACACGCTAAGACCATCAGGATTTTTTAAATTTTATCTCTGGATCAATCTCACTGGAAACTGTCCAGCATAAATTACACTTGATTTAATATCCTATTACACTTAAAGTGCACAATATCCTTCCTTATCATCCAGTTAAGTATGTATTTCCTCAGAACCCGTGTTGCATATCATGCTCTTCTTTGTTTCTTTCCTTGATGTGTATCTTTACTTTGATTTCTAATCCATGCAGAAAAAGCCAAACATTACATTGTAACCTTGAGAATGCATGAAAGTGCATATGTTTTCCCAAACAGTGTTTGCGCTGACACAGACCTTTCCCTGCCATCTTCTGAATCAGCAACCTCTCTTTAGTTGTGTAAACATATGCAAAATTAAAACCATCACAAACAAAATCGAGCATGACATTCTCCTTAACCTATTATGTAAGCACCAAAATGATGAGCCTGAATCTGGTCCTGGGGTTTAGTGAGGCCAAAGGTTGTAGGATATGATATTTGTACATTTGTTTACTTTCACAGTATTGTCGTTTGTTTAGACTTGCATTGGGGAGAATAGTATCTAAGAAAACGTGGAAGGAAACTGAATGAAAACAAAGGAAAAGGAAGGGAACCCAGTGTGATGGAGACTGTCTCTTACTGATCCTGGTTCAGTGCGAGGCGTTCAGACAGTGGCGCCACTGCCACAGCTAATCCATGATCACTCACAGAGGGCTGTGTATTTATTTATTTCTGAGAAACAACCAAACAAAATAATAAATGGGGCTCGGAGAACTGCTGTGTTGTTATCGCGACTTAAAATCAGCCAGTGATCCTCGCTGAGGTCATGTTGTTCAAGTACTTGAAAACATCTATTTACAAGGTCACATCACTGGATCAAAGGCTGCAGGGTGCTTTTTTATGAATTTATCAGAGAAACTATAGAGAGAAGCAACAGAAAGATAAAAGAGAGGCAGGGAGCGATGGAGAGTAGATGCAACAGAGATCAACATCCAGATTCTAATCATTGTGACTTTTGGCTGGTGCCTTAGAAAAGGTCCACCAGGCTGGCAGCAAATCAAACAAATCAAACAATTTAATAAATAATAATAAACATAGACTGTAAATTGAAGATGGGCATGAAACGTCACTCTCTAGGTTGTCCCAACTTTAACATCATGGCTGTCCCTGATCCCTTAGCATTTAAAAAATCATTTACCTCTGTTAAAATGACACAACATTATCTCATATTTCATGATTTTTCCTAAAATTAGCTTATTAATTAAATAGTGAATTGTGGTGTGTATTCACGATAAAAAGGAAAAACAAATCAGAGATCGGGTCAAAGATTTGATGTTGAGAGCACAGGGGCAGAGACGGGAGTGTGTCACTGAATGCATGGAGAACTGTCTGACTGTTCTGAGCAGCAGAGGAACCGTAGCTGAACTTAGCAGGCAATCAAAGTGTGGCGAAGTCATCTGAGTATAAACACTGAAATCCAAAGCAGAACAACCAAACTGGTTTCAGGCCTGAGCAGAGCTGAGGAAGTGACGCTGTATACTGAGGCGGAGCATCGTGAACCTGAAGCTGTGGCTGCAGGTCCGGTGATCTCAGGCAGATATGGACGAGATGATAAACTTTGACTTTTACAGTAATTAATGTATTTAAATTGTGTTTCCTACGTTTTTGTCGCCAGTAAAGTCAATTTTAAAGTGTAGTTTTTATGCATCTTTATTTTAGCACAACTTTATTTTCACTTTCCATAAAGTTCTTCTTATGTAATAATTATCATTAAACAAGTAAATTATTTAGATGTGTTAGCTACTGTGTTATTTGTTATACCTTTATTAGTTTATTAACTTTACCACCAGTAATAAAATGATCTACATAATTTATAAAACTAATAAAATCCTCCCAAATAATTCTTAAATTCTTGCTTTGAGAAATCTTACTGAAAATGATACAAATTAGATGAAAATTAGCAATGTAACTTCTTACATACAAAATCACATCTTTGCCATTACTGATGTTGTTGCAGGGCAGGGTCAAAATGACCCCTACTGGCAGTTCTAGTGTTAAAATTGTGGATCCACAGATTTAATGGCACAGACACAGACACGTGCTAAAAATACTGCTCATTTGAGCAAATGAGGTCACCAAAATCAGAGCATACTTCTAAGCTGATAGTATAATAATTAGTGCTGTCAGCGTAAATCTCGTTAAAATGACGTTAATGCCATAACCGCATAGTGAGTTAACGCGGATCGCCCTGTGCGTGGAGCTGCACGGCGCTAACGCGTTGATGCAACATTAACAAGATTAATACTGAGAGCACTAGTAATAATAGTATGCCATTTAATTACTCATTAAATTGTATTAAAATGCCTAAAAATGCACTGCATTAGCAATAGGTAAAGCTTATACTTCCTGAGATGAAGCCTAGCGGTAAGCTAGTAGCTACAGCTACATGTCATGCCACCCACTAGCCATGCTAATAATAATGCAAACTATAGGGCTTAATATTTAAATTCTAAGAAGAAGAAGAAACACTGTAGCATTTTTATAAAAGGGAAATTGTTGACAGTCTCTGTGGAGACCAGGTGTGATGTCACGGTAGCTATGCCTGTCTTCTATATACAGTCTATAGTTGCTAATTTTGTTTTGTTTTGTTTGTTTTTAGCCACAGATGATTAGATGATCTGTCTGGGGACTTCTGATGCATCTACTATCAATCTCTATCTGCCTCTTTTATCACTTTTCTGTTGTCTGCTTATATAGACATAGACAAGGTGCTTAGGCATTTTAATACAGGAGTCTATGGACACTCCCTTTTGGAGACAGACTCAAGAAATTAAAATCTTTGGCACTTTTGCTTTGGCATCATTTTGTAGCCGGGAGGCTACTGCTAGGTTGTAAATCTTTATAAACAAAGGTGTTCACAGTAAAGCAAACTGTGAATTAGCATATTTTTTCAAAAAAGGCTAAAAAACGCAATAAAACTCACTCACTTTTTTTATGGTTATATAATTAGATTTTACACATTACAGTACATTATTTTCAAAATGTTTAAATTGCTTTTTATATTTGTGCTGTTTTATTATCCGCTTGTCAAGCTACGAGGACATTTGCTAGAACACACATCCAGGTAATACACGGTGTCACAAAACATAATTTGGCAAGCATTTTTTTTAACAGCATGTACAAGTTTTGACAAACTCTGCGTGTAGTTTATTGTACGGTGAATTATTTATGATCAATTTAGCTCCAGAGGAGAACATTCATCACAATCTTGACATTTCTGCTATTATGCTGATTTGTAGGCCTATCCTCGCATAACCTCCGATACATGTAGGTACAAATGAAGCACTTCATCTGAATGATGTTTTACTAAATCAAAAATAACATGAGGCCAATTTCACAGTGTCTGACAGTGAAGTATTTTATCAGGAGATGGCAGTTTCATGGGGTTGCTAAGGCCAGCGAGTGCAAAATACAACCTTAATGCCTTCATGTTCATTACCTTAGCAGTGACACATGGTTGACCTGAGATCAATGGCTAAAACAAACTTTGAGGTTCTCAGGATGCTTCAGTCATGATCTCTGAGTTGAAATCCAGAGTTTCTCTTTGCTACTCTTAAGCTCAAGCTCGTCTTTGGAGCAGTTTGCATTTATTATCTGGTCTTCAAGCATAAAGATGAACCTGACATATGGCGCACACACACACACACTATAAGTATGACCTTAATTATACAGGCTGTAATTCCCCCCTTGCTCTAAAGCATTCATTGTGTGCCATGTGTGATAATTAAAATACACCATAAACTGATGTTATTAAAAAGCATGACACATTCCTCAGTATTTTACCTTCAGGCCCTGTTTATTATTTTTTTTTATTATTTTTGACCTGCGTCCAAGTATCATCAGACCATCAAACAAAAATATTGCAAAAAGCAGGCTACTGTTTTATTGCACTCAATGAATTCCTTGTTAGTCTGGCACCTGCTTTGCCCACAGTACAGCTCAACTGCCAATAATTTGGTTGGTTGACGGTAGCAGCAGGTGTAGCCCCGAGCTATTAGATGAGGTTCAAATTTCAGCCACGCCGTGTTTCAGAGCAATAGAAGGCTTGATAAAGAGGTTTTTTCATATCCAGTAAAAAATAAAACAAAAACAAAACAAAATCAGGAATTTCCAGGACTTGTAAAAAGACATTGAAATGTATTTGGTACGTCTGTGGGTTAGTCCAATGTCACATTTTCTGGCCTTATTTTGAAATGCTTTGAAATATGAGAAAACATCTACTGAGCGGCAGCTCCCTGGACAAAAATGCTGATGTCAGAGGTGAGCGGGAAACAAGCAGTACTTCGAGATGACTGGAAGTTAACAGTAACTTAAATAACCAATTGTTGCAACTAATGTACGCAGAAGACCATCTCTGACGCCCAACATGTCGAACCTCGAAGCAGATGGGCTACAGCAGCAGAAGACCACACCTGCAACTCCCATCAGCTAAGAACAGGAAACTGAGGCTATAGTTCACAGTCAGAATTTGGTGAAAGCAACATAAAAGCATAGATCCATCCTGCCTTGTATCAACAGTTCGGGCTGCGGGTGTTGTAATGGTGTGGGGGATATATTCTTAGAAGACTCTGGGCCCCCTAGTACCAAATGAGCACCGTTTAAATACCACAGTCTATCTGAGTAGTGTTGTTGACCATGTCCATCCTTTTTGAGACCCATCTTCTGCTGGATAACGCTCCATGTCACAAAGCTCAGATCATCTCAAACTGGTTTCATGAACATGACAGTAAGTCAGCTGTACTCAAATGACCTCCAAGTCACCTGATCTCAACCCAACAGAGAGTTTGTGGTTGAACAGGAGATTCACAACTCCTGACAAATCTGCAGCAACTCCCTTATTTCATCTTGATGCCATCATGCTTACATATAATGTTTCCAGCAACTTGTTGAATCTGTTTCATTATCATTAAATAATTAAAGAAGTCTTGAAAACAAAGAGGCGATCCACAACTAGCAAGATGTACCTCATAAACAGTGAGTGTATGTTAGAGCATTTTTCAGAAAGAGCTCATGTTTAAATAAAGAGCATCACTGAGTCCTACTGCATGTTGTGAGTTCTTGAATAACTTTAGTTTTAGCTGTGGCACTTTATGTCATGGTTTTATCTGTTTTCTGTCAGGTGACAAACAAGCTGGCAGGGAAATCAGAGGGGGGGTCATCTCTGATGGGACTCTAATGCTCAAGAACACAGAGTTGTGTTTCTCTTTAGAGGACAAGGACACCTTTCTTAGCTGTAAATAAAACTTCTTGGCATAAAGCAAAACTAAGTCACTACCATGATACGTGTTTTTGTGTGTGTGTGTAACAGTGTCTGAGACAGATGTATGGCCCCGCAACATGAGCATTACAAGTACACAAACAAACCGACACACCCACGCAGAGTCAAATGCAGGAGGAATTCTCGACGGCCTTGTAAGGCCACGGCGGGAGATGTTAACGCTGCCTCGCTGGTGACATCTTTATGCTCAAAGAAGATTCTTAATAGGAAAAGAAATCGCAGCGATCGTAATCTAAGTGAAAAATTAGCGCCATAAACCTCGAGCCGTCCGCAGTGTGTGGCTCGGTTTAGTCAAAACAAGACTGAGGCCGAGACGAGATGATGAACTTGAAGAGGAGGACTACACCCACAGCTCTGCCAAACACACCGAGAGCTCTGATTCTGTTTACACAGCGGAGGCTGAATGCTCAAGGAAACACACTCAACATCGCGTGTAATTGCTTATGTAAGTGATTCTCTCGTTTGACTTCAAAGAAGACGAGAGCCGCAGTTCAAGGGTCAAAGGCTCGACTGCTGCCCAAATGCTCCCAATTTCCTGTTTCGTCTAGCGGCGTGAGCCCAAAGGGAACCAAAATGTGATGGCCACCTTCTGCTCAAGGCAAGGAGTCAAGAAGCTCCACTTGTGTCTGCTCATCCTTCTGTTAATCTCATGATTGTTGTTGAGCTCGTGGTTTTTTCCTTTCCTTTCTTTTCTTTTTTTTAGAAATTTAACTCTCCCAGTTTATGATGGGTTTAAGCCTTTTAAAGGTTATACCATACAAAGTTACACAAGAAGCCTATGGAATGCAGCTTTGACTCCCTTATTTCATCTTGTCAGGATAAACCCTGTTTTACTGCCACGGTAAACAACATCCTCGCTCTCCCACTCTTTCCCCCCCCCCTTCCATCTTAAATCAGCAGCTGCGATAGGGATGTTCACATGCAGCACTGTGCTTTTTTCCATACTGTTGCACTTTACAGTAAAAAGCGAGACGACTTCATGTTATAGAGAAAAGGGGAAAGTTTGAGCCTGCATAAAAAGACGTTTTCCTGTCGCAGGTTTCTCGCTGAACTCGCTGCACAGTTAGAACGAACACCAAATTTCGGTACATCTTATTATAGAAAGCACAACAGTCAGAAAACACAAAGTACACATGCAAGCCCCTTTGGGGGGATGGGGTTATGTGCGTGTGAGTGGCCCCGGCACTAAATTACACTGCAACATGCTCCCTCTCAAAGCCCACATCTGGGATTGGCCTTGACAACTGGATGCTGTGCTGCTCTAATTTTGGTTACTTTTGTTTATAACCCTATAATAGAGACAGTACAGGACCACAGGGTTGGGATTAAGGAGGACAGGACACAGGCAAAGTAAAAGCAGTTATTTTAAAAAAGCCTGTGGGGACACTGACTTTTTAGGAAAAGCATGAAGTTATAAAAAAATAAAGCTGGTTAAATTCAGTTTTGGGGGGTTTTGTTTTGTTTGTAGATGCTTTTCTCTTCCGTTTCCTTATAAAAGGATTCACACCATCACAGCAGTTCCCCATCAAACCCGAGGACTGCAGGTCGTAGCTTGTTGCGTTGGGTAAGCGTGAACGGAACAACAATGCCAATCTGTAATTACACTGGAAGCAGATCAGGGCTTTGCCAGCCCACTTGCTCTCTTTGGAGTTTCAACATAATCACTAAATTCACTTTACTAGCAACGGTTAGATGGTGCAGAGCAGGCTTTTAAATAAACAGCATCTCATTTCCTCGGTCGTCCAGCTTTGGTGACAGTGTGGAAACTGTGACCTGAGTTACGTGTTCTTAGGACAGGCGTAACACCCAGTGTGATCTTCTGCTGCTGTAGCCTGTGTGCATCCAGGTTCAGTGTTCACTGTTCGGAGGTGCTCTTCTGCATACCTTGGTTTTAATGAGTGACTATCTGAGTTCAGCTCAGCTCAAAGCCGTCTGGCCGTTCTCCTCTGACCTCCAACATCAAGGCATTTTCATCCAGAGAACTGCTGCTTACTGGATATTTTCTCTTTTTCCAAATATTCCCTATAAACTCTACAGATGGTTGTGTGGGAAAAGTCTAGTAGATAAAATCATCCCTGTTGCCTGTTCTGATGTTTGATTTGAACTTTAGGAGGTCCTCTTGACCACGTGTTGAGCTGTTGCCATGTGATTGGCTGATGAGATATATTCATTTACAAGCAGTTGAACCCAATTAACCTAATGAATTCACTGGTGAGTGGATGTGAGCTGAGAACAAGCTTAAAAACCACTGTATTATAGTTAGTTTAGCTTTAAAATAAATGGATGTCATGTGGATAATAGGACTGTTAGCTGTTTTATATAAGAGTTTCTGTAAACTATTTTTCTCCTTTGCCATTTAACAAAATGAATTTGTTAATTTAATAATCCTTATTATAACCGACCATTACAATTACTCGTGTTTTTCTTTGTCTAAACTAGGCCATGGATATTTGATTGCAAATGTCCTATGTGGATCATTTGGCTTCAACTTTTGCCAAACATTACATTTTTCTTCTTCTTGGACCTATTTTAAAATCTGACATTTCTCTGAGAGTTACATTTTAAACCCATGAAACATTTGAGAGAGTCTGTCAGGTTTATTTTCACCAAAACCAAAACCAAATTTTAGTCTCGTAAGGAAACTGATAATCATCTCTCAGTCCTTTAGTCGCGTGTTTAAGCCAAACATTACATTTGTAAATAAATAAAATTTTAAACTCGAGACACTGAAGGAAGATTTCTATTGTTTATTGCAAAACTGTTTCAATTTTCTTATTAAAACTCACTGGCATTCAGGTGATTTGACGATAACAATAACTCATAAACATCTCTTGATTCTCCGATGAATGCTCACAGTTTTTGAAAAATAAAAAACCGTGCGCCACAGTAAAAGCGGCACTGACAGATTCAAAAAAAATTTGGACTCATCTTCTTGCTGTGTAACTGAAAACTGACTCACTAACTCAAACCTGCATGGGACAGCGCGGCAGCATTGTGCAACAGCAAAACCCCTAATCTCTGCCTGGGGACAAATTACATTTGGGCTGTAATATTATCTAAATAAGGAATAATTTGTTTCATAACTTCGGGAGAAAACTCAATCACAGGAGAGAGCAGAAAGAAAGCAAACACGGAAAACGAGATTCCACAAGATCAGATCTGGATTGAGTTTAATTTAATAACTAAATTTCTTCCTGAATAACTTGTGAATTCCTCGCCATCTTCTAGATTAAATTCTGCGTATAAAAATACTGCTCCGCCTGCTCTGCAGCATCAGAATCGTTTCATCTGCCTGCGCTCTTGTCTTCTCTGCTTCTTCTCGTTCACCTCCTCGGGCGCCGACGGGCTTTCTGCCATAAACCAGGGGCCCAGGAAGTTTACCCACAGCAAGTAGAGGGCACGGGCCGGGGCCTGGCACACACACAGAGGACAAACTCAAATTATGACATGTGTGGAAAGCAAAATGAAAAGAAGTCGGGTAGACGGGACTACAAAACCTCTTACCAGCAGCCAGAGATACCAGAAGTAAGAGGAGATGGTGCTGAGCACTTGCACTATGGCTGTGAGCAGGATCACGTCCTTCAGGTGCCTAAAACCAGAATTAATCATCACTGAAAAAGAACATGTGACCACAGCAAAGGACACAGAGCCCTCATCAGGCCGCCTGGACCTTTGCACACGTGCCACGGTTCAGGTGGTTTCCAGCAAATGTTTCACCTCGGGCTCCTCGAGGCGTTACAGTAAAGCCACACATTCAGTCTCATCTTGGAGTCTCGACATGGAGTACAACCACATGAATGTCTTTTGAGTTTTTTTAAAGTACAAGCGTGTTACTGGCAACACTCCTGACCTCAGGCGCCACCTTCAGGCCTGCACGCTGGACTCTTCCTATGTTTTCATCCACAATGAGGTTCCTCCTCACAAAAAAGTCAGGTCAGGCAGACACAGAGGTTGATGTCCGTGCAATTTAGAGGTCCATCACCACTAAAGATTCTCTATGGAGACAGCGTTGTACGGGACAGCAGCCAAATCTAAATCTGGTGCAGCCTTTGCTTGAAATTGAACTACTTTTATAAAGCGCTCAAAAAGACGAAGGAGCACTTTTTAATCAGACTATAGCATCAAGTCAGTTAAAGTTGTGGGATATTGATCTGGTCAGGATGTTAATCAGTTTCAGCTGCTTTGGTCTTTATGAAATTATCAACAGGTGCACTAGAGGGGCAACAATGAGACTCCTTTCGTTTTTTTGAGCAGTATTTTAATCGTGTCATTTTATTTTTTCAAAGACGAAAATGCTGTGAGAGCTCACGCATATTGTTCAGTGGAAAAACACTGAAAATTCTGTTTAGTTTCCACAATGCAGTAGGACAGATATACCACCGCACTTCAACAAAAGCTGGAAATGCCTCACACACCTCACTGGACGGTGTGAGACATCTTGGAGAGACGACTTACTCTGCCATTCCCTGCTCCATGTTTAGGTCTATCCCTCCGTCCAGGAGACTTCCGTCATCAGCAAACGCCGGCTTGGCCATGGCTGCCATGGAGCGGTAACTCCCGACGTACACCGCCAACGCGAACACGAGCAGCAACTGCCAGAAGAGTCGTAGAAGAGAAGCCAGAAACATTCAATCCTATTTGCGGACATTCACAGTTTAAATTATGGTCTTTAAATAAACTCACCAATGTCCAAAATGTGGACGAACTGTAGAAAACCAAGAAATTTACAGCGGCGTATATCACCTGCAGAGGAGCACAAGAGACCTGCGATCACTATTTCAAACAAATGATGAATTCAATTTTTTTTTTTTTTTAAATCAGAAAAGTACCTAAATTAATATAAAAACACCCAAATCCTACAGTCAGGACTTAAACTGATATTAGATTTGAGTGTCCCAAATAGTCAAAGCCTCAGAAAATGAAGTGTGAACACGTTTTGATCCCCTGCGAATCAATTTCTCACCCTGGAGACCCTGTAAAGGCCTGAAAACATGACTGAAAACATCCAAAAACAACACAGAGCCTCTCACATTCGCTCCGAGGATGACTCTCGTGTAGAACTTCAGAGTGGCTTCATTCTCCTCGTAGATCTGCCTCTTTCCCTTCGTGCCAACTTTACCTTTGGGCTGATGGGCAAAACACAGAGGGCAATGACAGCGTTACCATACATATCCAAGCATATTAATTAAGGCAGGCGCAAAAGCTTTCAGATACTTCTTTCTTACCGTATAGTGTTTGAACTCAACTCATCTAAAGCACCAATGTGTGTACGTCTTCACAGAGTTATTAGATCTACAACTAGGTAGGAAACAATATCTTAAAATGAGCAGGTGATCTTAGCGAAGACGTCACCTCTGGACTCGAGCTTCTCTCCAGTGATGATAAGACAGTAACACAGTGGTTGTTCCACTGGCCCCACTTACACTTGGACATAAAGCATATGGACTACACTTCTTTTTACCCCAAATCACGTAAACACTTTAAAGCACATTTTCAAGCTTTTCCAACCAGCCAGAGGAGCCATTCCAGCCAAATCTCGCAAGTTTTCTAACACGTCTGGTTAAGAAATGGCATAAAAAACGCCGTTTAATTATTCAAAAGGGCGCCTTTACTCCTCGCAAATGGGCAATAGAAAACCGTTCGGTGCCTTTGCAATCCCCAAAATGCGCCGGCATGATGTCGAGGCAGCATGGGTACGGGCAACCTTTTTTTTTGCGGATGCCATGACGCTGCCCCCACCACGATGCCGCCCTGGGCAACTGCCCATGTTGCCCATATCTAAAACCGCTACTGGTTGTACGGTTTACAAATGCATGAGCATACACCCAGAACGTTAATTCACTTCTTCGGTCCATTAAATAAGATGTTACTGTGATATAAAAACAACAAAATTGGGTTTAAAAAGTGCGTCCTACAGAAGGAACACAGATTAAAGCTTCCACTCACATGAAACCTTTTCACTGTTTTTGCAACTGATGATATTTGACATGCTGCACATTAACCAAATATCAGTGTAGGGTTACAGTAACCGTAACGAATGAAGTATGAAGGTTTTAGGAGATAAATGTAAACGCATTAGTCAAGATCAATTTTGTCTTCAATGTAAAATATTATTTTAATGCACATTTTTATGTGATTACATTAAAAGTTTGCCTTTTACGGGCCAAATTTAAAAGATGTTTAAATACCTTGTTCTTCAGCTGCTCCCACATCATCTGCCTCCATCTCATCCTATCCCTAGCATCCTCCTTTATCACACCAACCCTCCGTGTGTCCTCCTTCACTACATCCATGAATCTTCTCTGCGCTCCTGCTCTTTTCCTCCTGCCCGGCAGCTCCATCTTCAACATCCTTTATTAAATATATCCACTATCCCTCCTCTATACATGTCCGAACCATCTCAGCCTTGCTTCTCTAACTTTGTCTCCAAACTGCTCGACCTGTGCTGTCCCTCTGATGTACTCATTTCTAATCTTGCCCATCCTGGTCACTCCCAATGAAACTCTTAGCATCTCCATCTCAGACACCTCTACCTGCTGTCTTTTTCTCAGTGTCAGCAGGTCTCACTATCATCTTCTAGACGCTCCCTTTTAAGCTTGCTGCTATTCTTCAGCCACAGATCACCCCTGACACTCATCTCCACCTGCTCCACTCTCTTCTTCACCTCTCTCCGTTGCTTTGGATGACTGACTCCAGGTATTTAAACTCATCTACCTTCAGTATCTGTCTGATACAGGGCAGTGCGTCAGCAAGAAGGTCCTGCGTTCAAACCTCTTGGCTGGCTGGTGCCTGTCTGTATAAAACGCTTCTCCCATACTGCCGATACCAATACTTTTAACCTGTACAGGCAGCTTATGTAGGGGAGAGCAGTGTGTCAGGATTTATGACATGAATCATCATCAATTTGCATATTCTGAACACATTTTAATGACCACCAAATCACTGTGATTTTTACTTAGTAAAATGAGTTGACACAACAAAATACACCTACAGCTTTTCATGTATTTTGAAACCTGTTTTTTGGGGACCTGCAGTGTAAATGTGCCTTTCTTTAAAGCACTTTGGGTCAGCTTGGGTGGTATAAATGTGGCTATGAGGTGTAAATAAAATAAAACAGACATGGGAGTCAAAACGAAAAGGTTCAGACATTTTTTCATAGTGTATGCTTGAGCTATTTCTCTTTAATTTCCCACCATAATTATGATAATAATTTAACACAGCTGAACTTAATCGGATAGAAAAAGTATCCGCGCTAGTATCCAATACCAGCGTTGGTATCGATACTCCCGATATCTGGATCGATCCCTTCCACCTCTACTGCATAGCAGCACGCGTGAACGGAGCCGGGTGGGAGAGATTAAACGTGAGGAAGCGACAGAAATCAGATTCTTGTGTTTATTTTGTTTTCACACCATCGCAGGACAAACCGCAGGCTTCTGAGGCTCTCTGCAGCTGAGTCGGTGCATCAGCTGCGGTATAGTATTGAGGAAATGTGGAAGTGAATTAGTCAGCTCTGCCGCATGTGTGTGTGCCTCACCGCCATTCGCTCTCCGGACCGGTGCTGCTTCTGCTCTCCTCCGCTGCCGTCTTCTTGGACATCGACCTCCGAGCCGCCGCTGCCGCTCTGCTCGTTACTGCATTAAACTCGTCTCCGTGCCGTCCAGCCTCTTGAAACACATCAGCACTCACGGCTTGTGCGGGGAATGGCAACACATCCGGCGCACGAGTATGCTGTCATCAGCTCCATTTCCGTCTCCTGCGTCTTTGCGTAATCGTTGTGTAGCTTGTTTTTGTTTTTTCAGGATTGCGCAGCAGCTGCTCAGTAAACTACTGCCATCTTTACCTCAGCGTCACAGTTAGTTCAGATTTTGTGCCCAGACAATGGCTGGCGACAACGAGGAAACCGCCCTGAAAGAAGCCAGGAGACGCGAGCGTCAGGTAACTTTGGAGAATGCAGACTCGGACATCGGGTTTTGCGGCTGGCTGCTGGTCGGCCTCTCCCTCCTCCTCGTGCTGTTCACCCTGCCCTTATCTATCTGGATGTGCATCAAGATCGTGAAGGAGTACGAGAGGGCTATTATCTTCCGCCTGGGGCGCATTTTGCGCGGTGGAGCCAAAGGACCGGGTTTGTTCTTCATCGTGCCGTGCACCGACAGCTTCATTAACGTGGACATGCGCACCATCACCTTCGACATCCCACCTCAAGAGGTTCTGACTAAAGACTCGGTGACAGTGAGCGTCGATGGCGTGGTCTACTATCGCGTCCAGAATGCTACCCTGGCTGTGGCCAACATCACTAACGCGGATGCAGCCACGCGCCTGCTGGCCCAGACCACCCTGAGGAACGTGCTGGGCACCAAGAACCTGGCCGAGATCCTGTCCGACCGCGAGGAGATCGCGCACAGCATGCAGTCCTCACTGGATGACGCCACGGATGACTGGGGAATCAAGGTGGAGAGGGTGGAGATCAAAGATGTGAAGCTGCCCCTCCAGCTCCAGAGAGCCATGGCGGCTGAGGCAGAGGCGAGCCGCGAGGCCCGAGCCAAGGTGATCGCCGCCGAGGGGGAGATGAACGCGTCGCGGGCGCTCAAGGAGGCCTCCCTGGTGATTGCAGAGTCTCCGTCCGCCCTGCAGCTGCGCTACCTGCAGACCCTCAACACCATCGCTGCCGAGAAGAACTCCACCATCATTTTCCCGCTGCCGCTGGAGATGATGCAGGGCTTCATCAAACACTGAGGAGGCTACAATCCACACACTAACACAACACGCATCACCTGACATATTACACAGTCTCTCCCTCTGTTAGGCATTCCTCTGTAACCTTCAGGTAACAGAGTGGGCTCATTTTCAAGGTTTCCTATTAATAAGCCACGAATTAGTAATTATTAGTGTGACACAGCTGATAGAAAGTTGTGTGGGCTTATTTATAACACTGCTGGGGTGGGTTTTATTGTGAATTTCCACTTGTGGTGTTTTGCAGTGAACCATGGCAAACACACCTACAGCAGCTCGATTTACTGCTGTAGAAGCCATGAGGCAAAGCCTAAGCCAAGCCCCTTTTTTACATAGCAGGGATTGAAACCCATAATTAATTATATTAGGGCATTTTACAAGATATGTCATAGATTAAAAAAATAAACTGGGATGAACACAAATAGAGTCATTATGAAAAAAAGCAGTCATAAATGGCTCCACTCTGTCATTTACATAGCTCTGTGGCTGTAGAATTAAACCACTAGTGCTAAGATGATGCTTGGTGAGTTGCTCCCTGTGGTTTATAATACACCGAACTGAGACGGTGGCATTTTTATTTCCTTGTTTCATCTGAACCCAGCCCGCCGCATTTAACCAGCAGCAGCACTCGCACATAGATCAGGAAATAATAACTGTATTTTCTTTTAGCAAAGCAAGTTTGCTCACTTTGCTTTGCTCTGTTTAGCTGACCAACCTCGGCTCTCCATCAGCTCTTGTCCATTCAGCATGCTCGCTCAGTCAGTCCAGAGCCAGAGGTGCTAGACGCCCAGCAAAATCTCCAGCGGCTGGCTCGGCGTGCCTGCCAACAGCTGACCGCTGACTGAATTTATATATTGTGTATGAGCCCTAAACCAAATCAGCGAGAGTGCAGTTTAAGTCTTATCTTGTTACATTTTTGTTACAAATGTAGAAATTGTGAGTTTAAGTGCCTGATAGATATGTGGTCTACAGCCACACACACACACACACACACACACACACATACACATACATCCTGGTCTTTATATTTCTCAGCACTGTTACAGCTGCCAGCATCTCAGTGCTGCAGTTATTTAAAGTGTTTTCATTATATAAGTATTCTGACTGTACTGCCTGTTACTATTGCCAAAACCTTACTGAATGTGTTTTTAGACTAATTTAAGTGTAAAACTCAGACTAACCTTAGACCTGACATCATCGTTGTTACCTTAAAACACTTATGCCAGTGTGTACAGTAGTTGGACTTTAGTCTCTCCCGTTCGTTGTATGTGATTGTGAGGATGAAGGACAAAAAGCTGACATGTTTGTGTGAAATGTTGAATTTGGGCTCCGAACCTTGAATGAACCCGTTAATATTGTTAATGTAATGTATTCCTGCCGATGTTTAACTTTACTCCACTGACCATGAAGAAGAAGGGAGTCGTGTTAGAATAAGCTGGTCAGAAAGCGAGGATCAGCCAGAGTTACCGAGTAATTATACAGGAACACACACACACACACACACCTTTTCTCTAGTTGCCAGTATACTACTACGTTATAAACTGGAACAAGTCGATGGTAGCTGAACTTGTGTGTTTACTCTAAACTCCCTAATGATCCACAGCATGTAACGGGTGGACAAACGGTTCAAACACCCACAGATTCATCTGACACGATCAGAAGGTGGGCCTGAGCAGCCACACCTCAGTACATGGTTGTCAGTTGTTTCTTTTATTTTGTTCACCCGGTCAACCTGTGTGGCTTCATTGTCTGCTTAGGTGAAGCAGAGGCTGTAAATCTTACAACCAAAGGCCTTAACGTACTGACATGTATTCATTTTACAGTCCAGTATCACTCTATGCACTTCTATACAAAGTTGTCTAAAGAAGTTACTTTGCCTCTTTTATTTTTGATATTTTATCACTTGCGCTCTTTGTGGGTGTAACAAAAGCCAAATACTAGCCTTTGTATTAATCTGTATTAATCTGTAGTATATCTGCAGTTTGCCTGTGTTTCCCTCTTTTTAACATTTCAAGAACAGAGTTTCTAAATGTAGCTTGCATTGTTTAGTCTGTCTGTGATCAAGCAGTGTTTTATATATAGAGCCCTGTGAAGTTTATTATAGTTTTGCTGTGGCCTCACGAAGGGCTCGGTTTTTTGGGACAAACAGGTTTAAGTTACCTGTCGCTGCAGGATACAAAGGCTGTGACATTATACTACAGTAACTTTTATCTCTGTTTTTGCTGTTACAGTGAAAGAGGAGTATCAGATGCTGTGGAGCTTATGTTAAGTCAAAACATGTATGTTGAAGTTGGATTCAGGATTATTGTTGGTGTTTGCTTTGCTGTTGTTGGTAGCTAACATAATTTTTGGTAGTTCGTTGATAAATGTATATGATTTTTGTCTTGAGATATGTGTATGACAGATAAAGGTGACAAATAAAGATCTGACTGAAAAGCAAGTCTCATCATTTGGCAGCTGTCTTCAAACACAGTAGGGTACTAAACTGGACAATTATTATGAACAACTGTATAAATTAGCTTTAATTTAAATGATCATCGGGACAAAAAAAACTTTTTTTGATTTTTTTTTTTTTAATGAAAAAAACATCACATTCACTCACCAGCCACTTTATTAGATACATTTCACCAGCACTGGGTTGGACCCTCTTACTTTCAGAGCTGCTTTAATTCTTCATGGCACAGATTCAACAAGGTGCTGGAAACATTCCTCTGAGATTCTGGTTCATGTTGATGTGATAGTGTCACACAGATTTGTTCATCCATTCAGACTCGTTTCCACTCTTCTGTTGTTCAGTTAGTGAGTCCATGTGAATTACAGCCTTTGTTCCCTGTGGCACTCGGTGTGGTCTTCTGCTGCTGTAGCACATCTCCTTCAAGGTTCGACATGTTGTGTCCAAAGATGCTCTTCTGCATACCTTGGCTATAACAAGTGGCTACATTTTTGTCCGGAGAACTGCTGCTCATTGGATAATTTCTCTTTTTCAGGCCATTCTTTGTCAATGCCATTAGATCAGCAGTTTCTGAAATACTCTGACCAGCCCCTCCAGCACCAATAGTCATGCCATGTTCACTCACTTAATTCATCTTTTTTCATCACACTGATACTCAGTTTGAATTTCAGCAGGTTGTCTTTACCTTTGCTGGCCTATGTTTAGGTCATTAGATGTTACATTAATGAGCAGTTGAACAGATCTTATACCAATAAAGTGGCAAGTGAGTGTCAAATTTGCTAAAAAAAAACAAAACAAAAACAAAAAAACACGACTTTAAAAGTTGGATGACCTTTCGCCCAAATGTTTTATTTTTCTCTTTGGAAGTTATTCTTCCACCAGCCTAGCTGTTCCTGAATTCTCCAGCTAATTTGGATTCTTAGAGTGCCAAACCTCCTTCCTGTAGTTGAAAAGTGAGCTGCGAACCATGGACATGGGGTTCCATCTGCTGGCCAATCTTTAGAAGTCGCACTAAATCAATAAATAAATAAATGAATAAATACATTTAAAGCAGAAATGATGTTTACAATAGTTTTGCTGTTCAAATATTTTATTTGGTTTTTATGGGGTAAGGATATAATTTCTTTTATAGGGTAATATGATTTTTTCTCTAGAATTTAATGTCATAGTATAATATCAGTGCTGTCAGGGTCTCCTGCATGGGGTGGGAGATGTTGTCCAACAGAAATGACAGCTTAGCCACCATTCTCCTGTCACTCAGCACCTCCAATGGGTAAAGAAGAGCATCCTAGAACAGAGCTGCCCCTCCGGATCAGCCTGTTCAGTCTCTTCCTGTCCCCAGCAGAGATGCTGCCGCCCCAGCGGACCACACAGTAAAAGATGGCTGAGGCCACCATAGTCATAGAAGGTCTTCAGGAGTGGGCCCTTCACTCCAAAAGGCCTAAGCCTCCGCAGCAGGTACAGCCTGCTCTGCCCTTTCTTGTAGAAGGCATCTGAATTATGAGTCCGGACAGTTTATTGTTCAACGCCAAGGTACCTGTAGCTATCCACAGCCTCAATGTCCATACCTTGAATGTTGTTTAGTGATTACAGTGGAGGATGTTTGTGCCTGCAGAAGTCTAACACCAGCTCCTTGGTTTTTCTAGTGTTGATCTGGAGTTGGTTCTGCTGGCACCAGTCCACAAAGTCTTGGGCCAGTTCTCTGTATTCCCTGTCGTCCCCATCAGTGATGAGGCCGACTTTTGCAGAGTCATCAGAGAACTTCTGAACCCACTGGGTTGAGTTGTGGGAGAAGTCTGCAGTGTAGATGGTGAAGAGGAACGGAGCCAGAACCGTTCCCTGTGGGGCCCCTGTACTGGAGACGAGCCTGTCTGACACACAGCTCTGAGTTCTCATGTACTGTGGTCGGTTGGTGAGATAGTCCAGTATTCATGATGTGAGGTGATGGTCCACTCCTGTGTTCTCCAGCTTGTCCTTCAGAACTGTGGGGAAAATGTTGTTGAAGGCACTGGAGAAATCAAAGAACATGATTCTCACAGTGCTCCCAGCAGTCTCCAGCTGAGAGACAGAACGATGTGGGAGGTGAGTCGTAGCATCATCCACCCCAATGCCAGGTTTAGGAAAACTGAAGTGGGTCCAGTGATGAGCTCACCAGAGGCCGAAGCTGAGCTAGGACCAGCGGCTCCAGGGTTTTCATCAGGTGGGATGTCAGAGCCACCGGCCTGTAGCTGTTCAGGTCCTTCGGACGTAGAATCTCAAGGACTCTACTGGTACAACACAGAAGGGTCTTTCAGAGCTGTGGAACTCTGCCCAGCCTCAGGCTCAGGTTGAAGATGCGCTCCATCACCCCACACAGTTGGTCTGTTTCTCCCTAATGTTTAGCAGTTAGCAGCACAACCACAGTTTAAAATTTTAACAAGAAATAGCTTTGATCTATTAAAAGTAATAGAAAACAAATTCAACCACAGTGATTATAAGATATTCAAAGCGGGATTTTGTGTATATATTTTTTAGCATAGGTTTTATTATTAAGCAGGGCTTAGAGTTCATTATTATTAGAGTTCATTATTATTATTATCATTATTATTATTATTATTATTATTAATAATAATAATAATAATAATAATGTTGTTATTAGTGGTAGCAGTAGAGGTTGAGATTGTGGTAGCAGCAATAAAATCATTATTAGAGAAGCATTATTACTATAAAATAGTAAAGAGTAAAAATTCGCTTTTTTCCTCATTTGTTTTTAGCTACGCCACTTTTTGTCCCTTCACGGCCCTCGTAGCCTGCTCAGTCTAAATAACAATACTGTGGCAGCGGCGGCTCGTCTCTCAGACTCTTTAGTTGGAACTTACTGGAGTCGTCGCCTTGCGCCGATGTTAACCTAATATTTGTACCTCACTCATGAAGTGACACTACACGCTACACGATGGAGTATCTGTTCCAGGTGAAAATCGGCGCTCTGATCGGGTTGTTGCTCCTAACTCTTCTTTTTGGATTTATCCCCGCTCGGATCAAATGGTTCAGAGAGACAGATGGGACAGGTTGGTACACGCTAATATGAAAAGGGAATGGCATAAGCAGCTGCTAATAGCAGCAGTATCTGTATTTGAGAGGATAAAATATGTGACTGCTATGATCTGATTTTCAGATACCGAGATCTCACAAATCTCAGCTCAAAAAGGCGGAAAGGGGGAACAAATTAATAATGTTACTTGTTCTCTGTTAGTTGTGTCTCGATGACACCAATGCCGAGCTAAACAGGAGAAGTGGCTCATTCCTGTCAGGTGTTCCCACCTCTTTGGGGATTTGCTGCCATTTACAGATAAAGGCGCAAACCTTAATTTGCAAGAAATTTAAACGAAGTTTAGTGTAGCTTCAGAAAAGCCCAGTTACAGGAGGTCAACGGTTTCACCATTGTAGCTTCCAGTGGATCACATGATCACATATCACCTCGCTGATAATGTTTTAAGTGCTGCAGCTGATTTTATTAGCCGGGTCCTGGAAACTGAACATGCGCAGCATAAGTGTTGAAAAACAGGGTGGGTCTCACACGTGGAGGGCAAGATAATGCTGTAGATATATTGATGTCTACATTTTGACTGTTTATTATTTCTAAAATCACAGCAGTCATTTATGTCAGTCTAAAGGGTTAATCTGTATAATCAAGTGAACCATCCTCTGACTTCTGGCTTCAGTCACCTGATAGCTGCGAAAAGCCTGAAGGTTAAAACTCTGTCACATTTCTAGAACACAAAAATGAAAATATGAATTTGAAAAAAATGTGTTATAGAGGTGGGTGAAGTTCGGCTTTCTTACAAGGAAGTGAAAGTATCATTTCTGGCTTACATTGCTGCTGTAGTACTCTTTGAGTCATCTTTGCTCATGAGCATTGAGAGTCATGTGTCACATGATGTTCCAACAATTCAAAGGGTGGAGGGAAATCCCGTGATTTAAAGTTGGACATGTACCATTAATCTTTCAGATTTAGGTTTAGGTTTTCTACTGAACGATCAAATGAAGCTGAAAACTAGTAGTGATTTAACAAGAGCCTGACCACTCCTGGGTTCAAAAATGATGACATTTATTTATTTGTAAACAGTATGTTTCAGTGACAGGTCATAGTTTATTAGCTTCCCAGCAATACATTTCGCATACTAGTCAGTAGCATGACCCCCATACGCTTTTTCTCTGTTATGTTCTAATAAAAGAAATCAACATATAAGCCAGTCCAGCTATATTACTCATAGGGGAATAATACCGACTGCCATCTGGCCAGGCCTCTGTTGTGAAAGAAATTTGATCTCCAACATAAAGCATGTTTTGTCTTCCTGTTTGCAGGTATTCATCACACGTTTCTCAGTTTGATCAGCTGCTTCGCTGGTGGGGTTTTCCTGGCAGCATGTCTGCTCGACATCATTCCGGATTATCTGTCAGACATTGGCACAGTGCTGGATGCTCAGGAGGTGGAGGTATCTCGGAATAATGATTTAGATGAACTCATAAAGGAAACAATATAATATAAGATAATATATCATATATTTACAATGCATTGATCTGTCAACGTTCCCAATTAATATTAATTTTTTGCATGAACAACCTCAGATTTTCAGATTGTCACCTATCCAAAGTATTTGTGGTCCAAAATTCAAACATATTTGCTCCACAGTGATGTGAAACCATAAGAGTGAAATGGTGTTTGTTATAGCTCAAAATGCTATTACTCCTATTAATGCTGATATTTTCTATTTCATCTATTTTCATCTTCTACAGTAGATATCCTGTCTACTATTTCCTGCCTGTGTTAAACATCTATTCACTAATTCTTGATTTTACCACATTGTCTCTGCTAACTGTTGAATCTCTGTATCTGGTCTTAAAAAGACCCCCTTTCCCCTTCCAGAGTTCATCATAGCTGCCGGCTTCTTCACTGTCCTCATACTGGAGAAGATTGTCCAGAGCTTCCGGGAGATGAGAGGGGCTCGTGAAGAGAGGGCGCCCCTTTTACATGACCATGGGCACGGCCACGGGCTAGCCACAGCCCGTGATCTGGAGAGCAGCGGCCACCACGTTCATGTAGACTTACAGGCTCACTCCTCCTTTCGTTCCTTCATGCTCTTCCTGTCTCTCTCACTCCATTCAGTTTTTGAGGGTCTTGCTATTGGCCTGCAAAGCACTGACTCGAAGGTAAGACAGAGCAAATCACCCGACGTTAACTGATCGCTCGCTCTTTTTTAAAATTTTCTTAATCCACACAAACTTTTAAAGGATCGTAATGGCACTTCTCTCTTGCTACGTATCACACCCCTGTCAGCATTTATTTGGGAAAGTACCGCTCAGGTGAAGCTGGAGTCATATTCGCAGAACAAGTTTCAGTTCAGAGCTTCAGAAAACTTTGGCAGCAAAATGAGTCGGATTTATTTCTTCTGATCGAATGACAGCACAAGCTTCTTTCATTCACATGAAAATGTGATGTGTGTGTTCAGCTGTACTTTACAACTGAGAACAATAAAATGTCGGCTTTTAATTTGGAAACTCCTAATTACATAAAATATATCTGTACTGTACAAAAGTCTTGAGCAACCCCCAGTTTCTTTATATTTTGCTCTGGTCTAGAGCAATAGGTCTCCAAGCTTTCTAAAGCTTTTTCTGTTTCTTTGGACATCGGCTGCTTTTTCACCCATTTTCAGTCCAGTCCCTGTACCTGACCAGTTTCAGTAGAATGGTTTTTTTTTGTTTGTTAAACCACTTAACACTGACATATGAATCATTCAAACATAAACTTATCAAAGAACCAATTTTACTTGTATCTTCAGGCATTTTGTTACCAGCAGTCTGTTTGTTGATTTGTTGCCAAAGATAACACAGTTTGACTGACATTATATCGTTTTTTACACCAACAAGGTGATTTCTGAAGAGCATTTCTCAGCATGCTGTCTCCTTTGTCCTTAAAAAAACAACAAAACAAAGCAAACAAAAAGCACACAACCAAAAGAGTAACATTGGTTATACCACATATTGATGTTCAAGCTCCTTACAATTGTATAAATATGTTGTATTGGCGTGTATGTTTGGAAGTTTCAGTAAGTCCCCGGGATGGCTTAAGACTTTTGCACAATACTCTACAAATATTGGGAATGGGAATTGATTAGAATATATCGATTCAGTTCCTCATTGATTCTCACTGGGTTGTTATTGGCTCCATTAGGAGTCACCACCATTGCTAAGCCGTAAAAAGGAAATTACATACACACAAATCTATTGCATGCTGTGGGTCAAATGTTTGTGCATGTTCGTTGAGGTATTTCCCCTCTTTCCTCTGTTGGAGTCGTGACTCAAAGTCATTATTACACATACCACACAGAACACTTTTCTTAAAAGTAATGGACTAAATTACTCAATTACTCCCAGGAAAAAATAATTCGTTGTACTACTCGTTAAATTAATTTCATATTACTCTGTAAAATAGCTGAAACACTTATCGGAGCCCATTACAGCAGCTGTCATAAATAAGTGTTTTATAAAACAGCTTGAGATTTTTCTGGCAGCTGGTGAATTTGTTAGAACTAAACACATAATAATTAAAAAATGTCACAGAATAGATTCATGTATGAAATGATGACATAATTCCTGATACCATTAAACTTCTAGAATTTAGTCCCAGCCGTAATACACCTAGTCATCTACATGCTGTTGTTTGTTTCATTGTAAATTACAGCTTTATAACACAAAGTAAAATAAAAACATCTAAAATGTCTTTATTTTTTCCAGGTACTGGAGATCTGCATCGCTATTCTTGTTCATAAGAGCATCATCGTGTTCAGCCTGTCTGTGAAGCTGGTCCAGAGCACAGTTCACCCACTGTGGGTTACCGCTTACATCGTAGTGTTTGCCTTGATGTCTCCTTTAGGCATCGCCATCGGCATCGGTGTGATGGAAGCTCAGCTGACAGCCGGACCTCTGATCCAGGCCGTGCTGGAGGGGCTCGCTGCAGGCACGTTTGTTTACATCACTTTCCTGGAGATTCTCCCGCATGAGCTGAATTCCCCCGGGAATCAGCTCCTTAAGGTGATGTTCATCTTGATCGGCTTCACCATCATGGCAGGTTTGACATTTTTGGGTTGAAACTGACATTTCGTCACTTTCGGCTGACGTTGCTGTCAGGATATCCCTTGCATGTGTTGTGCAGCTCCCACAGATTCACTTCACTTTGTTAGACAGAGACAAACTTAAAGGAAGACGTAGCTTTGCTGCCACAGGGTTACACCTATTCCTGAAGTTGTTCATTTCAAAGGAGCGTGACAACATTTGGCATTTTATTGCTTTCCTTTACGTTTTAACTTTTACAGTATTGCATATTGAAATACAGAGGACCAAGACATTAGGAATCAATGCCAACAAATGCTATGAAATACATCACATAGTATTAAAAATAATTGTAAGCAAACGTGTTTCTAAAATGTGACACATCCTAATATTTCTGTTTTAATTTGCATCTGTATTTAACTTTGTGGTAATTCACCAATGTTTTTATTTTAATGTACTTTTTCAAGAGAGCTTCCATATAGTTACATATTTGTGTTTTATTTTCCCTTTGTCCTTTCAAACTTTTTAACCCACCCCCCAACTAAGTAATATCTTGCCATTTATTTATTACATATTTTTAAAAGTGTTTTATGCATTTATGCTTAAACATGAATTTTCAAGGGAGAATTGGTACTGGGGGTTGTTGTGTAAGAGGGAAAATAAAACATAACAATAAATAAATATAAATATTAAAAAAATTAATGATAAGTTTATAATGAAACGGAAATATCACTGGTAAAAATTAAATCAAAAAACATTATTAATACAGAGGTAAATAAATACAGATGCAAATTAAATTAAATCAGTCAGAAGTTTGTCCAAACTTGTGACTGGATTGTGTTTCTGTCACATTTTATAAATGATATACATTTGTTTATATATATACTTTATTTGTATATCGGTTTTTGATTTGGGCAGTTTTGGTCCTCCATAAAGATGAACTACTGACTGCTGTGCTGCATTTGTTGAATTCATTGCTGATGTTGTTTTGAAATGCATGCAGAACAAACCGTTGCCTCTGAACATTCAGGATATGCACATCACCACTGAAACAAAGGGGCAGTCTTATAAATATGACCTCTTTTAATTCATTCAATCACTATGTATCGGTGCCTCCAGAGCTTTAATATTTATAAATCGCAAGGTCAGCGGAGAAGTTTGACAGTTACTTCTTTCCGAAATGCACTGATTGTTTCTTTACTTTTGTTTCACGCATGTTGTTCTTTACAGTTGGCTCAGTTGGGTAGTTGGACTTTGTAAACTGGTTTTTCACTGACCCGGTCTTATTTACTAAATGTTGTTTTTCCAGTGATTTTATTAAGTTCTTACATATTGTTCTTAATATTATCTTGCTTTTATTTCTTATTACTGAAAATATGATGCATCACTACTATTTTAAAAAGGGTTGCAGGTCTAGTATAAAGTACCATATTTCAGCCTGCTTACACTCCAAGTACTGACTGTGTTTTTATATTTAAGCAGTGAAGTATCTCTTGTGTAATCTTCTGACTCCACATACGTGCAAAAAGCAGGAAGTATAAATTTGATTGGCATGAAAAGGACACTGTCATCAAAAAAAGTGTTAATGACATGACATGTCACATGCCTCGCCTTTTTTATTTTTATTTTTTAATGTCAACTTTGGTTAGCTGAAGAAATAAAAGCCACTCCTTTTCTTTAGCACAACATCACCCAGTTTGCACTCTAACATCTAAAAATCATTTGAAAACCTTGACTGTCTTTTTATAAGCAAACTACATATATATTTTGTGCCTTATGGTCATTCTTCTCATGAGAAACACGACTGTTTTTTGTTAACCAAAGTAAAAAGGAACTTTAAAAAATGAGTGCAAGTGCTGGTTCTTTCTTTGTTGTTGTTGTTGTTGTTGTTGTTTACAACGGAGCTGTCTCATCGTCTCATCGTCTGCTTTCACTCACACATGATCTCACGCATGAACCCCAAATGTCATCATTCCCTGACTTCAAACCAAAAACTGCAAAATAAATAAGGCAAATTTAAAGTAATGGAATTAACACACATACAGAGATTCCTTCATTTTTGAGTGGGATGTGAAAAGAGGAAGAATTTTTAAAAGAGGAAGACCACAGAGAGGGTTCATGATTGCAGGGTTGTGGTATAACTACGGGCAAATGATGTCCTGTGGTGACCTCTAAAGGGAGCAGGTGAAAGAAAAACGAGTCCGATGTGAATATTTAACTTAACAAATTGGGTTTTTAAAAATTTTGCGTGGTGTATTTGGGGGGTGGGGGTTTGCATTTGGCAGCAGATTACTGGAACCACTTGGTGGGAGTGTTGATGTTCTGTCTAATAGCCTCATCCAAAATGGACAGCATACCAAACAGACAGAAATAAGAGACTTAAATTTAAGTTTTTAGGAATACCATTTAGTGATTACATGTAGGTACACCAAGGCAACATTTCAAGAAGGTATTTTAACATTTGAAAACACTCTGGTCACCTCACTTAATTTTCTTTTTAAGTAGTAATTTAGTGTGGAACAACCAGGGTCTAAATAATAAAAACAGTGATATCAAAGTTGTATGCTGGCTGACTGGAGATCTTGAAATAATAATTTTACTTTTAGCATTTAATTTTTAGTACATCATCTTTGTTTCCTTAGATCTTTAATACACTGTAGATTTTGCCCTAATAATTCCCAAGCATCCACTTAGTTTAGTGTAAGTCCCCTTTGTGCCCCCAAATGTTGGCAGTGCCTCTACTACTTGCAGTGTCGTGTGGTGCACTGTCAGGGAGTGACAGCTATGTTATGAGGGGAACCTTGCACTGTAAAAAGATGCACAGTATAATTCGCACTTCAGAGGTGATTAGACTGCACTGAACAGCTCGAAATTCTTCTTTATTAGGTTTGTGGTCACAGAGTCCTGCTTGTTGGCTTGCAGGGTGACATAACTGACAGGAATTCCTTCACATCTTTGAACTTTACTGTATCCCAGAGACAAGAACAAAAAAAACCAATAGCCACATCTGATGCGATACACGGAGGAGTGGTTAACCCCTGACTGCCTCTGTAAGGAAATGAGAGCTTATTCAGAAAAAAAAAAAGGAAATCACTAATGAGAGCCTGTGATAGACGAACAATGACACAGTAAGCCTGCCAGTTCTGGATGACAGAGGCCTCAGTGTGTGGAGGAAGGAGACCCGGTAGAGCATCAAGCTTTAGTGTGGGGTGGACGGTTTACCCATACCTCATTAACCTCCTTACAGTAATGCCATTGAATACTCCCATTTTGTCTCGCCGACATATTGCAGATTACGTCCTAAGTACCTAAAATGCTCTCCTTTTGCTGCGATGGCACAACTTGGTCTTAGGAAGCACAATGTCACAAACCACGTGAAAAACATTATTTGGTTTTTTTATAATTGCACAGAAATATTTTTTTTTTTTGAATGCACACCACATTTCAAAGATTGTTGCCATTTAAAAAAAAAGAAAAATGTCATATGACTCATCTAGCCATTAAAGATACAGTCAATCATTGTTTCAACCTTATGTGATTAAAAGAATGAATGTTTTACTAAAAGATAATGATCGATTTGTGTGTATTTACGTCTTCCAACAAACTGATGCGTTCACATAAACTTGGTAATAATCCATTAAAAATGCATAAGAGCAGGCCAGTTATTGGAAACCACTATGTTGCCTGCCATCTTGAATACAGTGGCCGAGATGGACATCTTAGTTCTACCTACAGCATAGAAGTGCGACCATCCCCACTCTGGACAGCTGACAACAAGCCAGCTAAAAAACAAGCACAGGTTATAAGCTAACATTACGCCAGCTATGTTTGCCTTGAGCGTCCTAAGAACCTTTGATACTGAACGAGCAGGGAGAGCTCAGAAAGCTCACTTTTAAGGAAACTGATCTTGATCTTCAACAAAATTCAAAGGAGTTCCCTCCTTGTCCGTACTCAGCCTCTCCACCAGGATTCAATACATTCTGTTCGGTAGGTTTTATGTCATCTGTCTTAAAGACAAAACAAAGAAAGAGAAAAAGAATGGGGAATAGAAACTAATGGCTGGCAGTGTTAAAAAGCTTAAACTAAAGAAAAACAAAAAACCTTAAAACAGACACACATCTTCATTAATACACATAAACACATATACATATACATGTAAAGACTGCATTCTCTCCTGCTTACACTTATGATCAATTAATATCACCTAGTTAGACTAATTACATTTTAACCAATTCAACATCTATTTCAATGAGTTACTGCACTGGCATTTCATAAGTAGTACACAAAAAGAATGTTTTGACCAGACAATGGCACTTAGATAAAATATTAGGGGGTGCTCATGAACTCACAAATCATACTAAAGGGAACATAACAAATTTCATATCAAACATATGTCACAGTAACTACAAATGTTTAGTAGTATTAAGGTCACTCACGGTCAGCTAGAATGAACAACCAATAAAAGAAACTCTAAAAGAAATAAAGCAAAACATGGATTCTCACTATCTGCAATTAGTGAGAGGGACTAAAAGAGAGGCCAGTTTGTCTGATATTGTGCAGTCATGGATAAGTAATCCATAATGTGGGACCCAAAACAAATGATCCCCTCTGAGGAGGATTTCAAAGAATGTGCATAAAGGAATAGCTAATGGTCCTCTCGCTCATATGACATTCCCACCTTTCATGTCACATGTGCTGGGTTAACAGTACATGTGACATGAAAGGTGGGATTTCTCCTACATCAGTGATAGTAAAATGCATATTTCATGAGAATGTGGAAATAAGCGCTAATAAGAACTGTTGTGGACGGGGTGGTCCTAAGGTGCAAAACAAAAAACACACCACTTTGTTTAATTTTCTCAATGAAAGGGTTTCTTTTATTCTTATTTTGAAGGCAGCACAGTGGTCACCTCACTGCAAGAAGTTCCTAAGCTTGATTCCTTAAGCCAGACCAGGCTCCCCACAGCGCTGACTTGGATCAGCAGAAGAAAACGGATGTTTGGCTCTTTTGTGTATTTGTATCTACATCAAGAGCAAAAAAAAAAAAAAAAAGCTGAGCCATATACCTGTTCAATAAATTTTTTTTCATACAATTAAAAAAAATTAAATTATTTCTCTTTTTAATTCAATTTTTAAAAAAATTTCTTGCATGTTTCATTTTGGCACCATAAGACTCCATCCCAGCTCACGCTTTGCATTGCAGTTTGCATCATCTAGATTAGCCACCTGTTGTAATCCACTGTGTCATTTTAATCCTACTTTGAGTGACGTTTTTTTTTTCCCAGTAACTCCTCCCCTCGTGGTCCTCTCTGTCCCTGCTGTCTCCTCTGCCACTCTGTAGGTCTCTGATCCTGTCTGCTCGAGGTAAGGCTGCTCAGCTCTAAATCAGTCGATAGACAGATAAACACAGATAAATAATATGTGAGCACTTTGAGGATATATGTATCATATTTAGTGTAGTAACTAAAAATCACATTTAAAAGAAAATATTTTGGATGTCAATTGACAGAAACCTTGTTTTTACTTTAATTAATACGTCTTTCTTAGTTTAAATGAAGGGTTTATGCATTTGTGTTAAGCTTCTTCTATTGTTTGCTGCACTGCAATTAGGTTTGAATTTTGCACTCTAAAGAGCCTAACACACTCACTGAAGAGGAACTTCAGCACCTGTGTAATGATTCTTGGTTAAAGAGCTTTAACTCAATTATAACAATTATTTGGCTTTACACAGAATACAGAATTTAAACTATTTAAGCAAGTTGTTTATATATATATTTTTTTTTTTAAAAACCCTTTTCAATTTAAAAAAATGCTTTCAGTCAAGCTGCTTAATGAGCAATACAATACATTAAAGACCCACCTCTTCATTTTGAATGCTATTGCTTCCTCCTGGTGATGTTGTATTTGTGTAGTTCTCAGATTATGTCATACATCATTAACTGAAAGAGAGTCTGCATGGTTTCTTTTCGGTGTAATGTGGTCACGTTCTGTTTGTGCCAAATCTTCTTCCTCCACAGTTTTAGCGTCGCTGCTGTGAGACGCTGCAACCATGGCTACTGTAAGTTCAATTTCTCTGCAACAGTCCAGAGTGCTTCAGTCTCACTTTATCTCTGTTTACAGCAGTTAGGTCAGTTTCTGGCCTCAGTTCAGTGGTTCAGTGTGGGCTAAAAGCATTAGAGGGCTTTGAGGTCTAACTGTCAGCACATGATGCTGCTTAGTATTGTTATTGTGCCAGTAAATGCTGGCTCCGGGATGGGTCCTTAAGCTGTTTTTAAGAAATGGAAGTCCTTTAGAAGTCCTTTCTGCAATCATGTGAAACAGATTAACCAGACGTTCGCTGGCATGCATCGTTTGGAGTCCGGAGGTCCTTGGACCCATTTTTTGCACAATACATGCATACTTTTGTTTTTATTTGAAAACTACTAAAGCCTGAAACGATGAAGTAAAACACAAACAATAAAGAAGGATTTTAACATGGATTTTTTTGTCATGCAGACTGGTACTTTTCGCATGGTGTCAGAGGAGGAGCAAGCAATGAGGTCAAAGCTGGAGCATTTGACAGTGAAGGACCATGGGCCTGTGTTTGGGCTGTGCCACAAACTGCCTGGCCACACTGTGCAAAAGGTAAAGTAAGCATAGTTTTTAATGGCAGCAAATACACATGACTCATACATATGCTCCTAGAATGGCTCAGGGTTCATGTTGATGTTACCCTTCCAGGCGAAGGATGAGCTTAATGAGACAGATGAGAGACGGGCGTCATCACTGAAGGACCTGCGGGCCTTGATGAAAGAGAAGGCGGCCGATGGAGACGACCTGGCCAAGCTGATCCTGGAGCGCTTTGGGGACAAACCCGACTCTGTGTTCCTGCGCTTCCTCAGAGCTCGCAAGTTTGACGTCGACAGGGCCCACGAGCTCATGAAAGGTGATTTCCAACCTACTAAATACAACTTTATGAGAAGCACTTTATTTCATTGAGTAGAGAGTTTTTGCTTGCATCATTTTGGCACCCATGCGCTTCAGTAATTGATGGTGAGGCCTCTTTTGTGCTCCTCGTATGCATGAACCCCAGGCCATCGCTGAGGCAGGGGGGCATGTGTTCATTAATTGGGAGCTTTGAGATTCCTCTGAGTGAGCTGACAAAGCTGTTCTTTGTGTGTCCAAATGGGACGGCAGGTTTGCTTCACTTGTAAGTCTGCCACGTTCTGCTGAGAACTTCTGCTGCTCTGGGAGTGGAGTGAGATTAAAAAGAGCAGTTCGACAATAGTGAGGACACCATATGACTTGCCCTGCACACATAAAAACCTCGATCTTTTTTCAATCCTCCAAATGATCAGAATGTTGTTTCCTAATGGGTCCAAATGATGCCCATTTATTATTCCAATAATATAATAATGTAATATGCCATTAAACCTTGAGCTGATCTTAAACCTAGTAACCTTAACTCAAGCATCGGCATAATTCTGGAACCAGAAATTCTGAATCTTGGTGCTGCTGTTGTTGGAATACTCCATCCCCACAAAAACAGAAAAAACACACATGCAAATTCATCAATATATAAAAGTTGTTCCGTGTGAGACTGGAATCCATGCACATCCAGATGGACTGTCTTTCTCTCTCTCTCTCTCCCGCTCTCTCTCTCTCATAAACACATTTACTGTGGGTTAATTGGTGCCTTGCTTGTAGATGGACTGGAGCCCCACTGAGACAGGACTATCATTGTGTGGGTGCATCAGCAACCTGCAGTGCTATGTACACTGTGGGGTTGTGAGTTATAATTATCCAGTGAGAGAATTCAATTCAATTCAATTCAGTTTTATTTATATAGCACCATCACCTCAAGGCACTTTATATTGTAAGGTAAAGACCCTACAAACCCAACAATCCAATAATCCCCTTTGAGCAAGCACTTGGTGACAGTGGGAAGGAAAAACTCCCTTTTAACAGGATAAAACCTCCGCCAGGACCAGGCACAGGGATGAGCAGCCATCTACCACGACTGATTGGTGGTGATGGAGGAAAACGGGATAGATGCGCTGTGAAAGAGAGACAGAGACGAATAATAACTAATGAGAATGCAGCTGATCTGTTGGTTGTGGTTCTCCAGGTTATGTGCGCTTCAGGAAGGAGTATCCTGAGCTTTTTGAGAACCTGACCCCCGAGGCAGTCCGCAGCACAGTCGAAGCAGGATACCCAGTGGTTCTGCCCAGCAGAGACAAGTACGGCCGCGTGGTCCTGCTCTTTAACATCGACAGCTGGGACCTGGAGGAGATCACCTTCGATGAGGTACCCGTAAAGCTGCCCCGCACAGCTGCAGCTCACTCATCCAAGGGTACTCTGTGAAATATATATCCTTTTGCGTTTAACAGGTTTTGAGGGCATACTGCGTGATCCTGGAGAAGCTGCTCGAGAATGACGAGACCCAGATCAATGGATTTGTGCTGATTGAGAACTTCAAAGGCTTCACAATGCAGCATGCCTCAGGAATTAAGCCGGCTGAGCTCAAGAAGATGGTGGACATGCTGCAGGTTAGGGCTGGGCGATATGGCCTAAAATCCATATCGCAGTATAATTTGAAGCATGTGCCGTAACGATATATATCGCGATATATTCTCTTCTTCTGTATACCGTATTTTCCGCACTATAAGGCACATTTAAAATCCTTTAATTTTCTCAGAAATCGACAGTGCACCTTATAATCCGGTGCACCTTATGTATGCATTCTGGTTATGCTCACTGACCTCAAACCGATTTTATGTGGTACACGGCACTCAAAAGTCAAAATGTTTTAGTACAACTTTGGTAAGATACGAAGCCGCACAGCTTGATGGATTGTCAGAGCATTACAGCTACAGTAGTCAGGAGCCTCGTGGAGTAATCTGGGTCCAAAACTTCATCCTTTCTTAGGTCCCAAAGTTAAACAAACACTGCGGCACACTGAGAGTTAAAAAACGGTCTAAATTCTTTTATCTTTAATAAAATTAAAGTTGCTGCTTTACCAGGTGTTTAAGTTTAACATCCAGGCATCCATGAAAACAGACTTTATTAAATTTAATGGAGTTAGAAGTTAGCAGGAAGTTAGCTCGCTAGTTTCCACCTAAACATGATATAGCATGTTCTGACTGAGAGATTTCTGAAAAAATTAAGACGTACCGGTCTGCTATCACTTCCAACATAAATGAAGACAGAAAATTAAACAGCAGTGACTTTTTTAGGGTTGCTGAAGTTGGACTAGCTGATGATGTGCTACGTAATCGCTAGCGACACAGCTATGTTAGCATAACATAAACACAGTGAAGCTGGAGGATGAATGCTAACTTTTTTTTCCACTGGATAAAAGTTAACGCGAGGGCAGTGTTGCCAACTTAGCGACTTTGTCGCTATATTTAGCGAGTTTTCAGACCCCCTTAGCGACTTTTTTTCTAAAAAGCGACTAGCGACAAATCTGGCGACTTTTTCTGGTATTATTGGAGACTCATTTAAGACGAATTTTTGACGTGAAAGCGCGTATCGCTCTTACTCTCAACGAGCAGCGGTGCTGCCATGGGCACCTCACTCGTGCCAAAGCGCTTACGGGCAGAGGATAGTCCTCCCCCAGCTGCTATCAGGGCAGCTGGGGCATAACTGCAAATGAATCGCGCATGAGCGAAGCCGCTGCTCCCGCACTGACTGTAACGCAGTCAGTTCTTTTACCGTTATGTTGTTTTGTGGATCACACGGTTTAAAACTACTTATAAACACACACACAAAGTAACTCCACCAGAGTGCCTATTTCGGGTCACTTTTGCCGGTACAAGCCCGGATAAAGGAGCAGGGTTGGAATTGTGACATTAAAAAAACAACAATTGCTAAAAGAAATGTAATTTGTAGTTCTAAATGCATTTAGGACGTTTTTAACTCACTTTATGTCTCTTCCACAATGTTATTTTTCTCTACTACAACATAGGTTACAATTACATTAGCATGACCAATTATGTAAATTAGGCCATGACGTTATTTAGCGACTTGTAGTGACTTTTAGGACAGCCAATAGCGATTTTTCTTACTGAGGAGTTGGCAACACTGCGCGAGGGTTCCCGATGATTAGGGACAAATGCAATCGCATGGCAGGATGCTGTAAACCAGGGGTGTCGAACTCCAGGCCTCGAGGGCCGGTGTCCTGCAAGTTTTAGATCTCACCCTGGATCAGTACACCTGAAACAAATGATTAGCTCATTACCAGGCCTCTGGAGAACTTCAAGACATGTTGAGGAGGTAATTTAGCCATTTAAATCAGCTGTGATGGATCAAGGACGCATCTAAAACCTGCAGGACACCGGCCCTCGAGGATGGAGTTCGACACCTGTGCTGTAAACGGACCAAACTTCAGTCAGGAGAACAACTGAGATAATCAGATGGGAATAGAGCAGCTGCGAGAGAATTCAACATTAATGAATCAATGGTACGGAAGTGGAGGAAGCGCAGTTTTGGACTTTCCTCATATTCCAAAAGGTGATTCGTCTCTTCACTATTACTGTCGCCCGGCATAATTTGCAGATGATATTGCTTGCAGCCGCTGCAATGCTTTTGACCAAAACAGGCGCAGCTTGATGACACCGTCAAAATGCGCTATCGTGGTAGAGCGGTCTAGTAATTGTAAATGGCCTGCATTTGTATAGCGCTTTACTTAGTCCCTAAGGACCCCAAAGCACTTTACACTACATTCAGTCATTCACACACTGGTGATGACAAGCTACATTGTAGCCACAGCTGCCCTGGGGCGCACTGACAGAAGCGAGGCTGCCGGACACTGGTGCCACCGGGCCCTCTGACCACCACCAGCAGGCAAACATGGGGTTAGTATCTTGCCCAAGGATATTTGGCATGCAGCCAGGAGGCAGCCTGGGATCGAACCACCGACCTTCTGATTAGTGGCTGACCTGCTCTGCCACCTGAGCTACAGCCACCCCAGCCACAGTCAAAATCTCTACCTTTGGGCAAATTCATATAGTTTCTACCGTATACCGTTTATACCGCCCACCACTACTGCAGGCCCAAACAGCCTCAGAATGAAAGCTGATGTGGAGCCTCAAACTATTTTATTTTCCTCGTGTTTTTTTTCTGCAGGACTCGTTCCCAGCCCGTTTCAAAGCAGTTCACGTTATTCACCAGCCTTGGTACTTCACCACTACCTACAACGTGGTTAAACCCTTCATGAAGAGCAAGCTGCTGGAGAGGGTAAAGATAAGGGACACAGACAGCTGATAGCAGCTATATTTTTTTGGGTTTTAAATCTAAGCTACACCTTTAAATGCTGATTCTAACTTCCCTCAGGTCTCTGTTCATGGTGATGAACTGGACAACTACCTCAAAGAATTCGATGCAGACATCCTGCCTTCAGACTTTGATGGAAAAGCACCGGTGGCCGACCACCAGGCCATCGCCACCAAGCTTTTTGGCTCTGAAGACACCGCTCTCTGAAGAAACAATCCTCCCATTTCAAATCCAAGAGTAGAGCCTTTTACCTGAAGTGCTTTTTGTGTGATCAGATCAGATGTGTGGTCTGTATTAAGGCTAGATTTTTACTTTTTTTTTTAAAAAATTCAGGCAGTACATAGACATATGTAGGGTTAGAAGCAGGGGATGGTTTGTGTTATATAAATGGAAAAGGGTAAAGGATGTTGTTTAGATATAAAAGCGAGAATAACTGATAGTAATCACTTGTTACTTTACACTGACATGTACTGACAATCTTCTCATGTATGACATGTATGAGTGGAGGAAGAATGACAGAGCTGGTCAAGATCACAGCCAGACTGATTTGTGTTTGGTGTGCTTTGCCTCATAGATCAGTCCGCTGTACACAGAACAACCTTTTGCTTACGACCCCGTGATACAGATTCAGTGTAGCAAAGTCTCAAAGGGTGAATGTGGGATTGATATCCAGAGGGAAAACTAATAAGGGATGAGGCTACATTACATTATTGTTTTAGAATAAACGGCCTCCTGATGCAGTGCCTTAAATAGAAACAGTTGCTTGCCTCAGTGGCCTTGCTTCAACATATCATGTGAGGCGTGAAACCCAAACGCCTGATGTACCAAGAAGATGCATTCTGGAGGTTGCACTGGATTGAAAAATGTCAAATAAAATCTTTTTTGTGCATCTTTTTTTTTTTTTTATTAATTACCATTTTTATCATTTGTTCTATATTTTAACCAGCTAAACCCACTCTAGGGTTAAATGGTTAAACCAGGGTTAATTAATGAGTATATTTAAAGTAATGGAGGTTTAAATTAGAGACTGAATGATGTGCGATTTGTTTTAAAGGCCGATAACCAGTCTTGATATTTGGTGATTTAAAAATCTGTTATTCTGATGTAGTGGCTGATATTTTTTTTTTCTTTCAGACATATGAACCATAAACAGATTTCCCACACGTTTTTTGTATTGTTTTTTGTTTGTTTAATACTCTGCCCAGGGCTGGGCATTTTCAGCTCAGGCTGAAAAAATCAGCTCGGGCATTTTGACTAGAGATCAGCACTCCAGGAATTACAGGAAAAGCCAAAAAGCCTTTGAATGAAAACAAACGCTGTCGTGACAGTGATGTACACTGTCTTGATGGTATATATGTATGATTTCTATACATTTTACATCAGATGACCACTTTGGTTGTAAGATTCAGATAATTATTTATCAAAAGCTAGACATTTTAAATGAGAATAAGAAAGAACAGTATTTCTTTGTTTGTGCCCCCCTTTCCCTGTTAATGCCCTACCTGGCCCCCTGGCAAAACTTTAAACCGCCCCTGCACAGCTGTCAGCATGTGTATAAAATGATCCTGGTGTTATTTGTCTCTCAGAAACAGTTCATAACTTCTCTTCAACTCATTCATGTCACCTAAAAGGCAAACCTGTTTCTCCATCACCTGTTCAGCTCTGATGATTCAGTAAGGACATCTCCTGGTTTCATCTTCATGTTTCCCTCTCACCAGATATCCAAACCGATATCATGACCAGCAGCTTGTACGGCTGTGGCTCCAGCAAACATCAGCTGATACTAGAAAGTAATATTAAATAAATTCTAACAACAACTTAAACGTGCTGATCATTGATCAGTTTCATGATTGAAGTAGCAACAGGAGAGGGAGGGGGAGAGAGTGGGAGAAGAACAGGCAGCTGTGCAGCGTAGCTGGATGGCCAGTCCAGCTGTCAAGTCAAGTTTATTTATATAGCGCATTTAAAAGACATCAAGCGTCAGCCAAAGTGCTGAACAGAGAGATAATATCAAATAAAAAAGAATTAAAATAGATAAGAAACATTGTAAGACATCCGTATATATATACACACACACACACACACAGCAGCAGACCCTTATATACACTTGTTTGTAGAAATATGTATGTGCATGCACATATGCACATACATATACGAAAGTGTACACATTCACACACAAGCACACATACGTGAACATAAAATACGTGTGTTAATAGGGTTTCTAGAAGTAAACGCTCGCCTGGAAGGGGCTGGAAGCTATTTTAGATAAACCTGGTCCGTAAGACGTAGTACGCGTTGAAAAGGTATTGTTGTTGTTTTATTTTTGTTGGTGGAATAAGTTGATTTTACAGCACAATAAGCAGGCTGAACTGTTCCACTATTTTGTTTCTGTTTTGTATTTCAAGCTCCTTTTGTTCTGTGTCCCTGTGCCTGCCCTGGTCCCACGTCTTTATGTTCCTTCCCTGTCGCCATGTCTTGTGTTAAGTTCATGTCTGTGCAAACCTGTTGTATTTCCTGTTTTATCTTAAGGTCTCCGTCTCATGTGAGTGTTCTCAGCTTTACGTCTGTGTCTCGTCGGCCCTGACTTCTCCCTCCTGTCTCCCAACCCATGATTACTCCTGTGTGTGTATTTAAGCCCTGTGTGTTCTCCTGCCTGTTGCTGATTTGTCTGTGATGTCTTCCCAGAGTCTCCGCTGTGGTCCTACCTGTGTTCCTTTGCATGTCACTCTGTGAGTTTTGGTTTTAATTTCATGTATTTAGGTTTTCCCAGTTTAGTTATTTCTTAGTTCCTGTCCTCACCATCTCCACCTTGAATAAAGCTCCACATCAGCCCCTCTGATGGTGACAGGGGTAGGAGGAGAAGCATGCTTCCTGAAGTCCATGATCAGTTCCTTTGTCTTTGTGATGTTAAGCTCTAGATGGTTTAACTCACACCACTCAACAAAGCTGTCCACCACACTCCTGCACTCCTCCTGTCCATCCCTGATACAGCCCACAATGGCAGAGTCATCAGAGAATTTCTGCAGATGACATCACTGAGACTTGTACCTGAAGTCAGATGTGTAGAGGGTGAAGAGGAAGGGTAATAGGACAGTCACCTGCGGCGCCCCTGTTATCCGAGCGGCAGCTCTTCAGCCGAACATGCTGTGGTCGACTTGTTAAATAGTCAGTGATCCAAGCAACCAGTGGGGCATCCACCTGCATTTTCCTGCTCAGCATAGAGAGAGTACCTGTAGTCTGACTCTCCACGTCTAAATGGGACTTGAATAGGTTACATTGTGCAACACCAAATAAAATGCTTGCAATGTGTAACCCATGTGAAATACAGGGCTGCAAAATCCCTTTTTGTTATTTAAGGCTATAGCCTGTTATTATCACAAGGGGGTGCTGTGATGCAGTCTTGTGTTCTGACGACCTTGCGTCTAGTGCGCAGGAAGTATTACCTGTCTCTTCCTGTGAGATCTTCCCTCTGATGGCGGTCAAGTACGTGTCGGAGCGCATGGAAAAAGTATCTTGGTATGCAATGCTGCAACCCGGTTAATGAGACCAGATTGTTTTATGTATAAATGCTAATAAGCTACTGTTTTATTAGGCCCCGAACTCTGACCACAAAGGGAATAACGTCTGTCAAGTTATTTGTGTTGGAAAATCCCGGTGAGTCACGTGCTTTTGTTAGCTACCTGTTAAGTTAGATAATGTATTTCACTAGCCGATTCAGCTCAGAAACCTTTGAACAAAAACCAATCGGGAGCTATGAGAATCTGGTGTGTTGTTTTGCTTCTCTTGTTGTTCTTTACAGTGTGTTTATAAGTGTTGAATGCTTTGAGCTAACGATGTTTTATTGGCGATGCTAGCTGCTAATAGCTGTTAGCCACCCCACCGCCCGAAGCCATATTCCGATCGTGGAGGTATTCAGATAGAAGCACTAGCTCTGTATATATTAGAATGGTTATGTCTTAACAGATATGAGCATATTACAAGTTTAATAGTATTTGCATTGTGAATTAAGTCACATTTGCTTGTAAGCCTTAAGGATCAATGTCACTTTCATTGCTATGTCTGTTTATATTACTGTTTAAGCTGCTGATGTTCTTTATTGTGATATAATTTTGATAAAATAGTTGATACTGGTACAAACAAGTTACTGTAACCCTTGTAACTTGGTCAAGCTAAAGGAATTGCCATTTGTTATTAATACATTTGGAAAAGAAGTTAATGAGCTCATGTTTAAAAACGAAAGATGGGAAAGAAATTCATTGTTCTGCACTGTTTGTGTAGATTGGTTTTTTTGAACTACCAGAAAGGATTCTGGAGAACCACTGACGGCGAGAACAGCCCAAATGAGATCCTGGATGATCGTGAAATGGTGTGGCCAGCCATGCGATCGGATTGTGGATCTTGCCTGAGAAACTGATTCAAGCAACCCTGGATTTCAGATAAGCCCTATGCACTACTTTTCCTACCCGGATAATAGGGTCTGCACACTGACAATTCCCCTACAGTACACCTGTTTGGGTTTCAACGACTTTAAAGGACAGTTCAGACTGGACAATTCAAACTTCACAAGAGGAACACTTTAATCTGTTCATTCATTCAAAAGAGCTCTGATACGATTTAGTATAAGTCTTCCATTTAAGTGTCTTTATTTTGTTTTATTTTGTTCTGTTTTACATTTATTCGCCTTCAAAATGCACTATTAGTGTGCAATTTGGTTTATTGTGTTGTATATGTTTACAAATGGTACTGAGGCAAATAAGGTCCCAGTTATTCACTTCCAAGCCAACTCCTTTTGTGAGTCTCCAAAACAAAACCTCCTTCTGAACCTAGAAAGATGTCTAGGGTCTCTATTTGAGGTGAAAGTGTACTGGTCCTGAGTAGAGGCGCTACAAATGCTTTAGTGAGTGTTTTTCATGGTTGGAGGCGAAATGGGGTTTGTGACGATATTTGAGCGTTTAATGCTATAAACACACAGACTTCCCTCCCTCTGGCATATGGATGGCTCCCAGGGACGCTTTGCATGTAAATATTCATAGTGTGATGGGATGGGCGATTAATTATTAAGTAAAGCATAGAACTGTAGTACTTGAATTTGTTTTTTATTTTCTGCACCGAGCAGAACATTCATTGGATTTTGGCTGGGGGGGGTTTCCAACTTTGTCTTGGCACTCGGCCCTTTGCGAGCTGCTCCTGCACGTGCTCTGTAACCTCCCGCCGGTCAGCTTCGCCCGGCGGGGGCTGTAACCTCTATACCTGGAAGTACTCTTGGTGTATGATTGTACTCTCCAGCCGGTAGAGCCGGGGAGCAGCTCGCCTAATTGCTTTATCACCTTTTTGGTTTCTTTCCATGTTTCTTCTTCATTCAAAACGATCCGAGCAGAACATTGAAAGAGCTCAATTTAAAAGTGTGTGTGAAATAAAGGGAAAAAGGGGCTGGAAGCTATTTTAGATAAACCTGGTCCGTAAGACGTAGTACGCGTTGAAAAGGTATTGTTGTTGTTTTATTTTTGTTGGTGGAATAAGTTGATTTTACAGCACAATAAGCAGGCTGAACTGTTCCACTATTTTGTTTCTGTTTTGTATTTCAAGCTCCTTTTGTTCTGTGTCCCTGTGCCTGCCCTGGTCCCACGTCTTTATGTTCCCTCCCTGTCGCCATGTCTTGTGTTAAGTTCATGTCTGTGCAAACCTGTTGTATTTCCTGTTTTATCTTAAGGTCTCCGTCTCATGTGAGTGTTCTCAGCTTTACGTCTGTGTCTCGTCGGCCCTGACTTCTCCCTCCTGTCTCCCAACCCATGATTACTATACTACTATACTACTTTTACTGCCTTACTTTCAGTTAATGTATTTTGTTTTGCATTATGCACATTTTATATGCCATTAGGTCATTTATTGTAACAATTCTCAAGTAGGAACTATTGTGCTACATGTTGGTTCCACTGGTGCACCTGAGGGAGATGCACACCCATGTTGATGTGAGCATGGCAAATCGAAGCGAGAGAAGCTAATTTAAGTCAGAGTAGTTCGTCTCTTAAAGTATCTGTAAAGCGCTCATTTCTGCCTCAAGGCATGGGTCAGCCAGCGAGGTATGTTTATATGTCATATAGATCATTTTATGTCTTTATTTCACTCGTCTTACTATTTCATCGAATTGTATGTTATGTTTTAGTTCAACGGTGGCGTAGTTGTGATTAAGATGAAGCTGTAACAACCCCAAGACCTTACAACGAACATTAAAGACAACTTCATGCCATCAGTAAAAGGACTCTTTATTGACGTTAAGAAGAGGTAGAAGTGATAGTCGAACTCGGACCTGCATGATTCCCGGCCCCCTGGTGGTGACATCGTGCCAATGCACCAAGGATCAAGCTGCTGTAAATGTTAATGGACACACAGGTTCACAGTTGCTTCTTCATAAAGACGTCCAGAAGCCAGACATTAAAGTTCATGTTTGGAAAGATGACACAAGGAGGGAGAAACAATAAGGAACTGTGTTAAGCCTGACAACAACAGCATCACAAGTTAGCAAGAAGGGAATTAATGCACCCAAGTTCACAATTCATTACTCAAGTCAAGTTAAAAGGAGATTTTGCATCAACAAATAAGTGCATTACAAGAAAAACAAAATGTCAGACACAAATGAGACAGAAATTGAAGTCCCCAGTGCAGAACAAGCTGCAAGGCAAGTGGATGAAAACTCTTTAGAGCAAACAGTGCAAATAGAGCAACGTAGAATTGAAAGGCCTCGCATGCTCACAGAAAAAGGAGAAGAATTCCATAAAGAAAAGTTACAAGGGCTGCAACGTCGCTTTGACAGTATTTATGACAGATGGAAAGCATTAATCAAAGTGGCAAAAAAATCTGTTATAAAAGGAGATCCAGCTGACATTCTTGAAGGTCACATGAATGTTGTACAAAGAGAAGCAGCCGAGCTTAATGATATTTATGATGAATACAGAGCAATGGATGGACCACCTCATGATATGCGTTCCAAGCTAGACAAATGCACATCAGTGACTACAGTAGTTTTGCAAAAGATCAAATGTCACATTAAAGGAGAAACTCAAGAGGAGATTGTATGGCCTGATGCAGGCTCTATATTTACATCCTCTAGCTCTGTTAGTGTCTCAGTTCATAGTCCATTTAAAGCCAATACAGTTCTCTCTAATGGTTCCTCCTCCAAAAGACAAGAAGCTGCAGCAGAGTATGAAGCCACAAAGGCTGTGCTTCAGATAATGACAGAACAAGAGAAGTACAGAGAAAGAATGCAAATGCTTGAAGAAGAAGACAAACGCATATCCGCAGAGCAAGAAGCTGCTGCAATGTCACAACGTCTTCTAGAGGAAAGGGAGGAAACTGAGCGCAAGTTACAAAGAGAAAAGGAGAAAGCGGCCGTGATAAAGAGACAACATGAGGAAAGTGCTGCAAGGAGAAAGTCAGTTGAGGACTTAAGAAGAGAAATTGAAAGATTGGAAAATCTGAAAGGACTCAAAGCAGCACAGGCAAAACTACAAGTTTATGAGGAAGACTACGTTTCAGTAAAGCAAGAAAGAGTCGCTCTAAACCCTGCAAAATTACAGGTAACAGAGTCCAAGAATACTGCTAATCAACCCTTACAACCACGAAGAGAGTTAAATGTCACTTATGAGAGCACAGGTGAGCTTGTAAAGGTTTTGGCAGAAGCGATGTCAGCTAATAGACTGCCTATTCCAGAGCCCTCGGTATTTAGTGGGGACCCACTTAAGTTTAAGCATTGGAAGGCATCCTTTCAGACTCTAATAGAGAGAAAGAACATTCCCACTGCCGAAAAGATATTTTTTCTACAGAAGTATGTTGGTGGCTGTGTTAAGGAAGCCTTAGATGGCTATTTTCTGATTGGCTCTGAAGACTCATATGAGGCAGCATGGAATATGCTCAATGAACGTTATGGAGAGCCTTTTGTCATTGCTAAGGCCTTTAGAGACAAGTTACACACCTGGCCAAAGGTCACAGGAAAGGATAGTGCAGAGCTAAGAAAGTTTGTGGACTTTTTACAAAGCTGCCAATCTGCAATGACTAATAATGAGAATCTGAACATTCTCAATGATGGCATTGAGAATCAAAGACTTGCTGCTAAACTACCAGATTGGTTAAGAAACAGGTGGAACCGAAAGGCTACAGAGTACCAGCTGGAGCACAAAAGATTCCCATGTTTCAGTTACTTTGTAACATTCCTGTCAATGGAGGCAAGTATCGCATGTAATCCCATTACATCATACCAAGCCATAAGACAAAGTGACTTTGACCAACCAAAGACAAAACCTCAACCTACACCATTTCCTAAGAGACAAGATACAGTGAAAATCTTCACAACTAACTCTACTGAAAGAAGCATGGTCTCTTGTTTTTTTTGTAAAAGAGCAGGACACGGCTTACACAAGTGTCGTAAGTTCACTGAGAAACCTGTCGCTGAGAGAGTCAAATTCATTCAAGGTGAAAAATTATGTTTTGGCTGTTTAAATAGTGGCCATCTCTCCAAGAACTGCAGCAACAAGATGACATGCAACACATGCTCAAAACGGCATCCTACATGCCTGCATGAAGAAAGACAAAAGCAAGAGACAAAGAAAGAACCGCCTAAAGAGCAACAAGTAAGTGAACTGAAGGAAACCCAGCAGCAGGTAACACAGTCACAAGACACAGTCAATGAGACCACATCTAACAGAGTGACTCATGAAAGTAAAAACACACAGACATCTGCAATAGTCCCAGTCTACGTATCCACACAAAATGAGCCAAGTAAAGAAGTACTGATCTACGCTCTGCTGGACACACAGAGTGATTCTTCATTTATTCTTAATGAAGTAGCAAATAATTTGGACACAACCAAAACTCAAGTTAAGCTCAATCTATCTACTATGTCATCCAAGAAAACCACTGTACCCTGCACAAAACTTGAAGCTCTGCAAATAAGAGGACTGTTTTCCAAGAAGAAACTCACTGTACCAGTTGTTTACACACGGGACTTTATACCCGCTAATCGTAGTCATATTCCTACTCCAGACACTGCAAGGGCATGGCCACATTTGGAGCATCTCACTGAACATATTGCCCCCCCTTTGGACTGTGAAATAGGACTCCTGTTAGGGTACAACTGCACACAAGCCTTAATGCCCAGAGAGGTCGTATGTGGTGAAGAAAACCAGCCGTACGCTCAGAGAACAGATTTGGGTTGGAGCATCATCAGCTACTGTGATTCATGTGACACGGGTAATGATGTAATTGGAGTAAGTCACCGCATCATTGTAAAACAGGTTATACCAGAGACTGAGCCACCCACAAAACTAAAGAATAAGGTTCATTACATCTGCAAGACGAAGGTAAAGGAAGTAACATTTCCAGATGTAATCAAAGCACTTGAATCAGACTTTACAGAGAGAGCAGTGGAAGAGACAAGCATTTCGCAAGAAGATGTCCGCTTTATTACAAAGCTACAAGAAGGAATAAAGCAAAAGCTAGATGGACACTATGAAATGCCACTGCCTTTCAAAAGCGACAGGCCAGATCTTCCCAATAACATGCCAAGTGCAATGCAATGTTTAAGTAGTCTCGAACGCAGATTCAAAAGGGACCAAAGGTACTACACAGACTATGCAAATTTTATGGCGAACATGATAGCATGTGGTGATGCAGAGAAAGTGCCGGAGAAAGAACTCTGTAATACCCCTGTTTGGTATATCCCCCACCATGGGGTATACCACCCTCAGAAGCCTGGCAAGATACGTGTAGTCTTTGACTGCTCTGCACAATATCAAGACACTTCGCTGAACATGCACCTGCTTACAGGGCCTGACCTCACAAACACTTTGGTGGGAGTGCTCTGTAGGTTCAGGAAGGGCTCTGTTGCTGTAATGTATGATGTGGAACGCATGTTTCACCAGTTCCATGTAACACCTCAAGACCAGGACTACTTACGCTTCCTGTGGTGGGAGCATGGTGACCTAAGCGTTCCACCCTCAGTCTTTCGAATGAAGGTTCATCTCTTTGGCGCTGCTTCTTCTCCTGGCTGTGCCAACTTTGGGTTAAAACATCTAGCCACGCAAGGTGAGGGAAAGTTCACTCCAAACACTGTAAGGTTCATTCAAAGGAACTTTTATGTAGATGATGGACTTGTTAGTGTTATGTCAGAAGCAGAAGCCATAAAACTAGTCAAAGAGGCAAGAGAACTGTGTAGCACAGGTAAACTAAGGTTACACAAGTTCGTATCAAACAGTGAAAATGTGATAAAGTCATTGCCGAGAGAAGAGTGTGCCGAAAGTATTAAGGATTTAGATCTGGTGCTTGGAGAGCCATTAATGGAAAGGGCACTTGGTGTCCAGTGGTGCATTTCTGCTGATGAGTTTCAGTTCAGAATAACTGTAAAAGACCACCCAATGACAAGAAGAGGAATCCTGCGCACAATAGCATCAGTGTATGACCCACTGGGATTTGTGGCACCGTTCATCCTAAGAGGAAAGCAAATCCTGCAACAGCTATGTCAAGAGAAGGTTGGATGGGACGAGCCACTCTCAGATGAGCTCCGCACACAGTGGGAATCCTGGCTCCTAGATCTTCAAAACCTGTCAAAGGTGAAAGTTCAAAGACATGTCTTACCTGCAAACACAGACATTGCACAGTGTGAATTACACCATTTTTCAGACGCTAGTGTGACAGGCTACGGAGAGTGTAGTTATTTAAGAACAGTAACATCAAAGGGTGACGTTCATTGTGCCCTAGTCATGGGAAAGGCACGTGTAGCCCCAACCAAGGTCACTACTGTCCCTAGACTTGAATTAACAGCTGCAGTTGTTGCAGCAAGAACAAGTGCAATGTTAAGAAATGAACTGGAGATAAGTGATCTTGAAGAACACTTCTGGACAGATTCCAAGGTAGTGTTGGGATACGTGAATAATGATGCAAAGAGATTTCACGTGTTTGTGGCAAATAGGATTCAGAGGATACGGTCACTCACAGACCCACGACAGTGGCATCATGTACCATCTGAAAGTAATCCCGCAGACCATGCATCAAGAGGACTCAGTGTCCAACAGCTACTCAACTCTAACTGGTTTAAAGGTCCAGAGTTTTTGTGGCAAAGCGAGCTACCCACTGAAAATGACAAGTTTACTGAAGTCAAGCCCAACGATCCAGAACTAAAAACAGTACATGTGTTCAACACCAAAGTAGAAGAAAGGAGAACAATACTAGAGCGTCTCACCAAATTCTCAGACTGGAGAAGAGCGGTTAAAGCTATTGCTCGTCTACAGAAATTTGTGAAGGATTTTAAAGGACTCACCCAAACAAAAGGTGAAAACACAAGTGTTGAGGACAGACAAAAGGCGGAACTGTTCATAATAAAACTTGCACAAGAAAACACATTCAGCAAAGAAATCAAGGACTTAACTAGAGGAAAGGACATTCAACTGAAGGATAAGACACACAAGCTGTACAGCCTAAGTCCATTTGTTGATGAACAGAGAGTGCTCAGGGTGGGAGGACGTTTAACAAGAGCAACTCTGCACCCATATATCAAACATCCTGCCATTATTCCCAAATCAAGTCATGTGTCGTCTTTACTTATTAAACACTACCACGAAAAGGTGCAGCATCAAGGAAGAGGAATAACTGTCAACGAGCTGCGCTCCAATGGACTATGGATCACAGGATGCAGCAATGCAGTTGCTTCTCACATCTACAAGTGCACAACCTGCAGAAAGTACAGGAGACATACTCAAGATCAACGGATGTCCGATCTACCAGAGGATAGAATGGAAACAACACCCCCATTCTCCTACTGTGGAATCGACTGTTTTGGACCTTTTTATGTAAAAGAAGGTAGAAAAGAACTTAAAAGGTATGGTCTTCTTTTCACATGTATGTGTTCTAGGGCAATACATATTGAAATGCTGGATGACCTTACCACTGATGCCTTTATGAATGCATTACGTTGTTTTATTTCTATTCGTGGACATGTAAGACAAATCAGGTGTGACCAAGGTACTAATTTTGTCGGTGCTAAGGGAGAGTTTGTGAATGCACTAAAGGATTTTGACAAAGAACAGTTGAAACAATACGGATGTGAGTTTGTTTTGAACACCCCCTCTTCAAGTCACATGGGAGGTGTTTGGGAGAGGCAAATTAGAACTATTAGAAGTGTTTTAACTTCTATTCTGGATCACACTTCTAAGAGACTTGACAGTTCCTCACTCAGAACATTTCTTTATGAAGTCATGGCTATTGTGAATAGCAGGCCATTAACAGTAGAGAACCTAAATGATCCAAATTTAGAACCTCTTACACCGAATCATATTCTCATGATGAAGTCCAGTGTTATTCTACCTCCTCCTGGTGAATTTGTGAGCCAGGACCTGTACCTAAGAAAGAGATGGCGCCAAGTTCAGTTTTTGGCCAATGAATTCTGGACAAGGTGGAAAAAGGAATACCTTCTCAATCTTCAACAGAGACAAATCTGGCAAAGAGATAAAAGGAATGCAAAGGTGAATGACATTGTTATTCTCCAAGAGGACAATTCTCCAAGGAACAAGTGGAAATTGGCAAGAGTAACAGAGGTATATCCAAGTGCAGATAGAAGAATAAGAAAGGTTAAGCTTTTGCTCAGTGATTCAACCTTGGATAAGGATGGGAAAAGGACTGTTAAACCAGTGTACCTTGATAGGCCAGTACACAAAACTGTGTTATTGCTAGAAGCAGAATAAATGCTAAAATGTAAACATGTTCCTATTATAATGTGTTCAAGTAGAAATCACAATAGTTTGTGATTTGGTGGGAGTTTTACTGCCTTACTTTCAGTTAATGTATTTTGTTTTGCATTATGCACATTTTATATGCCATTAGGTCATTTATTGTAACAATTCTCAAGTAGGAACTATTGTGCTACATGTTGGTTACACTGGTGCACCTGAGGGAGATGCACACCCATGTTGATGTGAGCATGGCAAATCGAAGCGAGAGAAGCTAATTTAAGTCAGAGAAGTTCGTCTCTTAAAGTATCTGTAAAGCGCTCATTTCTGCCTCAAGGCATGGGTCAGCCAGCGAGGTATGTTTATATGTCATATAGATCATTTTATGTCTTTATTTCACTCGTCTTACTATTTCATCGAATTGTATGTTATGTTTTAGTTCGACGGTGGCGTAGTTGTGATTAAGATGAAGCTGTAACAACCCCAAGACCTTACAACGAACATTAAAGACAACTTCATGCCATCAGTAAAAGGACTCTTTATTGACGTTAAGAAGAGGTAGAAGTGATAGTGACGATATTTGAGCGTTTAATGCTATAAACACACAGACTTCCCTCCCTCTGGCATATGGATGGCTCCCAGGGACGCTTTGCATGTAAATATTCATAGTGTGATGGGATGGGCGATTAATTATTAAGTAAAGCATAGAACTGTAGTAATTGAATTTGTTTTTTATTTTCTGCACCGAGCAGAACATTCATTGGATTTTGGCTGGGGGGGTTTCCAACTTTGTCTTGGCACTCGGCCCTTTGCGAGCTGCTCCTGCACGTGCTCTGTAACCTCCCGCCGGTCAGCTTCGCCCGGCGGGGGCTGTAACCTCTATACCTGGAAGTACTCTTGGTGTCTGATTGTACTCTCCAGCCGGTAGAGCCGGGGAGCAGCTCGCCTAATTGCTTTATCACCTTTTTGGTTTCTTTCCATGTTTCTTCTTCATTCAAAACGATCCGAGCAGAACATTGAAAGAGCTCAATTTAAAAGTGTGTGTGAAATAAAGGGAAAAAGGGGCTGGAAGCTATTTTAGATAAACCTGGTCCGTAAGACGTAGTACGCGTTGAAAAGGTATTGTTGTTGTTTTATTTTTGTTGGTGGAATAAGTTGATTTTACAGCACAATAAGGAGGCTGAACTGTTCCACTATTTTGTTTGCTGTTGGCCACCCAAGTACTGGTGAAAAGAGAGAAACAGGTCGTGTTTCATCTCGTAAAGATGACACCGCTTTCAAGAATAGCTTGAAAGTAGAAGGCCGTGTCAACTACCTCTCTCGATTCTCGTGCCAGAGAAGGTGCCGCAGTTGTGTAGTTGTAAAGTATTAAAATTAAAAGGATTAAAAGGATTAAAATGGGTAATGAAGCTTCAAAACTCACTGCTGACGAGCAGTGGTTAGGGAAAAAATGTCCAGGTGCCGGACAAATTAGTGCATGTAGATGGAGAAATCCAAAGAAAACCTAAATGTCCCACGTGGGAGGGAAAATGCATTGACTAAATTATAAGTAACCCTCCAAGCAGAAATAAATTCTGAAAAGGAAGCTAAAAAGAAAACAAAGAGTACACAAGAGTTGTAATATTTTAAAGCATGGAAAGAGGAATGAAGTGGAATAAACAAAAGGTTAAATTAAGGTTAACTTAAATTAAAGCAATGAAACAAAATTGGGAAGACAACCAAGCTGAATGAATAGAATGCGTGAAACCAGATAATTCACACAAAATATATCAAATAAAAAAGAGAGATGCATAAGGCATATTAAGGCTGTGTCATTGTTCAGCCAAGGAAAATGTCTCCAGCTTGGGAAGGTGTGAAGCTGCAGGTTCACACAGACCCGTGATGGACACATAATAAAATATAAGCTAATATACTATTGTATATTAGTAGTAAAGTAGTGTATTGTAATATACTATTGCTGTTATAAAAAAGGAAAAACAATACAATGATAACATTAATAATGACATAAGAAGAGGCACCTCAGTCAGTTATGATGTGAGGTGGAAGATTGTTGAAAGTAGTCTGATTCAAGTTTAAGGTTTGCTCACACTCAGTACAATGATATATGAGATGAAGAAAATAAGGAATTAACTACACTAATCAGGTGCATAGAGACACTTGACTTGCTTGTAAACCTGTCATCTTAGATGAGACTTTGTTAGGATGAAGAGCAAACCTATACTAACAACTAATGAGAAGCTGAATTAAATATGTGGACACTACCAAGCTAATGAGGAGCGGTGACGCGCATGGAGATGCTGGTTTTGCTCACTACAATTGTATAAATAGAGTTTGAATTCATTACTGTGGATGTACAGTGAGTGACCTCTATATATCTTGAAAAGCATGTCTGAAATACTCGTATGAAAGCATATTTTGAGTGATTCTAACTGTGTGAATGCTGTGAGTAGTAGGTTTTGAGTGATTGGGTGTGATTTGTACAAAAATAATAAAACATAAGTAATAATAACACTACAAAGGTTCATAGTGGAGTGAGTGAACAAGTGGAATTTTTGAGAGAAAAGGCAGTGTGTGTGATGATACCTGATGTCTGAAAGGGCTCCATTCAGGAGTGTGAGCGTGACATAAAGGTGTTGGTTTTAGATCAAGATTTAGTAGAATTAAAGAGGTTTTATAGACTATGAATACAAAGAGAAACAAAAGAGTTCGATTAGTCTGCAGAAACAGGAAATATGTTTGCCTGTGGAGTGTCAAGACAGCCACAGAGAGGAATAGACTCTATGAATAGAATGAATAGACAACACATACTCAAATTGTTGTGAAATTATTTCTGGAAAGAGTTAGAAGAGATAATTTGAACTTAGAACTCAGTGATATGATGCATGAATTAAACCTTATGGCAATAAACACTTGCAATGAAGAAAGCAGCTTACACTCAATTAATCTGAACGCAAAGCCTTAGGCCATAGGCAATTTGTTTTGTTTTTGTTTGTTTGTTTTGTAAGTTTGGAAAACAAATTTGGGATCATACTTGTGGATCACAGTAACATATAATGATTAGGCACATGATTTAACAATGACGAGTTTTAGAGCTGTGAGCTATGAGCTATAAGCAATGCAAAGTTTTTCCTAACTTAAAAGTTTGAAATATGTAAGATGTATGAATTCTTTGAGAAATAGGAATTGCCTAAAATGCCTTAAGTCAAAATGTAGTGTTGCATTTACAAAGAAGAAAGCGGAAGAAGCATTCAGTAACTTAAGAATAGCCTAGGACGAAACTGTGTAGGCTATGCAGTAACCACAGCAGATAGAGTTGTAGAAGCGAAACCGTTGACATCCTCACACACGCAGGCCAAGATATAAATATATACACTGACAGACAGTATGTTTTTTCAGCTGTGCAACACTTTGAGATCTTCTAAAGACACTGTTGGAAGTGTTTATATTGCCAAAACAGTTCAGAGGTCACTGAAGGCAATAACTTGGCAGACCAAAGCCGCAAAAGCAGCAGCACAACAAACTGTAGACACATTAATGTCTGACTCCTCAATGCAAATACCACTTGATGTGCTTATATACGAACAGACAGCCGCACCACCTGGAGAACAAAGGAGGTGGTTAACAGGTGGAGCAGAGCCAGAAAATGATTTGATGACTTGTAATAGCAAACCAATACTACCAAAGTCCCTACACATATCAGCAGCATTATTGTCAACAGGAGGGGGGGTAGGAGTGGTAGATAAAATTTCGGAAATTTATCGGAACATGCATGATTTGCCAAAAACATAATGCACATAATGCACACCACCTCATCCTTTTCATACAATCCACATGGGATTTATTGAGCTAAATGAAAGCCAAGGCTCAGAATACGCTCTAGTGATCATAGACATGATCTCAAAATGGCCAGAAATCTATCCAGTAGAAAAAAGGCAGATGCCAGTAGCAAAATGTTTGTGCAACCATTTTATTTCAATATATGGCATCCCCACTCTGATAAGCTCAGACAATGGGACACATTTTGTTAATGAAGTAATCAGTAAGGTCTCTGAAGCACTAGGAAATAAAACAGAGACTGAGTAAATGCCTGGAAGAAACAGGGAGACCATGGCCTGAATGTATAGGCCTGGTAAAAATGTGGATGAGACTGACACAAAGTTCTCAGAAACTCACACCTTTTGAAATCATTCACGTTAGACTATTTCCACTAGCAATCACAAGTGAACCTATAGATAAACCTATAGATAAGTCAATAAGAGAAACTACACTAGCCGAATGGATGACTAAATTACTTGAAAATAAAGAGATTGTTCTAAACAACTCTCCAGTATCTTGCAGGTTGAAACCAGGTGATCGGATCCTGATCAAAGTTATCCAAAGGAAAAATTGGAGCTCACCAAGGTGGGAAGGTCCTTATCAAGTGCTACTCACCACACCTACTGCCTGCAAAATAGCAGAAAGACCATCCTGGATCCATCAAAGCCACTGCAAAAAAGTGAGTGACAACCTAAACGTTTAGACGCCGGCACCCCTAACTCCTGGTGATCTATTGGTGGAGGGAGGGCTGATCGGGTATACCCCGCCTTCTTCTTCTTGCCAGTAGTCTACTCATCAGAGGTCACAGGTGTGTCTGGTCATCATGAAGACACTTGTCCTCCTAGTGCACTCCTGGTGAGTTTCTTAACACTCACCCGAAAGAAAGAAGATGAACAATGCATGGTATCGATATATACATCGATATAACATTTCTAAACTCTAACTACAATTGTAGGTCGCTGGTTCGAATCCGGCTCGAAGGACCAAGAAATGTCAGGAGTTTTCCTGTATTGCAACCCAGGTTGGAATAAAACGCTCAGACAGGTTACCGTGTACACGGGGAGACCCAGAGAGAGACTCTCACCCAGTGCAATAGTTGTCAGCCTTTTATTCATAGCATTCTCAGAGACGTACAGGAAGAGATAAAATAGAACTGTGCTGCAGGCTTCCTGTTGAGTCTGCACAGAGTGTAACTTCCCCATTTAAGCTGAATACTGAAAGAGCAAACACATTTAGACAATGAAATGTACTTTTAAGCATAACATAATAAAAATCCTAAAATCCTAAGAAATCCCTTAACAACGTGTATACATATACACATGCATACATCATCCAATGAGATAAAAGACCAGAATAGCTAAAACAGAATAAAAGTGGTGTCAAAGAGATCCGAAAGCCTTTGGAAATAGGTAGGTCTTCAAATTTGATTTGAAGACTTCCAAAGAGGAAGAAGATTTTATTACAGAGGAAAGAGTGTTCCAGTGTCTCGGAGCAGCAATGGAGAAAGCCCCGTCACCTCTAGATTTTAACTGGGAGCGTGGAACCAATAAAAGCATCCGACTGGAAAAACGCAGAGTTCGAGTGGGTAGGTGCAGGCTAAGGAGATTGTAACCTGGAGCCAAGCCATGGAGGGCTTTAAAAACAAATAATAAAACCTTGAAATCAATTCTATATTTAACTGGCAGCCAATGTAAAGATGTGTGTCAAAGTAATACTCTCTCTCTTTCTGGTACCCGTCAGGAGCCTTGCGGCTGCATTTTGAACAAGTTGCAGGCGGGACAGGCTTGAGACAGACGCCTAAATAGAGAGAGTTACAGTAGTCAAGACGTGATGATATGAAGGCATGGATAATGGTTTCCAGATCTTTAGGTGACAATATATTTTTGAGTTTAGAAATGCTCCTGAGTTAGAAAAAACTGCCACAAACAACTGAATTTATTTGTTTGTCCAGCTTGAGCGTAGAATTGAAAATGAAACCAAGATTTTTTACATGGGGGTGTACATTAGCTGATAGTGGGCCCAAGTCATTTCTTATGAGACTAACAGAGTCTTGCTTATCGAAAATTATGTCAGTTTTGTCGTGGTTTAGTTTGAGAAAGTTCAGACACATCCAGCAATTTATGCCGCTAAGACAACCTGAAACTAAACACTTGGTGAGAGACATGGAGCTCATCTTTCTTCCATTTTTGTTCTGCTTTCCTGCATTCCTGTCTGACGGCATGAGTGACCTTATTTAGCCAAGGCTGAGTTTTACATTTTTGCCGTCTACATTTTAGAGGAGCAACTGAGTCATGACGGTACAAGCAGAACTAAAGCATTCAAGTAGCTCAGAGTTATTGCAATGAGAACTTTCATCAAAGGCGGAGGAGGAGATGTAGCAAAGGTGGCTGAGAATTGCGATGTTATAGGTTTCAAATATAGCACTTTCAGATGTTATAGGGCGTATAAAAGAGGGGGTCCAGGTTTGTTTAGAAGATGAGTGAGGAATGGGAATATTAAACAAAATTCCCTGATCACCGAATGCTCAAATGAAAAGATGAGGTCTAGAGTGTGGCCCTGCTTGTGTGTAGGGCCATTGACAGACTGGGTCAAGTTAAATGACTCCAAGAGTTGTTAAAATTCCCTAACCAAAGGTTTGGAGGGACAACATATATGGATATTGAAGTCACCAAGGATTAGCAGCCTATCAGTGGTTGGCAATGGCACAGATAGAAAGTCAGAAAATTCCTCAATGAAATCTTTGTTAAGGTGAGGAGGTCTATATACTAGAGCACACAGTACAGGAGAAGACAGATCCAGCATAAACAGTTATAGTTCAAAACTAGTGTCGTCACTTCTGGGCAGCATTCTGCATTTAAAGTGATCTCTGAAACTTGTTGCCAAGCGGCCTCCATGACGGCAGGTCCTAGGTGTGTTAAGGAAGCAGTCAGTTCCACAAAAGCAGATAGATCATCAGTGGGTAGCCAAGTTTTAGTCATAAAAAGGAAGTCCAAGCCATGAGAGACAAACAGGTCACGGTATATGAAGGTCTTATTTACCACAGACCTTGCATTGATTAATGCCTATTTGAGTGGTGAAGAATCGAAGACTGAATGTGTGGGTAAGATAGTTGATGGTACAAATTCTAGATGCTGAAAATTGGTGGCGTCGACACCTGTTTTTTCTGTCCAGTCTAGTTGAGAGACGACGGGAAGCTGTCCAGATAGATGGTAACGACCCTGCGTCAGTGTGGAGGGGCCTCCAGGAAATCACCAGCTACAGACGCCCCCCACCCACTGTTGAAGCAAACAAAGACCTGGCCAACGAGCTAAATACATTCTATTGCAGGTTTGAGACGGACAGACTCCCACGCCTCACCCTCCCCTCCCCAGAGACACTGCTTCAGACAATGACCCCCAACACACCTTCCACTTCTCCCCCTTCACCCTCCCCCTCCCCAATCCAGTCTCAACGACCACCCCCACCCTCCCCAATCCAGACCCAACGACCACCACCACCCTCCCCATTTCAGACTCAACGACCACCATCACCCTCTCTAATCCAGACTCAACGACCTCCATCACACCTCTCACCCCCCTTTCCTCCTCCCTGAAACTCAGAATACACACTGAGGATGTGAGCCGACTATTTCAGAAACAGAAGCCCAGGAAAGCCCCCGGACCAGACGGTGTCTCACCCTCCTGCCTCAAGACCTGTGCTGAACAGCTGGCTCCCATCTTTACTCGCATCTTCAACAGATCCCTGGAACTGTGTGAAGTTCCCTCCTGCTTCAAACGCTCCACCATCATCCCTGTTCCCAAGAAACCCACCATCACAGGACTGAATGACTACAGACCTGTTGCCTTGACGTCTGTGGTCATGAAATCCTTTGAACGACTGGTGTTAGACCATCTGAAGGACATTACAGGCCACCAGCTGGACCCTCTGCAGTTTGCCTACCGGGCAAACAGGTCGGTGGATGATGCAGTGAATATGGGGCTGCATTACATCCTGCAACACCTCGACCGCCCGGGAACTTATGCCAGGATCCTGTTTGTGGACTTTAGTTCGGCTTTTAACACCATCGTGCCTGAACTTCTCTCTTCCAAACTCTCCCAGCTCAGCGTGTCTCCAGCTACCTGTCAGTGGATCACCAGCTTCTTGACAGACAGAAAGCAACAAGTGAGGCTGGGGGAGATCACCTCTGAAACTCGGTCCCTCAGTATTGGTGCCCCTCAAGGATGTGTCCTCTCACCACTACTGTTCTCCCTCTACACTAATGACTGCACCTCCAAGAACTCAGCTGTAAAACTCCTAAAGTTTGCAGATGACACCACCGTCATTGGCCTCATTCAGGATGGTGATGAGTCTGCATACCGGCAGGAAGTTGAGCGGCTGGTACTCTGGTGCAGTCAGCACAATCTGGAGCTGAACACTCTTAAAACTGTAGAGATGACAGTGGACTTCAGGAGACATCCCTCAACTCTGCCCCCCCTCATCATTAGGGATGGGTATCGAAAACCGGTTCTTGTTGAGAACCGGTTCCCACTGTTTCAATTCCTTGGAATCGTTTGCCATTTTTGCAAACGATTCCCTTATCGATTTCAGTCGCCCCGAATGACGTCACCACGTTGCGGCGCGTACCTGGCAGGAAACACGGCGCCTAAGCGGCTCAAACGCTCAAAAGTTTGGTTATACTTTACGAGAACGGATGACAACAGGGCAACTTGCAATACTTGCAAAGTAGATATTTCATTAAGGGAGGAAACACTACGGATATGCAAAAGCATTTGCTCACAAAACACGCGATGAACTTAAATGAATGTCGTGTTTTTAATTCCGCTCCGGACTCGTGAATCTCAACCCAGCAGCAGCAGTAACGTTTGCACGTCCTCTCCCGTTAATGCGGCAGGTAAATAATCAACTAACAGTGCATATTATGTTAGCGCGATCTGCCTTATTATAAAACCTGCCATTACTGTGCATTTAGGTGACCATGATGAGACAGACAGAGTCTGGCTGGCGCTCGCTGGCAGTTGTCGCTGCAGTCCACCGGTAGCGTCTCTTTTCAGGCCCGAATGTCACTGAGCAGTGACTAGTTTGTGGTAAAAACCTTGCAGCCATTTGCCACAGCAGATGGTAAGTGAATGTGTTTAATTGTAGGCAGGGACATTACTGGATATTCTTGTGTAATTGCTACAAAATAATTTATGTTATACTTTGTTATTGCTACAGAAGAATATTTATTTTATTATTTTACATTTACAATTTTCCCCGGGGACCCTGTGACACCCCATTGAAGAGCCATAGGCTGGATCTCTTAAGATCTCACTGTTGGGTTTATAAGGCCATGTTACTCCTAAATTTCTATCTTGTTCAAAGAGAAGATATAAAACAAAATTCTAAGCTAATCGACCTTAGTGTTCTCCTTTTTAAAAACAAGAATCGATAAGAGAATCGATAAAGAATCGAATCGTTAAACAGAATCGAAAATAGAATCGGAATCGTTAAAATCTTATCAATACCCATCCCTACTCATCATATCAGACAGCCCTGTGTCGACTGTGGAGATCTTCAAGTTGCTGGGTACCACCATCTCCCAGGACCTGAAGTGGGAGACCAACATCAACTCCATCCTCAAAAAGACCCAGCAGAGGATGTACTTCCTGAGACAACTGGGGAAGTACAGTCTTCCACAGGAGCTGCTGATCCAGTTCTACACTGCAGTCATTGAGTCTGTCCTGTGCTCCTCCATCACAGTCTGGTATGGTGCAGCCACTAAACAGGACAGGAGCAGACTGCAGCGGACTGTACGGGCAGCAGAAAGGATCATCGGCACCCCCCTGCCCTCCATCCAGGATCTGTACCTCTCAAGAACCAGGAAACGGGCAGGGAAAATCATCACAGACCCCTCACACCCTGGACACAGACTTTTTGATCTGCTGCCCTCTGGCAGACGGTACAGAAGCCTGCAGACCAGGACCACCCGACACAGGAACAGTTTCTTTCCCCTCGCCATCTCCCTTCTAAACAGTTGACCTGTCACACTGCTCCCACTGCCAGACTGCAACTGCACCTTATGTACATTCTGTAGTATTCATTCCACCTCATTTCATTTCTGTATTTTATGTATATACGTTTAGATTAGTTATTTATAGTTGGTTTACACAGCTTTGTGTATGTATGTGTATGCATGTGTAATGTATATATAGATACGTGTGTGTGTGTGTGTGTTTTACATTGCTGTGCTCGAGAGCCACCATCTACCGGAACCAAATTCCTTGTATTTGTCTGCACATATACTTGGCCAATAAACACGATTCTGATTCTGATTTGGTGAGAAAGTCCGTTTCCCACAGGATGATTATACACATGCAGATTATGACGGCAGCCCCGGTGAATGTAGCGTGGACGGCGAGCAATCCCCAAGGCAACACAGCGCGGACAAGTTTGGGGAGGCAGCCGAGTCCTCGTGTTCAGATGTAGCAGATCCAATTTTGAACAGCACATTCCGTCATCATAGCTGTGGCTCTGCCCAAGCCTCTGTTGCCAATAAGGAAGTTAAAGACCGCCCTCTGATGGACCAACTATGCAAGCTCAATACTCATGGTGGATGTTTCTTGCTTACATTTTTATGTATTGGTTATTATAAACGCTAGTATCAATACATCTGCAAGTAGCTAATATCAGTATATATATATATATATATATATCTATATCTATAGAGATAGATAGATAGATATATATATAGAGATAGATAGATATACAGTTAAGCCCATAATTATTCATACCCCTGGCAAATTTTGACTTAAAGTTACTTTTATTCAACTAGCAAGTTATTTTTTGACTGGAAATGACACAGGTGTCTCACAAAAGATAATAAGATGATGTACAAGACGCATCATTGTGGAAAAAAATATTTCTCAGGTTTTATTTACATTTGAGCAAAAAGTATCATGTCCAGAATTATTCATACCCTTTACAAACTGTCACAGTCTCTGGGAAAATCCAAAGTTCCATACCATTCCAAATAGTCAAAGCTGTTCTAAAGCATCCTAATTACCCTGATTAATTGGAAATAGCTGTTTTAATCAACTCAACAGGTGAAAAACAGCAGCTCTTTGCAGGTGGTCTGTGGACATTCATGGCTAAGACAAAGGAACTCAGTGAGGACCTGCAGCTGTGCATTGTGGCTGCTCACAAGTGAGGAATGGGCTACAAGGCCATATCCAAATGTTTTCAAGTTCCAGTGGCTACAGTGCAAAGTATTATTAAAAAATACAAGATGTTCCGCACTGTGGAAAATCTCAGAGGACGTTGTCGGAGGCCAAAAGTGAAACCTGTGCTGGCCAGGAGAATAGTGAGAGAGGTGAAAAAGAATCCAAGGATCACCACCAAGGCCATTCTGGTGAATCTGGGCTCTGCTGGTGGCAATGTCTCAAGGCAGACAGTCCAACGGACACTGTTGGGTTCCATGGATGCAGACCAAGGAAAACGCCACTTCTCCAGGCACTTCTAAGGCATGCAAAAGCTCATTTGGCCTTTGCAAATGCTCATCTGAACAAAGAAGAAGATTTCTGGTCTTCAGTGTTATGGTCAGATGAAACAAAAATTGAATTATTTGGTCACAATGATGTTGCCTTCATTTGGCATAAAAATGGAGAAGCCTTCAACCCAAAGAACACCATCCCCACTGTCAAACATGGTGCTGGGAACCTAATGCTTTGGAGGTGTTTTTTAGCCAATGGACCATGGAAACTAATCACAGTAAACAGCACCATGAAAAAAGAGCAATAGATGAAGATTCTCAACAACAACATCAGGCAGTCTGCAGAAAAACTTGGCCTTGGAAACCAGTGGACATTTTAGCACGACAATGACCCAAAACATACAGCAAACGTGGTGAAGAAATGGTTAGCAGACAACAACATTAACGTTTTGCAGTGGCCTAGCCAGAGTCCTGACTTGAATCCAATTGAGAATCTGTGGAGGGAGCTAAAGATCAGGGTGATGGCAAGAAGACCCTCCAACCTGAAAGATTTGGAGCTCATTGCTAAAGATGAATGGGCAAAAATGCCTGTGGAGACATGCAAAAAGCTGGTCTGCAATTATAGGAAGTGTTTGATTGCTGTAATAGCCAATAAAGGCTTTTCTATTGATTATTGAGAAGGGTATGAATAATTTTGGACATGATACTTTTTGCTAAAATATAAATAAAACCTGAGAAATATTTTTTTCCACAATGATGCCTCTTGTACATCGTCTTATTACCTTTGGGGAGACACCTGTGTCATTTCTGGTCAAAAAAGAACTTGCTTGTTGAACAAAAGTAACTTTAAGTCAAAATTTGCCAGGGGTATGAATAATTATGGGCTTAACTGTATATATATATATAGAGATAGATAGATAGATATATATATAGAGATAGATAGATAGATATAGATAGATAGATAGATAGATATCTATATAGAGATAGATATCTATATAGAGATAGATATCTATATAGAGATAGATATCTATATAGAGATAGATATCTATATAGAGATAGATAGAGATATCTATATAGAGATAGATAGATATCTCTATCTATCTATCTATCTATATCTATCTATATACACATATAGATATGTTTTTTACAACCCTGATGCAAACCAAACAAAACCCAAAAGGAGTCACTACATGGAGGCTTAATTCAGCACGATCTGCAATATTTAAATTATTGTTAAATATTAAAAAGTGTGTTCTACATTATATTTACAAAGCTCTAATCTGAGGGAAAAAAAGGAAACCATTTTTCTTTTGAGAAAATAATTTATTTTGGAACACAATAAGCACGTCTCCTCACATAATTAGTTCACACGCACACCACTGGTATTTCTTCAACAAACACACCCAGTGTTCAGTATCAGAGTACATTATGTTGTGTGACTGCATCCCCCCCTCTCGCTGTCCCAACACACCCTTTAGCCTTCATTCGACAAAACTGTAAACACAAAATTAAAGCTGTATAATGATAATTGTAGGTTAACACACTGTGGGCTCCCATCCACTTGCCTGGTACTGACAGTCACTGATTCTACATTTAAAAAAAATCTTTCTAGAAAAAGGAAAAAAAAAAGTTTACCCCAATCCATGTTTTTCTTCCCAAGTTTTTTGGACATTTTAAATTTACTCTAGATATTTGAGTTGTTTAGTTTCCAAGCAATTAAATATGAGCCCATAAACTTGATGTTTGAAGCAGTGAGGTTAGGATAAATACAGAGGAACACAATTTTTTATCAATACAGTAAAATAATATTTCAGATCCATGACAAAATTATTACAATGAGCATGACATGTTTTGGTCTAATATACTTTGACACTATTTATTGTCACATTAGTGTTTAAATAATAAAAGAATCCCTTCTGTTTGGTTATTGCCTTTATTTTTCCATCCCTGGTCCCTCAAATCTTCTAATATACACCATCTTTACATAGATATTTTATTTTTGTTGTTAAAGTGAACAATATTGGATTTTTGGGGATCAGAGGTGGTGATATGACACAGTATACACCTGCTGTATGTTTACTTATCCACACTCACACTCTGCTGCATTTACACAAGCAGATAACACAAGAAGTCATAAGAACAATACAAAATAAAATTAAAAAAATACCCCCAAAATAATTAACTAGAAAAAAATATATATCCAAATAATACATCCAAACTTGCATTTTTGTGCAAAGTTGTGGAGAGGCAAAAATATTTTTTTCTAAAAAACAAAAACAACAACAACAACAAAAACAACCCAAAACACATGGCTCGTACTGCAGAAACTGGGTTTTTGCTGGTGTCATCGAAATCGAGCCAGAATAAACCCAAACCACACCTGATTTTATTTTTTCTCTAAACATGTATTTTTAAATGAGAGCTGTGGACTACAGATGAACCATTTACTATAATCTGACTGTGGGTGGATGAGAGGATGTTTGCCACGAAGACTGGCAGTTGTAGTTAGGTTTCCCTGACAACAGATGGCAACAGTGATTTGTTGTTTGAGCAAATGCTGGTTGACGACCGCTAGACGCGAAAAGAAAGAGGGTGTTGGCAGGCCGACTGAAACACCAAACACGATTATGTCACCAATCACATCAAGTGCAGCCTCATTTCCAATACTGTTATAAAACTGAGTGTTTCCACTCACAAGGCAGGCTGATGACCACCTGCCACAGCGTGTCTCATTTTATCTTACAGTACATTAAAAACGACTCCAATGAGACGAATGACAAAGAAAAAAGGGATCACTGGTGTCAGACTGGTGCTTGGTGTTGACAGATGCCCTGAGTTAAAGGAGATGAAGTTGGATAAGAGTTCCCTTTTATCCCCACATTAGCCAAGCCAGCATTGGTGAGATTAATACCTGGATGTCATAGTATTTGCTCAGAAAGGTTTAAGGCAGTTATACCTCAGAAAATAACTGTGATAATAAAATTTCCATAGAGCAAAAAGAGCAACAGATCAGATTCACAATTACAGCACTTTAAATACTACTACTGGTAACCAAGCAACTATTTCTAAAGCTAAGAACAAACCTTGGGACTCCATATATAAGCTATAATACTCAATTCTTATTATCTGATATTTATTATTACTTTACAAGCTTCTATTGATTGACATTCAGTGCTGTTATATCCTGATATGGCAAACCTTCTAGTACTCAAACACTTCTACTTATCAAATACTATCAACCAGGTATTACGACACACAAACCACGGCCTAGGAAGAATCATAAAATGCCCTGCTGTCAGTCACTTAATCATTTCAAACCACCCGTGTGTCTCATCACAGTGTTCAGAAGTAGGTTTTAGATTACACATTTCTTGGCTTTACATTGCCTTGGAAGAAGCTTCCTTGGAGCCCTTTCAACAAGGTTTGAATTTAAATCGGGATTTGAAAAGTCCACAGGTCCCAGTCTTGCAGTATGATTTCAACAAGAGATGTTTGCGATCATTTTTTCAGCAGTTTGTGCAGCAACACCCTTTATTCTCAGTGCAGTCAACAAAACAGGAACTGAGATTTTCGGCAAAGTCTTTGAAATAAAAAAATATTCCCTACGGTTAAAAGCCATCTTCTTTCTTGCATGCAGCATTCTCCATCTAAATTACAGTTAAACAAACATCAGAATTTTACGAACAAGCCACTAAAATAAATAGCAGTTGAGCTTTGGTATCTTCAGCCCTCCTACTCATCAAACCTCACAGCTCAGATTATTACAAATGAAAAATCTGCTTCACATCTGCTGAACTTTCCCTTTTGTAGCACCATGCTGGCCAATCAGAAGGCTAGATTTTCAACATTTCAAAAGAACCACATCATCTGCTGGAAAATGGAGAAGCTGTACTAAGATGTTCGCACCAAACCAGGTGGGTTGAATGTTAGCCTCAGTGCAGTGGCAGTAGGACTGTTGTGTGTGCAGTAAGAGATGGATATCAGAGACTTGGCTGAACCTGCAGCTGATCAAAGGCAACAGGAAGAGTAAGGAGGGCTCAAAGACACTGACAGACAGACAACGTGGGGAACATCTGATTCATCTAACGTTTCGTTATCATCCTCGCCCCCTCCGTTAATAGTTTCCATATCTGCACTTTGACAAATAAAATGAGGAAAGGGCTAAAATATTGTGGTGTACAGTATGTAAAGTGCTGGAATCAAAGTGACAGAATGCAACTGTGGGAATGTACATGGATCCCATCTGAGGGTGGGGCTCGATCCCTGGTCACGTCTGGTAAGCACCGAAAACTTTGAGTGCCAAAACTATGTGCAGGATGATGTTACGAGCTGGAAACAATGTGTACAATCCTACCTTAATACTTAATAATCTACAGTACATTTACTACAAACAGCAACGCACCCAGAGGAGGAGACATAATGGCCAAGGACTAAGAACAGAGAATTTAAATCAGACCAACCTCACACAAAGACCACCATCCTGGGTCTTTCCCTCTTGGCCTACACAGTCTCACACAGACATACTCACACACGCACGCACACACAAAACGGGTAACGTTTGTTAAGACAGCAGACTAGGCTATATGGCCTTGGCGGTGATAAGCAGTGAGCTTCTTACAGTTCTTCTTCGATGTAATACGAGGCTTCCTGTGTGCTCTTGTTTCTCACCCGACTACTCTAATGTGGTGCTCTTGTTTTCCTTTAAAATGACAGCTTGACTTCATCGTCTGCCACTTTCGGCCAAAAAGAATCACTTAGCCAGGCGTCATTACTGTGTAGATGTAAAGAACCAAAATGTCCCTGCTCCGAGTCCTCGACATGGAAAAGAGCACGAAGGCAGTTAGTTCATTTTGTCACAAACTGTAAGGTGATTGTGATTACAAAGGAGGACCGGGAAAGGTGGGTTGGTACTGGTGAGTCGCACAGGAGGAGAAGGCAGAGAAGAGATATCAGTTTAGAGTGTCTCCTCAGTGCAGTGTGGGGATAGTGGTGTTGGAGAAAGTGAAAGGTTAATGAACAAATGAGAGATACAGAGGTTTATGCTTTCTCCTTTAAGCAGGAGCCCTCACTCAGGTGGTCACTTTGGCATGGTGGTTTCTGTTTCTCCCACTGACAAATGGCATTGGCGTAACCCACGATCACTTTGTCCATCCAGGTGAGAGGCTGGGGGAAGAGGACTGCACCCTCAAAGAAGCCCAGGTGGCCTCCGTGAAGTGTCAGGGCAAAGATCACATTCGGCTTCTTTGCTGGAAGAGGACAAATCACACGGTAATTAGCCCTCTGTACTCTGTACAGTTTGTAATCGTCAGCATCGGAAGAATAATGTTCAACACATGCCCAAAAATGGGCTTGCAAGGGATTGTTAAGGGTGTGTTTGCACAGGCGAGCAGATAACAGTACGATTACATTTCTGGCCATCAGACACAATCAATATGTTACTCAATTTGGTTGTCTGACAGCTGGCAGAAAAAAAAAGTGGTACTTCAACTTTGCTCCTTCAACCTGGAAGCTATTTTTTTTTTATGACTTTAACAGTTGAAACAGGTTTGCCTCGACTGACAGGTCTCACAGATTGTTACACAGTCTTTTCATTGCTTGTTGTCTCGTTGCTTAAAAGGTCATCCAGAATGGAAAATCTCTTTTCATAGTATAACACTCATCATTTTCCATACCTCTCTTTTCATAAAGACTGCCATGTTGACAATCTTCCTAGATCCTTACGATCACATTTGTGTCCACATACTTATGGTAAAATAATGCAACCATTAATTATTGACAAGATAGGACTCCAGGCCAAACTTTAACATTTTCCCTTAGATGTGACGACCTATATTTTCTATACTCTGTCCATACAGAAAACAGCAGTTTTCACACCGACTTTACGTCATTCACAATATATGCAATATACGAACCCTGAATATCTCTGCATCTGTGCTGCCTAATAAAATATGAAGGACTGCAATTTCCTTTATTGTTTAATTTTTTTTTTTGCATTGGTTATTCTGCTGTTAAAATATAGTTTTATTTAAAATGTATAATTAAAAATAATAATAACCATAATGATGATAAATAAAGTCTGAAATGTAAACTAGGTCATCTCCACACGCTCACTCTGCTTGCAGCATAGTGCTGCTGCAGTGAACAACCATGGTGAGGACTGGCCTGGATCTCTTTGGTCTCCTGGACTTATCTGGGTTAGTGGGGAAGTCTGCTGTAGCAGACTAGTGACTAAGATCCCAGTGGGCTTTGAACACTGTGCACTATTCATGACAGCTGCTGAGTTGCCCTTGGACAACTGCGTGCACATCCAGGACAGAGAGCTGCCGCCTCACTATGAGCTGAGTGACAGGTTGGAACAGAGGCCTGGAGACCAGCTTGTGGTTTAAAGATTTTTCTTAATAAGTCCCTAAACGCATCATTTACCAAGTCATTACTGAAACACAGTTGCATCAGTTTCATGATGTTATTTTGTTTAATTATATTATTCAAATATCATTGCAATAAAGATGCGCCAACTATTCTTTGTTGTCTTTAATTCAGCGGTACCATTTTTGCTTCAGCAGGAACAGTCTTACTTAACAGTCTGCTAAAAACTCTTATCAAACACTTCTAGTCGGGGCTAATTCCAGCACCAGCACAGCAAGTGTATTTCTGTCAGTCCTTTGATGGCAGTCAAGCGTCTGAGCAACTGTCTCACATTTTAGGTCAAAGGGACAGCTAATCCACTTTTCTGTAAGTGTTGCTCTCTGGAGACATATTGGATAGAGTACCATTTGCTTTCAGTAAGGACTCCTCCTCCTACTCTCTTGCTTACACGCATGCACACGAGCAATATTCCTTTTCCAGTAGAGTTAAAAGTGGTCAGGAAGTAAAAATAGCACAGAGTGAGGAGAATGGATGCTTGACAGACATTAAGTCATGTGTAGCCAGAGTTGCCTGCTTATGTTTATTTATCCAAGTTCAATCACCCTGCACCATATACTGGAGGACAGAAGGTTTTTTGGGGGGCGGGAGACCAGTGAACTCACTTTATCCAACTGGAGGAACACTGTGTTATATTTATGCATTACAGCCGTTGCCACAAAGCAGAAAACATTAGTCACAAACTGTGTGCCCCACCCTGTCCCGGTTGGGGTTGGATGCCAGCTCATCATAGTCCTGCTTAAGGCTGCAGACATGTTTTTGTTTGTTTGTTTTTTAAAACTACTGAGATTCAACTGAGGCCAGTCTTTAAGACATGAATAGCTTTTTGTATCAACCTGAAGGAGAATTGTTCTTCAGTATTTTTAGAACTGTGGAAAATATAGGTGTTACTAATAATCTACAGTGAGTTATTTAAAGTTACATAATACTACAGTGCAGTGGTAGCAATATTCAAAGAAATTGAACCCACCCTTTTCTTTATTTTTAAATTTCTTTTTATTTTGAGCAGGAAGGTCCAGCTGGGATTTTTTGTTTGTTTTTTATTCAAGACATAATTTTCCAGCAGGATTGTTATTTAAGGTCAGGAGCTTGATTTTCTTGATGGCTACTGCAGCCATGCTATGACAGCAAGTCGACCCTGATCTGCACGGACCATTTAACTGCAAGTTTGCCATCTAGTTGATAAGGTGATAAAAAAAAAATATTTTAGTGCAGCTGCTGTTGCTATGCAACATGTTGGCAATTACCTGCTAGCGTGCGAGGGATGGTGAGCAGTGAGTCATGAACCAGAGGATCATCTGCAGAGTTCACCAACAGCAGTGGCACATCGACCTGGAAATTTAAGAACAAAATGCCATCCATCAAACAAATACACAAACAGACCAAAAAGAGAAAGATGGCATTTGTGAGTCGCATGCAAAAGCAGTTCTTACATTGTGAATATAATGTACACAACTCTCTTTCTCATAGTACTCTTTGAGAGAGCGGTGGCCGTGGAATTTTCTGTTGAAACCAAAAAAGATCAGGTGTTATTATTCAGTCCCTAACCCTTAGAGGGGTTTAATAGGGATGACAAGAATATATGATATTTTTCAGATTCTCAGCACTGACAAAAAGTATCACTATGAGTATCAAGAACATAGAAGAGCTGCAGTTTACTAGAACACACACCTCATGATGTTGTCGTCAATCTGCATGAGAGACGTTGCTGTGTACAGCCGACTTAGATCAGCATCAATCATTTTGAGCGAATGTCCTCCAAACAGACTGTGCCTGTAACATACAAACATTAACATGAACACAAGTAATTTTACAAATCAATTAGTTCACAGTCATAACTGTCAGCTGTGTACCAACTATTCCCTCTATCACACAGAGTGACAACGAAGACTGTTCAAGAATGGTAAGAACTATTCATTTATTTGTAGATTAGCATTTAGAAAGTTACTTTAGATGGGGTTTTTTTTTTTTAGTAGGCTAGTGGCTCATTTAGCTTTTTTTTAATTTTACATTTTTACTTAGTTTTGAGTAGTTTATAGCTGGCTTTATTTATTTTATGGGCACCCCAGCATGTTATAGGTAGGTAGGGCAAGAGCAAGAGAGGCAAGAGGAAGGTACCATTTCAGGCAGTACAACCTACTCAGATCTGTGAAAATGATCATTGCTCAAACGAACCCACCATGGATGTGGGTAATCTCAATTTCATTTATAAGGAAATTAGGAGGTTAGATTACTGACTGGGTTGTCTGATGAAATCACCGTCTTTGGCAAACACCATAAAATTTTCTCCCCAAACACTAAACATGTCCATTAAACCTTTCAGTGATTGGAAACAGGAGGCACACAATGTACTGAAATTTATAGCTGGGCAACAGTGGTACCTGTGTGAGAGAATGATTTTCTTCATGTTGTCGGCCATGAGAAAGTTATAGAAGCGCCTGAACTGATCCCACTGCAGGAATGTTTCCTGGGCCCTGAGAGAGAGAGAGGGGTAGGCAAACACACAGGAAGTTAGCTTTGTGCAGACTGTCTGCAATCTAAACAATACGTTGAATGTCCTGTGTAATCCACTAACACAAAGAGTCACACTGGTTGAGAGCAGCAATGGTGTCAGGCATCAATATGCGGCTCGCTGACAGTGACAAGGTGACGCAAAACAACAGCTCAAGAAAAACAGGTTCAGCAGCTAACTGCTGATTACCAAAAACGAAAAAGGTTTCTTTTCTTTTCATACAATAAGGCCATAATATTAAATGTGTGTTATTGTAAGAAGAACATACATCGATCAGCCGCAACATTAAAACAGTAGGCAATAGTGAAAAACATTGATCACTCAATCCACTGCAAGCCTTGGGTCCTGGTATTCATGCGGTTGACACTACAATATGTACTGTGCCACCCACCTAAACATTGTTGTAGCCCAAGCACAACCCACTCGAGGCTACGATACTCTTCGATGGTAGTGGCCTCCCCAGCAGGATAATGCACCCCGCCATATCGCAAAAACTTCCCAGGAATTGCTCGAGGAACCCCGAAAAAACAGAGCCAGCCTCCAAATTCTCAATCCGATTGAGCATCAGTCAGACGCTAACAAACGAGCCCGATCCACAAAGGCCTACCCCGAACCCGCAAAGCCCAAAGGATCCAATGCCAACGTCCGGGTGCCAGACACCACAGGACACGCCAAGGGGTCCCATGTCCATGCCCCGACAGGTCAGAGCTGTTGGGCGGCACAAAGGGAACCTATAGAATATTAGGCAGGTGTTTTTAATGTTGTGGCTGATTACTGTACAGCTTCAGCTCTCGAGGTACACTGACAGGAGGGCCAGCTTAAATTTTGGAAACAGATTTTAAATGAAAATTAATTTTTTTTTTAAAAGAAAAAAGAAAAACTGCAAAGCCAATTTGACAGACGGCCAGTCTCGACACACACCCCTCCCCTGCTGTCCACACTGAAACTTTAATAGACCCGGCCTGTCAAGTCTGCCAAGAGATGCTGTCTGCATTTAAAAACAAGAACACAGAGTGCAGACACCGCATGCACTAAATATACATATACATCATAATCTATTTGTAAATATTGTACTTTCAATACATTTATGTGATTGCTAGTTACTTTACAAAGTAAGGTTTTATTGTTTTTTTTAAATCAAACTATTAACTGATTAAAAGACAAGACAATTCACACTAGTCATTAGCTGGTAGGACTTCTAGTACTGTACTTCAGCAAAGGACCATTGATAATGCCCAACATTATCAATGGTACTGTAGACATTCAGAGCAAACTGTGGTAGGTGAGTGAAGGGATCAGACAGGTCCTCAGACAGGATTTTAAATGCGTCTCGTTGCTTACATTTTGGGAGAAAAAAAATCTTTTAAGTGGCAACTTTACCAAATTGGTGCAATCCATCAACTAGGATAATTATGGTAAAAGGAAGAGCGGAAAGGGTAACCAGCTGACTGGAGCCGCTTTGCAGACTCATGGATAAACATGTGATTATATTATGTAAGCGCTATTCATTTTGTAGAATTATTCTGAGCTTCATTTATATTTAGAAATGTGAGCACGTCAGTGTTAGTATTACAAAGCCGGTTTGACAAAACAATGCATGTAATTAAGAAATGAGACCACAGCAACCCACCTCAGCGCGCTGTACCCCTGACAAACGCTGACGCAGCACAGCACTCGCTCCTGGTTAGCCCTGTTCTCCCCCAGGAACTTACAAACGATGTTTCCACCCAGACTGAAGCCCACAACAATGAGCTGGGTGTTAGGGTATGCCCGCTTAATGTAGCCAACCATGGATGCAAATTCCCATGTGCATCCTGTAAAATGAAACAGTATAGTGCTATAATCAAAACACAGAAACACACTTTATTCTACTCAGCACTTCTTTAATTCAGGGTATCAGATTTGAGTGTCTGAGATCTTTTAAACAGCACAGGTCTCATCATGCCCGTAAAAAAAAGCCTTACATTCTTCTTTTTCCATAATTTAGCGTTTACCCTGAAATAATGCTGTACAAGCAGGGCAAAAAAAAGATAAGCTGCTCGTAAGTACACACTTTCACCAGAAATCCTTTAAACTAATACCTTCACTGTGCTCACCCCTTTTAATGGATTTTGGAGAGGATAGGTTAAGCCTAAACCACAACAGACAATTGGATGAGAGCAGCAGGCTGAGCCAAAAGCGATGACACAGCATTACTGACAGGACTGAATTCTTTTTATCATTGCAAATAATGGTTTTCATTCTTAGATAGACCTCTGATGAAAAACTGACTGATGTTTAACAGGGGTTCAGAAATTATTAGGGGTGGGGGGGATGAGTCATCACTAGACTAGCTCTGCATGATTCACAGTACAAAATCCTCTACTACGGCCTTTAGGCAGCCCATTTCATTTTTTCAAGCCCCTTTCCTCACTTTCTTCTCATTAGCTGCCCCTCACTGACATCCACACAGATGCAGGCCTTATGAGCCTTGTTTGCTTATACCATATGTAATCAGTGCCAAACTGATACCACCCTGAGCAGCATACAAGTAGAAAGCTTTTGGTCCACAGACATAAACTGTATATAACATTTGAAACTGGACATTTATACTATAAACATCCAACAATGACAAAAATTATATGAAACACATTTTTTCAAAAGCCAAATAGGTACTATTTTGAGTTGGCTCACTGGTCTTACCATAAGTGAACATGCGTGGAGAGGTAAGCTCGATGTTGGGAAGAGCTCCCAGGTGATTCAGCACAGCACAACGATAACCATCCTTCTGTGCATAATCCACAAAGGTCCGGATGTAGTGCTTCTCACTATGGTTACCGATACCGGGGCATATCACCATGGTGATGTCATCTGGTTGAACAGGCAGATGGAGCAGGGCAATATTTGCAAGTGAGAAAAATGTAAGCAAAGATAAAGAAAGGAGAGCGTTACTCTCCTAAACAGCAGATCATCATAACAAATGGAGCAAGGCAAAGCCCGGCAGCCGATCCAAGATAAAGGATAAGGCTGTCAATTATAGCTTTTCCAAACACAGTGGAAATAGTAACACTACTTTTGTCGGGAGTCAAATGTCATGTGAGGCTTAAGCTTTCTGAGAGGACTAATAGATCAAGTTAATTTGGTTGGATAAGCTCAAGCTTTCAGAGAAACATATGCATCTTTTAAACGGTCCCCCCACAACTGAGTTACACACATCTTATGCCTGATTTAAAAGAAAAACAATGCAGCAAAGTAGCTGACTTGCAAGGCCTGGCACAAATAACCAAAGCTGGACATGACACCACTGACAACGAATTTCTTTATTCTCCAAACATCAGACTTGTTTTATTTAGCCCATATGTTCTAAATAAAAACTCTCTGGGGCAAAAGTTTCTTGTGTTACCCTCTAACTATTCTTGACCCTCGAATCAAATAATGAAGAAATTTATCAGGAACAACAAAATGGGAGAAACCTCAGGAAGATCAGCAGAGAAGGGATCCTTCGTCCAGGACTGACAAACACTCATTAGGTGTGGCATGAACGGACTAGACAGAAGTAGCAGTAGTAGAATTACAATGTAAAGCAACAGAATTACATTATGAAACTAAGAACTATAATATATTAGATTTTAATGTTTGTCATGACAGTAAAGATCCAACTAAGCAATGTACAGGGGCAAGAAAAAGTGTTCACTCTTGTAGAGCATCACGTAAAAATTCAAACAGCTGGAAAAAATATCAGAACGAGAAGGTCGATGACTTCAACAGAACTTGGATTCAACAAATGAAACCTGACTGAAGATTTGAGTTAACCCACACCTCCAATGCTGTGAAATGATCTTAGGAGAGCTGTCCACCCCTGGCATCCCAAGAATGGCTGAGCTCAGGCAGTGCTGTACATCGTGCTCATCCATAGCTGTGATGAATGTGCTTTCTCTTGCCCCTGTTCTACACAACTGCATAAAAATGTTGGTTAATAAGAAGCAGATCCTGATCAAATGCATCACCTCCTGTCCGATGATCCCCCAGCGGCTCGAAGAGGTCGAAGGTCGCAGTCGCCCCATCCTGCATGGGCAAATATTTTCTGATTCCACAAGGGTGAGGTGAGCTCACCCGACCGAGTTTACCATACAGTGCCGTCTGGAGGTGACCACTCTTACCCCACAGTAATGGAGGAATGTACCTGGAAAACAAAAAATTGCATTCCTTTGTTAAATTTGGTCTTGAAATACGATCCCTCAGCCTAATGGACACTACAAGGGCAGGGCAAATGCTCAGACGCAAGATCAACACAGTGTTATCTGAAGCACATGCCTTTTGCATTTCTGGTTTATGACAGAGACAGAACTTTCCAGCACAGAGTTTGCACACAAAGTCACATTTCTTTTCAAGACAGTTAAAGATTGCTACGTGGACCCAACAAACAGCAACGTTTCATTAGTGTGTAGCTATGTTTTGCAAAGTTATTCGCAGAACGAGTGCTTGTATTCCAGTGACACTTCTGTAGGAGTTAACTGTAGGAGTTGAGTCTTTAGCTTATGTAACATTCCTTTGAGACACCGGGCATTATCATGAATCACTATCACATCTCCACACCGAGAGCAAAATAGTGTGAACTAACACAGAGAAACGTCTTCAACTTGCCACTGCAACTGTCTGCTTCATCACATATTATAGGTAAAATATTAGGTTTAAAATCACGACAGCGGCGAGAGGAACAGATTAAACATCCTGCTTTTCATATAATGCTACAGCCGTTTAGATGGGATTGGCTCACATGAAAGTATTATTCAATATGGAAGATTTTGAAGTGACTCAGGAAGATATTTAGGAACATTCGAGTTAAAGACGGGCTAGATCTCCAAACGCAGCGTTTCGACAGTGATAATCGTGTTGGTTGAGTGCTTGTTAATAACACTTTAGTGAGCACTCAAGGCACTCTCTCACTTCTTCAGTTATATAAAAGCCTGCGTGGAATAGTTTCGTGACAAAACTCGGCAGTGAGCTATATCAGATAAACAAGACCAGCATAACTCTAAAGCCCAGCTGCAGTGTGGACACTAGCTGTGTGTACAGTACAGCCCAAAACACGACGACCGTCAGCGACTGCCGAGAGTCGAGGCTTCAGTTACAGCAACAGTTACACAAGCTCTTTAACCTTATGTTTCCTCAACTCTTACAGTGGCTCCAACAATTACTGCATTAACAAATACAGTCTTACATAAGAGAATTATCTGCCACAAAACAGACTATTGCCATTTAGTGATAATGTGATCGCCTCCAGGGTGCACTGTAGTTAAAGCTTTACCACATGTTTCTAGAAGGTACTCTGCTGGCTTAATCCATGACTACAGGAAGAGGATGACCTCACTGTTATAATGTGGAGAGAAGCGCGACACCAGAGTAGCTGAGTTCATCAAAAAAATAAAAAATAAAAATAATGCTGTTATCAGTTTTCTGTTGCTTTTAACTGATAAAGTTTGAGAAATCCTTTTTAATAAGTCTATATCGAATGGAACAGTCTCCAATCTCTCTTCGAATTGGGATAACTGTATGGTGAGCCTTTGTTTGAATCAGAATCATAGAGGCTTTCTTCCACCCACTCTAAGTGGCAAATGTCACCTTCTTGGGGTATGTACAGTGACTGTGCTATTGTCCTTTGTAGCTATTAGGTAACAGAAAAAAGGAACTGGATGTGTCTGTGTGGCTTGATAAAACAAAGACCCACAGTCCTGGTCAAAGTCCAAAATGACTCATATCATTTATGGTAATTGTGCTAATCTGTATGCTATCAATCTTTACATTCATTAGGCTTTTTTTCTTTTCTATACACCGCATACTGTCAGATGCTAGCTACACACACTTTCACACATACGTATAATAGGAAAACAAGCTCTGCAATGTTTTGCAATATCCTGGACAATCACCTGAGGCAAATCAGACTGCGACTTCTGTCAAATAATGAAATATTAAATAGCATGCTCTGTCATTTTGCATGTTATCCTAAACCCTATTCAACTGTCTCCAAACACAGCCAAACAAAAAGGCTGTTCACCTCACATCACCCCTCTTACGCTTTCCACTGTGCGATCGATTTATTATGCAACAACACAGGATGTCACGAGTTACAAACGTGACTTTACAAAAAAGAAGATAAAAAGTGTAGACTTCAAACATCTCTGCTAAACTACACACTGGGACAGACATCTTCCTATTCCAAGCATAGAGCATACGGCTGTTCAGGAGGGAATAATAACAAACTAGACACAGATGTAAGCATCAGTGCGGCCTTATGATTCAATGACCCTGCAGCTGAAAGGCAAAGGGCTCAGTAACCATCCGTTATGTAAGCTGACACTCGAGGGTGCTTCGAGAGATTCGCCCTACGAAGCTGAAAGTTCCTGTCGAGTGTCAAAGCAAGAGGTGGAGAGATGTTCACTAAGGAAACACAACTGAGTATACAATTCCCACTTATGGGAGTGTGTTTCCAGCAAAATTACAGGAAGTTTGGGGCAGAGATAACCTGGTTTAATGCACACAGCAAAGCCTTGTTCTGTTATGGTCCAGGAACCACTGCTTTGCGTCAGTTATTATGAACTCAGATGAAACATTCAAATTATAGCAGTCATCATAGTTACCCTGAATGTGAGACCAGCGTCATCATGAATGCAAATCCTCTTGCCCTGCAGTGAACGAGCCTTTATTTATAATGCAAGTGCAACAAACTCAGTGCACCTTTGAGATAACCCCAAAAATACAGCCTCGTGTTTAATTCATGCAAGAGCCAACAGGAAGGCTGTGGTACAGACGTGTGGCACACTCAGGAGCACTGACGATAGCTGGGACCACCGCCAGACAAACCGCTACCTTCACTGCCGCTGCACCGTTGCCGTGGCAACCTCCAAAGAGACATGCACAGAGAGAAAGGAACGCAACTCACTCTTTGGTCAACTGAGAGCAGGACTTGAGGAGGAAGCGGTTGAGAGCAGTGTCCTGGTAGATGAGGTCCGGGGGTGCTGTGGGGCTCTTGAGGTTCAAGCAGCGGACAATGATGTAAAGCACCGTGGCCACCGCCGCCAGCTTCATGCCGTCAAACATTGCTGGCATCTCAGGAGAGATGGTGTGCACGTCGGATTCGTGGGCGCTCATGATTATTCTAGAAAATAAAAGCGGCCAATAAATGCAGAATTCCATTTTTAAACTGAATTTTAATTTAAAAAGACATCGTTTGTACAAAAGTCAGTGTTGTTGTTTTTTTTCCAGTTCTAGGGATTAACAATGGACTTTAAAGAAATAAATTAACTAAATATTCCTCAGGTGTCCTGCAGCAACATATCTGTGGGAATATAAACTCAAAGGAACTTAGATAAAGCACAGTCAGATAAGACAGACCTGGTTATTTAATACACTCAGTGTAATTATATTACAGCTTAAACTGTGCCAATAGGAAGCCTATGCTGCATAGAAGATAGAGGTGCTGACATTGCTTTAAATAAATCATTAAATGTAGCAGACACGGTGATTCCTGACTAGCATTACTCCCAATGCAATGTGCCAGCACAAATTTACATTTTAGTAGATTTATTAAATGTATTAATGTTCACAGCTAATAAAGTTTCCACAGGTGTGAAATTATAGGTAAACAAACAGAAACTATAAAGGGCACAGAAGAGGCTCAATGCCTTCTATTGCAAAGAAAAAAGGAAGTTCTGATCACTGATGTGCAACGCAAATGTTTGTGTGATGTTACCAGGCAGCCACATCAAACTGACATAAATAGAAAACGTCATAACTGAAAGCTAAAATAAACTAATATACTTACATTTTACGTTCAAGTTCGCCTCCAATGAAAACTCGTTCCAAAAGGTCCAAAGAAATGTGAAGTCACAGTGATGTGGTCCTGAAAAGCACATAAAGCAAAACATACTCAAAGACTGTACAGTATCAAAAAATTATCTTTTTTCCTTAAACAGAAGTTTCATCTAAAATTAAGTAAGAATAATGACACCACTTAATTTTCATGGTAAGTAACTGCTCAACGATTACACATCCCTTTTTTTTAAAGTTTCATGAATCTAAATATTTTGGTTTTGACTGGTGTCATAAGCTCTTTTAGACACTTGGCTGTACTTATTTTCTAGCATGTTCCTATTGCCATAACCAAGACTGTCAATGTCAGACAGGAAGTTATAACGCTGCCTCCAGAAAACCTAAATTCATCACTTACGAAAAGTCGTCGGCCTCAGACTTATTAAAAAGTCAGGCAATTATACAAGCATCACGTGTAAACAAACTCAGCACCAAAAGGCGACGGTGTAAGACAAACGAAAAGGAGAAAAAAAACCCACCCGTGTAAAATTAGCTTCAAAAATAACCCCACTAATACCCGTGTCTTTCACTGGAAACCAATCCAAAGAGTATATCTGACACATTAATACAGCTAATGCCAAGAGACGGCGTGTAAACAGCTTTAATTTTACTCTCTGGTCTTTGTCACGAATCTCAACAAGCCTGAGACGCACCTTAACAGCCACAAGGGCACACAGATTCCATCAAGTAGCTAACGCAGTGAGAAACGTGGGCTTTTCTGGACGATAACAAGCTATCTAAGAGCAGGCCAAGGGTCCTCCTCCCATACTCCCGATCCTGAAAATGAAAACCGTGTCGCCTTTTGGACGAATTAGCCACCCACCCACCAGAATTTGCCGCAGTAGCTCCACATTAAGACCCCGCTTCGCCCTGCCCTTTCCCTAGCCTTAGTTTGATATCGTTTTAGTCCTTAAAAAAAGCAGTGGAGCATACATGTTTTTAACGGCCTTCATTTCTGCCGTTAATAATCGATTTAATGTTGCAGCATCACTTGAGGACCAAACCGGACACAGCAACAGTCGCATCTCCAGCGTACTTACCTCAGCAGGAAAACTGTGGGTCAGTTGCTTGCTTCTTAAAAGCGGCAAGCCTTATTTATGTACGCAGGTTTTCTTTTGTTTAACGTGTCTGTAAAAGCATGACAGCCTGATGTCCAGCTCGCCCTCACAGAGCCGAAGATAGCTGAAGTAGCGACTGCAGCGCAGACATCCCACTTCCTAGAAGAATCTGTAATTTGCATAACGGAGCCCCCATTGGATAAAATTTCGATGACGTTTTAAGGCCAGTAACTTTCCACGCCCCTTCAGCGGTGTAATTTTCCACATTACACTACTGTTGGTTTATATATGTCCTACATATTAGCCTAAATACGCGTTCGGACACCATCTCTATCAATATTTGACCTCTTTATATGATTTTCTGAGGAGATACATCTGTGCTAAGAGTATCTGACACACAGCCAATGCCGTCCCTCCCGAACGTGATAAAAACGTGAGCTGAAACCGTTATATAAAGTTTCTTCTGCGCATGTCTCGGTCTATTAGCAACATTAGCATTTAGCTGTTGTTGACAACTAAATGATGTCAGCGGATAGCGGATACCTTTGGGTTGCTCGTTTATTCTCCAGTTCTACCAGTATTAGCAACGTGAATATTTATTTTCAGGAAATTTGTTACTCTATAATTTAACTCTACTTAATTCCCATTTATTCTGTGATGGTTATTACAGCATCCTCTCAGCGGTCACGCCCACCTTTGCACCTTTTTGCATCGTGAAGCTTTAAGGATTGGACAAGCTGTAGCCTATATAACGTAAGCGTAAAATCCACAACAACACATTAGGCTGAAAAACACGGGGGATGATAGACCTGACTGACCAGGCTTCTATTTACAGGTCAAGCCCTCGTCAAAGATACGCTGAAGGTCAGTGTGACAGGACAACATAACATTCCCTGTCAAAGAGCCTATAAAAAAGATAATTATCAGGAGGACATGTTAGGTGACTGGAAGATCTAGAATGGTCATTTTTTGCTTGCCAATTAAACACAGCCATTCTACAACTTTTAATAGCTTTAATTTATCACTTTGAATCACTACAACTCCCATGCCTTCACTGTAAATTACATCTGTACTGTGCTATATACATAACATAATATGTTATGTACTTTAACACAATTTCTTCTAAAATTCACTATAAAGCATAGCATGGCTGCATTTACAAGATCCTATTTATATTTTCTTATGCAAAGTTATATATTTGTGTTATTGATCGGATCTTTAGGATTACGAGTCTAAAAGAGTCCAGATCATTTAATAATATTAATAAGATTAATGTCCCCACTGCAATTGCAGCTTGATATCCACTAGATGGAGACAGAGTTTAATCTCCTTATGGCGTCTATGAATTTAGCAGGCAACCGAAACAGGCATTGGGTTTAATGTAGTTTGTCACTTTAGTTTTAAGTACCCTTAGTTTTAAGTACTACTTAAAAATAAATAATGGCTATTATATATTTGGTAATAATCTAGCCAGTACCCATGACCAAAGAAAGCGCGTGGCCCCAGATCGGGATCAGTTTGATTTCTGCAGTGTGACTGCTCTGCCACCAAACAGTCGAGTTTTCCCACGAGGATTTAATTCAGACACTTTAAATCCCTCTGTTTTTCGGTTTCTTTTATGTTGGGGGAAACAAAAGATCCTGTCAGCAAAATGTTCCAACTGCATGTTTACATGTAATTTTACAGTACTGTGCAAAAGTCTTGGGCCCTCCCTAATTTCTTCACATTTTTCTAGGAAAATGAGAAATATCTCCCAACTGCTTTATTGAAACATTTTTAAAGATACATGGAAATACAGTATATAAGGCAAAAACAGAATATGTACAATTCTAACCAGCTTGAAAGTTAATATATGTTATGATCATCTTTGTTTTTCAACACAGCCTGAACACTTTCCAGGAATATGTCACCAGGCTTCTTTAAGGACATTCAAAGCTCTTCTTTGGATTGTTTACTACATTTTGTAATTAATAGCTTTTTAGTAATTGCTGATTTAGTACAAAAATGCTGTCGAATTCTCATATCTTTGGTTAGATTCAGCTAAAGAAATAGGAAGCAGGCTGCTAGTAGCATAAAGATACAATTAAAAATTGGTTATTTACTAAGTTATATGTCGTGTGTAGACACAACACTGGCTCATCTTTTGAGTTAGGGAGTTTTAAATACTTGATTTATAGGCCAGTGTTAAAGAAGAATTGTAATAAAGTCTGGCTCCTTGGAAGCAAAATAAAAAGAAATGAGGTGTGGCTCAAGACTTTTGCACAGTACCCTATGCAACAGGTGTTTTCGTTTCCAGTATATAATCCCTAGGGCTAATTCAAATCTAAGCCTGACCTGTCAATCTGGCCAAGGGGAGGGGTAGTGGTGCTTTCACATGCTCACAATAAAACAAGTTATTCAACGGACAAATATTTTAGGGTGCACTGTGAAGTGGAATAACAGGTAATTAAGCTAACTGATGCCTTTCAGTGACTTTGTTAATTTGAGATAAAAGTTAACTCACGATGAAAAGACAAAATTAAAGTGGAAAATGCCTTTAATAGTAAGGTATACTAGAATAGATAAAGTAAATTTAAAAAAAATTGACCAGCACCATAGCACATAAATACATTTGTTTTAGTTGTTTGTTGTTGTTGTTTTTATTTATTTAAATGTAGAAGTAAGTAAGTTTGAAGTCAACAAGAAGTAAAAATAATGAAAAAAGTGGCGAACAGGCTGCCATGCATGAATGTCAGAGGACTTCCTCCTCACTTCTCTCCGCCCACCAGAAAACGTCACACGTCGTTAACTCGGGTATTAGCGAAAATCTCAGCTCTCCCATTTATCACCCGGCTCTTCATCTGCATTTTAGTCGGAATTGCGATATTTCCGACTGCGTTTCAAAGCCGCATTGGTATTCAAATTTTAAAAGTAGCGCGTCTTTCCGGACAAACAACCCCGCGGTACAAAGTAAGGCCAAAACAAATATGAAACGTCCTGGAAATGTAACCCCAGCGTATGTAGGAACATTTGCTCTGCTGCTTTGCTTGCATTCAGTCACAGGTAAGTTTCCTTTTGAACAAACGACACGAATCAAAGCGGATTATTGCGTTAACGCAGAACTTAAAAGTTTGTTGACAGGTCTCTCTCTGCCTCTAACACTAGACTCCATCTACTCCTTAAGGGGACTCTGGTACTGTTTGTTGTATTTTCCATGGCATTTGCTTCCCCTTTCCCCATTATATTGTCAATTCACACTGAAGTGACCTACTTTGATTGCTTTTTGTTTTTCCTTTTCACATAAATTAACGTAATGCATGGCGAAAAGAAAACAGCAGATGTACAACAGTAGCCTAAATATCTCAAGTATTTTTACTATTCTTACTTAAGCATTTAGGATTCAGTTTTTAAATGTGCTCTTTTTTGCCCCCTGAAAGCAGTCAGTATAGACGTATGCCTATGGTAATGTGAGCTCATTATTGTCCTGGTGGACTAGGTCATTAAATGTGAGACCGGTCTGTTATTACACGTGATGCTCTGTTATTACTAAGCTCTATTCTGAGCAGTGATCATTGTACAAGAAGTGATACTTGCAGTAGTGAACAGTTCTCATGTTTGTTTTCCCCTTTCTCAGTGGACTTCTAGAAATGTCACTATTCTCACGGGCACACTTACAGGTGTCCCTTTAGTTGTCTCTGTGGACATCTACCTGGACTCACAAGGATTTGGTACACATGGAAAGGAAATTAATGCCATCTGTGCTCCTGTCTGGGGCCATCATGAACCAGCTGTCCACTCATCTAAATTTAGTTCAACATGCAAATGTGATTTTGTTGTCATGGTGGTTGTGTACATTCAGAGTCCCACCTGTCTGTCAGGTGTGGTGCATATCCTGTCCCACCCCTGAGCTGCTGCATTGTCATGCTATGTACCTAGTCTGTTATTCAAAGAGCCGCATGCTTCTGGAAAACCCGGCTAATCCTGGACATAAACACATTCTGCTTTCAGAGGTTGGCTCATGAAGACAGTGGCTACATCATAGGAACAGCTGTTTTCCAGCTCACACAGCCTTAGACACTTTCCAGCATTTATTCAGGTTATACTTTTTGAGAATTTAACCACATAAAACTTTATATTGAGTCACATTTTCCACTGTATTTTGGGTTATTTGTTATGTGTTTATTCTTCTGATCCGTTTTTATGGCGAATTGTGGCATTTTATTGGCAACGCTGCTCTTTTCCTGCTTCAGAGATGTTTGACTGTAGTTGCCAGATGTGTTGGTTATACCTTGTATCACATTTCTGTGTCTCATTGCTTTAGTGGCATTGTTTCGTAAACATAGACTGTGCTGTATTCAAGAATAATTCACGTAGGGTTTTGGCCTCACTGCCAAACAAAATGCCAGTAAATTGCAGTTTGTTCCACCTGGAGCTGCTCACAGTTTGAATGGTGACTGCTGCTGTTGAGTCAATAGACTGGAAAAAGAAAAATGAAAAAAAGAAAACAAACATAATGAGGTAAAGGTTTTGTAACTTTGAGAGATCTCGTATGACTCATACGTTTTTGTCCTGCCGCTCCCACTGAGGTCTGAGCCATCATTTCACTCAATCCAGGCATGATGTGTGACTCAGTGCCTCCCAGCAAAAACTGCAGCAGCCCTAATCAGGGCAGAAACTCTAGCAACACCAGGTTACTCTTTAGATACACCTGATGACTGTACCCAACCATTTACCATACATTATCTGCAATAGAAGTGAACTTTGCAGTGCTATATTGAGTCGGGAGTGCTGAGCGATACCATCTTTTAGACCTGCGGCATCAAACATAATGCCCGGGAACTAGAATTACCTGCCAAAGACACCAATTTGGCCCACTCAGCAGGTTTGAATAATGTAAAGGAGGGCATATATTTTGGAGGTTTGCAGCTTCTCCTGCTGATTAAGACATCTCCCAGGGCCATTCATAATACAACAAAGTAATTCATTAATAGAATTAAATTACATAAAGTTTTTTTGTTGTTGTTTTTTTTCCACTATCTACTATAGAAATGTGTGCTTTTTGCAGTGGGTTCACATAAAAAATATAATTAGAGGACAGTCTACAAAATGAGCTAACAGAATTTCTTCTGTCATTTTACAAATGTATTTCTTAAAATTTAAAACGTTCTTGTTTTAGACTAAACATTTGGAGATTCGCATGATCTCCTGCTTCAGTTTTAGTAATTCCTTTCTCCTTAAATTGCTTGTTTGCAACTCCCAGAGTCTCTGAAGATGTAACACAGTCGTGGCAGATGGCTCCCCCTCCCTGAACCTGTTTCTGCCAGAGGTTTCTTCCTGTGGAAAGGGGGTTTTTCCTCCCCACTGTCACCAAGCGCTTGCTCATAGGGGGTCATCTAATTGTTCAGGTTTTCTCTGTATTATTGTAGAGTCTTTACCATACAATATAAAGAACCTTGCGGTATCTGCTGTTGGGATTTGGTGTTATATAAATAAAACTGACTTGAACTGAAGCTGGTAGAGACAATTTTAAATGTACTGTCATGATTTTCTTTTTTGCTATGTAAAGGGTTTCTTTCCATTGAATAAACAAACATTTTATTTGGGAAACCTGTGGTCACAACACATTAAATAGACTGCTCTTGTACCCCAAAGCAGGCCTAAATGTGATATGCATGTGCAGCAGCTGTGTGAATAGTTAATACTAATAATCGTTGCACTGATTTTCCTTTATCTCTCTCACTCAGCGGACTACTGTAAGGTAAATCACTGCTACAATGGAGCAACATGCGTGACTGGAGTAGGAGAGGAACCCTTCATCTGTATCTGTGCCGATGGCTTTGGTGGAGACACCTGTAACCTGACAGAGACAGGTAGAGCTGAAAAGGAAAATTCCGGTGGGAAAGCACGGAAGCACGTACCGAAACTAACACCTTTCTTTTTACATCTTCAGGACCTTGCAGTCCCAACCCCTGCAAGAACGATGGGTCCTGCGAGGTCATCGCTCCGACCAGACGAGGAGATGTTTTCAATGAGTACATCTGCAAGTGCCAGCCCGGCTTTAAGGGAGTGCACTGCCAGATCAGTAAGTTACTTCTGGCTATGAGTCAAAAGCCTGAACTGAACCCTTTTTGTCTTGTGCATCTATAGGACTACATGCTGTACTCCCAGAGGACATTTAACTCCTTATTCAATGAATTTTAAAACAATTTCTGGCCACTTAATGTTGACATAAAAGATTTATCGTTTAGGAATGGGTTGCATTCTAATTTTTTTTTTTTTTTTAAGTAGTATTTTTTTAGAGAACAGCTTACCCAACAATGTGAAAAACACAGTAGCAAGCTCCACTTTCAGCAGATTTCCCTAGAAGTTTTAACACAAGGAGTTTTTTCTTCCGGTCACATCTTCGGCAATGAAAGGGATGTGTAGTCCGCTCAGCAGCTTCATGAAAGGAGCTCATTCAGTGGCTTCTGTGGTTATTCTGTTTGGCTAATTAGTAAAAGACCACTCCAAGTCTCTTAGCATGCAGATGCTTCTCACACAGGGTCAACATTGCATCTATTTTAACTCAGTCAAATGAATAGTGAATTCAGTCATATCCTCATAGTAGAATCCAATACAAGTTAGCATTAAAACATGGGGATTATTAGTGGAGGAAATGCATTAGAAAATAAAAAAGGAAGCCAAACTTAAGATGGGTTTTTTTTGTGTGTGTGTGAATATTATTCCTATACACCTCTGAGCAGTGGCTGACATCCTTAACTGTGAATCTGGAAGTAAAAATGATGAAAAAGATTGAATGTATCAACCTTCTGATTCAAAATCTTGCATAACCCTGTGAGGAGGCTTCCCCCCCCTCTTTTCCTCTTTTTGTAGAGGAACAGCTCACCCTCCCAAAGCCCGCGCTCTGACCACCAATTGTAGTGTTGGTGCAGTCTGGTCGTCTACTCCCAGATATTTTCTAATTTTGAACCAGGCAGACAATATACGCTGCTCTATATAATATGTCCAGTAAATGGACGGAAATAACTCTCCACAAAAAACAAGTGATGTGATAGTAGGTAAAGAGCCTTTCAGAAGTCACTGAGGTGAAGCCAGAGCGTGTGAAAATGAATTCCACTTGACAAAAATAAAATGTTCAGTACAGGCCGGATCATCAGGCTTCAGATTTAAGTAGCAAAAAAAAGCAAAGGCTATTTCACGGTCCGTCTCTTGGTAAGATCACTTGTTTCTCAGTGTTATTAGCTGTGCTGTGCCCGTGCTGTTGTGACCAATCCTCTTAGCATTAACTGGAACACGAATTAAACAGACCCATGTGGCATTACGTCAGCCCTGCATTAATTCTGAAGTTTCTAGGCGTTACTAAAACAGGTGAAATAAGGCATGTGTGATGCTTAAGTGTAGGTGTCAGTTACATAGCTTTTATCAAGTCTGAATTTAATAAAGTAACAACGCTTTTGGACTTTACCTTTTAAAAAAAATCTTATTAGATTTTGTCACTGTCACTATAAAAGTTTGCCTGTAAACTCCTCCTACACAATCAGAGTTGAGCAAACAAAATTGGCACATAGGTACATTAGGACCCTAAAGTTTCTTATCTATATACGATATTATGCCATCACATTGCCTAGCAACCACCTACCAACTGGCTGAAATCACGCATTTGTAGCATTTATGCACCTGTAACACCTTATAAAAGCACTGTATCATTGCAATTTTACAACAGTTAATTTATATTCAGATTATAATCTATATATTATGTTGTATCATCATATGTCATATCCCTGTATTAGCCAGTGCGCATACTATTTCTCACACAGAGATGAAAAAGCAGAAGACAGCGTATTTTACTGTGTAGATCATATAATTTATTGATGTGGGTGAGATTTTCTACTTGTGGATTTTTCATGGAACAGGGAGTGGGGCTGACCTCCTCTGGCTGCGGGCTTAGGAAAACATCATAAACATGGTACACACTTGTTTCCAATACAAACCAAACACAAAGACTTGACATAACCTACTATTATTACAAAGCAATCTATATACTGGTCATTTGGTAAAACAGCACTTTCTGTCTTCTTAGCTGCTTACCTTCAGTCACATTTTGCCTTGTAAAGACTAAAATGCTTGTAATATTGTTTGGTGTGCAATCTCACTACTTGGTTTAAAAATGAATAGTTTCTTTTTAAAACAACAGAGAAGAAAAATGTGCAATCATCCCAATTGTCTGTAGTCTTCATGTTATATGAGCGTGCCACCTTGTGGAGATTACCAAGCATTACCTAGACAGTGTTTAGAGGCGTTCACAACACGACCTTAAACATACTTAAAAACTTTGGGTGCAAAAGTTTTTATCCATTAAACAGGAGAAACATTAATGATATTTAATGACAAATTTCACTATCATTTGAAATATCTTTTTTTGTTTTTTTTAAAGAGCTCAGTTTGTGTATACTGCTGTTGAGCGGATGTTCTAGCTTGTTGCCAGAATAGTTGGTGTGTAAGTCTGTCAGGTGACACGACATTGATATAACTTTGAAGTATCCGCTGTGTCCCACCTGTTCCTTCTCCAGTGACGCCATGCCTCAGGGCCACTTCTGTCAACGCAATAAGATTGAAGAGTAATTATTCGTCACCACCTGAATGTTGGAGACTCTGTGAAATTATTATGGTCATTCACCTGCTTCAGTCCTCCACCAGTTTTCCCTCAGATGTTAGTGTTTGTGTTTGTTTGACAAGTGTGAACCACATCTCAAGCATTCTTTTTTTGGGTTTTTTTTTGTTGTTGTTTTATTTGTTTGTCTTGTAATTTCTGAATTTGATTTTCAGATGTAAATGACTGTGAAAACCAGCCTTGTAAGAATGGAGGGCAATGCCGAGATCTGGATGGAGACTACTCCTGCCAGTGCCCCTCACTATATGTTGGAAAGCAGTGCCAGCTACGTATGTGCACCACCATTAGACACACACATTTCAAACATGGACAGCCTGTTGTTACTCGCTTTGCCTCAACATTTTTTATAAAATTCAACGAGGACTTAAAGAATGATGAGATATCCTTGTAAGCGTGGCTCACTCAAGCATGAGAAAAAGATCTAAAGCGTGGCAAGAGTACCAAAAAATCCCTCCATCTCATACCCCAGGGTGCGTTTCTCTGCTGGGGATGGAGGGAGGAGCAATCGTGGAGTCCCAGATTTCTGCTTCCTCTGTGCACTACGGCATTTTGGGTCTTCAGCGCTGGGGCCCAGAGTTGGCTCGACTGAACAACCAAGGCATCGTCAACGCCTGGACGTCAGCCGCACACGACAAGAACCCCTGGATCGAGGTGAGAGAAGTGAATGCTTTTGACGAGACTGACCAGTGCATGACCTGTGCAGATGCTCACTGACTCGTGGCCTTTTGGTTACAACAGATTAATATGCAGAAGATTATGCGTCTGACGGGCATCATCACTCAGGGTGCCAGTCGCCTGGGCACAGCTGAGTACATCAAAGCCTTCAAGGTGACGAGCAGCCTTGATGGAAACTCCTACATCACTTACAAAGTGGATGGCCAGCAGAGGGATAAGGTTAGACACAACTTTGTACTACATATGTTATTTTCCATTGTGTTTAAAGTGGACCTGTTAAGCTTTTTCTCATTTTCTAACACATAGATACTCTTACAGTGGTGGATGTCGATATTAAGGTGTTAAACAATCTAGAACAATGAGATGAGGTGTAGAAGTAATGCCAATGAGCCAAAAGGACCCAATTTGAGACAGTTTTTTTTTTTTTTTTTCAACTCTTGCCTCTCCATGATGTTTATTTAGAGCTGTGTTCCTGAGATGACAGATGATATCTGCTCTCACTGACAAGCTCCACCTACCTCTTGTTTGAACCCTCTGTTTGTAAGAGGCAGCCAGTCAAAAAAAGGCGGAAGAGTAGGCAGCCCAAACCGCCCTGTTGCACCAAAGTCCAGTGCAGGACAAATAAGGATTGTTCTCTTTGTCTTCAAACTTCACAACTATATACTGCCCTTGGGGGACCTGGGTATCTAGGGTAGCTAAGCATTTGACCTTGACCTTCAAAATCAACTTTGACTCTGAGATCAAAATTGATCTTGAAAAAAATTTAAAGAAACCATATTGAGTAATCTATCATATGAAAGGCACAGAGAGAGATATACAACACACCGTGACGGCATAACAGGCTGACATCATCATGTTGTAATAAAAACATCATAAAACAGTTTTAGTATAGCCCTTGCCCTTTGGTGGGAGTTGTGCTCTCTGAGTGTTCTTGTTGACTTTGTTTATTCAGTTTGCTCACCTGTGTTTGTTTGCTGCAGGTTTTTGTGGGCAACATAGATAACGACCGCACAAAGACGAACCTTTTTGACGTTCCTATCGTGGCCCAGTACATCCGCATCATCCCCGTGGTTTGTCGCAGGGCCTGCACGCTGCGCATGGAGCTGCTGGGCTGTGAACTTCATGGTAAACACAATAAATTTCCAGCACAGCCATAACACTTACAGCAAGGTCAGAGAGCAAAAGCAGTTAGATAAAAAAGATAGGACATTAATGAATAAGGACAGGTGGTGTACGCTAAGTTGAAGTCAGGTCACAGCCTCTGTGAACCCTTAACCTAAACTACATAAGTCCTTGCAGCATTGTTTGTGTGTCTTGTGCTACTGTGTTGATGTCTTCTTACTGTGGTCTTGCTGACAGGTGAAATGACAGACTTTTTAAATTTAATTGCGCCACATCTAGCGTAGTTTGACCACATAGAACTCTGTGGGTACAGTCCTTATTATGAAACAACAAAAGAAGCCATTTCAAGCACTCAAGAATAAAAACACGGCCGGCTGTGTTTTTGTCCATCTGCAGCTTTTGTCTTATTTGATCTTAACGCTAAAAGGTTTAAAGAAAAACAGCTCTGTGTGCTATGTTGCATGCTTTCTTCTGCATTGTGTGGCTCTTCTGTGTTTTTTCCTTTCACTCGGTCACTGGTGGGTGTTTGTGATTGTAATCAGTCACGCGCTTTGTGAATGCTCGTCATTCTTAAAATGTTGGGTGAAGTTGATTCTTCTTTTCTGTCGGGTGATTTCAATTTTTCCCCTCTTTTCTCTTTCTGTCGCTTTGGCTTCCCCCTCCCTCCGTCTGTCCGTCTGCCTTTTGATTCACAGTTTATTCAAACACGGCAGGTTGCTCAGAGCCTCTTGGTATGAAGTCTCGGTTCATCTCAGATGGGCAGCTTTCAGCCTCCAGCTCTTACCGCACGTGGGGCATTGATACTTTCACGTGGCACCCCCAGTTTGCCCGGCTGGATAAAGTGGGGAAGACTAATGCATGGTCTCCTGCTTACAACAACCGCTCAGAGTGGATCCAGGTGAGGGAAACCGCAGCAGTCACCTTTTTTAAAAATCTTGTTTTCTTTGATGTTACTAGTTGGTAATGCCATTTTTTTCCCTGCTCCTTCCCCAGGTTGATCTAGAGAAGACAAAGCGCCTCACGGGCATCATCACACAGGGTGCAAAGGACTTTGGAGTAGTGCAGTTTGTGTCAGTGTTTAAAGTTGCATACAGCAATGATGGGGAGTCCTGGAGTACGGTGAAGGAGAACACTGGAAATGATAAGGTCAGACGTATGTGAATACCTGAAATGCCATTTCCTCTTTTTTTTCCATATATATCAGAGCTAAGTTAAAAATAAGGTAACATATACTTTATTATCTCAAAAGTTGAGAAATTGCTGTGTTGCAGCAGCCAAAACATTAAACAAAACCTAATAAAATACAATATTACAAAACGATATTTTGATTCAGTAAGGTAAAAATGCAGGAGCTGTATTAAAAAACCTACAAAAAATCATAGAAAATTTCACTTCACCTCCACTTCAGTTGGAAAAAAATTGTAATCTAACAAACAAAACACACACTCACACTCCCATGCATGCACAAAAACAGTTTTCTGACACGAGTAAATGGGAATGCTACAGTTATGAAGATGTGTTCAAAACAATGTGTTTTCATTTAACAGTAACCTTAACATGTTTTTGCAGCTCTTCCAGGGAAACACTGACAACAACACCCATAAGAAGAATCTTTTTGAGCCTCCGGTGTATGCTCGATACGTCCGAGTCATCCCCTGGGAATGGCACGAGCGCATCACTCTGCGCATGGAGCTGTTGGGCTGCGATGATTAGAAACTAGTCAATAACCATTTATCAGCACTCCATCCTCATCCTCAGATGCTCCGTCTGCTCGCACCACAGCAGAGGACAGATCACAAACAGAATCATTTGCTTTGTTTTTTACTCCATGGAAATCATATTTGCTGAATAGCTTGGACTTTAACACTTGTAGCACTTTGACTGTAGCAACTTTTTTTCCCCCCCTAATGTTTACATTGCTAAAAGTTTGTTTGATGCTGCAACATTGAACTGCTCACAGATCCCTCACAGATTGATCATTTGTCCTTTAGGAACTTTTTTTTTGCACAGATCTTCTCTTAGTCTGTCTAAGAATGCAAGCCCTGAGGTTTTCCTGGTGTAATACAGAGTGTATTTATGGCATTTCCAACCACACAGGACAGGAAAGCTTGTCCAGAGCAGGAAAATTTCACATTTTGACTCCACGGATGAGTAGGGTGTTCTGTTTGTTTGTTTTGGGGGGGTTTAAACACATTTTGACACCTTTTTGCTTTGTTCCTAAACTTAATTTCATGACCAACTAATTCTTTTTACAAAAAATGTGAAATATGTAGAAAACAGCAACGTTTTGCATTCCTTTTTTAATTCACTGTTGGTTAACATTATTAAATGTTTAAAAAAAAAAAACTTTTTCTACACTTTGTGTATCTTTTCAGCTGAGACACAAAAATAAATTTTTGAGCTAATGCCCATGTTAGAGTAGATGTTTACAGCTGATTTAAGCATGAGCTGACTTGTTAGCAGAGTCTCGTACACGAGGTACAAAATGAAGGCGTAGATAAAGACAAAAGTGAGCATTCTTTTGTACAACTCAGCATTTAAAAGGAGATAAAACTTAAAAGAAGGTGCAGTTTTTGAGCAGCCTGGCGTCGGCTGTGTTCCTCTTTGTTTTGCAAAGAACAAACTGTTCTAACCACACAAAACATGATGTGAGTCTTCATGCTCAGCCTGGTGATGGTGAAATATTCAAACTAAGGAATTCAGGAAATCATTTCTTAAACACTGATACACAAAAACACATCCTTTAACTTACTATTATTTTTGCAATTTTATGTCCTTTTTATAAGGTTTCAATGTGATTCCACTTTTCTAGCAGTTTTATTTTACTCTCACATCCAATGGGAATCTCTACCCAACGGTGGAAACATTGTGGACGTCAAATTTGAGTGAGTGACGCAGTACAAAAGTACGGGAATCACTCTTAAACTGTTTTCTAACAACCAAATTAGTTTAAACAGCCTGTTTATGTAATAAATGAATACATGATACAGCAATAAGAAAGAGACATGGCAAAAATAGCATCCATGGGGGGAGTTCAAGGACAAAACCACTGCTGACTAAAGAGAACACAATGGCTCGTCTTACATGTGCCAAAAAAACATCTTGATGACTTTGGGGAAATGATTCTGTGAACTGACAAGACCAAAGCTGAACTTTTTGGAAGTTTTGAGTCTGTTACATCTGCGTAAAACTAACAGCATTTCATAAAAAGAACTTCATAGCAACAGTGAAACATGGTGGTGGTAGTGTGATGGTCTGGGGATGTTTTGGTGCTTTCCTTAAGCACACTTGGATGTTCCAAAACACGCCAGCAAGTTCATCTCTGAATGACTCCCAAAAAAAAAAAAAAATTGAAAGTGGCCTAATTAAAATCTGGAATTTGATCTGATACTTAAAACACCGCTTATGCTTGAAAACCCTCCGGCATGTTTGAATAAAACAATTCTGTAATAAAGAGAGTGCCAAACTCCTCCACAGCAAGAGAGACTCGTTGCCAGTTATCACAAACGCTTGAATGCAGTTCTTGCAGAAGACTTCGGCTTGCTCTTTACACCAGTAATTACACCTTGTTAGTCCATAAGCTCACAATCCTGGCATGTTTGGCCTCTGGCAGCATCTTTCATCTCTGTAAAATAAAGGCAGTGGAGGTCAAAGCATCTCTAACACATGATACTTCTTCACTGTTTGTGTCTGCTGTGACTTTGTAGGCCATGTTTTCCACACCATAAAAGGAGTTCTTTTTAAAGATTACGGTGTTTCATAGTGTTTCTAGTACATGCTGCTTCCCTCCATAACAAGTATCTGCTTTCAAAGAGTTTTCCTCCACAAACAGCCCCTCAGCGATCCCATGTGCCGTTCCTGTTGAAGCGTATTACTGTCGTGACCTTAAAAAAAGACAAAAATAATTTTGTGTATTTTAATACTTTTATAGAGCCTGCACAAAGAGTTTACCCAATAGTAGAATAATATTCATAACATAAAAAGCTAAATTTCCATCAAAATCACGATGATCTTTAACTTTCTTTTAAAGCTATAAACCACTGTAACTGCGCTTACTTTGCGGGGGTGGGGGTAATTTCTGTAGGTCTTCTTGAACCGCAGATGCCCTACCTCCATTCAAAGCACGCACAAAGACACACACACGGGGATGTTTCCAGCAGCTTGATGACTGAGCTTTAGCGTCAGAGCAGCGGTACGACCCGACACTCCTCAGGGAGAAGAAAGGTCAGGACACTCTTCATCATTATTAACTGGCTCCATATAGCTGCACCTGCTTTTACCATCGACAGAGACTGAGAAGGAGCTAAATGCGATATTAATATCCTGGGAATATTTTTGATCACTTTGCCTCCAGCTCTCCAACATCAGACCTTTCACACGAGGTGGAAAACAGACAATTTCGCGGTAAGTGGGAAAGAAAGCCATCTAATAATAATTATTATTATAACAACTGTACGTCAGATATAGTTTGTTAGCTTTAAAAGTTCATTAAGGGTTTTTTGTTTGTTTATTTGTTTTGTTTTTGTGTTTTTTTAACCGGTAAACTCTTAGGACTCTTGTATTTCACCTGCTTGTTAGCTGGTCGTTTTTGTTGTTTATTCTCACCTGTATTGCAGGTGGGCCTATGCCATGTTTCAAAGCTGAGTAAAGTGTGGTAAGAGCTGTAGCATTTAGAAAACGTCACTAAAGGTCTATGAGGCGATAAAGGTGAACAATGATGCTCAGATATTTCTTGTTCCCACGTACCTGCAAAGGAATGTGGGGGGTGGGGGGGATCACGAGAAAACTACTGTGACGAGAATTAATGGCTATTGTTAAATCTAAACACTGAAGTCACATTAAGTAACAGTCCCGCAGTGTAAAAACGCCTTTTCCCTGTATAAACACGGCAAACTATTCACAGTGAGGTCATTACATTTGACACATATGCTAAAATTGCATCTTGCTGTCCTTTACTGCTGCTCCTTTATCACAACATCCAGTGTTCACAATACAGCAAGCAGAGTCTTCATTAAAAAACTCTTGAACAACTACTTTAAAACTGGCTTTGATGATTCTTCTTCTTTCGTCTGCTTCCATTCGGAGTCACCATGGCAGATCATCCACATCCATGCCACTTTATTCCCAGCATCTTCCTCCGTCACACCAACCTTCTCCATGTCCTCCTTTACTATCCATAAATCTTCTCTGATGTCTTTCTTTTGTCCTCCTCCCTGTCAGCTCCATATTCAACATCTTTTGTCAAGTATATCCACTATCCCGACTCTGCACGTCCTAACACCTCAGCCTTGCCTCTCTTTGTCTCCAAGCTGCTCAGTCTGAGCCGTCCCTCTGCTGAACTCATTTCTGATCTTGTCCATCCTGCTCCCTGACCTTTAATGATTAATTAGCTAATATATTTTCTCTTCGCAGGTTTGAGGATTGTGCAGACACTGCTGATGATGATTTGGTGCTTCCAGACTGTACTGTTGTTCATAGCTCACCTGGTTCTCTCAGACTGGGCCCCGGCTGACCCCCCAACCCAAAACAGCTTCTTCTACAGTGACTACCTCAATGAAAGCGGCAATAACGAACGTATGCACATTATTGCTCAGACCCTAACCCTTTAATATAAAATCAGTATGAAAAATATAAATCTGTATTTATTCTGCAGTTCATTTTATTGGTATGAAACTCCACGTGGACTCTGCTGAGCCATCAGTGCTTTCCATCAGAGGGGGTAATGCGACACTACAATGCAGATTTTGGTATGAGCCTGTGCCGAGCTTACCAAGGGAGGTCCGGGTCAAGTGGTCCTGGCTGCCTGCCGCTGGGGGACAGGAGACTGACGTGATCGTGGCTTTCGGCACTCGATTCCGAAGTTTTGGAGATTTCAGGTTAAAATGATCAACTGAATAACCTGATCGCTGACTGTGTGACCTTGTTTGTCTTTAAACTATTAACATGCACTGTCTGTCGGGCAGGGGTCGTGTGCAGCTCCGACAGGATTTCCCAGGAGATGCTGCACTTGTGTTGAATAAACTCTGGCTGAATGATACAGGTCGCTATCGGTGTACTGTGGTGGATGGACTGGAGGACCAAAGCACAGTGGTTCACCTAGAGTTACAAGGTGCTCCATTTACACCCGGGGTCCCCAATCCCAGTCCACGAGGGCCGGTGTCCCTGCAGGTTTCAGATGTGTCCTTGATCCATCACAGCTGATTTAAATGGATAAATTACCTTCTCAACATGTCTTGAGGTTCTCCAGAGGCCTGGTAATGAACTAATCATGTGATTCAGGTGTGTTGACCCAGGGTGAGATATAAAACCTGCAGGGACACCGGCCCTCGTGGACTGGGATTGGGGACCCCTGATTTACACCTTCAGCTATACACAAATTTCCTGTTTGCTTCAGTGAATGAAAGCTGCGACATGTAGAGTCTAGATCAGATCCACCACGGACCAGTTTATGTCCAACAATATTTTCACGGACCGGTCATTAACTCCGGTCAACTCTTGCGGCCGGTTACCAAACGACTTACGGACCGGTAGCGGTCCGTGGCCCGGGGGTTGGGGACCGCTGGTCTAGATATCCATTATAAAAGCAGACTGCTTTACATTTAAGATCCATGTACTGAAGGTGAAAAGCTTGGAAAGGCTTGCATCGGAAATTTGTATGTTATTTAAACACATTTAATGCAGTTTACTGTGTTAGTTACAACAGAAACTTAACCTTACTGCCTTTAGGAACACCTTTAATCTGCAAATAAATCATTCATTTATAAAAAAGCAAAAGACAAAAAAGCTACAAGCAACTGATAATCATTTTACTTTCCAAATTGAGTTGCCATAGAAAACCACACAATTAACCAGTCATCTGTTTGGTTCAGCTGACCCAGTAGCCTGTGATTTCCCACTGTTGCAGATCAAAGTGTTTTCTTTTGTAGTTTGTAGTAAGAGCAGATGATTGCAAACCTACTTCCTGGAATTTAAAAAAAAAAAAACAACAACAAAAAACCCACAAACCAGTGGTTGTATCACTTGGCAAGCAAAGTAGTAACAATAGATGAAAGCTTGACACACTTTGAAGTCCACATACTGGGTATTCTGACGTCTGATTGAATCCTCCACCCAGGTGTGGTGTTTCCCTACCAACACCCTCGGGGTCGTTACCATCTGAGCTTCCTGGGAGCCCAGCAAGCCTGTAAGGAGCAGGACTCAACAGTGGCCACCGTCACACAGCTCTTCCAGTCTTGGAAAGAGGGAATGAACTGGTGCAATGCCGGCTGGCTGGCTGATGGGACAGTCCAGTACCCGATCACGCAGCCCAGGGAGCGCTGCGGGGGAGCCCGCCTCGCACCGGGTGTCCGTCGCTACGATAGACTTCACCTCTACCCTAATCACTACGATGTCTTCTGTTTCTCCTCTTTGCTCCAAGGTGAGGAGAAGCAGAAGGTGATAAGGTGGTGCGAGGTCAACAAGGCCACAGAGAAGCTAAAGTGATATTGAGCGGACATTTCCTGATGTGTAATTGTGTTTTCCTTACTGTGACATGTCAAGATGCCCACACTGACAAAGATTAGCAGATTCATAACTTAACAGTTTCACACCCTCATTTCTGAACAGCACATTGGTGCAGATTCCCATTATCTCTCTCTTTAAAGGTGCTAAGACTCATTTCTTGAGCCCCCATTTATTTATACAACCACTGTATGAATAAATGACCTAAGTACAAATACAGATTAGTATTTATTTGGGATAAATCGCAGTTAAATAGCAGTCTGAAACACGTCTCTGCGGCTAACTGTCAAAATAAATGTGTTTTATTCTAAGGGAGAGTCTACTACCTTCAGTCCTCTCACAAGATGAACCTGACTGAAGCTCAGCATGCGTGTCAGGAGGACGGAGCAGAGATTGCCAAAGTTGGACAGCTGTACTCTGCGTGGAAATTCACGGGGCTTGACAGCTGTGATGCCGGCTGGCTGGCCGATGGAAGCGTTCGCTATCCCATCACCAGACCTCGAAGTAACTGTGGTCCGTCTGAGCCAGGGGTACGCAGCTTTGGTTTCCCACCTCCACAGCACAAGCATGGAGTCTACTGCTACAAGTTAGATACTGAAAGAGTGTAGATCTCCACCCATCCTTGGTGGGCCATAACATTTAAACATTTTTTAAAATTATTATTATAACCAACAAGAGGTTTAACACTGTAGACGAGAGCACTTCTGCAGTCAGCAAAACATCTACAGGTTCACAAGATGATGAACAGAAGAAACTTTAATGCTACAACATTAAAAAAAAAAAAAAGAAAGAATCTAAACTCTTATACATTTCTTTCCATGTGAGCTACTACAGATTTTACTTCTTAATACCACTGAAATTATTCAAGTAGAATAAAACTACTTTCAGCTGTTTCTTTATTAACAAGGGCTCACCACATCAGCTGGCACTGCACATTTGTATTAGCAGTTTTTGTAGAGCTTTTTCACTTGTTGGATCAATATGTAAACCACTACACTATGGAGCTGTAAAATACTCCAACAGAATAGTAAAAAGAAAATCCCTCTTTATATTTGACATGAGGATTCAGAGCTCAAATACTAGCATTCCTGTACTTTTTAAACATTTTTTTCCTTTCACTTTTACTATAGCTGAGAGACAGCAGGAATATAAAAGATAGGAAATCTTGGGGAGAAGGAAAATAACATTCAACAAAGTTGCTGTCTGATTTCCTCTTTCATACATGAACGTAAAGCATTTACTGTGATGTCTCACCATGATGTACTTACATCGTTTGAAGCACATGACAGTCAACTCAAAATCTAGCAAAGGAGCTGGCTAGTTGATTTTTTTTTTATGGAAATATATATCCTATTTATTACAAATAAAGATCCTCATACAGAACATCTGTCTTTGTCTCTCTGCTCATACTGTGCCTCAGTGTCTGAATGTATAACTTAAGCATGCCACCTGTCCTCAACAAATAAGTCTGTTTCTTGTTAAACTACAAAAAAAAGGTGTTTGAATTAAACTATCCTGCTAATTCGCACACATTTATATTAAATACTGAAATGTTTGAAATAATTGTCATGTTGTAAGTTTGCATTTAAGATGCAGTAGCCTGGCACAAAGACACAAAACACTCCAGGCTTTGTCCACAATGAAAAAGAAAACCTATCACTTCCACTTCTTTGAGTAATTCATGTGCAATCAAAAAAAAAAAAAAAAAGAATCTGTATATATATATATAAGAAGGCATGCCCTTCTCTATGTAAATTGAGCTTCGAGAAGGAGACGTTCGATTTTCATCCTGACCTCTGCCTTTTTCTGAGGAGCCAACTTCTTAAACACTTTCGTGAGGGTCATAAAGTAATACTCATCGCAGTCTTGTGGTTTTGGAGTGTCCGTCTGTACACCTTTGTGACATTTAGAGGAGTCCATCTCTATACTCCTCTTCATTTTCCTCCCAGTGTCACATTTGTTTGATCTGGTGAAACTGTGAGACACAGAATGGCCGCCGCTGGCTCCGTGGTTGCTTTGGCCCTCTGAGTTTGAGACGATAGTTATGCCGTTACCGTTCACATCCCTCTCCTGTGAATAAAATACACTTTTTTAAACCAATTAAAAATCTCTTGGATGACTTTCCTTTTTGTTGGTTTGATGCTCAATTGATAGAACTGGTTCCATCACCAACGTTGAAAGAACACGCTAAAACATTTGGAGTGCAAATAGCTTAAATGTGTGCAGGGTTCACATCTCGCCATAAGGATTGTGGTAATCATTGGGACCTTCAACCGATGTTAGCATATTTAAATTTAGCAAGGAAACAGAAGCAGCTGGTTCAGCTGGTTGAAGGTAATTGTTATTAGGTGACTGCTTCTTGTCTGATATATGGCTGGCAGTGCATGATTTTATTAATATAAATAGAAAGGTGCTCTACTACAATTAAAAGTGCATATAAATCTTAAATTGAAACCTATTCTCTCAACCCCCTGAGCCCCAATTATCATGAATGTTGAATATCAGAGACATCCACTCATTCTGGGCCATCTTTTTTTCCTTTAGAGAAGGGGAGTTGTGCCCCATTTATAAACTTCTTGGATGTGCACCTGATGTTTGTAACAAATGCTGGTTTGCTTTGCTTGGACAAGCTGACCAATTGGAAGTGCCTGAGTCTCTTTCTAAAGTGGCTACAGCTTTTCGACTAGACCACACACAAAATATTCAATAAAACTATGGACATGCACACTAAATATTTAGGAACATTGTTAAAAGATGATGCATATCTGCTTTAATGTAGAGCCTGTGCAACACTACACCATCACACCCTCACCATGTCATATGAAAGGCTCCCTCTGTCATTTTGGATTCTTTGTGTCAATTCAGCCTGTAGTTTGGATAACTTCCGGGACCTCCTTTGTTGTTGCTCACGGCAAAATGACAGATGACTGTGGAAAGTTTTCTGTCTTATCACTGTGGCTTTGCAGTACAAACAGTGGTAATGCGCCTGACTTCTGCACTGGAGTCTACACCTGTGGAAGGTGTATTCTGAAACAGAAAAGATGTAAACATCATGATTAGGAATGAATTGTTTTTGCTGAAACTTAAAGTTAGGAAACATACTTCCAGTTTCAAAGGCTTCCCTTCGATGACTGTCCAAGTGGATCCTAAGACTGGGGCGGTTTGTGGGTTTGAAAATTTCAGGTGAACAAAATGGACAATGAAATTTTCCTGGAGAACAGCAAGTGTTGCATTTTTGCAGAGCAGGAATAGAAGATCCCTTCCGGATAGACACGTGAAACTGGAATAGATAATAAAGTCATTAATCTGAAAATATCAGATGCATGAAGAAGGGCAGTCAATAATTAGCCCAGATGTCTGCTGGAGGTACGACAACAAGGAAGCTTAGTAGAAATGCAAGAACTTGGAAACAGCAATGTGGAATCATAAAGTTTTAATTTGTATTATTTAATGTGTCCAATGCAAAGAAAAAAATGTGTAATTCTGATTACAGTTGAATCACTTTTAATGACTCTTAGACCAGGTTTGTCAGCAACTGCTAGCCTTTTTCAGAATTAAACTCCTTTGCATCTCTTAAACAATGTCAAAAAAGAAAAATGCAAACAAACAGTTCCTATGACCAATGACTAGCTTCATTGTTAGCCACTTACTAGATAAGTTGAATGACACTTAGTTAGCTGCCAAATAGAAAACAGTCAACCTGCTATGAAGGTAAAAGGCTCATAATCACTGCTGCCTAGAATAAAAATACTTACATTTAACTGCTGGGGACTGTCCATCTTTCTCACAGAGCTACCTGAGGCCTGCTCTTCTTCTTTGGGGAGCTCACTGCAGTTTATCACCCTTTATATTGCTTTGCTGCCTCCTTCTGGTTATGAAGTGTCTGTACACATTTGAACATTTTTGTACTCCTTTTTGTCTTCCTCGTGTCGCATTCACTTGACCAGGGGAAGCTTCGGTGCTCTGAAATGATAGTTATTTTGTTACAGTCAAAACCTTTGATGTAACTTGCCTCTTAGTGTGATGCTCAGTTTGGAGTAACATGCAAGTAACATTATTCAACATGCCCACATCTTTCTAAAGGCTTATAAACCAGCTTTGTCACCGACTGCTAACCATTTTTAGGGTTAAAGTTACTCCTTTGCTTCTCTTATGTTAAATAAAAATATAAGCAAACAATTTCCACTGTTATGATTAGCCTATCTGATATGTTGCCTGTAAGCCAATTAGCTACCAGACAGAAGAGTTAACCCCCTATGAATATAAAAGGCTCATAATCACTGTTAGTTGCTAGCTAAAACAATATTTGCATTGAACTGTTGGTCACTGTCCATCTTGCTCACAGAACTACCTGAAGACTGTCTTCTCTATGGATATAACAGCAATTGGTTATCCTTTAAAATGCTTTACTGCCTCCTTCTGGTTCCTGCCCACAATAGTTTGAGTCTTTTCCAGTGAATTTTAGAAACCTTTAACAATAATTTCCCCCCCTTAACTAAGTCCATAGACTGAAGTACATGTGCAGACTTGACCTTAACTAGCACCAGTTCTCAGTGATGTAAAACTGTAACCACTGCTCTCTATAAACAGTAAGCACAGTTGTCAGTAAAGAAGTATGCACAAATCTTGAGTCAGCACTCTTTTCTTTATATTTTGCTAGAAAACTGCTAAATAAAGTCAGCGATTTTTTGAGTTTGTACAGTTCCAACGAACATGACAGTCAATATTTATTATGACCATCTTTATCCTTTGACACAGCCTGAACTTTCTTAGGCAGCTTCCTTCTTTAAATAGTCTTCAGGAATAGTTCTCCAGGCTTCCTGAATGAGATTCAAAGCTCTTCTTTGAATGTTTTGCCTTTTGTTGTGTTCTCTGTCAAATTTATCCCGCACTAAGGTTGAGGTTCGGGCTCTGGGGAGGCCAATCCATGATAGTTTTCCACTGTGTGTTTTTCTGTCCAGGTGAGCTTTCAATGCATTGAGAATGTGTTTGGGATTATTGTGATGCTAAAACAAATGCTGTTGCCAGAAACTTTCCAAATGGTATTTCATGCTGGATTAAAATTTTACAGCACTTTTCTGTGGAGAACAGCAGTTGCTGAAATGAAGCCACAAACTCTCATGTTTTACAGAGGCTGTAGGCACTCACCTCACTCCTGACCTCCTCTATACCTGCTGATGATGATTTTGAAGCAAAAACCTTACATTTGGATTCATCACTCCATAAGACTTCTTGTCACTGATTTTTAGAACAGTTTTTATGTTACTTGGCATACCTCAGCCTTTTCTCTCTGTTTCCTTCCTTAAGAATGGCTTCTCGACTGCAACCCTTCCACTGATAATATTTCTGATGATTCTTCAGTGAATAGTGTAGATGGAGCAGGTTCTGTCAGGTCTTTGGTGGATTTTATTCCCCTGTTTTTTAATAACATGACTCTCAGACACTTTTCATCTGCTGTAGATAGTTTTTAAGTTTAAAAGGAAACTCTGAAAACATCATATTTTTGTTTCTGTTATATAGAAACTGACAATTCTTTGGTTGAAATGGAGGCTTTTCAGGAAGCAATGAGAACCAAAACCTTTAAATCCACCAGATGACAGTCATATGTTGTGGCTGTAATGTGGAGCTCAAAGATATATGTAGCATCTGCTTATATTAAAGCACAATAAAAAAAGAAATAAACAAATCATTTTAAATTCTTATCAACATGACATTCATGCCTTAATTTCACATGATCGCCTATCTGTATCACACAGCCAGGCGAGATAATAGATTTCCTTGATTTCCTGAACTCAGTGTGAATAACATGCAGAAAATTATTTTCAAAGGCAATTTAATTAAGCTTGAAGAGTGCAGGGTAGCAAAGCTTTGACCTCTGAAAATCTGAAATGAAATATTATGTCTGAACAGTGAGAAGAAAGCAGAAAATTCAGTGTACATTCACACACTCGTTGGTATCTTTCAGGTGTATGAGGCATTTGTGTTTGAGACAGTGCAATATTTGTTTTGACAGTGAGTCAGCATCTCGAGTATGGTTGGGATCATGTTGGGAAGTTCAATAACAAAAACTTCACCTAATAAAAACTGTTAACTGTGTCCTGTCTAAAATCTGTACCAGATTTTAGACAACTCCCACCTCCAGCAGAACTTCAACAGCTTTCCAAGCTAGGTTGGTATTTTCCATTAGAGCCTGTGTTTCGCTGATTTGGAAAAGGCAGGAACGTGTCCCTCGGGGGAACCTGTGGGGCCTGTTACGAGCCATTCAGTCCCTGTACAACCACAATGAGAGCTAATGCAAATAATTCCTTGAAGTACGTCCTAAGAAAGGCACAATCCCACCACTTGGAAAAGATGGTGAGCAAAGAGGAGCTAATCCCACTCCTCGTCCTCCTGCCGCCCCTTGATTCCACATTAGACAGGTGTCAAAACAGGTGTTGATTGTTTCTCTGGTGTTTGATCCTTTGAGGAATTTCCTCTGCTTTGCCACACGGTGGAGTCAGTGTAATACAACACAAGGACTTTTGCAGACAAAACAAGCAACCCCAGTCATCTCATAAACTGCTCACATAGGAATTGAAAAGGAGAAAGGAAAAAGGAGGAAATGATCATTTTAGATCCCAGACAATCAGTGAATCAACAATCAGATATAAGTCATTAAATGTTAGACAGAAAACGACCTTCATAGAGTGCCACCTTCTTACTGCTTTTCTTTGTGAAACTACTTTCTCTGTACACAAACATCCTTTTTATGAATCCCTCGTTAAATGGAAATAGGGCGTCCTATTGTGAGTCATTTTATACAAATTGGTTTGTTTGTATAAAATGATCTAAAACCTGTTTGTCTGTTGAGTTACTGGGGCCCGAAACTGACCCGAAAGCAGAGCACCGTGTTTGGCAAGCTATGGCATCTATGTTTTATAGGAAAGTAAAGACACAAAGAGTGCAGTTTTACAGCCATGTGTATAAATGCCTCTAAATAGAAACAAAACAAAGGCGGTGGATAAAATTTGACCAAATATGAGGCTGCCAAGTACACAAATGCTTGGTTTGTTGGCTTTACAATATGGACTATTAATACTCTACCTTGCATAACAAGTAATTCTTCACAAAAACATGTGTTAGGTGGATTCATTCATTTTGTTCTCACGTTAGAGCCAACAGCAGAATATACAATATAGTTCCACTTCATGGTTCTTTGTAATGGCTTTATAGCAATTTTGTTTTAGGGAAAAAATATCCTGTTTCCAATACAGGTGCTAATTGCCTTGCAGGTCAGGTTACGGTAAATTGTAATTAGCCAACATTATACAGCAATCTGCCAATACAACAATGTGAGAGAGATTTTACAGGACTCTGAAAACCTAAATATACGCCATGCCTCAGTCGCTTGTAGAACCACCTTCAACAGCAACAACTTGAAGTAATGGTTTTCTGTATAACTTTATCAGCGTTTCACATCACCGTGGAGGAATTATGGCCCACTCTTCTATACAACACTGCTCCACTTCATTGAAGTTTATTACCATTAGTTATGCATGCCTCTCTTAAAGTCTTGCCACAGTATTTCAGTCGAGCTGAAGTCTGGACATCGTTTTCAGCCATTCTGTTGTAGATTTACTGCTGTGCTTGAGCTCAAGTCCTGTTGAACGACCCAGTTCTTTCCAACCTTTAGTTGTCACACAGATGGCCTCATGGCCTACAGATGAGTTTGTGGTCTGGAAGGTGCCCAGGCCATGTGAAAAACAAGCCCAAACCATCACCACTCCACCACCATGTTTAGTTGGTATGAGGTGTTTGTGCTGATATGCCGTCTTGCTTTTTTTTGTTTGTTTTTTTTCAAATATGCTACCGTGCATTACGGCCAAAGATCTGCACTCTGGTCTCATATGTCGAAAGGACATTGTTCCAGAAATCTTGTGGGTCATTGTCATGCAACTTTACCAGCTCTACAGCCGTGTTCTTTTTAGAGAGAAGCGGCTTTTTCCTGGCAACCCATCCAAACAAGCCAAACAAGTATTTTTAGTGAAATTAGTCATGAACTTGAACATTTCACATACAAACCCAGGGCCTGTAGAGTGTGAGATGTAGCCCTTCTTTCTTTGAGTATTGCACGATCGGACATCGGGGTGAAAAACTTGTGAAACTGCCAGAATTTGTGTTTCTATAAAGGCGCTCACACTTTCTTATCAGCTAATCAGTTAATTAAGTGCATCTGATTATCAGCACCTGGCTGCTACTTGTCCACCTAATTCCTGTGGAAGCAGCAAAGATGTACTTAGTTTCTTTTTCATGTAGAGCTGTTTTTCAGAGCACAATAGACTATAAAATAATATAATGATAATGATACAAAACTAACAAATATATTTAGGGTTCTAAACTTATGCATAATTTAACAATTATTATTTTACCTTAATTTTTAGGTTAAAGGAGCATTTTCATATGGTGCTACATTTGCCTAGCAACATAAACATTTGTTTCACTATAGCCTGCTTTTGTATTTGATACATGAGAGAACTGTAACGCAGCAGTCACACAGTTAGAAGTACAATTTGTTCTTTAGTATTCTAATTATCTATACTTTGTCAAGTAATACTGTGTAATACTCAGAGAGAATTTTTTATGACTTTTGGTGCAGCTGTAGTCTCAGTATCAGAGGAGGTGTTGATTATTTGACTCCTGTTGACCTTGAAGAACACAATTACACCACAATATGAAGGCTTTGTTGCTGATTCCTCTTCTTCAAGAAATTCATGAAACTCTCAGACTCCAAGCTGCCAGAATATAGCTCTGTCAAACTATAAATATAAGTCTTACAAGCTGAACTGAATTCCACACTTGGCCACTTGCTCTTCATAGTTGAGGTTGTAAGGCCTAACACAGGCAATATTTTGGTGCAACCTCAGGAAGCAGTGTCATGGAGTTGGTTGGGAAGTTTCAAAACAAAACAGAAAGCAGCAGACTGACCAAAGTAACACCACAGCAATGTGAGTGTGTAAAGACACACTCACATTGCACATCATATGTATATATACATATATATATATATATATATATATATATATATAGCATTGTGCATTACAATTAAACCAAGCTGCAAAATGCCACGAGGTTATGAAAGAAAATCTGTAAAAGAAAGCAGCAAATAATTGGAAAGTTCATCTTCCACCAGTTGCCCTAAAGTCACGCATCTGTCAGCCCCAGTTAGTCAAAGAGCCTCTGTCTTCACTGATTAGATAAGTGAAATGCTACCAATGAGGCACTTCCTGTAAAGTGCTTTCTGTCTTTATGGTGATTTTACACCTTCTATAACTCAGTGAAGTGGCATAGTGTGCACTAGGACTCTGTCTATCATATCTTAAAGGCGATGATATTGATTATGCCATGGTGCTCATGAGAAAAATCAGGAATTCAGCGGTAAGCGTTCATATGACTTGTAGCTGATATTATATTACAGTGCTGTGCAGAAGTTCATCTAAGTTTGACCCTTTACAACTAGTGCACATGTGATGCATCAAAAGTATAGTCAGCGTTATGCTGAATTAAAAAAAAATGTATCACTTCTGTCACCTCATTGTTACCATGACCAATTATTTTAAAATAGTGTTTTGTTATTTTAATTGTTGGTTTTATTGTCATTTCATTGTGCGTATGTTTTTAAATTGCTGTAGTAATTTAAGCCGCTTTTGGGCTTTGAAATGGGCCTAGAAATAAAACGTATTATTTTTTATTCTTTTTATGTAAAAAAATTGTAAAAGGGGCAGTAACATTAAAAAGGTATGCTTTCCTGGGTCCTGTAATAACTCGTAGTAACTAACTAGACTTTCCTGGTGTGAGATAGTGTTTCTTCTCGTGATTAAAATTAAATGGCACTTGCTTTGTGAAGCTCAAAGCACTAAAAGAATAGATACGAGTAAAAAAAAAAAATCCTTCACCAAGCTTGTGAGCAGTTTCATGTAGGAACCTTTTCCATCGAAGTTCACAATATTAGCGGCTCACATTCACGATAGCTGTGACATCATGTAAACATTAATACAGTGGATTAAATTAAGATGAAATAGCACAGTTTAATCGTATACTTTAGACCAGAAACAGTTAAATTAAGATTAAAATAAAGAAGTTGACGCTACCTCTATTTCGCTTCTGATTGGCTGAGAATATAAGCTCTTACGCCTCCGGCCAACTCGAAGTGTTTAAATAGCCAATCGCGTGGCTCTCTCCGGTATGTGTAGAAGCGACAGAGAACCGAAGTCCTCTTTGGTGGAAGACCGTGTGCGCGTGACAGCCCGTCTCCTCCGCTCTTACCTTACTCAATCAACCCAAGTACCATGGAGGAATCAAGTAGTTGACGTTTCCTGCTGCAACCTTCTCTTTTTAAGCTTTCTTCTCGTCTGATCACTGTGCTCCTGATCCGGTTTTATTGACGTTTCGACCTCTCGGCTACTTACGGAAACATGAAGTACATCATCGGCATTGGCGGGTGAGTACTAGAGGATGAATGGCTAAGCTAAGCTAAGCTAACCAACCTTGAAGGCCTTGTAAGGCCGTCACACGTGGGGAAGGCGGTCATTACATCCGGTATGGCTTTTTGATCGAACCGTAACGTTATAACATTTCGATTGCCACTCATTGGGTTCTCTAAATATTAAACTAACCATGTGGTAATTTATGAATAATAGCTAACGTTGTAAGCATGTAATATAGCCGATTACACCATGCACCCGGCAGCCGTGATATTACACATTAAAATGCATTAGGTGAGTGATTAACGATCAAATATGGCTGCCTATTACCTTAAAATGATCCTGCAACCCATGCCCTAGTTTATATCAACCACACTTCATTCATTTTAATTCCCTTTCTTCCCCTGTAGTGTAACCAATGGAGGGAAAACCACCCTCACCAACAGACTGATCAAGAACCTGCCCAACTGTTGCGTGGTACATCAGGATGACTTCTTCAAGGTGAGCCACATGCATATCTTCGTATCTTTGAATTTTGGATGTAGTTCACCAAAGAGACTGCTCTGGGTAGCAGTTTGAGATAGTGTGTGTATTTAAAAAAAGCAAACAAAAAAACGCTATCAGAGCCTTCCATATAGCAGAGTGTAGCATTAGTGGAATGTACCTGGGTACATCTCATCAATGTATGTTTCAGCCCCAAGATCAGATTGAAGTTGGTGAAGATGGCTTTAAGCAGTACGATGGTAAGCCTGGGTTTTTATGAAGGGCTTTGTGTGTGGGTGTCTGTGTGCTTTTGTGTTTTGTGTGTATGACTCAACCTTAATGTTGTTTCATTCCTAACGTGCATGCAATGCAACGAAATCTGGGAGTTTGAACATGTGTTTCTCACTTGTTTTCTTTTTTGCAACTTTCTGCACACTTCTATTTTTTTTTCTTCCTTCTCCCCCTCTGCCATCTCTTCAGTCATCACTGCTCTGGACATGGAGGCTATGATGAGTACCATCTACGCGTGGCTGGAGAACCCGGTGAAGTTTGAGAAGTCTCATGGCGTTAATAACACCCTGGATTCTGAGATCGTGCCAAAGTCTGACCGCAAGGAGGATGAGGAGACTCACATCCTTATTGTGGAGGGCTTCTTGCTTTACACCTACGAGTAAGAACCTGTGCTTAGCTACATGTGAGTTAAGTGCTTGTTCTCGAAGTCAAATGACACCAATTCCTCTCTACCTGTTGCAGACCTTTGATCGACGTGCTGAACCAACGCTACTTTATTTCCATCCCATATGAAGAATGCAAAAAGAGGAGGTGGTAAGTGCTCTAGTGTTCTTCACATGTTTTTGCCATGCAGGCAGCTGTAGCTTGATCTTTTTTAACTGGTCTTGTGTCATTCTGCAGCTCAAGAAACTACCTGGTACCAGACCCACCTGGCCTTTTTGATGGCCACGTCTGGCCCATGTACCTGAAACATAAGAACATCATGGAGGCATCAGCTGTTGATGTTGGTAAGTTGATTTTGTTTTTTATTAATGTAAATGTTGTAACCATGTGTGGTGCTTCGTCACATAAACGCTGACCACACTGATTAAATGTGTGTATCCTCTTACAGTGCAGCTGGATGGAACCAAGTCAAAGGAGGCGCTGTTCAACTTTGTCTATGGCGACATCCTGAATAACATCCAGAAGTCTCTCTAACAAAAGTATTAAAATCCTCTAAATATATAGCAACAGAAAAAAAATTTATATGTAAACTTCCGTTACTGATTTTATGTACTTTCTGTATTACAGATCATCTGATTGGCTAAAAGGATCATATAATCAATCTGCAAGCTGAAGACCGCCTTGCCTTAAGTTTCCACCTGGCAGCTCATTTATCAGAGTGCTATGTTTTTTTTGTTTTGTTTTGTTTTTTTGTTATTTTGTAAATGTTTACCTTTCAGCATATGATGCTGGCATGATTTTATATCGATCGTATTTATTGCTTTGATACGGACTACACTCCAAAGAGAATTGATGGATTTGTTAACAGGATTGTTGCACTCAAGTTGCGTATGTCAATAAATGATCCTCCTGCCAATTACACCGTGTACTGATTATTTTTAGAACACGACACTCCCACTTCAGCTGTTGCAAAATGGAACTTTGTGAATTCTGAAGTCTTTACCTTTAAATTGGTTATTTAAAATATACACCAGGAACATTGTGTAGCTGCTTAGATGGGCACATTTAGCTTTCTCTATCTTCCTCCCAGGCAACAGTTGGTGCAAACGATAAGAGGGACTCGCCTCGTGAGTTCAGCTTTTGAGTACAGGGCTTATCCAAATTCACACACATTTGGACTCTTCTTTCATACAGATTAAACTCAATTACATAACTTTGAAGTTTTACTGATTAAATGGGTTCATGTAACAGATCGCATGAATAAATGGCTGAAAACGGTAGTCTCATTTAGGAAAAAACATGCAGTGTCAGATTCGACCATGGTGTAAAGCACACAGATCGTGTTTTTGATCATATGCTATAGTTTATTTCTTAAGCACATTAGTGAGCGGAGGTTGTTTTAGAAGTATTTTTGATTATTAAAAAATATATGCACTATACACAACAGTCACTAAAGCACTATGCATTTTTTACTTATGTCCTACTAAAATCTTAAACATCTACGGTGTTTAACAAATGTATTAACCACCTGTCGTAAAAAGAAAAATCTTAGAAATTAAATATTTTAGAAATGTAAATACCAGTAATGTTATTTATAAGGAAAGCAAACTGAATGTATCTTGTCATATCCAAATTTGAGGCAACACATTGGACGCCTCATAGAAAAACTGGTAATTGCCAATACTGTTAATTCAGATGCTCCATAAACCTTACACTTGATGATGGGTAATTGGGCCCATTCGCTCAAGTTTTTATAGTCTTATCCTATAAACAAACTTCAGTTTTCGCCAATGTTTAGTAAATGGTGGAAATTTGATGTTATTTTCCAGCTTTTATAGATGTGTCACGATTATATTATAAAAATCCAACAAAGAATAAAAACCCATGACTGAGTTTAAACAAGTAGTGGTAATTACACATTTACAGAAACATCGACCTTCAAATACAGACCCCTACAGACTGTTAGCTACGTTTAAAGATTTCGAATGATACCTATTTAATGTGCTCTTTGAATAATAAAAATAGCAATAATAGAAATTGTGTAGCCGTATATAGACTTAATCCACATCTTTCTATGTAATTTTTTTGAAGCAAAAAAAGATGTTCCGTAAAAGTCTCAGAAAGTTTTCCCTTTGAAAATTGAAAAGGAAAAACTAGAGAGAAATGATATGAATCATTTCCCTAATGTTTGATAAACAGGCCTGTATAATGTGCACGAGTCAGTATAGAGTGATGTACTTTTATTACAGCTGATGAAATCTAATTCAGCAGAAGAACTATCTGAGCCACGGGTGTGTCCTCTGGGCCCCTCTGAGTCACTCCACACGTTATGTAATGTGGCTGAAGGAATGTATGGAGGCATTAAGTAGGTCAGAGAAATGTGAGAAGTGCTTTTTTTTCTCTTTGTCAGTGTCGAGTCGTCGTCTCATCGTTTGCAGTTATTGTGCAGAAAGCTCCTTTTCAATATGCTTTGGATTGGTTAAAAAATATGAATCATTGTACAAGAGGAGCCGTTTACCCTGATGTTAAACTAACCTGCCTTTTAAAACAAACTGAATTATATTTTTAGATCTGTCGTCATAAATCTTTTCCCTTTAGTAGTCACTGTTTCCCCAGTGTCCAGTGTGTTATTGTGGAATGAAACAGACATGTTGATATTATACTACAAGCGTGCATGAAGGCCCGAGAGCATGGTACAAAGCAGCTTTTATGGTTTTTTGAGGTTAAGAAGCAGCTGCACAGAACAACCCCAGATGAGGTGAATTAGGCTCTTACAAGCTGTATGTTAGATTTTGTTATCAGATGTCATGTTTTATTGTTGTATTTATTGCCGTTGATGGCCTCCATACACTCTTCAGTCTGCTTAAACGTCCCCTCATTTTGGTTTTGATTGTTTTTAATTTTTTTTCAGCCAAAAGCTTCATACATTCATTTAGAATATTTGTTTTATGCCATTTACACTTCAAAAATATTCTTTGCTTCCATTCTTTCTCCTACTAGAAGATCAGTGCATTCAAACCAGTATGTTCAAATGTTCTGAGGGGGGCAATGAGGGGTCAGAGAGAGAGAGAGCAGGAGAGATAGTGAGTAGGAGATCTTATTACAATCCTACCCATCTTGGGAATTTCCTGGTTTCATGCAGGACAAAAACCATTATAATTCATCCCATCCATTTACAATGCAATTCCTTAGCTTGGACCAAACTTTCTGAGGCAGGAAGTCTGACATTGTGTGCAAAGTCACAGGCAGAGATATCAGTGTTTGAAAATTCTCTGTGTGAGAGTCTCGCTCTGAATGTACTCTGTGTACTAATATCCTCAAATGGGTCAGCCTGGCATGAAATAATGCCAAGAATCATTTCATAGATGGTGTCAATTTCCTCAAGAAGTAGCAAACCTGTTTTAGAATGGGTGTAAGCGAGTCAGTCTAGACCTGGCTGTGGGAGATAAGCAGTTACATAACTCTTGATTGCTGCGGGCAGGGCCTGCCTGGGAAAAAATGAGACGTTTTCTCAAATCTGAACTGAGGCATGGTGGCATTTACATTTCCACGGCTTTCCTCACTTTACAAAACAAAGTGACTGGCAAGTCAAGGGCAACCAAAAACTAACAAGCTCTCCTGGTGCAGAGTTGGACCCTCCTTTGCCTTCAGAAGTGAAGTTTGTAGCTGATTTACTGTTATACTTCTTTTTCTTTAAGTGCAACATCTCAGGTCTAAATGATTTGCAACAGAGGTGACTATTTATGGGTGACAAAATTTTAAATAAAAACTAAATGTGGAGAAAAAATTGTCTGAAATTTTGACACACAAATTCAGTTGAAGGACTTTTGTGCTTATCTTGGTCCAGGACACTCTCACAAAAGAGATTCTTACTCTCAGGAAATTCATCTCCCATTTTATGTTATACATTGTTGCAATAATATGAAGTACATCTACACTTACTGGCCATTTCATTAGGTACACCTTACTAGTACTGGGTTTAACCCACTTTTACCTTCAGAACTGCCTTAATTCTTCAGGGAGCATATTCTAGAAGGAGATGGAAACATTCCTCAGAGATTTTGGTCCATAATGGCATGATAGCATCACACAATTGCTTCAGATTTGATGTGCTGTGCATTCACAGATGATCTTGTGCTTGGCTCTAACAAGTAGCCATTCTCCTCTGACATCAAAAATGCATTTTCACCCATAGACCTGACCCTCACTGGATATTTTCTCCTTTGCTTACCAATCTCTGTAAACTTTAGAGATGATCATGTGGGGAAATCCCAGCAGATCAGCAGGATATAAATCACTCAGACCAGCCCATCTGGCACCAACAGTTCGTCTTGACCATGTCTACATGCCTAAATCCACTGAGTTGCTGCCGTGTGATTGGCTGAACAGGTGTTGCAAAGTGAAGTGGCCAGTGAATCTATTACTACAGTTGCAGTGAACTCCGCGTATTCAGATACAGCGCTAATAGAAAGGCTGTGTGAGGAGAGAGGACACCATCTTCTGACACTCATACTGCCGTTGGACTGCAACACACCCTGAAGTTTTCCAAACCACACAAGCCACCGCACAAAAGGTTATGAGGGTTGCAGTACTGGTTCTTGCTGGATTTTGTTTGTGCGTGTGAGTGTGTAAGTTTTTGTATGCCTGCTTTTCTGTCTGGGTGTGTGTGCGTCTTCTGCACCCGTCACTTCCTCTGTCTTCTTACGCACCTCTCCAAAATGCATATCAAAAGCAGAGGAAGCAGCAGACGTCTGTGGTCGACTCAAATAGAGCATATAAACAACCCTATAAATCCTCCCTTCAGACCTCTAACTTCAGGTTTGTATTATCACATCTCCACCTCACACAGGTCAGACAGGACACAGCCGTCCAACCGCTAACCACCCTGGCAGAAGAGGTGACTGTAGCTCTGCGGCTGCCTGTCTCAAAACTATCTCTTTGTCTCTCTCGCAGCGTTGTTGCTCTATTCCCAACCAAAGAAAACAACAAGAACAGGGCACAGTCATTTAATCAAATCACCCTTTCCCACCACAGCTTCACTCTTTAAAGCCTTATTTTTGGCCTACCAGTTGTTTCTATATTTACCTCTTTTACTGCAGTCTGCGAGGAGCCCGTGGAACCAGCCATTTGTGCCATAAACCCTTTTAGTGGCATTTGGGATTGTTGCAAGCATTTGTTTTGAAAATGTGACCAGCGTGGCAGCGAGCTGCTGCTGCAAGGTTCAAGTTGCACCTGAAGGCTTGAAGTGAAAACATCTACTGTGGTTCAACAACTATGTCTGTGTTTACACTGAGTAGAACTAACCTTGGAAGAAATTATACCACAGTGCAGACACAACAAGCCACCCGTTAACCCCAGCGTTGCATTAGGTACCCAAACTGTAGACGCTGTACTGCTGTTTCTACAGCAGATAGAAGTAGTATTTACTAAAAGCAATAATAATCTACTAACAAAATGTAAAAATGCTATATAAATGCAGGAAATTTTGTAAAGTGATGCCCACGTCTTAGTAAATACAGCTGAAAGCTGGATGTGTAGGCTACAGTACAGTCATTTTCCTTTAGCAAGTAGAAAATGTGAAAGTCCAAATCATTAATTTAGAGTTATTATAATGGCTAGTTCTGCTCTGTAGTGTTTAGACTTGTTGTTAATGCGTGCCGTGCTTTCCAGTGTTTGTGTGGCCAAGAACAGTGTTGAGGGTTAGCCAGCTATGAGCGGCCACGACTGAAACTCCCACGGTGGTTAATCAGGACCAGCCTGGGTCCACCTTCAGGGTGTTGGTGGGAATGTCAAATATTATGGCAGCATTCCCATAACCATGCTGCAACTTCAAGGGGAAATTTATTATAGTATAGAAGTTCAGTGAATCCACTCAGTTTGTTTTTTGTTTTTTACTGGAATGAAGGTGCACAGGCAAAATGGCCAGCTTTGCGCTGGCTGTAATTAATTTTTGGATTTTTACAACTGAAACATAAAAAACCCCAAAGTTAGAATTCTCCAATAGCTCCACACCACCGTGTCAGCTGATTTTACTCATTTGGCATATGAAGCAATAATGTATCATATTATAGGTACGCTTAAAGGTAGATGCTACCATATTGCTTTTGCATGTTAATGTCTGTTTTGGTAAACATTAATAAAATCTACAGTCATGAGGCAAAAAGTTTCCACAGTCCTGTGAAAAACAAAGCACTCGCCATGACTGAGTAGCTTAGAGGCACTTTTAGCAGTATTAACTTAAAGTAATGGTGTCCTGTATGACTTCACCAGTCTCTTACATCTCTTACAAAGTTGCTTCAATTCATTGAGGCCTGTTATTATTAGTTATGCACGCCTCTCTCAGAGTCCCAACACAGTATTTAGGTCTGGACTTATCTTTTTTAGCCATTCTGTTGTAGATTCGCTGCCGATATCATAGCTCTGCTGCATGACCCGGTTTCAGCCAAACGTCAGCTGTCACACAGGTGGTCTAACATTTGACTTTAGAATACTTTGTTATTAACTCAGTGATTGCAAGGTTCTCCGTGGATTCAAAACAAGCCTAACCACCACTTGCATTTCTGTGTTTGACAGCTGGTATGAGGTGTTTGTGCTGATGTGCTGTGAGTGGTTTTTGCTAAACGTGGTGCTGTACATTATGGCTAAACATCTCTGCTTTGGTCTCATCTGTCCAAAGGACATTATTCCAGACGTCTTGTGGTTTGTTTACATGCAAACCTAAGATGTGCTGCCGCTCCAGACCAGTAAACATCAAAAACATCTGCACTTATAGAGGTGCTCACACTTGCTGATGATGAGTTCATCAAGTGCATATAATTAGCAGCACATAGCTGATATTTTCCCCCTTCTTCCTGTGGAGGTAGAAAGGGCATATTCGTTTTTGACAGGATTACACAGAATCTCACGAAAGCTTCCTTTTTCACATGCAAGTTAAGCTTTTCATGTTTCATATCCCTAAACACAGCAAGCCTCTCACTGGTAAAATCCCAGCAGTGAAACTTTCACAAAGAGGAACAGCCGACTGCTGTGTCAAACACAGTGATCGACACTTTCATTATGTAACGCTCCAGTAGGTTCTGTTTATTTTATGATGTTTTATCAGCTCATCGCATATAAAATCGTCACCGGCAAGCCAGCGGTCAGCCAAGACAGTCATATAAAGTTTGTGGACTAAGATGAAGGACATCTTGCTCTGGCTGAGTTGAGTAAACCATAGCATAGAAACAAAACACTTTATAAAATTATCACTGAGTTATGACATTTTCTTCCTTCCCATCAAAGCATAAAGTTGAAATATGTTTGAAAATTACTGTTTTGGAAAGATGCGGTGGTTACATAGTAAACTGTTGTGCTTAAAATCTGCACTGTACCATCTGTTGAGTCACAGAAACCTAATTACTAATCTTCTCCGTGCCCACTTATCCAGACTTGCGTATGTAGAGTTATATAAGACACGGCTGAGAAGGGAAAGTAACCTCACTCACTGTCACTTTGGTCAAAAACACCACAGGGAGATATATTTTCCAGAAACATGGGTCCAGCTTCTCACGTGGTAGTCAGCGTGCATGAACATTACCAGGCGAACCAAATGGTAAAAGCTGAAGAAGACAATATTATGAAGCAACCATGGCCAGTGTGGGCCCACGGACCATATCCTGTTGTGGTGGAGCTGGGAGAGGCTTGGTGCTGCCAGGCTGGAGCAAACCACAGCCTCCCACTCCTCATCCGTCTGAATCACTGTTTACTTAGACAGGAAGGCTGCACGCTACAGCATCATCTGCTGTTGCTCCAGTCTGTGCTTGCGGCTTTGTGAAGGAGGGGGGGTATGTTTTCCCTGACGGCCAAGTTTCTAAAAGCAGAGACAAGTTTAAACCAAATGCCCGCAGGCAACAGAGCTCAGCCTCAGAAATCACTGCTCCTCTTTAGCTGTCTACCTCTGGATCCTTCTCCTTCTGGAGAACAGAGCCTCATTCAATCAAAGTATTAACTACTCAAGAGCAAATCCGGATACAGGTTCACTTTGTCAAATTTTATGAGGCCAAAGTAGGAAAATAAAACCACTCAGTAGGTTGGGATAAAAGTCACTTTTAAGTGGATAAAAAAATATTAATAAATCAAACAAAAACCTTTTGATGGAACACACAAGTTCAGGAAGTGTTTTGTATGTGGAGGCTTTAGTTATTTGCAAAATCATTATTACCTTTTGCCTTGTAACAGTTATTTTTTTCATTTCAACAGACCCTTTAGTCTGAAATTTAATCAAATAAGATCAACAAAAAATAAACGCACAATAAAACGCACGGGGAACCTTAAAAAGGTGCACCATTAACCAGAACTACTGGTATTTCCTGCTTTATTGAATAATTATCTCATCTAAAAGAGTTCTCTTCTTGTTTACACAAAGAGGAGATTTTTTTTCTCCTCTAGTAAACCTCTGACATTCTTTTATAATAAATCACAATCCCGAACATAACCTCTCTCCTTTTTTTGGGTCTTTGCATGACCCATTTTCAGAAAAATGCAGAAAAACACCAACAATTAGTGTTGTAAAAAGGCATCCATATACTGAGCCACTGTATTTACAAAAAATGTCAAACAAAACTCAAAGTCAAGGTACTGAAAGTGATATTCAGACTGTGGTTTCCACAGTACTTCAGTTCATCGGTGTGGAACCGGAGTGCCCCTCTCTCCTAAGTCTGGACCCCACGATGCTTGCCACGCTGCGGTTCACCCCCGGCCAAGAAGGACAGGGCGGGGGTGAACAGAGTGATGTTGTTTTTGACTCCGTTTCCTGCTGTAGTAGTGAGTATAAAATTAGAGTTTTATGCGAAGTGGAAGGAGGTGGGAGAGACTCATGGTCGTGTTGGGAGAGAGAGGAATGTAACCTACTTTGCTGTCAACAAACCCCTGTTGTGTGTGCCTCGTACGTGACAATAGTAAAATTAATGTGAACAGAGACTATGTTTGTCCGTCTCGTGTTTACCAGTTCAGCGACAATTTAAGGTTTATGTGGGGACTGTTGAGGCTGTCTTAGAAACCAGCGAGGACCAGAGTCAGTAAACAAAAATCAGTCCTGCTGTTCGCCTCTATATGAAAGTTACTTGCAGTCAGAAATTGTCACCTGCCAGCACGATAAAACCCAGCCTAGGATGAGGTTTTTAAAATATAAATTTACAGATTAAAATTTTCAGCTGTGTGTGGCGTAAGAAAGTGAGTTTTCATTCAAACCACAGAATATCCAGACATCTAAAAAAAGGAGAGAAAGTATTCATGGATCATTCACTTTGCAGGGGTGTGTCCCACATGTGGCCCATCGTCACAGAGCCAGATCTGAGTAAATTAACTGTTACTCTGCTGACACCTGGTGGACTTAGATGCTTAGTACAACTCATATAAGGTAAGTAATTGTTCTTTTGTCTGTGAAATGTCCCACATATAGAAATGCGTGAGAAGAAAAAGAAATTTTGTCTTCTATTTATGGATATAAGAAGCTGGGAAAATTGCACAATACACTTACCAGACACTTTATCAGGTACACATGAACAACCACTCATTAGTGCAAATATCTAATCAGCCAATCACATGGCAACTCAATGTATTTAGCTGTACAGATACTGTTAAGATGACAAAGTTGATTAAGTTCAAACTGAGCATCAGAATTCGGAAGAAAGGTGATTTAAGTGACTTTGAATGTGGTGTGGTTGTGGGTGCTGGACAGGGTGATCTGTATTTCAGAAACTGGCGATATTCTCTGATTTTCCCACACAACCATCTCTAGGGTTTACAGGGAAGGCTCAGAAAAGGAAAGTATTCAGTGAGCGGCAGTTCTCTGGGTGAAAATGTCTTGATTGCAGAGTGGAGAGGATAATGGCCAGACTGCTTTGAGCGAATAGGAAGGCAAAGGTAATTCATTACAACAAAGTATGGAGAAGAGCATCTCTGAATGGACAGACCGAAGCAGATGGGCAGCAGCAGCAGAAGATCACACCAGGAAAACATTGCCTGGTCCATTGAGACTGCATTTCTGCTGCAACCATCAGTAAGGTCAGAGGCGACGTAAACAACATGAAAGCATGGATCTATCCTGCTTTGTCCCTGGATGATTGAGCATGCATCAAGATATCCAGCTGTGTGTTAACAGCCTACCAATCTTCGTAAGACTGCCTCCAGCAGCATAACGCACCATGTCACATAACTCAGATCATCTCAGACTGCTTTCTCGAACATGACGATGAGTTCACTGTACTCAGATGGCCTCCACAGTCACCAGATCTCAGTCCAATAGAGCAGCTTTGGGATGTAGTGGAATGTGAGATTCACATCATGAATGTGTACCTGACAAATATGCGTGATCCCATCAAAACCAAAATTTCTGAGGAACGTTTCCAGCACCTTCTTGAATCTGTGCCATGAAGAATTAAATGACAAAAGGGTGTATCTAATAAAGTGGCCGGTGAGTGTATCTATGCAGCCCAAAATGTAACCTGCCCAGATATTTACCAGAAAGAAATATTCTTAAGATTAAAAACCTATAAGCAGAAGATCCTACTTTGTTCTAATCCAAAAAACTGAGTTTGCATATGCGTACTTTTTTAAACTTCAGTACAGTTTCAAACCATCTCCCAGCATCAGGAGGATGACCCACAGTGCCCCACACAAACACGCTCTTTGCACCACTTTTAGTTTGCTTTGACCTGCTCACCCTAAATTTTTCCACACATAGACAGCTGAGATGTAAAGAATACAGAATACAAAAGAACACAGCAATAAGACAGTATACTATAAACCAGTCTGTTTTTTTATTAATAGTACAAATACTGAGGTTTCAGGAACAACTAGTGCATAGAAGCCTCTCGAAAGGTCTGCTAAACAAATTTACAGACGCTGATTATTGTGATGGCAAAGTTTGATACATTTTTATTCATCCACCATCATAAATTAGCTATACATCATCTGAACGGCAGAAATACAGTCAGTCAAATTTAGTGCAGACCTATGTGACTTTAAACAGCATGTCTTGTTTTATAACATTCAACACTAAGAGGGTCCAGGAACAACATATTAATACTTCAACAAATGACACCAAGCGCACTGATTATCCCAGGCTGTGGTCTGATGGCTACGTGAGTATCTAAGTCATTTTCAACAATTCTGTTTGAAGAAGTGCACAAATTGGTGTGCCATCAGACACTGATAGTGGGAAGTACCAGCATTTGATGATTTAGTTAATGTCTTTGGTTTGTGGTCTTCTTGGCAATGTAATCTGGGGTCAATCAAACCAGAGGTTTTGCAAGTTTTAGTCCATGTACTTAGAACTACTTAATAAGAGAAACATTTTCCAAAGCATCTTTCGGTTTCAAGATGGTTAAACAGACTTTTTCTTTACGTTTTTTTCCACTTCTTTCAATGACAACCGTTTCAGATTATTCAAATAGAAAAATGACATCTTGTTCCAATTTTGCTTCCTTATGAAATGGATCTAAAGATGGTGAGTGCTGCCATAGAAATGAAGAAACAAGGTGCCAGAGAGTTGCAACTCCAAAACTCAAGCAAGTTCCAGTTATTGTTACCAAAAACGTCTTTGAAGCCAATCTCAGCGTATAACGACTGCAGAAACAGCCATTAAGATAACAGGTGGTAAACTCTGTCTGTACCACACAAACCTGCCTGCAACAGGAATAACATACGTTTAAAACAATCATGCTTCAAACCAATCAATATTTCAAAGAAAATTTATATCAGTGAGCTCTGCATTAACATTTAACAATAATTTAAAGTAGAATTTGATATTAACTGTCATGGATTACATGTATCAAGCATGTTTCAAGTTGATGTTCATATAATATTTCTCCATTTCATTTGATCTTATAATTTTAAACTTGTGCACTTTGGAAAATGGCTAGCAGTAACGTGCTGTATAATGAATAAGAAATGTAATAAATAGACTAAAACATGCAAACCCCCGCCCCCCTCCCCAGTATTGTCTTTTAATACAGCAGACGCACTTGGGGATCCTACGTTCTTTTAGCAGGTTTGGCGATGAGCTGCCTTTCTCTCTCCAGTTCCTTCTCCCGTTGCTGCTCCTTCTCCAACGCCTCCTTCTGCTTTTGTTGCTGCAGCTTCAAAGCTCTTTTCTGAGAGGACACAACATGCAGGGCTTTGATTAATTTGCCTCCATTCAGTATTTTGCCCTCATCTTAAGAGCACGGCCTCCAGTGCCGTCTAAGATAATAGTACCTTTAGTTTAGTTGTCTTTTCATGGAGCATAATCATCTCTTTCCTTATGTTCACCAGTTTATTGTGGTACATCTTCGCCTCTGTAAACTAAGGAGAAAGGCCTTGCTTACAAATCCCTTCTGTAGGCTGATATAGAGTGCACAAATGAATTCAGTTCACACATACCAGGGAATTGAGGTCCAATAAGGCATTACATTCTCTGAACTTTGTGACTTCTTGGTCCAGTGTGTCCAACAGCACAAGCTGATTTTGTCTGAAAAACAAGAAAATAAAGTGATCATATAGATGAAAAACATCCCATTTAAAAGTGTCCACAAGCTTGTGTTTGTTTTTCATGACACATGATCTCACTGCCAGCATCAGAGGAACTGGTCAAACCAACTGTGCTGTGTTTACTGTAGGTTAGTGTCTGTGTGTTTTAGGGAGTTGTCTGTGCAAAAGGCAACTGGAAATGACAAAAGCCAGATTCTCCAAGCAGCTTTTTAGTCCAGGTTCATTGAGTGCTTCTTATTAATGCAAATAGTTCAGTGATTCCTGACAAGCAAAAACCTCTTGGACATTATTCAGATCCACCAATGTGCGCATTTACCTGACTGGACTCAGAACAATTGCAAGAGCAAGGGCAATCTCATCCCTGATTGCAACCTTTGGCACAGACTTGCCCTGACATGTCATTTGATTACCAGATCCTGATCTGGAATGCTCTTCTGTATTTACAGTTCCCCCACTGAAGCAGGCTGGACAAGAACATGCCGAAAACTGGTGAAACTGCAGTAAACGGAGCGAAACGGAGGGAAACTTGCTGCTGACTGAAGCTACTTTCTGCTTCTCTCTTATTCACAAGGGTTTGCCAAAGCAGGTACCTCTGAATGCTTGATTTGGTAATTGATTATTATTTTTTTAGGCAAATGTGTGAACCCTAACATGATGTCAAGCCCAAGAGTGCGTCCTGAAACAATGACACACGTGAATACTCACGTGAGCTCCTGGAGGGCTCTCTTAGAGTTCTGCAGATCTGGTAGGTAGTGAGTGAGGAATCCCTCTGTGAGTTTGTCCACTGCTTTGTTATCCACATACACGTTTTCCACCAGGGCTGAGCCATCCAGATGCAATGATTCTTGCTGGACCGACTGTAGATCTGTGAAATATTTATGAAAGAAAAACAATGTGTGAAGTGCAGAGCTAAAATTATATCAATACATTAGCTAAGTATTTTCCCCTTTGTTTTTTATCTGATAATGTCACAAAGACCATAAGTCAAGCTTAGCGTGATATCCGTTAAATGTAACGGGCTACCTTTTACGTCTTTTATTCTAATTACTGAGATGTTAGCTTTCTTTGTTGTGAGTGTGACCTGGATTAGCTGATGTTTAAATGTCATAAATACAAGCTGAAAGTTTTGCTGTAGACAGTGGAAAATCATTTCCTCATTCTATAAACATGTGCATTTCAGCTAATTGCTGGACCATCAACAGGGTTTAGTTGTGTGCAGCAGTGACAGTTTAATTTAATTATCAAAATTGTATGTATGTATGTATGTATGTATGTATGTATGTATGTATGTATGTATGTATGTTCTTTACTCTTTGAACCTCAAGACCAGACCAGAAGTGCCCAATTGATTTCCCCAAGGTGCCACACGAGAAACCATGAATGCTGTGGACGGCCGTACCAACAAGCTTCTAAAGACATAAAGTTACCATTAAGCAGAATGGAGTTCAGCTTTTTGGTGTGGCCCTAATATAAGCTAAATGAAATTCACCTGAAAAATCACATCATCCATACTTCACTTTGATTTTATGGATAATATGAATAACAGGTTTTCACAACTGTCCCGTTAAAGCCTCCATTATTCTATTTTTGTTTTAAAAAATGTTTTTAAAATGGCATTAGAAAGGTTAGATTAGAAAGGTGTTTGAACTACAGTTGCAGAGCTGGTTGTGTAGGGGTTACATTAAAATTTACTGTGAAGAACCACACACTTTGCCTAATGTGAGAGAACTGCGTTAGTCTGTTTTTAGGCACTTATGTGTTTTCAGTTAAGGTGAATATATTACACATACTAAGTTTTGGTCCTAACTGCAGCTGAATTGTAATTGAAGTCTAATTACAGTGCCTCTAGTATGACATGTGCATTGCAGAACAGAACCAAAGACATTCTTCTTTTAGGACAAATATTACCCTCTCATATATATATATATATATATATATATATATATATATATATATATATAATTTCTAAAGTCTGTCAGTCCTTTAAAACCATAAATATATGCAGTCAAACCTCTGGGGCAACAACCCCCACATTCCACATTGTGCTCTTGGTGCAATACGTGTATGAAAATTCCCAAGGAGAGGTGCAGACGGACAGAGTTTTCCCCATTTGTTGACAGTTTCTGTTTTGGTGGAGTGGCTTTGTGAAACTTCTCACATTTCTATAACACTGCTGAGGTCGTGTGAATGTATTTGTCATACTGTGTGGATCTATAGTTGTGACCTATATAAACCGTGACTACGTTATGCGTAAAAAAATGCAGAAATACTGGTAACTCCACAAACCTTTCTTTCAGCTGTAGATAAAAACCATTTACAACTACTTGAGGATGTCTGAGCTGCCATGTCAGGGCTTGCAGTTAAAGCCAACCGCAAATTCAAGTGTAGGCAGCAGAGGTTTAAACACACACACACACACACACACAGACACAAACACACACACACCTTCACTGTGAGGAAGTTCACTTTGGGACGAAGGTCCTTCATCTTCCATTCCTTCTACCTCCATATGCAACGATTCTACTGACCCAGTGCTTTTTTACCCTACAAAGAGGCACAGAAAAGGCAGAAAGTCGGGTTTTACTGTTTTATCTAGAGGCAAATATCAGCTGATCGAGCATCAGGTATGTAAACGTTGTGAAGAACTAGCTAGCTTGCTCAGCTGCTCCATAATGAGCACAGCGTGACCCACGAGAGGCAGAGCAGCGGCTCGGCAGTCTGTAAACATCAGTCAGCAGCTTACCTGGTTTAATCGGCATGGATCAGTAACTGTAGCCGTGATTAGTACGGCTATGTTTGCAACAAAAAAGAAGAAAACAGAGCGGAAATATTTTGGATTTGTCACTTCGTCTTAAAAGAAAAAAAACGTCATGTGATCTGTGTAATCACGTGACTGTGCCTGTGAAACCAAACTTGCTGCTGGGAACGTGACAACAGCAGTACAGAGGTAGTTCCCTTCCTCGACTCTGGTGGTTCAACCACTTTTAACATGACTGTTTTTAACGTGGGAACGAAATAAGTTTGAACAGTCTGAGGGAACAGTTAGTGGTAAGTCCCGCTCATGTTTCGTCACAGTCTTCCGCGCTGTGCTGACTGTGTGAGAGTCACAAGCCGACACACAGGGTAGCTAACATTTACTAGCTAGCTTGCTACTGTTTAGCCAATACTGTTTTTAGGGGGACTGTTGAACTCAAAGTTCATCGGCTCACGTGGAAAAGTAAGCGACTTGAGGTCGTATATTTGAAACGTAAGTTCAGCATTTTGTCAGTCGTGTAAATAGCTCTTTTGAAACCCCGCTGTAGAAATCGATGAGCTGTGCGGACGTGAATGGATGCTTTCTGTGTGTTTTTGATATCATTTTCGCTTCTTTTTGTTATCCTCCAGTTGCTGAGATGGAGTAGACGTACAATCCCACCGTCGAGCACCCGCTAGAAAAGCGTGAATGATTACCCCAGAGAACAGCAGCCTACAGAGAGAGCTCACCCTTATCGGTATCAAAGATGTCAGGTGGGAGCCTGTTCGGCAAGGTGCGGTCCGCCTTCAGGAGGGAGCGAAGCGACTGGGACCTGAGCGACACGGCACCTTTTGATTTTTCGGACGAGCTGGCGGACGATGAGGCGCCCAGATTCAACAAGCTGAAGGTCGTGGTGTCTGGAGAGATGTCGGACTATTCCGCCGGAGCTTCGTCCAACGGTTTGGCCGTGAACACGCTGGTGGCGGATGATGATGACTCCCTGCTGGACTCGTCTTCCAGCCTGGGCAGCCCGGGGCTAAACATGGATCCTTGTGACAACTGCACTAGAAAGCGGGAGGCCATCAAACACAGGAGGGTGATGAAGAGGCTTGGCATTGCAGCTTTGCTGTATTTTCTTTTTATGACGGGTGAAATTATAGGTAAGAGATGGACCTTTGTCACTGTGTGGTTAATCACAAGAAAAAACTTAATAACAGATCTATGAACGATATGAGCGGAATGAGATGTCAGTAGCAATAAAAGGCTTCCATGTAAGGCCAGCTTTCTTAAAACAAAAACACCATAAAGCATGAAGATTAGGAAAGTGTGAGCCAGTAGATTTCATTCACATGTCTCAAAGTTTCAGAGTCAGAAAAGTGGCAGCATTTGCTTCATTGGTGTTTGTCAGGATTGTCAGCTGTATGGCAGGATTGCAGGCAGCCTGATGATGACTGATTGTACATGTCAAACATTAATTTCAGGCATGGGTTAAAACCTGTCCTGTTTATTTCTTGATGCCAGCCATCTAATAGATTAGTGATTTTACCTAGCCCCGGTTAAAAAATGATTATTCCAGAAAGAAAAAAGATGGTAGAAAAACACAAAATACAAGTAATGTTTAATCAAGTTTTTATCTGCAGTTCTTGTTTTGAACCCACATGAACTGAACTGGACTGGTCTTGTCTTCTTTACGTGTCAGTTGTCTCTAGTAAAACAGTACTTTTTAATGGTGTATTAGTTACACACAAATTGTTTAAATATATTTTGTTATTTCTGTTATGTTTTGCTTTTAGGTGGTTATGTGTCCAACAGTTTAGCCATCATGACCGATGCATTGCACATCTTAGCCGATGTTGTGGGTATTCTGTTTTCTATGCTGGCCCTCTTTCTCACGACTAAGCCACCAACCAAGAGATTCACTTTTGGACTCCATCGGCTAGGTATGTTCTCATTTTTGTTATAATTCCAGGTCTGCCTGGCCAATGAACTCCCTGAACTTTTTCTGTTTTAAAGATTAATTTCTTACAATTTAAGCCCAAAGAGACGTGCTGACAGATTTCTTTCAGAACACTACAGAAGCATTGTAGAAAAACTGAGAAGTACTGTAGAAATTGCACCTTTTATTTCTTTATTAAGATATCTCAGGGATTAGATGTGTAGTTAAACTTCTTTACACTGGCGGAAAGGGGACTTTAACTGGTCCGGCCCACTTAAGATCAACTTGGGCAGTATGTGCCCCATGGTGTAAAATCAGTTTGACATCCCTGCCTTACAGCATTAGAGATGCATAATTGTAAAAGCTCTGCCAGAAACTGATAAATGTCATGTTGACTCTATGAATGTTATCTGTTATGAATGTTTATCCTTTTGTTATAAACCACTGTTTCTATTTTATGGCAGTAGAGTTAAAGTAAATATATAAATGTCTTCATTACAAAACTCTTGTTGAAGTTGTTGAAGTGCAATCATTCATGGAAATGGCAACTACGTGAACTAAAAGACGTATTGTTTTCTAAGTTTTGGAGTCCTTACACAGCGGTTAGTGTGGTCACTCTGTTTGGATCTAAAGGGGGCCCCCGAATCCTAGATTAAGTTTCTCTATTTGTTTGTATTGACTGCCTTTTTCTTCTTCTCTAGCTGAAACTGTGTTAGACCTTTGAAGTATAATATCAGCTACGGGAGGCAATGTCTCTGAAAATAGTTTGATATTAGAGTGTTTTAGTTTATATTCAGCTAATGCTTTGTTTCCTCAGCTAATATTATTCCAGGAGAAGTGTTGTAAAGTTGCAGTCCATCATAATTTTTATTATCAGTTTATCTTAGAGTTATTTAGTTTACTAGGCAAGGCCTAGTTAACACATTCAATTTGCTCTGTTTTGTTTGACCAAAAGTCAGAAACGCCAAAAGTTTATCCTAGCTGGTTCCATTTGTGAAATGTGGAAATCTATGGTTATTGGAAGACATCTCCGAGGAATCTCTATGATAATAAAAGACCCAGCAGGGAACCTGACTTACAGTTTTCTTTCTTTTTGTATTTAAATGTAATGTAAACCAGGATAGGTCTGTTTTTTCTTTTGTTTTTTTCTTTTTGCTTTCTTTACTACATTAATTAATTAATTAATACACACCTCTTTGACACATGATTGCTTTGGTCTGCTACATTTTATCAGTTCAACACTTATAACTATGACAGCACATTTTTAAAACCACAAATTTCTTCATTCTTCTAAGATTTATGTCTTAAACAGCATACTCACTGGCTCTGATAAGACATGGTGAAATAATACAAAGCAAGACATGAGCTTAAGGTGGACTAGAAATAAACTAAAACACAGGGTATTTTAGTTTATATCTAGTTTGTCAGTAGACAAATAGAAGGGTTTTTCCTACATAGAAGAAAAAACCCTCTCTGAGCCGGGAAAACCCCACATGGTGGTGTCCACTTAAATTAAAATTAAACTTAAGGTTTACACTGGACCCTGTGTTTGAGCCATAAATACAAATTATATTTGGTCAGGAACAGCATATAACTTGGAAAACAAATGTTAGATCAGGCGGTGAAGGTGCAGTAAACTTTGTTTAACTTGCAGTAAAAATTAAACCTGACAGGAAGAAAATGCTCCGCAGTGGGCAGTGGAGTGAATGAACTGAGTTATAGTAACTGAGTAAGATCATTTCTGCTTTTTGGGGGGTAGTGTCATAGAATTGCTATATCATGATAGTGTCTTATTCTAAGTTCCCTGATAATACTTATTAACATTGAATAGAAATGCTAGATTAGATTGGATGGTCTAAAAAAAAAAAAAAGCCTTGATTTCCTAGACTGGTAGATAAAGATAAACTGGTTGTTTCTTCCTTTCTAGAGGTGGTAGCAGCAGTCCTCAGTGTGCTGCTCATCTATATACTGACTGCCATACTGCTCTATGAGGCAGTTCAGAGGACAGTAAAACAGGACTTCAGCATAGACGGCGATGCCATGCTCATCACTGCAGCTGTGGGGGTGGCTGTTAACATTATGTAAGTAACATTTGTTTCTATAGCAAAAACTTTAGAATAATTTTAGACTACCAGTAAAAGCGGAAGGCCTCAGTACTGTCTAACTGTGCGTCAAGCTGATCTTCAGTGTGTAATGTTTAACCACAGCTTGTGACTGCAAGTCTTTAAACCCCTGGTGGCAAAATGTACCATATGCAATGTAAATGACTCAATTACTTCTTGTTTGCTTCCCTGGCCATTACAGAATGGGCTTCTTGTTAAACCAAGGTGGTCACCTGCACTCACATAGCCACGGCCATGGCCACAGCCACGGTCCGTCTCCCGCCTCTGCTGGTGCTTCAAGTTCACAGTCGGCTCAGCAGCAGAAGCCACATGGCAGCCTCGCCGTAAGAGCTGCATTCATCCATGCTTTGGGCGATCTCCTCCAGAGTGTCGGAGTGCTCATAGCTGCTTACATTGTCCGGTTCAAGGTTTGTGTTTGTTTGTTTGCTTTTTTTAGCAGCTTATATTTATTTTTAATACTGCAGGTGTATTTGCTTTGCATAAATATCAGTTGAGAGGCACTTAATATAATTGATATCTTGAATGTTGTTCCACAGTATAAAGTGAAAAGGTTTTGTTTTATTATCTTACTCCGTGAGAATGTAAAAGAAGTGTTGATGTGTAAAATGGAAATGTAATTGAAGTTGTTAAACATGGGAATTTTGCCTTTTGGAAGTAGTAGTTATGGAGCTTTACAACAATGTAGGTCTAATGTATGATGAAGTGTATTTAATAAAATTTAAAAAAAAAAAGATTAATTGAGAAGATTCAGGAGGTTTGATGTAGCTTTCTGATTTCACAGCCGGAGTTAAAGTTGGCAGACCCCATCTGCACGTACATCTTCTCCATTCTGGTTCTTTTTACCACGTTACGCATCTTACGAGACACAGGAGTCATTGTGTTGGAGGGTAAGTCCCATCTCCTGTTGCATAATCCTGTCAGGGGATTCTGTTTAATTTAAACAGTACAGAGCAGGATGGACACACTAATTTGTTTGCTGACGTTTTTATCTTGCTGTGTCAGGTGTTCCCAGGCACCTGGACACTCAGCGAATCAGAGAGGACCTCCTTAAGCTGGAAGATGTCCAATCAGTCGATGAGCTGAACGTCTGGGCGTTGACGGCAGACAAGACTGCAGCACTGGTGCATCTCCAGCTGAGTGAGTGGCTGCAATAAGAAATGTGTAATGTGATTAAAAATAAAAACCACAATTTCATGACAGTGCAGAGCAGGTGATTTTTCATCTGGCTAAAGCTTTTGGGGGGATTTCAGTATGCAGGAAAAACCCTGTTCAATTTGGAATTGGCAAAACATGTTCTTGAATGTTACCTAGAAACTACTGAAACACTGGAAAACAGAACTTCTATTCACATAAAAAACAATTGTCATTGTTAAGAGACAAATAATGAGCACATTTTCTTTAGTCGTGTACAACTATTCTTGATTTACAATGGATGTAATACACTCACTGGCCAGTTCATTAGGTACACTTTGCCAGTACCAAATTGGATTTAATTTTTCCTTCAGGACAAGAGCAGAACAATTATTAATAACAAGAATTATTCAGTGAGCTTATATAATGATAACCATGTTGTCAGAATTGACAAAAAAAAGTAAAATTTACATTTGGAATACCTTTAAGTCTAGTTTAAATATATTTTAAAAATCTGTTGGCAGTGACTTCTGCTTTTTTAAAGTATTCTACTTTGTGCAAGATTGAGCCAAGTTAGTGAAGTCATTAACTTTCTGCTGAGGAAGCATGTCAGGGCTGTGGTTTAGCAAGCTTCTCTTATTTGTGTCATTTCCTGTACTGATTTGTCCGTGGTTTAAATGTCAGAAGCGAAGGGTCTGTGTAGAGTCTTTGTCCGTCTGTATCACAGCCTTCTCTGGAATGTCTTTGTTTTCAGACTTGTTTGTTTTCATAATTCGGGCTCCATCGAACTTCACAGCAGGGAAGTTTGGGAAAAGTGCTGATAATGGTTGCTGTGAAATGTAGCGTGCTAGAGTATGTTTGAAAAGTTTGGGCCACACAAATGTTTTTGTCCCACCGTTTTAAGCTCCTTTACAAAAGTAAAGTGCCAGTTCTTCATTTTTCTTTCACCCATATTTATTTATCATTTTTAGACAACTATAGACTGTTCTTAATTCAAGCTTTTGCTTTAAAAATGAGAAAAAAGTGTTTATAAAGCCACTGTAACAGAGTAGTGTATAAAACTGGCTTTCACTATTTACTTTTGACCCACTTAACTGTATTGAAATGTGGCACACAGAACAGTTCACTCATGCGCTAAGCTGCAGATTGTACACAAGAGGGAGCTGTTTAGTCATCGTTGGAGCATGAACTTTCACTTCCTACAGAAAAGTCAGTTCAACAATAGTTGCAGATATCAGTCTAAAATTAAATATGATAAAAATTTGATTTCTTGATGTCTTTAGCAATGACCAGAATGCCAAACTCACAATGGCCACGTCCACTTTAAGATATAAACTTTATGTATTCCGAAGCTTGGACATGCCTGTGGTAAAGCAGCCAAAAATTAAATCATAACAAACATACAACAAATATCTTAAATGGTTATGCAACTCAGTACAATAGTATAAAGATCGACTTTCAGCTGCTCCCTTTGACCTTTAGGAAAGGGTCACAATAGTGGGTAGTTCTGCATGTTTGATTTGGCAGAGGTTTTACACCATCCTGACACAATCCCAGAGGGATTCGAGTCTCCTCTTGGGATCTTTGGCTTCTTATGCAAATATGTAAAGCACTACAATAGAATACAATGTGTAAAATATGTCAGATTTAACAAAGTAAAAACAGAATACAGTTCAGTGCAGTAAAGCAGTTTAGTGTCTGTGTGTGTTGTAGTGTTGTAACGGTGCAGGTTGGAAATCTTTTTACCTGACTAGGTCAGATTCGAAAGACAGACACCCTCTCTACTTTTAAGATTAGGCTTGAAACTTTCTTTTCTTTCTTTCCTTTTTTCTTTTGTTTTTTTTAATTTAATATAAAGTTCATAGTTGGAGCTGGATCAGGTGACCATGAACCCTCCATTAACTAATGAAGTGTTAAGAGTCACGGTTCTTCAATAGCTGCAGGCTTCTGGGGGTATTTCTTCTTCACTCACCTCTTTTCACTCTGTGTGAGAAAAGAAGGGAGTGACACCACTCCACTTTCAGTCATTCATTATTATTAATCTCTCACTCTCCTCCACAGTGTGTCATCTAACAGTTCCTAGCAGATGGCTGCCCCTGCCTGAGCCTGGTTTTGTCAGAGGTTTCTTCCTGTTAAAAGGGAGTTTTTCCTCCCCACTTTCATCAAGTGGTTGCTCATAGGGAGTTGTCTGATTTTGGGGGATTTCTCTGTATTGTTGTAGGTTCTGAATTAAACTGAATTAAATCACCATAGCACATAACACGGTCAGGAGCAGATTGTGTTCAGAGTTTCAGGTTAAAATCACCTGGAAGTAAACTGAAACTGGAAGTGCCACATTTTCACTGATTCTTTTATTCACGGTATCCTGTTCAAAATGGATTCTCTGCTGCAGGAATACATATAGATGCATCTTGTAGAGCTCAACACAGCCAAAATGTGACCCAGCTGTGGCAGCACAAACACTGCATCACATTGTCACTGTAATTTACATTAACTTCGATGATGGCTCTTTTATTTTTTTCCTCTGCTGTTGGAATTGCAGCTACTGCAGCACACATTAGAAAACTGATCTGTTACAGTTTTAGGTTATTCATCGCCAAAAATCAGTCAAATTAATTTCACTTTGATATGGCGACATACCAAATCGAGTTCTCTTCTTTATTAGGCTATGGGATAGTGTCAGAGCTGAATGCACTGAGTAACCATTAACTTAGTAACTTTTGTAAAGTGTATGCAGTTTAAAGAGAGCACACTAGAGTAACTATACTATTACATTTATTCTTCTGCATGTGTTTGTGAGCAGATCAATTTAGCATGATGTAAGCATGCCCAGAGCCAGAAGCAGAAAGCTTGGATTAACAAAGAAAGCTGCTAACTGCTCTTGTCATACCCCTCACCTCTGACTGAGGTTTTTAAGTTTGTCAATCCAGCTAATGCAACGAAAGCCTGGTCATACTGCTCAGACAGATGTGTTGCAATGTCTAGACTTACTGCGAGATTTCCTGCATTTATCCTCACGGCGGCACAGCTGAATGAATCTGAGAGAGAAAATACTCCACCTCCTGTCCAGTAAGTGGTACAGACGGTGGATAGGATTATCCGTGATGCATAATTTCTCCACCAAAGTTTAAACGGTGTCCAGTGTGCAGCCAATCACAGAGCCAGCCTTCTTCATCAGTTTATCCAGTCTGTTGGCGTCACCAGCTCTAAATATCACAAGCTGTTTGTTGTTAGTTGCAAGTTGTTGTTGTTTGTATGTATATATAATATGTTTAAATGTCTCTTTGTGTGCACAGCGCCCTCCAGTGCTAACAACTGGGAGGAGGTCCAGGCAAAGGCGCGTCACATGCTGCTTCACACCTACGGCCTCACCAGGTGCACAGTGCAGATCCAGACACACAGGCAGAGGGTGGCACGCAGTTGCACAAACTGCCAGGAGGCTAGCGCCTAAAGAGAGAGGTCAGCAGTTCATCACACAGTGTCGGATGGCAGAGAACGCAATATATAGAGAGCCCTGAATGTAACAGTGCTGCTGCAGCTCAGTGCCACAGCAGGATCCACAGCACACTGATGTAACTGGAAAAAGAGAGGTGCCAAAGGACAGTCAGAGGAATAACAACAGATCTAATTAAGAGAGATCTACAGCCTCTGGGGGCCTCACGTCTTCATGCTTGCAAAGCTTTTGAAGTGGGAGTTGAATGTTTTACCTGAGTCAGATGACAAAAACTTGCCCTTAATTCACCATCAAAGCCTCTTCTAAACCATGTAACCTTTTTTTTTTCTTTTATAGATTGGTTTGTCACCACTGATGTTTTGTTATCAGATGTAAATTTTACCTTTTGTTAGAACTGCACATTATGATTTTTATTACTGTACAAAGCATGTCAGCTGACATACCTCATGTCTAACAAGATATTTGGTCAGAGTGAGGCACTGTACTCTTTACAAGTGGAAGAAGTGAGCAAAAACTGCACCACTGCATCCCTTTAGGAGACAGTATAGCTCATTACATGCTTTGGAGCTTTCATGTTATTTAGCTGATGTCTGTAAAAAGGCAGACTTTAAGAGAATAAATAACCTTAGAAATTCTTAAATTGCTAAAATGACCATCACTTAAAGTTAATTGGCATTTTTTGATACTGACATTTTATTGTAACTCTCAATTGTGATGGAAAGGCAACTGACAATCAAATCATGACTTTAACTAAGGGGACGTGCTAAAACGGATAGCTTCAGCATGGTATCATCCACATATACTCCACTTTCTTTTCCATATCATAAACTGACAGTATTTTAACACACACAGGTGTGGGTGTAGTTCCAGTATTTCAGAGTTGCGTTGTTTTGATGGAGGAGGTTGCAATTTGCAAGTTATGATCTTTAAAATGTTCTTCCTTTCACTTGTTAAGAGGCTGTGGGGGGGTTGTGTGTAAACCTTTCCACATCTCTGATATTAATCACCAAGGAAATTCAGGAACAGTATTACTGTTTTTGTTTGTAATAAAATGTTTTAATTTTTTTGTGTTTCTGTCATGTTTTTCTTGACAAACTGAGGTCACGAGGCAGCATGGTAATCCCTGAATAGTTAGAATAGTTATCTCTTTTCTGGCAGTAATTGTGAAATTGCAATATTTTATTCTGAATGATATTACTCATACTAAAAAAAGAGAGAACTGCAATTATTAATGGAAATTTAAGAAGCCTGAATATAGAAGTTGCAAATTTTTGTTAGAAACATTGTAGCTCAATACAGACCTCATTTAAGTGTGTACAGTGACTTCATTAATCATGAAGTCACTGTCACATCTATTCAACTGCTGGTTACTGTTACTATCTAATCAGCCAATCACATATCAGCAACTCTGGGAACGTAGCCATGGTCAAGACCATGGGTGTCAAACACAAGGCCCAGGTAGCAAGAATCGGCCCACTGTACAGCTTTGTAAAATGTGACTGAGAGGATTGATTTTGGACTTTGAACTGAACTCTAACCTGTTGCCATTCATACTACACGAAAGTAATTAAGTTATAAACAATAACAATTAAAATATAGAAACGTACCTGTTTTTTCACAACTCTAAATCTTTAGATTTAGTTAAAAGAAAAACAAAAACATGACAGTTTTTATTGAAATTGGAATGGAAGTGCTTTGTTATTGGAGGAGAATAGCCAGATTGTTCCAAAATAACAGGAAGGCGACAGCAAACCAAATAACTACTGCTTAAAACCAAGGCATGTACTTGTAAAAACTTGCATCTTTATAGCACTTTTCTAGTATTTGTGACCAATCACAGCCCTTAAGTGTAGATGTCACATTTAACCATGCATTTGTACAGCACGGTTCATCAAAACGTCATCAGTCTCACATCCACGACCACTTTAGAATCACCAGTTAAGAGGGAACACCTGCTGGCACGAGGATAACATGCAAATTTCACACAGGCTCACCAAAATTGGACAACAGAAGACCAAATAAATGTTTTGGTCTGATGAGATTTCTGCTGAGACAGCTGGATGCCAGGGTCAGAATTAGGCATAAATTACATATAACATTCATGCTGCCTTGTATTCATCATTCAGGCTGCTGCTGGTGGTGTGGGAGATATTTTTCTGGTACACTTTGGACCATTTAAGCACCACAGCTTACCTCAGACTTTTTGTTATCAATCTGTTTATGACTACAGCGTGCCCTTCTTCTGTTGGCTGCTTCCACCATGCTCAAGTCATCTCTAGTTGGTTTCTTGATCATAGCAATGGCTTCACAAGCACCAGATCTCAAGCCAATAGAGTGCCTGTGGGATGTGGTGGAACAGGAGGTTCTTATCATGGATGTGTGATGTCACTATGTACCAAACTCACTGAGGAATGATTCAAGCACCTTGTTGAAACTATGCCATGAAGAATTAAGGCTAGTCTGAAGGTGAAAGGAAAGTTAATTCCAGATGATGTGCCAAAAAGGTGATTTGAGAATTGAAATGGTAATAAATGACTCACTGGCCTAAAATCTGTCAAAAAACAATATGCCAAACATATCTCTCATGATAATATTAAGTAATTTTGAACCAGAAAGAACATTCCTATCATAGGTAGAAGCTACGATCAGTTTCTGACAAAGTGACTCTTTCATTTTATTTATTTATCCAGGTAAAAAGTGTCATTGACATCAAAAATGTCTTTTTCAAGAGAGATCTGGCCAAGAGGGCAGAATATATAACACATATAACATCAAAAAGTTTTATAAACATAACTTAAGTGATTGATAATTTACAAGAACGCGGAGTTGTGAAGATACTTGCAAAATTTTCTTTATATATAACTTCTTCGTGAATCCTGTTTATTACAGTATATTTACCATTATAAATAAAGATATTAGACATTTAAAAAAAAACACACAGGAACATCAGAAATTACTTTTTTCAGACGATGACTTTTTGGCACAACAAGTAGCAAGATGTATCTAATAAAGTGGCCAGTAAGTGTACACTCACTGTTCAACGCTAGGTGGTGCACTTCTAAAAACAACAAGAGAATGAAATGTTTCATTGTGAACAGCCCTGTGATGGACTAGAAACCCGTCCGCATTGTGCCACACCTCTTTCACAGTGACATCTAGGATAGGCTCCAACCCACCCCCACACACCCCCACTACCCTTAATTGGATGAGCTGCTGTTAAAAAAATGGATGGATGAGCAGATAGGTGGATGGGTGGATGGTGAATCTATTGTTTATACAGCGAAACTGCCTTTACCAGCATGACAGTGCAAAGTGGTGTTGAATGAATGCCTTGTTGTTACACGGAGCCATTATTGTCTTCACAGAATGAAACTGAAAAACTAGAACATAAATAAGTAAATGAAATTATTGAATGGACCCTATAATATGTCAACACACAGTGTGCGCTTGTGAATATCTAGCTTTAAATAGACTTTAAATACTCCAGATTACTCATAATAATCATAATCATTATGCAATGGAGCATCAAAAGAGTCATTGTTAGAGGCTTTTATACACAGAGCAAAGTTAATGTTTAAAATGTAGACATATCAGAGACAATATATATACTGACAATACTATACTGACAATATCAAAAAACTCTAGGAGTGCCCCAGTTTCCAGGCAACAACTTCTTTATCAAAAACCACTGAAGCAGTGAACCAAAGGCAGTCTGGCAAAGGAAGAACTGTTTACAGCATGTACCTGTCTGCCCTACCTTACTTTAGGGGGCCATAACACGCTGCTGTTATCTCCCTCCTGTTACAAGTAACTACTACAGTCACAGCATATCACAGTCAAGCTCACACACATCCATGTTTGAAAAAGACTATTTCAGAGACAACAAGTGACAGAAGGTAACTTTTTAAGTCTTAAAGTTGTACCACTGTCAGCTGAGGGGGAAATTCCATCTCTTATTTTTTTTAACACACCCTGCAAACAATACCTGCTTTGCTTGGAGGTCACATGATCTGTGGTGTCGCGATGTGTTTCATAGTCACGTACACAAATTCCAACACCACGTACGAGCACACACACACACACATATAGACACAAAATATCCTTCCTCTTCTGTCATTGTTCCCCTTAATAGGCTTTCAGCTGCACTCCCCTTGACTGATTAAAGAAGCATGTTGTGACTGTTGTATTTGACCTCTGCTCCTGTAGTAGCCTATATTTGACATGAGAGCACTTGTAGCCGGCAGCCCCAGTGCAAGTTGGCGCTTGTCCGCAGTATGTGTAGTTTATATACTCCTCTCACGGCATATGCAGCATCAGAGAAACAGAGGAAGGAAATGTTTTTTCAGATGTCCGACACGTGCGTTAATAATTCAACATGTAACTGAAACCAAGCAGAAAATGAACTTCCTGAAAAATAAGTGCAGCCCAGACGGACCAGGAAACAAAACCCATTACTCGTCTGCTTGCTTTCTCTTTGTTTAGTGGTTAATAAGTCATAAGACTCATCCTCAAGGACCATCACTGTTTCAGCAGGCTGTAGAAGGGCACATGGTGCCTTGAAACGATGGACACTTTCTGGTGTTATCGCTCTTTTATGAGATGCAGTATGGGTGTTAAGAGGATTGTCTGTTATGCTGAACACAATGGGAGCACTGAATGCCCACTCGGCCATAAAAGGAGCAGATGAGTGGAGATTAGATGGTGTAAAAAACAAAATGGAATCCTAAAAGTTCATCCTAAACAATCCTAAACAGCCATCTCATGCTGAACTTTAAGTCTGAGCGTCTTCTGCGGCAGATTGAGTTTACTCAGTTGCTCTGGATTAAAATTGCTCTGATGACAAATGCTTAAAAATCCAAACACACACCTATACAATTGCATGCAAGCTTTGGCAAAGCTTGGCAAACAGTTTAGTTATGAAATCATGTAATATGATCAAAACCCAGACAATGGCTGCTTGAGGGATTTCAAGGTGAAATGTTTTCAGGAGAATCTGCCGTGTCACTGCTGCAAAACGACAGGTGGGTCTAATAACGCCCATAATGGCACCACTCCATGTCCCAAAAAGCTGCTATTGTACCATGTTGGCATGTTTTTCAGTTATGCTTGAATACAGAGCCACTGACTGTTACTAGTTACACCTGTTCTTTTCATATCCAACTATTTGTGGGGGAGTATTTTTTTTTTTATGACATATTCCTTAAGGCTATCCTTTCAGGAAGGATTCACTCATCCAAACTGAGGAAGGGGCTCATGCAGCTATGTGATAATAAGAAGACCTGTACATTGCTCTTAGTCAGCATCACAGCATTATTTTCACCACACAGAAAAAAACAAACAAATCAACAACTCATTAGTCAAAATATTCCAGCATGTCATTTTTTTTAAATGTTTTTTTTTTGTTTTTTTGTTTTTTTAAAACAGAGTATTATTCACACCTGCACACTTTGAAGCTTCAGCTATCATATCTTTGGCTTAGCTTAAAATAAATACAGACATGTCTTCCTTCCTGCTCCGTGCTCACAAAGCACTACTACCATAGGGGCTTGTTTGCTTGACCAACAGCTGCTAAAAGAATGGTACCATGATGCTGGTCACCTCTGCATGCTCCATCAGCATGCAACTGGCTCTGTGCTTGTTGGAATTTGGCAACTTTTGAAATTAGATGAAATTACCCACATTCAAATTATCTTAAAAACAACAAGATATTTGTAGGTCAAAGCTAACAAAGAAAATAACTATTTCTTTTCATTCTTTCACATTTATATTTGGCCTAATTGTAGGTTATGTCTGTGTGTGTGTAGATAGATAGATAGATAGATAGATAGATAGATAGATAGATAGATAGATATGGAGATTATTAGTCTTTTTTTCTATTTACTTTTCTGCTTGAGCATCGTTAGATTTTGTCTATAATGGTCATGTGACACCTGGGAAGCATTGGAATGGGGCTGGGAGGTTAAAGGTGGGGATGGACTGGATTGTTTTGAAAAGGGAATGGGAAGGGGGGAGGATGGAAAATTGCATACATCACCATTGGAACTCTGTTGCCATCTTTTTCTTCTGTTCTTAATTCATTACACACAGGCCTAAGAGGAGCTTTAAACCCCCCAAATTAATGTTTCTTATATCACCAGCATGCTGGAAAAAGATAACCAGCTTAAGTGAAAGAAGCTGTGTGCAACAGTGATTCGTAGTATCTTAGTAAAGCTTTTAAAAATTCAACAGTGGATTTTGTGGCCCCAGCCTGGCTGTCCGGCTAATTTCTTGCTGCCTGTGCAGATCTGCTCCCGTGACCCATTTGCTTGCATCTCTAATTTTATAAATTAGCCAATAGGTTTATTTTTAAAACTTGAGCACTGTGTTTATTTTGGAAAATGTCACTCATCAGTGCCTTTATTTTGATTGACCTAAATTTCCTATGTTCACTTGAAAAAATGTAAAGGTGAGTTTTGAACCGTTTTTGCTGTTCTGCCTTTTTAATGAGATATTTTACAGGACGTGTCACAGATAGCATGTGGACATCAGGTGCAAACACATTAGAATAATGAGACTGAATTCCATTCAGCTGCCTTTTAGCCCCGGGGGTTGTCGTATTGCTGGTTAAGCTTATTAGTAACACCTGCACCCTTCCTGTTTTGATGAGTCGGCATGTTTGGTGTGAAAAACAGCAGGGTTGATGTCATGAAGCTGTTGTTAATAAGAAAAATGTACAAGAGCTTAAAACTAACCATGTGCGTTCATTATTCTGTGACTATATGTATACTAAAAGAAGTGGAGCGGCATCTCTTTTGGCTACATTTAACTTAATAATCGATTTCTAGGTCAAGCACACTCTCAGCATCTTTAAATACGTTAATTTGAATAAAGCACAAAAGCAGCACTGGGACAGATAATAATAATTTATTATCACTGTACAGTACATTACAAAATAAATCAACATTCTGTGTCTTTTCCATTAAAACACTATCGTACAGTCACATCTACAGCAAGAACACGTGGACCACCAACCCTGGCAAAACCTGAACACAATAAATTCAATGATATATACTTCTGCAATAATATATACTGACAGAGACCCAGAGAAAGCTTACATTCATCATCCTCGGACTCAAAGGTTGCACGGTCATCAGTTACCATATCTGCCTATTGTGATGTGATGGATGTCCTTGAGAAAGGTCAGTACAGAGCAGGGTGAACCCCACCAGTTGAGCAGAAGCATTTCCGCACACTGAGTGTCAAAGTGTCCTAGTTTGTGCAGAAACGATTCTGTTAGACTAATGGGGGGGTGGGGAGTGAGCGGAGGCGTGTCGTCAGACTCGCGGGAGGAACCCGGGCTCTTTCACTTTGTGAGGCTCTTCACGATCTCCAGCTCCTCCACGGGCTTCCACTGCTGATTGATGGTGATGAGCTGCAATGAAATGCCAGAAATTTCAAAAAAACATAACGAGGCTTCGTCTGACCTATTTATAAGTGTTAAACTGAATTAACAGACTTAATGATGTGGCCGCACCGGGACTGTGCCATTACTTGTGGTAATTTATTTTCTTTCGATGACATTAACGACTGGCGTTAATGATAAAATTCTTTCCTCAGTGACTCAGCAGATTGAAGCTGCAGGAGGAGAGTCTGCTTATATTTTGGTGCTGATAAGAACCGGAAGGCTTATTAGCCAGAATATAAACATTATTAAGTGCTCTGCAATGTTACTACATTACCTTCTGGGGTTTTGACGGGTCCAGCCTCTCCCATGGCTCTGGGTTGCTGGTCTTATTCAAACTATAAACAGTAAATTCAAATGCATTCTTAAGTATTTTTACACAACAGAGTTTAAGCAGGTGTGAAAATGAGATAGAAGTGCAAATGAAGCTAAAAACATACCATAAGACAAATGCATTATTTTAATAAATGAGAAAGAGCTTTGTAACACTCACATAACGTCAGGTTTAGTAAGCAGAAAGTAGATCGATGCAGAGGTGGCTCCTGTTGCAGCAAAAGCCATAAACCCTATCAGAGGGATGAGCTACAGGACAAAAAACAGTCCAACAAATTAAATCACACAATGCCCCCCACACAGGATATAACTCAATGCAACAGAGTAATGATAATAATAATAATAATAATAATAATAATCTTACCTCTTTCCTTTTTCTCAACATTTGGAAAAATCCAGACATCTTTCTGATTGGTTTTAAGCACTCAAAGAGGAATTAAGTGTATTTCCACTCAACTCTGGTTATTCTAAGGCTTCAAGCATCCACTTGCAAAACTGAAGAGGAGCAGTCTCACACGCAGCTATGTTGTGACAGTTTACCTGCTGATGGGAACTCCTTTTAAGTGCGACACATTGTGAGCTCATGAGATGGAGGCGGGATGGGAGGTTGTACGAGGTGATAAGCACGTACACAGAGAGAGTTTCCTGTACTGAAATGCACCACTGGAGGTTAACGCATCATTAGATGATGATCAATAGATTTTCTAAGTGAGCAGCGCCCTCCCATGGCCATGTTGTAAAAGTGAAGGTCAGTAACTGGTGGTTGGGTTTCAAGCTGATCTCAAAAAGGATGTTATTTGAAATGACTAAAAGAGAGAGAGTGTCAAATTTTAGAATTTTTATTTTTATTTTAAAACAATATTTGAGTAATAATACAATTTTAAGATCAGTCAAATATTATGTGTGTCATCTGGGAGGAGTTTCATATTTGTTGATCTGCTGTTCAGTCAGAGAGGAGCTCATTTTGCTGAGGGATCGTAGGAAATGCGTGTGTTTGATGTCTGAGGCTTCCATGTTCCCGTCCAGCAATGCCAAAAGAGCAGCCTGAGGAAAAAAAGCAAAAGCCAAACAAACAAATATTTTCAGTTATTTCAAATCTATCCGCCAAGAAAGGATTTTACATTTTACAAGTCTAAGAATTCCAGGGTTTCATATGTTTATGTCACCTCTTTGCAAAGATTTTCCAGGTCAGCTCCAGAAAAAAGCTCGGTCTTTGCTGCGAGATCCTCCAGGCGCACATCGGCACCCACAGGCATACACTTTGTGCACACCTTCAGGACAGCAAGTCGAGCCTAAATATTAGAAAGTGAGGGTCATTAAACACAGATACGCTGACAGGAGAGGCGTGATTACTTTATTTTAAATGACCTCTTAAAGTCCAAGTCTTTCTTACAACATTGCTGGTAAATGTAATACATTTTTGTCCTGTTTTGAGAAGTCCTTTACCTCTTGGTCTGGTGGTGGGACATAAATGATGTGATCGAGTCTGCCGGGCCTGAGGAGGGCGCTGTCTAAACAGTCGGGTCTGTTTGTGGCGGCTACAACCATTACATCTTTGTTGCACACTTCCTGGCAGTCCAACTGTCAAACAGCAAAAGCACATAAAGTGTTGATTAAATCACGAACAGATGGATTGATGATGTGTCACAATGAACTGCAGGATGGTATTATGTCCTCTTTCATAAAGGATGCTCCAGTGTGTCCTCTGCTAAAAGCTGTAATAAAGTAAACACTGAAGGTTCCTTTATTACCACTTTTAGCATACCTTTGTTACTTCCTTTAGTATCTGGAGAATTCAAAAAGCTCTTATTATGACTGCCACACATCTACCTCACTCATTAAGAAACCAACTGATGTTCATTTCTGGACTGACCAAGTGGAAAGTTACTGTCTTACAATGTCAGATACACACGGAGTACAGCAGAGCTGAGGAGAGAAGAGTCACGTTAAGATAAAGCTGCTTAATGTAATGACACACCTAACTGTGAACGAAAAACAAAAAGCAAAAAAACCCTAAATCTGTATAAAGCCAAAGATCAACAGATGTCAACCCCAAACATCTGAAGTCTACCCCTGAAAAAATCTGTGCTATTTTTACATTCACCTGTGTGCCACAAAAGCAAAATGAAACAAAACAAATTGGAAATTTAAGAGAAGAAACATAGAAGCCAGCTGCAGCATCAGCCATGTTTCTACAACGTCTGACCTGCTCAGGTGTGTGACTCTCCTCGACTCCCTCTGCCTGGAGGATCTTCTCCGTCCCTCTCCTCTCATGAGTCTTCAGGCCGATCCCATCCATCTCGTTGAGGAGCACAGAGAGAAGACGAGTCTGTACGCTGTTTGGTGTTTGACTGTGTGACCGCGAGCCAATCAGTGAGTCAATCTCATCGAGGAACAGGATGCTTGGAGCGCAGGCCCGGGCCTGATGAAACAGCTGCATGTGGACAGACAGACGCAGGGCTTAGTGGACGAAACACAAGGGAGGACACAATCATTAATGCTCGTCTGTTTGAGATTATAAAGAGGAAGAACCTGAGCTAAAGCCTTCTCTGAATCTCCGACATAGGGAGAGTAGAGGTCAGCGCCACTGACAGACAGGAAGGCACAGTTGGAGGAAGTAGCGGCAGCCTTGACGAGCGTCGTCTTTGCACATCCCGGAGGCCCGTACAGCAGCACACCTCGCGGTCGACACAGACCCAGACGAACAAAGGCCTCAGGGTGCGCCATCGGCCACTCGATGCTCTTTGACGTGGAGACAGTGAGGGAAAATAAACATCCAGCAATAAAGTTTTTTCTCTGAATACATAAATGTGCATTTTTGAGCAAAGCCACTCAATTAGCTACCTGACTTAATTTGAGTTTGACATCATCCAGGCCTCCAATTTGCTCCCAGGTCACCGGAGAGAGCTCCGTCCTGCCCATGCTGCTCCGAAGGCAGGAGGGACGCACCGACTTCAAAGCCTCATGGAAGTGCTTCATACTCACCAGCTGCTCCCCTGAACACTGCAGACAGTGTGACAGAAACAGCAACAGGTTTTTACAGCTGTCATCCACTCACTCTCCCTATTATTTTCTATGTAATCTTTCACACATCTAAAGAACACATTCACTGTGAGCCTTTTGAGATGAATTTCTAAATGTGATTCTTATTCAGGCTTTAACTTTGACTTTACAATTACAACACAGCTGCACAATTAGCAATAAAGTGTGTCGTTCCTGTAGCAAAACAGCAAAAACTAGTGTTTTGTTTCACTGTGACAGGTCGCTGTCGTTACTTTGGAGTCTTCCCGTATAGCGTGCATGGCGGCCTCCCTGCACAGGGCACTGAGGTCTGCTCCCACGTAGCCTGTAGTTGTTTGTGCAAGCTCTGTCAGGTTCACACTGGGACACACAGGCATCCTCTCACACAGGACAGACAAGATGGCCTTTCTCTGCTGCAAGGTTGGAGCTCCGATTATAACCTGTGGGAAAGACGAACACTCAGAGACTAACGACTCACATACACGTATCTGCACCAACTCACCGACCTGGACAGATATTTTATATAAGTAAAAAAGGTACATCTTGCCTTATAATCAGAAAAAAACCCAACTCTATGTTTACATCTATACGTAGTCGTGACTACCAGCAGTGTTAAAGAATTAGGTGTACCGAGGCGTTCGGTTGTCGTCTGTCATCTTCTGTTTTTATAAAATCCTCTTTTGTTCCTCCAGACATGTTTCAAAAACAAAACGCTTCACCGGAGGGTCATACAGTGTATCTGTGTCACATGGGTTTTGCCTCGTCATTTAGGAGACATGCTGCAGATCCCGAGCCTATTCACTGAAGTATGGGAAGTCATGTGAGCCAACGTTATTTTATTTCCTTGCCTAAGAGAGTTCAGGCTGTGTTTAAGAACAAAGGTCGCCATAACAAATATTGAGTTTTAAGCTCCTTAAAAGTGTATAAACTCTGTTTTTAACTTATATGGTGCATTTTCATGTATGTTAGGACATGTTTTAATAAAACATTTAATTTGTTTCCAATTTTTCTAGAAAAGAAATGATATGTGGCCCAAGACTTTTGCACATTACTGTATCTCTGTCTCTGCATCTCTAGAAACAAAGATATCTCTAGTGAAATCTGAAGCTAGACAAATCAGTCAACTGAAGCATTACAAACGTCTGAGAGAAACCCCTGCATAAGCACCCCAATTATCTACACTTCACAGAGAAGATGAAATTTATATCATCTTTCTCAAGAAAGATTAAAAACACTGGATCTGTGACAGTGAGCGGACACACACCTCTCTGTCAAATCTCCCTGGCCGGCGCAGTGCTGGGTCTAAGCTGTCCGGCCGGTTGGTGGCTCCGACGATGAGAAAGCGGTCAGACTGATTCATCCCGTCCATGAGTGTGAGAAGCTGAGCAACCAGCCGGTTCTCCGGAGCCGACGAGCTGGTTCTCCTCGGACACAGAGAGTCCAGCTCGTCTAAGAACAGCACACAGGGACCTTCATCTGCTGCGGATCGAGCACGCTCAAACACGGCCCGCAGCGCCTCCTCGCTCTCACCAGGCCGAGCCCCCACCACCTGAAATTATTGTTCAGAATTACTGGTAATGCATTTACATGCAAAATGCTCCGCGTATTACGAGGAATATTAGACGGCATCAATATTATGATGAGGTGTGTTTAGTATCATCTTTTTTACCTCTGGCCCTCTGACCACCACCAAGCAGGCTCCCACCTCACCCACCACTTGGCGGACCAGCAAGGTTTTGCCTACACCTGGAGGCCCCACCAGAAGCACCCCTCTGGGACAGGATACACCGAGAGAGCTCAGTGTGCTTGGATAGAGAAGTGGCAGCTTCAGCATCTCTCTAAGTGATGCAGACACCTAAAATGTTGTAAAAACAAACAAACAAAAAAACCACACACATTAGGTGTTGCACAGTGGAAAAACACTCTGTTAGGTATTATTTAAAGAAATTCACCTCCTCCAGCCCCCCCAGCTGCACTGTGTGCCGGTCCTGCAGCTGACTCCTGTAATGTCGGAGTGTCTGGATGCCAGCAATCTCAACAGCAGTCTTCGAGGTGATGAATCCAGCACTATCCGACTCTGGACTGATGCTTTCAATAACAACATATTTGATCTCTGTGTCGAAATCCTCCAGGTTTATTACAAACCCATCATGGACACAAACACCTTTCAGCATGTCTTTTACAAGCTCATGAACAAGGCGATGCGGTGTGCGTTTCCTGAAATTGACACTCTGGACTATCACGGTTATCCTGACGCCTTTCAGTTTGGAGCAGATCACAGGTGACACCTGAGCGGGGTCCAGGCTCAGGTGCGAGGGGAGCTGAGAGAGAAGACTGGGGGAGAAACATTTCAGGTCCATCTGCAGGAAGCCCTCTGCCAGGTCAGCCCGGGGCCAGGCAGTGCACAGGCAGCTTCCTCCGGGGACAGACACCAGCAGAGGGGAGCCCAGGTGCACACCCAGCGCCGACATCATGCCCGGACCAAGCCTGCATCTCTGAGAGCCCCGGTCTGATGGATCCACGGAAAGCAGCCTCAGAGGCTCCATGCTCCGCCTGCAGCCACCTGACGGGGAAATAGAGACAGAGACGCACGTAACGTTAGTGAGGGAGAGAGACTAAGCAGAAACTCAGAGGCAGCATAAAACTTCACCGAGGCTACATGCTAACCGTTAGCATGTAGGACAAAACTCTGACTAAGCTGGGTCTAAGGCAAAGAGGTTTATGTACCGGAAACGGCTGAAACCAGCCGACAGCACCTAAACAATCAGAAATAAAATGGGTGCTAATACCAACTATATACTACACAGAACATATCAACTCAGACTTTACTGTTTACAAAATCCATGTGGCATTAAAACAACACGGTCAACCAAAACAGCTTCCTGCGTGAGGTGACGCTAATCTTCCGCGTCGACACTTTACTACGTAAAAGTCTTGGGTCACCCCTAATTTCTTTATATTTTGCTAGGGAAATAGGAGCATGTGCAAACATATATGGAAATACAGTATATAAGACATAAAGAGAGTTTTTACAATTTCAGTGAACATAAAAGTCAATATTTGGAATCTTTAGGAGTATTTATTCTTCAACACAGTCTGAACTCTCTTAGTCAGGTTTTCTTGTAATTTCTTTAAGTAGTCTTCGGGAATATTTCTCCAGGCTTGTAGAAAGACATTCAAAGCTCTTTGGATGTTGGCTGCCTTTTGTTCTGTTCTCTGTCAAAGTGATCCCACACTGCTTCAATAATGTTGAGGTCCAAGCAACTGAAGGGCCACATGAATCTCTCAGGTCCTGTATCAGGTCTTTGCTGTTCTCCCCCCCCCCCCGATTTCTAAAGGAGATTATTTTTAGAGATAATTTGTCTGCTGCATTTGTTTTTTTAGGCCTGTCACTTCTTCTGTTGTTCTCCACTTGTTGATCCAATTTTATGCCTGTCAACCTTGTTATCTTTGGCGTTAATTCATAAATTCAACCTAACAAATGAGAACAAATGCCGTGTTTTGTGACAGGCTGCTGGTCTAAAGTGCCCAAAGAAATGATTTGAAATTGGTTCTTTGCTAAGGTGTCTGTAATGTGTAGACACAACACTGGTTCATCTCTTGAGTAAGGTGCCTTTTTATGTTTGAATGATTCATAGGTCAGCATTAGGTAGCGTAACAAAAAACACTCCTCTGAAAAGGGTCAGGTATAAGGACTGGAATGAAAGTATTTGCCATAAAAACAGTCATTAGAAAACTATGGATAAGCTACTCTAAAAAAACCCCAAAACCCACGTGCAAAAAATGACCCATTATTGTGTGAATAAATGTTTATTTCAACATTCCCTCATTATTTGTCTTCTTTTTGCTGTATTATTTTTCTGAAGATTATCTGCAGAATATAAGGAAATGTATTTAATTATATATTCTCTCTATTAATGTATGCTGCTTCTGTTTGGCTGCATGTTTTGTACTGAGGTTATTCCTCAAATATCAAGTAAACATTAAAAAAAGAATAATATAATATAATATAATGTAATATAATAATGAATTGTTTCCGTAATTACCATTATTATTTAATTTTTCCAATCTTTATATATATATATATATCTCTTGGATTTTATGTAAATGTAAATTTATAAACCGATAAGATTGTTTGAATTAAACATTAACATTACAGGGACTTGCAAAGAGAGGGAGCAGTAATAGTTTTTGTCGTCCAACCATTTACAGGTGGGACAGCGTTCTCTGACTCTCTGGCGTCACCTAGTGTGCAGAAACGAAAATGCACACTGGCCTAATTAACAACACCGACACCAGGTAGTCCCCAATTACTTGTGCCCAAGATAGACTGAAAGTGTTTGTTCTAACTGTTACTGTCATAAAAGCTATTTTATTGCACAGTAAGGACCATTGTCGGTCGGTTCATCCACTTTTACCGCTTTAAAATAAAATGACCAGCCAGTGTCTTCCTTCCCGGGCGTCTTAATCCAGCCTTTAATTCTGTGGGAGTGTGGCAGTGTATCAGCCTGCGCAGGGCCTGAAGGAGTTTAGCTGCTTCAGAGGTGGTGATGACTGAAGTCACGTGGGTTTGCTATTTATACTCAAATAGTCCGGCAGTGATAAGGAAACTGTGGAAGGTCGTCTGTCTCTCCTTGCAAGCAGACGGGAAGGATTTTGGGGATATAGGAACCTCGCAGGTGACACTGCTGTTAAACTCGCTCTTTCTGGAAACCTGAAAGGCAAGTGTGAGAACAAGGAAGGCCATCAGCCGGTCTTTGAGTGTCTGACTGGATTACTGGAGAATGAGGAGCAGTGATTTGACTGTGATTCAACAAAATGAATGAATGAATGAATGAATGAATGAATGGGAGGGAGGGTAAACAACAAAACGTTGTTGTGACTCAGAAATCAAAACAGCAACCAAAGTATGACAAGTTTCCACAGTCATGTGTTTTGTTTTGTCTTTCTGGTTGTGGCATTGTTTGTCTTTATATAAGACAGACCAACATTTGTAAACACCACATTTTTTCCAGTCTTGATTGTGTCTGAGCTGTCCCCCCTCCAGCCCCCCCTTTGTTATCTGCTCACTGGTGGCTCTTCTCCGGCTCACAACAACCAGGCCACACTTGGCACACTTTCCCCCCTGTGCCGTCATAATTCCAGTTCTCGCGAAGAGAAGCCTGGAGTGTGTAATCAACCCTGTGCTCTGCGTGTGTGTGTGTGGCTGAAATGTCACTCTGCTGTCTGTAGGCCTCGCAGCACACACAGTCTGAGTGTGTGACTTGGAGAAAGGGGGGCCCGGGACTTGCTTTGAGGGTATTTTTTAAAAATAATGTTCTTTTTTATTTGACAACAGATGTAGAAGTAGTGTCGCCTTATCGTCAACCTCTCCTTCTCCTTGTTTGTGTTCGTAATCAAGAGCTTAGAAGGAGCCTCAGGGCGGACGCTCAGCAGCCATGTCGACCCTTCTCCGCTGCATCTGTAGCTCCTCTGTCATTCTGTCCCAGCGAGGGGTCCATCTGAAGTTCCCAGGAAGGAGGCATTTCAGGACTTTCCCTGTGTTATGGGACCAAAAGGCCTCCAGAGGTAGGAAATGTACAAATCTCTCTGCTTCACTTTACAGTGTTCTCACAGAGGACAGGCTGGGCTTGCGTGCTTTCTCGTGTCTGACTTGAGGAATGAGAGCGTAACGGTTCACTCAAGGACACGCTCCGGCCGGCCAAAAGAGTGGAAAACTTCCACTGCAGATCACAAACTGTTTGCAGCAGGTTGCTAGAGATGTTCTCAAAATAGGGAAAGCTGTTATAAAGCAGACGGCGGCTTTGCTCGTGAGCGCTGCTAACATGTGAGAGCGGGCGAGAGGTCAGTTAAAGGTGACATGTAAAAACTTGACAGCAGTGCGGCTGATTCTGATGACAGCCTTTTGTGTATGGAGCCGGTGCTGTGTGCGAGGCACATGGCACAGAGTGTTCGTCATAGTTTTGTGAGTTGCTGAAAGCTTTTAAGTTTGACTTTGGAGAGTGTCTGCGTAGGACTGCAGGGCCTCTGTGTGTGTGCTGGCCTGGTGCCAATCACCTGCTAATAATGTCTCCATGGTGGCGAGGTCACCACACCATGTAGGGAGAGAAATGTGTAACCTGACACTGTTTCCAGCAACGCAAATCTCAGCTGTACGCGCATGCCTGCTGCGTTGTTGCGTAAAAGAAGATAAACTTATATCTTGTTGTGTATATTTTTTTGTGTGACAAGTTCCAAGTTCTTCACTCTCGGCTGCATTGTTTTAGTTTCCCTTTTTTCTTTTTGTTTTGTTTTTTGTCCTCAGGTGTGCTCTACAAGGACCTGGTGGTTGGAGTTCCTAAGGAGACGTTACAGAATGAGCGTCGCGTGGCGCTGTCTCCGGCTGGGGTGCAGGCGCTGGTCAAACAGGGCTTCAGGGTGCAGGTGGAAAGCGGCGCCGGGGACGAATCAAAGTTCTCCGATCAGCAGTACAGAGATGCTGGAGCCACCATTACTGATGTTAAGGGAGCCCTCAGCTCAGACTTGGTCCTTAAGGTTCGTACCTGGCTCGGTTTGGTCCGCAGATCAGACTCTTTTTTTGCAGCTTCACAGCACAGAAACCGTAACCACCAACAATCTTCTTAAGGCCTCATACTATAGACTCATCTCAGTGCAGCATCTGACACCAATGATCACTTTGAGCTTCCTGATATGTTCCAGTCAAAGTAACCACCCTCCTCTGGTTTGAATAACACTTGGCTAACGAGTCTTCCTCACAGACAAAAGTTCATTATACACTTCCACAGGGTTCTGTTCTCGGGCCTGTGCTTTTCACCTTATACATGTCGCTGGCAGTGTCATTATAAAACAGCCTTGCTGTGCAGTCAAAGCTCAGCTGTATTTATTTATGAAGCCAGATGACGCACATCAGCTGGTTAAAAGAGACTTGTAATACTTATTTCAAATTCAAAGCTATTCCTCGTAGTTCAAAATATTCCTTCATTATCTTAAACTGTGTCTTATTGTGGCTCCTCAGTTTAGCTTCCGTCTTTCTTCAGAGTGGCTGGAATCAGAAAGTTTAATCCATTCACAGGTGGGGCTCACAGCCAGGGGTCTTGTGTATTAAAAGTATTTGCTCTTGAGGACATCATATACAGCTTAGGGTGGGTGGCTGGGAACATATCTGTCAGTTCTATTTAATTTTGAGTGGAAAATGGATTTTTTTTTTTTTTTTTTTTTTTTTTCTTTTTAGGTTCGAGCCCCCAGTTTGAGTGAGGTAGATCTCCTGAAACCCAAATCCACCCTGGTGAGCTTCATCTATCCAGCACAGAACCAGGAGCTGATGAATAAGCTGTCACAGAGGCAGAGCACTGTGCTGGCCATGGATCAGGTGCCCAGAGTTACCATTGCACAAGGCTACGATGCACTCAGTTCCATGGCTAACATTGCTGGGTAAACAAAAATGTATTTTTAAGTCCAGATTTCGTCTGTTTGTTTAGTTAATGTAAATGTGACGTGAGTTTTTGTTACGTAGGTACAAGGCTGTGGTTCTGGCTGCCAACCACTTTGGCAGGTTCTTTACTGGTCAGATCACAGCTGCAGGAAAAGTCCCTCCAGCTAAGGTAATAGTCTATGTTTTACTCAACCAAGCATGATCTATTTCTACAGTCAGTACAGCGTTTTCTTTCCTTTCAATATACTTAAAATAAAAAATGAAGTGTGAAGTGAAACCTTGGCACATTTGGATGTTTCGGTTGTAAACAGGTCCTGGTTATTGGAGGTGGAGTGGCTGGTTTGGCAGCAGCCGGGGCAGCCAAGTCAATGGGAGCCATAGTCAGAGGGTTTGATACCAGGTATAAGGTTGGCATCGCCTCAAACCGCAGGCTTACTAATGATGGACAGATTTTTGCTGATAGGCTGGCTGCTTCTTGACTTTCAGGCCAGCGGCTCTGGAGCAGTTCAAGTCGTTTGGGGCTGAGCCTTTAGAAGTAGACCTCAAAGAGTCTGGCGAGGGTGTTGGAGGTTATGCCAAGGAGATGTCAAAGGAGTTCATCGAGGCTGAGATGGCTCTTTTTGCCAAGCAGTGTAAAGAGGTCGACATTATCGTAAGCACTGCCCTAATTCCCGGTGAGTCACATCGGTACTTTAAGCCACTTTTGCCTTTATCGTTTGGCATCAAAAGTGTCACCACTATTTGCTTTTATTTCATCTTTTCCAAAGCAACACTGAACATCAATTAGAGATAAACATATGAAATATTGCTCTGCAAGTGTGCTGAGAATTTCAATCGCTGTTGGCTCATTTTATGTAATCTAGCAGCTAAGGACTCAGTAGGCTTCGTGGGAGTTGGTCCTAAACATAAGGAACGTATCATTTTATCTGCTGACACTGAGTAAATTGTCTGCTAGTCTGCCCCTCACTCATCACTTGTGCTTTCAAAAGAGGTGGCGATGGTGAAAAGCCTCCGCTTTGGACTTTGCAACTAGATCTAACTAACCAACGTATGATGGCACAGTGGCCTCATCCAATTTTTCTATACTATGGCTTAAGCCCCATCAACCCCATAATGTCACTTTCATGAGGGTCACTACATCTTTAATGTGGATTGACTATCCTCTTTGTTAGACAGCATGATGCTGTTTGATGCATCTCATTCCTTTCTACCTGTGGTCCTGTGCTTACTCAGGGAAGCGTGCACCCATATTGATCAAAAAGGAGTTTGTAGAGTCTATGAAGGATGGCTCTGTAGTGGTGGATCTAGCTGCAGAGGCAGGGGGCAACATCGAGACCACAAAGCCCGGAGAGCTGCATGTTTACAGGGTGAGTTTTTGGCCTAGCTTGCACATTTGGATAAAAACTGGATAATCTTAAGGAATGCAAAAGACGTATTTGTGATTTGGGATATATATGATTTATTTATGTATGACTAATGTACTTTTTTTTGTTAACTAGGGAGTAACGCACATCGGCTACACAGACCTGCCCAGCCGCATGGCCACCCAGGCCAGCAGTCTATATTCAAACAACATACTGAAGCTTCTGAAGGCCATTAGTCCAGACAAGGAATACTTCCACTATGAGCCCAAAGAAGAATTTGATTATGGAACAATTGACCATGTCATCCGTGGGACTCTTGTTATGAAGGTGCAGTTTTTTTTTTGTTTTTTTTTTCGAGTAACTGTCTCCTGTCAGCTTCCATCCCCACTGGCATCCCTCCTTCCCTCTCAGCATGCGCTGTCAGATCCTGTCATGCTTGGGTAGAGCGCCAATTGAGTACTAAAACACAGTCCCAGCTGGGAATAGCTCAAGTTGGATCCCAGCAAGAATGTTATGAACGTTTCAAAATACACTTTTCCAGGAATTTAGCTTTGACACATTGTTTATGGCAGAATAAGCACGCAACCTCAATAGGACATATCAGCTTACCTCTTGTTACACTAAGCATTATTCAGCCCCTTAAAAGAGAATTTATCTTTCAAAACCACTGCTAACTGGTTTGTGATTGCTTTTTTGTTTAGTGTAATCCCCTGTGCCGTCCACGAGTTCGTGTTCAAGAGCTCTCCCACTGTGCGAAAGTCTTGATGTCTGTTTCTCACGCAAATCTTTTGTGGACTCCTCTCTCCTCACTCTGGTCTTCTTGTGTGTTTTCTGGTGCATTCAGGAAGGCAGGAACATGTTCCCATCGCCTCTTCCAAAAACAGTCCCGCCACCGCCGGTGAAACCGAAAACGGTCGCAGAGTTGGAGGCCGAGAAAGTGGCGGCTGTTTCGCCCTTCAATCGCACCATGACCTCTGCTGGTGTCTACACTGCAGGTTAAACACAAACGCAGAAATATTCAGACTTCTGGGACATTTAGTACTGCTTTATTTGGCTTCACTGAGAGGATTTGTTCTGTGTAAAACATTAATTTGTACTGAAATTAAAGCATACAAATAGTGAAAATGTACATTTTATTGTACTTGGACTATCTTTTGGTTTAAATCAGGGGTGTCCAACTCGAGTCCTCGAGAGCTACTGTCCTGCAGCTTTTAGACCAGGGGTGGGCAATCTCAGTCCACGAGGGCCGGTGTCCCTGCAGGTTTTAGATGTGTCCTCGAACCAACACAGCTGATTTAAATGGCTAAATTAGCTCCTCAACATGTCCTGAAGTTCTCCAGAGGCCTGGTAATGAACTAATCATGTGATTCAGGTGTGTTGACCCACGGTGAGATCTAAAACCTGCAGGGACACCGGCCCTCGTGGACTGAGATTGCCCACCCCTGTTTTAGACGCATCCTTGTTCCAACACACCTGAATCAAATGAATGGCTTGTTATCAGGCCTTTGCCAAACTTGATGGCATGCTGAAAAGAGGTAATCCAACCATCTGATTCAGCTGTGTTGGAGTAGCGATGCATCTAAAAGCTCCAGGACTCCCTCGGTTGGACACCCTCGGTTTAAATGGTTTGTGTTAGTGTGTTAGTGTGACATTAATGTTAGACAAAGATAACTTGAGCAAATGCAAAAGTTTTTAAATGATTATTTCATTTATTGAGGAAAAAAGCTATCCAAACCTACCTGGCCTTCCAGGTAAAAGTTACAATCTTTGGAAGCTCTGAGTCCAGTTACATCGGGCATACACAACCTTTCATGAAAAGAACATCATACCAGCAATCAAACATGGTGGTGGTAATGTAATGGTCAGGGGTTGCTTTCCTGTTTCAAGACCTGTACAACTCATGGAACCATGAATTCTGCTCTCTACCAGAAAATCCTGAAGGAGAATGTCTGGCCTCGAGTTTATACCCCAAAGCTCAAGGACACTTGAGTTAAGCAGAAGGACAATGATCTGAAAACACACCAGAAAGTCCATTTCTTGATGTCTTAAAAAAACAAAATGAAGGTTTTGGAGTTGTCTAATCAAATTGTGGACTTTAGATGCTTGACCTTAAACAGGTTATTCATGCTCAAATCCTCCAATGTGGCTGAATTACAATTCTGCAAAGAAGAGTGGGCCAAAATCCCTCCACAGTCACGAGAGACCCATTTCCAGTTTTTGCACATGCTTGATTGCAGTTCTTGCTGCCAAGGGTGGCTCAACCAGTTATTACATTTAGGGGGGGGGGAGTTGTTTTTTCACATAGAAGTTTCAGGTACGTTGGGATGGCTTTTCCCCCCCTTAAAAACCTGTTTACTCGATATTAAAATCTGTTTGATCTGAAGCATTTGGGTATAACAAGTATGCCAAAAACTAAGAAATGACTTTGATTCTATATAAAACAAAATGTAAAGTGGGACTGCTTTTCTACATAATGGATATGTAAACTGGAAACCTTTATGTGGACAAGAAAAGCAATTTGCAGTATAAGCATGTCTCTTTGGGATTTCATTGTAAGATTCATGAGGGGAAAAATCCTTTACTTTCCAGTCTGACTTTGTAATTTTTCCATTTTTAAAACAAGTCATTGTTACTCACAACACAGATCTTACTGTGACCTTTGGAAGCCCCTCTGTAACCGAGCACAGCGATGAATATATTTTTCAGTAAATTCAAACATTTCGCTTCACTTCTTTCAGAGGAACTATGAATCATAATAGCTGGTAATAAAACGACATGTTTATTTGTCTTATTCAGTTATTCCATTCCTTTAATGGTTAAGAAGGGACTGGAAACCAAACTTGAAACTACAGCAGCAGGGAAAGCACAAACATAGCAACAGCAACACAGCCTTGCTCTTTCTTTCTCTAGGCCTGTCTACCTGTCTGGCTCTGGGCGTCATCTCGCCCAATGCTGCTTTCACTCAGATGGTCACCACCTTTGGTTTGGCGGGGATAGTGGGATACCACACTGTGTGGGGTGTGACCCCCGCTCTGCACTCACCTCTCATGTCCGTCACCAATGCCATCTCAGGTCAGAACGCATTAAAGTCATGAAAGTCTGTATAGATGTGGTGTTTGAGTGTTTCCTTTTTATTTGTTAACAAATTCTTTTCTGTCAGGTCTGACTGCGGTAGGAGGCCTGGTGCTGATGGGTGGAGGTCTCACACCTTCTTCCCTGCCTGAGAGTCTTGCTCTGGCTGCTGCCTTTGTTTCCTCCATCAACATTGCTGGTGTGACATTCAAAACTGGACACAAAAATGGCTTCAGTGAACATAAATAATTTCCCACCCAAACAAATGAAAACTGTTAATTCATTAATTTATTTCTGTACCTGTGCAGGTGGTTTTCTGATCACCCAGAGGATGCTGGACATGTTTAAACGCCCCACCGACCCTCCTGAGTACAATTACCTGTATTTGCTGCCTGGGGCTACATTTGTTGGAGGATACGGAGCCTCTGTGGCTGCTGGGTACAGCATCGAGCAGGTGAGAAGATGCACATCATGTCATCCCACTCACATTTGTTTCCACTGACAATCAGCTACTTAATGTAATGTGCATTAAGTAGCTTAACAGTGAAATTAATTGGTTGTAGAGCAGCGGTCCCCAACCTTTTTTGCACCACAGACCGGTTTATGTCCGACAATATTTTCACCGAGCGGCCTTTAAGATGTCTTGGATTAGTACAACAAAATAAAACCTGTACCAGTAGCAAAAAAAGAAGATTTATTCATAACACACGGGAAAAGACCCAGGGAAACAGAGTTAATGATTAAAAACCCTGAAAACCATAAATTTCACACCTGAGCCATAACTCTCGCGGACCAGTACCAAACGACTCATGGACCGGTACCGGTCCGTGGCCCGGGGGTTGGGGACCGCTGTTGTAGAGTATATGGTACTCCGTGTGGTACTTTAGTGTGGTGACCTCTGCTTGCTAGAAAGTGCATTTAATTTTATGTATAAATGTGCATCTTACAAAATGAGGATCCCATGGAAATTTTTATGCATACTTTCAGTCTAATAAATATAGAAATTAAACTGAAATATTATGTTAACTTTAAATATGGCTCACGATTTGTGAACATCATAAATGCAGTTATGTCAGTTTAATAGAAAAGTTAAGCACGATCAAAAAAGGATTTCAAATACAGAAATATCCAGCTTCTGAAAAGTGTGTTCATTCTTGATTGTTGCTCCTTTGCATGAATTACTGCATCAGGTTGCCATGGAGGCAATCCGCTTGTGGGTCTGTTGAGTTGTTTCTGAAGCCCATGCTACTTTGATAGCTTGTCTGTATTGGATCAGGTGTTTCTCATCTTGGTCTTGACAAATACCTCTTTGATTCTCTGTGAGGGTTCAGGTCAAGTGAGTTGGCTGGCCCGTCTTGCACAGTAATAACATGGTCAGCAGACCATTTGGTACTAGTTTTGGCACTGTGTGAAGGTGCTGTGTCCTGCTGGGAAAAGAAAATCAACATCTCCATAAAGCTCGTCAGCAGATGGAAACTTGAAGCTCTCTAAAGCCTCCTTGAAGAAAGCTGCACTGACTTTGGAGTTGATAAAACACAGTGGACCAACCATCAGCAACACCGGCAGATGATGTGGCATCTCAAACCATCACAGACTGCAGGAAATTCACTCTGGATTTCAGACACCTCGGCTTGTGTGCCTCTTTGCTGTCCCTCCAGACTCTTGGACCTTGATTTAGAAATAAAGAGCGAAAATTACTTTGATCTGAAAGAAGGGCCTCGGACCACTGCACAATAGTCCAGTAATTTTTCAGAGTGACCCAGGTAAGGTGCTTTTGACTTTGTCTGTCATCTTTGTTTGATCTTAGGAAGATCAAACCCCAGCCTCAGTCCACTCGTTCTCCAAAGCTCTTGAATCAACTTTTCTTAACAAGCCTCTCAAGGCTGCGGGCGTCCATTTTTCTTGTTACTACCACACTTTTCCATTTCAGTCAACTTTCCATTAATATGTTTTGATGTGCTATATTAATGACCTTCTATGAAAAGTGTCAATATTCCTGCTTGAGAAGAGAATCAGTGATAATCATCTATACAACTGTCCAGTTAGCAGTCTTCTCCATGACTGTGGTTGTGTGTATTAAGTAGGCTGAGTCATTTACAGGTATTTATACTGTTCTTCTAATGACTTTTAAAAAAATCTACTCGCCATAATTATCCAAATTAAAACAAACAAAAAAACCCAGTTTGAAACATTGTAGCTTCTGTGAGTCTACAATATATAAAATTTTCATGTGTTGTAACTAACTGATGGGAAATACTGAACTTCTTTTAAATATTTGAATTTTCTGAGATGCATCTGGTTAGACACTTCCAAGGTAAAGTGTTTGGGCTGTACTGGAGGAGGCCGGGGGCCAGACACGGGACACACTGGAGAGATTCTCTCTCTCAGCTGGTTTTGGAATGATTTGCCCGAGAGAACCTTTTAAACTTCTATTTTTTTTTTTTTTTCTCTCACATAGATTCTGTTACTGCAGTAGTGGATGCATTTTAAACACGGTTTGTTTTGTGTGTTTTTGTTTTTTTTCTACTCTTGGCTCTGCATGATGTCAGTGAGATGGGGGAAACTCTCATTATGGTCATGTCAGGTACACAGTTCTGGCTTGAGCACAGAAACCTACCCACCTGCTATTCAAATCTTTTCTTTGAGGGAGTTCACTGTGGGGCTGCATCAAGGCCTGGTAGAGGCTATATAGGGATTTTCTTTAATTGTGAGCTAGCTTTTCAAAGCTATTAAGTAGAATGTATTTCCAAAAAAAAAAAAGCTGCAGATTAGCAGACTGGGTCCACTTTGATGTCAGCTCTAAATGACTCAAATATTTGATTCCTCGTGTACTTCATTGTTCAATGCTTTGAAAAGTTCAGGACAAAAATAGATGTGGGAGAAACTGTTCAGAAGCTTTTATTTAATTGGAATTACTTCTCATCTTTAGACTACTTTCATCCTGCTTCTCGATTCTTTGATGAATTATTGATCCATTCTCAACATGTAGCTATGATAAATTGCTGATTCTCACTTTTTCTCCTCAGATGATGTACTTGGGCTCAGGTTTGTGCTGTGTCGGGGCGCTGGCCGGCCTGTCTGCCCAGAGCACCAGTCGCTTGGGGAACGCCCTCGGCATGATGGGAGTGGCAGGGGGCCTTGCTGCCACCCTCGGTGCCCTCAAACCCTCACCGGAGCTGCTGTCTCAGATGTCTCTGGCTATGGCCGGCGGGGGAACCCTGGGTAGGTGGCTCCATGCATTCAACTAAAATGGATATCATGATGTTGTGTTCACTGATGTTTCTTTACTTAAACTGCCCCCCAAAAAACCTCTTGTGCTGCAAAATGCCCACTGTAGCTTCACAGCGCTTCTAATTTGGTTTTGGAACAACTCAAGCGGTACGGCCTGCTGTTTCATTGGGTCATGTGAAGGAGACTTGCAAATAACGTAGCACCTCAAGGTTTCAGTTTTCAATAAAAAATAAATTGATAAAGTTTGGGCAGGACTCCTCTGAAGTCTAGCAGTTTGTTTCGTTATTAGCTTTGCATGCAGCTCCTCCAGTCTTCTGAAGAAGTATTGCTACTTCATAACATGCATCAATCACCCTGTTGTACATGTTAATCGTAATTTAAGAAGCAGGAAGATGAATGGCAGTGTAATCATCCTAAGAATGCGCACATACACACGGCATTAAGAGCCGCTTAGTTTTCAAGAAAATGCAATTAAATGCTCAACTTTGAACTCCTAGGATTACCTTTTGAAGAACAGGCCCAATAACTAGAAGCAGGTGTCTGCCTTTTAACCATGTTTTCCTTCTTTCTTTCTTCTTTTTTTTAAATTTCATGTTTTTTCAATGCCCTAAATGTTTCTAGCAGTCAGACTCTGCCAATGTGCACGAGAAGTTTAGTTCTAGTGTTTGACTTTTTTTGGCTGCTTTTTAAAAATTATTATTATTTTTTACGTTCTTCATATCTCAACTACAGGTCTGACCATTGCCAAGCGTATTGAAATCTCAGACTTGCCCCAGCTTGTGGCAGCTTTCCACAGCCTTGTGGGCCTGGCGGCTGTTCTCACATGCATTGCCGAGTATATGATTGAGTATCCTCACCTGGATACTCACCCAGCTGCAGGTGTGCTCAAGACTGTGGCTTACCTGGGTACTTACATCGGAGGCGTCACATTCAGTGGATCACTGGTGGCCTATGGCAAGCTTCAAGGTAATCGATCTGACACTAATCTCTCATTTGCACATTGTCAGTCCAGATCTGACCATAGCTCTTCTTATTACACACAAATCTCTATGAAAACACATCAGGTTGTCTGGTCGGCTGCTGATTGTTCCTTTCATCTACTGAAAGCCAAAGATCCCCTCTTAAATCCAGGAGTTTCTGTGTAAGTGTCAGCACTCTCTAATTTGCGCTTTAGGCCGACCAATCAAGAGGAACACATGAGAAGCTCTCTGGTAATTTGTCATGGGAAGGGCAGGCCAGTGACTGGATGGCTGTGGTTGGTAGAGGGTTGCTATCTGATTTGTGGATGAGACAGATGCTCAGACAGCTGATTAGAGGCTTTCGCAGATAAGTCTGAGGGTTCAAATACACCTGACACTGGTTAAAGAAAAGCACGCTCTCTTGTTGTTCCTTTTAACCCCTACAAAAGTGTAAGAACACTTTCTCTTGCCTCTCTGAAAAATGTGTTTTTTGGTTGCAGGTCTTTTGAACTCTGCCCCCCTGCTGCTGCCTGGACGGCACATGCTGAATGCCAGTCTGATGGCAGCATCCGTTGGAGGCATGGTGCCCTTTATGCTTAGTTCCAGTTATGGTACTGGCATGGGGTGCCTGCTGGGAGTGTCTGGGCTTTCCACTGTCATGGTGAGTTTGTGACCATTATTAAAGCTGCGAACAGGCAGCAGGGGGGGGAAAAAAAAAAAAATGGCAACATCTCTTTCAGTGAATTTACATTTCAGCAGTTGATTTTTAATGTATTGTTTTATCTAAGTTGGAATATGTTAAAATACTTTGTTTGTTTTCTGTTTTGTTTTTCTGATTCAACCTGTCATAGGGTGTAACGCTAACAGCAGCCATCGGAGGCGCTGACATGCCTGTGGTCATTACTGTGCTGAACAGCTACTCTGGATGGGCGCTATGCGCCGAAGGCTTCTTGCTTGACAACAATCTCATGACAATTGTTGGAGCGCTGATTGGCTCCTCTGGTGCAATCCTCTCCTACATCATGTGTGTGGTGAGTAGATGCACATTTCCAGCATTGTGCATGAAGTAAAAGGATACAAACATGTCACTGGGCTGCTTCTTCCTCAAGGCTATGAACCGCTCCCTGCCAAACGTGATCCTGGGCGGGTACGGCACCACCTCAACATTGGGTGGTAAGCCCATGGAGATTGTTGGCACTCACACTGAGGTCAATGTGGACCAAACCATTGACATAATCAAAGAGGCCAACAACATCATCATTACCCCAGGTACACACTGTTTTACAGATGTCTTGAAGCAAAGATGAGGAATGTAATTTTCAGCTTTGTCGTTGGTTGGTTGGAAAAAGTGAAACTGTGAAACTGATCTTTTATCAGTTTGTTTCATTTAATGTAGGTACCTATATTACCACAATAGTACCCCACTTGTAAGTGACTGTATTGAGTTATTAGGTTGCACTATCTAGTGTGATTAGCAGTGTATCCAACCATCCAAAAGCAATGGACAGTGTACAAGAGAGGTGAAGAAAAGGGTGCAGGCAGGGTGGAGCAGGTGGAGATTTAGGATGGTGGAAAGACTGAGGTGATTTTTGACACAAAGATAGCAGCAGGAGTGAAATGAAAGGTTTACAAGATGGTAGAGGGACCTGCTATGATTTATGGTTTGGAGAAATAGGAAGTGTAAATGGAGTTGGCAGAGCTGAAGATGCTTAAACTTTCATTAGGAATTTTCATTGGGTACATCAGAGGAATAGGGCGGGTTGAGCAGTTTGGAAACAAAGTTGGAGTCGCAAAGCTGATATAGTTCGGAGATGGGCAAAAGAGGAATGGTGGATATACTGGAAAAAGGATGTTGAAGATGGAGCTACCGGGCAAGAGGAAAAGAGAAAGACCACAGAGAAGATTCATGGATGTAGTGAAGAAGGACATGCAGAGGGTGGGTGTGACAGACGAGGATGCTGGGGATGGGGTGAGATAGAGGCAGATGAATTGCCGTGGTGACCACTAAAGGGAGCAGCTGAAAGGAGAAGAGAGAGGGAGAGCGAGAGAGAGAAGAAGAATCCTGTGTCATCATGTAGGATCAAGTGAATGAAGACCCTAGTCGTAAAAGCCTAGAGGTTAGGCAGTGACTTCCTGGCAGCTACAGGTTGCTAGGGAAAAATGTGCTGTGCCGTTTTATTTTTGTTTGGTTTTTTTTCCCCAACCTGCTGGTGAAAACCTTGCGCTGCTCTTATAGTTAATGGTGGCAAAACATGAGTGACCACTGCAATCTAATGACCAAAGCTATTCTAAGGAGGGTTTTGGTGTAACACCCTGTTTGATTGGGGAGGGATTCCAGGTTGCCACTGGGTGAAATAGGTTGCAGTGAATGAAGAATTGGCTGAGGTGAAGGTTAGCAGATAGATATATAGCCACCTATAACGGCATCCATGTGTTAATGAAGCCATGTCTTTAAGCTCCAATATTAAATTTAAACAGATGAGTTAAAATGGAGAATGGAGACAAAGTGTTTTTGTATGTTTATTTCTTTGGGTTAGCTTCAAATGGCCATCTAAGAAACTGTTTTTGGCACTCCAACAGTGGTTTCAGGTGTGTTGTGTTATCAGTGGTTAATTAAGCCTTTAGCAGACATGAAGAGCAGGTAGCAAGTTGGATAAAACGGTGCTTCACCCAAGTTTCCTCATTTTTGAAGTCCTTAGCTATAAGTTGTTTCATCTGGGGGAAAAAAACACTTTTAGAGCAGCACAAAAAATTATGTAAACTGATAGAAACTGTTAAAATTTGGCCTAAAGCCAGCTTGCAATCAGTGCATTGGAAGAATGCTCCACCATGATTTATATTTTCTTCAAAGCTCAGCTACTTTTGTCATTTGCCACTTTGTCTGTAAGCAAATTTTGGTGGAAGCTTTAAATCTTCTACATAAGAAGTAGAAAAACTTTTTTTTTTTTTTCCCAGTTGAGGGTGGAGATGGTGCTGGAAACAGATGGAGCCCTTTAGAGACAGGTGCAGACAGGTGTAGAAAGAAGCTTGGACTAACATAAGAGATTTAAATGGAGCACAACTTGTATATTGGTGCTCCTGTCAGTAGATGGCGTGGAGTCCAAACGTCATTTTTCAGATCATCAGTTTAGATCAGTACCATCATCTATCTCCCACATAACTGCTTTCACCTGACCAAAAAAACCAAACAAAAAAAGTTGCTCTGTCAGATCAAAAACAGCTCTGGGAAAGCCCAAATGTTTTGCAGAGTACTTGGAAATGGCCAGAATCAGGCATCTGATGGTAGCGTTTTCATTAAACTCAGAATGCTAAACTGTAGTGACCACAAGAGGGAGTAGTTTGTTCACAAACTGTCCACAGGGCCTAAATAATGGTGGTTTGGATTTCAGAGTGTGAGATAATGCCCACATCATGATTTATTAAGCAGAAAAAGCCAGACTTGTCTGACAAATGAGTAGTTGTTGAACGGCCTGTGCGAGAGGAACCACTCCGTGTAGCTTGGATACCAGGATTGCTGTTTTTTTCCAATGGCTCCGAATCGGTGCAGAGACAGCTGTGTGGTCGAACATGCTGGTTTGATTAGAGAAACAGTGAAAAATCATAAGGGCTATTCGGTCCAGACTCTCCATGTGCTGTCAACAACAAAGCATGGCAGTGAGGAAACAGAAGGCTCCGGCTGTCTGGGGAATTATAGAAGATACAGGATACAAGTCACTGGCTTGGAAAAACTCGATTAGGGGTAATGCTGAACTCTAGAAGGTACCTGACCACCAGGGTTAAGGAGGGGTTATGCAGACAGAGGGTAACTAGCTCTTTGCACGCAGGGGACCCCAAAGCACACCACACATGCAAAAGTTTTCCTTAGAAAAATGTCTCTCAGACTTTTGACTGCTATGATTTAACACAGAGAGGAGTCTTGTGGTGGTGGAGGACAAAAGAAGGAATGAAGGGTGATGAATATGTGGCTTTACTGTTGTCCTGCAGGACTGCTGTGCCTGTCATTTAAAAATGAACAATAGCTGTGAAATGCTTATCTATGACCAGGCACCCATCCAATAAAAGAAAAGCTGTTTGACAGGAGACTCAAGCAACCTAAGGGGATTATGGAGTCTCTAGATAGGATATAACCATTATATTCCTACTAAGTTCAAGAGGCCAATTTGCTCAGCTATTGCAAGTTTCTATATTTATGTTGTTAGGTTGGGGTCTGTGTGCAGCCAAAGCCCAGTATCCTATTGCAGATATGGTGAAGATGCTGAAGGAACAAGGCAAGACTGTGAGGTGAGTTTGTGCGCGCACACACGCACACACACACGGCAGGACATTCTTTTATCAATGTGTGTGACAGGTTTTCAGTGAAAAATCAGTGATGTGCTGTAACATCTCCAACAGGTTTGGCATCCACCCAGTGGCCGGTCGTATGCCCGGCCAGCTGAACGTACTCTTGGCCGAGGCTGGCGTTCCCTATGACGTGGTCCTGGAGATGGATGAGATCAATGACGACTTCCCAGGCAAGCTCCTTTTTTAAAAATAAATTCTAGAAAGATCTGTTTTATTTACCGTTACACGGCTGTCACTTTGGCAGGGAGGCGTTGGATTCAATTACTTGATCGGTGACTTGTAATAAACGCATCCTTTCCTTTTCATCTGTGCTTTAAGTGGCCACATGTTGTGTCTGGATACTTGGATGTGCCAAGTTATTAGGACAACACTCATTGTTTTCTTAGCAACCAGGCACGCAGGCTGACACACATGGTTCTGTTTATGGTGGAGGGAGATTAGTGCAGCGCTGGAGTTTCTGAGTTCATCTGCCTTGTGCGTAAACGTGTAAATGTTATGACCCACAGAGACAGACTTGACGCTGGTCATCGGTGCCAATGACACGGTGAATTCGGCGGCACAAGAAGATCCCAACTCTATAATTGCTGGCATGCCTGTCCTGGAGGTGTGGAAGTCCAAACAGGTTGGTCTACCTTTATTAGATGAAATGTGTTTGATGATATGGTACCAAAATAAGAAAAATCGAACCATATACCACCTTCTTTTCTTACTATTTCCACCAGGTGATAGTGATGAAGCGTACTTTGGGCGTGGGCTACGCTGCAGTAGATAACCCCATTTTCTACAAGCCCAACACATCGATGTTGCTGGGAGATGCCAAGAAGACTTGCGACAGTCTGCAAGCAAAGATCCGAGAGACCTACTACTAAATACAGCTCATTACTGCTGTGTACAATTGTTAAGAACTTAAAAGTTATTACAATTTTTGGCATTTCAGATACTTATTTTAAGAAAACAAGTTTATTGGGTCTGCAACAAATGTGATTACAGCAGAACAAACGTCATTGTGCACTAATTTGTAAATTAAAATGTTTAAATGTATCAGAAATCCCTTTCTTTGTACTACTACATACTCTACACTGTTGTCCATTCATGCATTTTAAAAAAAAAAAAAAAAAAAAAGTCATTCGAGTTCAAAAACTAAAAATTATTTTTCTGCATAATCAGAATCGATAAACATAAAAACCCCATCTCACTGTCTGTTATTCCAAGTTACTCATTTTGATCTGTTCATTATCCACGACTTTAAATTACGAATCCATCCATTTTAATAGCTTCTTATTCTATCCCCCACTGTGACCCTGAACAGGTTTTCAAACAGAGAGCCGACCATTAAGGTTTTCATCCACAACCAGAGGCAAATTATGATCGACACATAATGAGATGCATGTTTTGGGGTCGTTGGAAGGCAGAGCACCTGAATGTTGCATTTATATCGTCGCTTCAGCTACAGTTCGATGTCTTTTGGTCTGTCCTCACAGGAAACCTCAGCATTTTCCCGCAGAGGTTTTAGCTTTGTTAACAATCGAGTGCAGGTAGGAGTAGAAGAAGAGAAGGTTGTCGTATTCTCCGCTGTACTCCTCGTCGAGGCAATGCTCGTGGAAGTCCATGAGAAAGTAATATATGGCTTCGATAGTAGCTAGATAACTGTCCGGCTTGCCCTTTTGATGACGCCAGAAACACGTTTTTCTCATCTTCAACTCTACCTGGAGCAAATCTGGGGGAGAAACACGTCAGTCACAACATCGTGAGATCATGGTAAATTCAATTGTGGGTGAATAATCACCAGCAGTCAAGAGTTCTTTGGAAACCCACTCAAATGCAATCTTTCATGATTACCTTGCAGTCTCTCGTCTGTGCTGATCTTATTGGTCTGGTTCCATGTGCTGTCAATGAAGACCACCCTCTGGAGGGGATCCACCTTTGACACAGAGCTTTTTGCTTCATCTGGCGTCCCCGACTCTGAGCTCTCGGAGGTGCACGTGGAACCTTGAACTTGCTCAGTCTTTAACCTCTTTCTGCACGGTTCATCAGAGAAGTCGTGTGACCTGTCATGTAAACACTTCATCATGTCTTGAACTGAGACGGCCCTCGGACCAGGGAATACCAACACCACCTGGAGCGAGCGAAGACGGAGAGGAACGCCATCATGCAAACTGTGCTAGGGCACAAAATATGTGTCTCGAACACATGTTTTTACAGTGGGGTGATTTATAAAAGGCTAAATTTAGGAAGCAGAAAACAGGATGTAAACTGTTTGACAGGTGAGGGATAAAGTTGAAAAAGTGAAAACACTAAATCAGTTGATTTAAATAAATGAGAAGGCAAGAAGAAAAACAATACAAATGTATGGCTTGTGGACGAAACTCATTCAGCTGAAATAACAATCTGATTGCATAAGTGCTGTGAGGTTTGAACTGAAGAATGAAGCTGCAGCAAATAAATCTACATCTTTTAGAAATGTTTCACCAGACATTCAAACAGACAAGAGAAGAACAAACAAGACTACAAAATGCAAAAGATAAGCATTTACAATTTGACTTTAGTGGAGAGCAACAGTTTCAGAACACACTGTTAAATTAGATTCCTGCATTAAAATAGAAATGAGTTGATGCAACACAGTAAAGAGGATTATTTAAGCAACAATAAAGAAAAAGACTAATAGATGACAAAGAAAATGCTAAGTCCGTGATATCAGACATTAGTTCAAAACTAGTAAAAGCAACTGCATAATAAATGCTCTCAACTACTTCCATTTGTTTTAGTGTAAAGTAAATTCCGAAAGGGAACCAAAAAAGACAAAAAGGGGAGTGGCTTAACAAGCCAAAAAACCCATTCCCCTCAAAATGGTCAGGTATAAAGACTGGACTAAAAAATTGAGTGAAAAAGCAGCCAAAATCCAAAGACAAACTTTGAACGACCTTCAGAAAGCCTGAAGAACTATTGCTCAATAACAACAAAAAACCCTTACTTTCTTCTTGGAAGAAAAATAATAAATGGTGAGTGACTCAAGACTTTTGTATAGTGAACTCGGTGAAACACACGGGCACAGCTCCTTTGCGCAATCACCTTTCCTCAGTTTGCTATGGTGGGCTGTGTGTAATGTTTTTGTCACTAAGAAAGTTTTTAAACTTCCAGTGATTCAAACCTCTGGATTGGATGAAAATAACAGTTTGCACGATGACTTTTAGTTCTCAAAGCTTTTAAGGCTTCTTGGTACTAAATAGACTGAAAAGTCCAAAAACTACATATGCCGCCCTGCTCTTTATATTATACACTCAACAAGCCATCCAGCAGGCCTGATGGGATCTTTTGGCGCGCCGTTCTGGCCTGCAGGCCATATGTTTGACACTCATGGATTAGTAAATGAGAGAAAATCACTTTTGATGATCAATTTAACCTCTGTTTCCAAACAAAACATGCCACATGCTTTTCTCTGTGTTGTGTCATAGAAAACTGAATATGTTATTTGACTGAGTAGTGAAAACAAGACAAGTGAAGATACAAAAAAGTTTTCTGGGAAGTAATTTCCAGATGAATCAATCATAAACGTAATCGTTAGCTGAAGCCACACAAGGTACAAGGCAGACAGCATGTTTTACAGTTAAATGAACTCCATTCTTTTAGGATAAAAACCACAACTACAAGGATAAAGAAGAACTAACCTTATCTTTTTGGTACTCAGGTATGCAGGGGTAAGTATATATTGTGACGTCACTGGGTGCAAGAATCTTGGCGTGGATGGCAGTGCTCTTGCCATCTGTCTCGTTGGGATGCTTGATGATGTCTATCTTCACAGGAAGCTGAGTGTAACACACAGTGTGTACAGTCAGGTCGAGGGGAGAGTTGGATTTCAGCAGCATCATGTCAAAAAATGTAACTTTAAATAATAAAAAAAGGCATTTTGCAACTAATTAAGACAATGGTGAAGGTCTCTGTTAAAAGACAAAGCAGGTGAGTCCTAACCTCCTACAAACCTTTACTGTGGGGACATCTTGCAGGCTCATGCCCACTAAGGAGCAGCATGTGTAGCAGAAGAACATCCTCGAGCCTCCACATTTAGAGCACTTTAACCTGCCCCTTTGCTGTGCTTCCTCCAGCACTGCATGTGATGCCAATTTGAGCCCTTGGAGCTGCTGACTGGGAAGCTCACGGGAGTCGGATGAATCAGAGGCCAGTGTTTTTTCCCGGCAACTGGGATGATGACGCTGGTCCTTATCCAGGCCGCTCATTTTTGCTCTGTTGACAGACTTGTCTTGGAGCACAAGTACACTCATAGCTGATGAAGAATAACAGAGCAAATAATGCCAATATTAGCAGACATAAATAATCCAACATTTACAAAGACTTAAACTCATAGGACACAATAACATGGAAAAAGCTAGTTATGGAGCTAAGAGTTCATTAATTGTGCGTGACTGGCAATGATTAGATTAGAAAATTTGTTGCTGTGATAGTACGGTGCAGCTTGAATGCTTTTCATTATAAAAATTACATTAAACAGCTACAGTGACACAGAACCTACACCATTATGTACCTTAACTCTCATGTGAGTTGCCCAGTAAAGTAAGCCTTTAGTTGAATACTCGCTTTAGTAAAAAGAATGTCATAATTTTGACTGTCTTCAGGTGCATTTTTAGAGCATTGTAACTCCTGGAATGACCAAATCTTTTAAAAATAATGTTTTGTGTTTCATTTAACTATTTTATTGCAGATTCTTGTGATTTTACATAGGCCAGATTAGAAACTGGTATATATGAATAACAGTGGAAAGATCATCATGTTAGTTTTGCAATTCTGGTAACTGAATAAGATCACATTACATGACATTACCCATTTCTGGTTCAAATATGAACGCGTCAAATTCCCAAATGTCACATTATGAGCTGAGTCACTGAGAGAGAAGTTCTTAGAAAACAGAAAATCATAAATCTTGTTAATGCAAATATCTAATTAGTCAATCACATTGCAGTAACGTAATCCCTTTAGGATAGTAGACATGCTGAAGAAAGAAGGAGAAACCAAAAATTAGGGAAGAAGGTTTTAAACAACGGGCAAACAAGGGTATAACAGCACTATCCCACATGAATACACAAAGGCCAATTTAAAAACTTCTCAAAACTACGAGAGGGATTTAATCTAGATCAGCAAGACTTTTTTTATATATCTATAGGTAAGAGATTACTATTTAAGAAAAATAAAGGAGAAAATACTTTGATACATATTTTAACTGAAGCCTACAAGAAAAAACCCATAAAAATGATCTCTAAGCTATATCAGAGCCTAAGACAACTAATCAAGTGGGATACTAACTGCATTAAAAATAAATGGGAAGAAGAACTGAACATAGAAATTTCGCAAGAGGGTTGGCACTCAATGCTGAAAGCACAGCACATCTCGAGGTGCTCCAAAAATTAGAGAATATTTGGCTGGAAATCCTTAGTTCATTTTTTCATCTGTGTGCCAATCACACCCATAACTTTTAGACATGTAATAAAATAAAGCCATTTTGGGATCAGATTTACACTGAAGTGTCTAAATTACTTGGATATAAAATACCCCAAGGTGTAAGAAAACTTCTCCTGAATAAATGGGGGAAAAAATTGACTTCCTATCTTTAAGGATCTTTAAGGATCTACTGAGGATAAGAATTACTTATGATATATACTTTACAAATCATGACACGCACTAGAGCTGGGCGATATGACCCAAAATTCATATCTCGATATTTTTTAGCTGGATGGCGATATACGATATATATCTCGATATTTATTTTCTTTAAGCCATAAGGTAAGAACAAAAAGAGAGTTTAGTCAAAGCTGTGTCCTAGATGTCACACAGGCACTTTTATTAACATACAGCGTAGATGTACATGAAGAATTTACTCTAATAAATTATCAGCGTTTATTAAATAATAATGCTCCATAAATAAAAGAACACAATGTTGTTTTTGTGCATAACAAAAAGCTCACAATTGTGCAGTCAAAATGTAAACTAAAAGATGCTGAGCATAATAACAAAGAGACAGATTTCACAGCTGCTCCCAAGTTCTACTGCATGACTGACAGCCTGCAATTTGAAATCCTCTTAACCGTGTCTCTGCACAGGTGCCATTTATGGTCCTTATACACACACAATACGGTAATATTACGTTGAAGCACAGTACGTATCACTCCGCGAGGCTCCACTACGGTAGCCGTAATGCTCCGACAATCTATCAAGCGGTGCAGCTCCGTAGCTCACCAAAGTCGTACTGAAACATTTTTTGACAGATTGCTGTGCGCCGTCTAGCACATGAAAAACTGTTCGCGGTCATCAAGCACAACCAGAATTCATACATAATGCGCGCGGTCAACTTTTGAGAGAATGAAAGGATTTCAGGCCGTGCATGGCGTTAGCGTGGTTAGCTCGTTAGCGTGGTTAGCTCATTAGCGCGGTTAGCTCTCTAACACATTGACGCCGTCCAGCCCCAAGCATGGGGCAATCCACAGTAACACGGAGATTTGCCGTGTTCATCTTGTCGTTGTCTGCAGGTGAAGCTTTGGGGGAGGAGGGGGAGTTGTTCACTGAAGGAGAGACAAGGCCCAGTAACGCAGCGTAGAGACAAAAATGGACGGAAGAGAGGCAAACTTACGGCTCCACAAGTATAGTTATAACGTAACATAGACTATATCGATATAAACGATATTGTCACATCTTATATCTCGTATGAAAATATATCGATATTTTTAAAAAACTCGATATATCGCCCAGCACTAACACGCACTGGTGAGCCCCATGGTTTTGTTTGCTGTTCTGGACTGTCTGTTGTTATAATGAAAATGATACATAGAAAGTTAAAAAAAAAAGAAAGAAAGAAAAAAGAAAGAAAGAGGAAGAAAGGCGATTTAAGTGCCTTTGAATAAGGCATGGCTGTTGATGCCAGATGGGCTGCTCTGAGCTACTGGGATTTAAAGACAATAGGAAGAAAAGTGTCAGTTCTGTAGGTGAAAATGTCTTGTTGCTGCCAGAGGTCAGAGGAGAATGGCCAGATTGCTTCAATCTGATCGCAAGGCAAGAGTAATTCATCAAGCACTCGTTACAACCAAGGAATGCAGAGAACATCTCTGAAGAAACATGTTAAACCTTGAATCAGATGACTACAGTAGCAAAAGACCACAGGTGCTGCTCCTGTCTGCTAAGAACAGGAGACTGAGGCAACAACTGGTAAAACAGAAGATTGGAAAAATGTTGCCTGGTCTGAGTCTCAATTTTCAAATGGTAGGGTCACAATTTGGCAAAAACAGCATGAGAGCATGGATCCATCATGCATTATATTAACAGTACTGTTATTCGTGTAATTGTGTGGGGAATATATTCTTGGCAAGCTGGCCAATCTGTAGCAACTGTGAATCAAAAGTTACATCACCTTGATGAATCAGTGACACGAAGAATTAACGCACCTCTGAAGATTAAACTAGCAAGGTGTGCCTAATCAAGGGGCCAGTGATTGTATGTACATACTGTTGAATTTCTGATAAACATGATCAGCTAATGAGGAAACGCTGGTGTCCGAGTGTAGCGTGTGTGCTAAATACAGATTAGTAATTAGCACATGGATAAACAACATGAAACGTTGCTCTCTTTAACTTCTCTTTAGCGCAGTGAGATGTGAGAGAGCAGAAACCGTACATCTGCAGCTTGCAGTTACTTTTCTTTGAACCCCAAGACAGTATAAAAGAGTCAGTATTTTACACTGCCCATGCTTCAACATAGTGGAGCTAGCTTCTGTTAGCAAGCGTCACGTTTCCTCAGCATCCGCAGCCCCCGCTGCTACCGTTAACACACACAAGTCAAAAAGTCTAGATAGAGGAGCGAAGATCAAACGAAGACAGATGCTGGTGCACTGTTAGCTCAACTGAGTTCACTAGCTTAACTACATAAAGGAGCCCTATTACAAAAGTGCCTACCAATGAAGTGCACAACGGGATGAGCGTCTTCTTCTACGCCGGAAGCACAGCTCCGTGTGAAGGAAATGCAGGGTAGTTACCTGTCGCTAAGCACCGAATGTGCTACTCGGTCGGTGCTACCTCGTAGGCAGTAGACACACTCCTCAAAGATGCCCTTTGAGGGTGTTATGGCAGCCGATTTATGAACCCATAGATGGTTAATTTGCAAAATGTATCAAAGTAAAGTGAATAAAAGAGTGTACTTTAGTCCAGTGAAATAAAATTACGAAGTTAGGGTTAACTCGAAGTAGTTACTCATACTAGCAGCATAATGAACGTCAACTCTCGCTCTTATGTATTTCGGTAAACGTTAGAAAGAAAAAAGAGATTTATTTATTTATTTATTTTTCTTAAAATAAAACACAGTTTATGATCATGTATAGTTCTCAAAAATATTTAAAATAATATATTAAAATAACCTTAAAGAAAAATCCTTAGAGACTCTGCTTATTCATATGAATCTGGTCTGTGGCAATAATTACAAATTCCAGAAAGCACACATTTTGCTTGGAGCAAAAAATAATTTACTACCAGGAAATATTCAAAGTATGTTTTCTGTAGAGAACATAATTTAAGGGGTTTTAGCAACTTCAAAACTATTAATGTGTGTACTACCAGAAAATTTTTTAGTGTTTACGAGTCAAAATCTGGAACATGTTGAGGGGGGGAGATGAAGCAGTGTCCAAACATGAAGCAATTCAAAAACAGAAATAAAGATAGGGATTTTCCTGATATATAAAGTAGAAAAAGATATTTGACTTTTAGTAAATATCTCTGTTTGTGTAGGTGTCATTGTAAATACTTGGGTTTGATCTGTGGATGTAAGGATTTGGAGTTGTAAACACACAATAATATGGTAATATTTTGGTAAATAGACTGGATCTTTGTACTTTTCAGCTCTACCTGAGCACTCAAAGGACTTTATCCAGCTTGCCTCATTCACCCTTTCATACAAGTACGTTTTGTATACATATGTGGTTTCTATCTAACATTTACACATGCTCATACTGAGATTATTTCATCAGAGTTGAACTTGGAGTTAGTATCTTGCCCAAGGGTATTTGGCATGCAAACTGGAGAAGCCAGGAATTGAACCACCAACCTTCTGATAATTAGACCTGCCTGACATCCTGAACTACAACTACAGCTGCCTGACCCTTGCATAGTGTACATATTCTGTGTAACAAAAATAGTAACAACAATAAACAATAATTTATTATAGCTGCTGATGTTAACACAGAAGCTTAATAAATAACTCATGAATTACGATATAAGGAACTGCATAAGTTTTGCCCCTGTACACCACCATTTTAAACCAAATAATCAAGCTGTGATTGAAGTGTCGACTGTCAGCTTCAATTCAAGGGGTTTGACTAAAACATTTGTATTAACTGTGTAAAAATTACAGATTTTTATACACCACCTACCCTCCATTTTCAGAGTCTCAAAAGTAATTGGACAGCAGAATGATAAGCTGTTTAGAAGCCTCATCCCTCCCCCTTTCATGGCAGTTTACACAGAGAAAATGTTTGGGGTTGAGTCCAAGTGTTGAAGTTGCTTTTAGTAGCTTTTAACTGGAACTCTCAATATGACGTCAAATGAATGTTTATGAAAGCGATGGTGGCTAAATATACAAAAAAGCAAAGTTTAGGAGTGGCCAAATCAACAATCTGGTGCAATCTTAAAAAGAAGGAATGCACCAAAGAATGCAGAATTTGTTCCTTGGTTAAGAAAAACTCTGTCACAACATCTAACTGAATGAAGACTACTTGGGGAGCTAGGTGTATCCAGGTGTATAGGCCTACAGTCAAGACAGGTTTTCATTAATGTAAATACAGATGATTTACAACTAGGTGCAAACCACTAATTAACCTCAAGGACATGAAGGCCAGATTAGATTTTGCAAGAATACTGTCATGGTCCTGAGTCTTTGACCCGGGTTTTTGAGTTTGTTTAGGCTTGCTGTTCTTTCTTTGGGAATATTGAGATTTTAATATTCACTTTTGATAGTCTCTGAGTTTTGTTACTTGTGTTTCTACTTTTTGGTTCTTGTTTAATTTCATTCCCTTTCGTGTCTGTCTTAGTCTCACCTCTGTGTGTCCTTCCCAGTGTCCCCAGTGTGTAGTGAATGAAGTCTGTTTATGAATGTCGAGTTCGATCTCTGTCCCTCGCTCTGTCTCGCTCCCTCTACCATGACCGCAACATCTAAAAGAGCCGGCGCAGTTCTGGGAAAAATCTTTGGACAGATGAAACCAAGATGAACTTTTATTAGTTATCATCATGATGGGATGAAACAAGAATGGAGAGGGAGGGAAACAGCTCATGATCCAAAGCATACCACAATATCTGTCTTGCCTATAGATAGATCGACTGATAGATTGATAGACAGAATTACCTTGACATTCATGCTTATGATGAGTGGATGCAAACTTATGACTGCATATTTACTGAGGGGATTAATTAGAAATATTTCCCAGCATAGTGATGATTTTTGCATTTTAGTATATTGTTTTGTTTGGTGGTGTTCGTGTAGTGCACCATAGTCTGAAAGCCAGTGGCGCTTTTTACTTCAGTTACATGGTACTGACCCAGTGAATTACTCCTTGGTATGTCAATACTAATTTAGATTGTAATCACTGCCTGTTCTCATTTGGCACTGATTTAATTTACTTCTCAGTAAAAGTGTGATGCTGCAGCGAGTTGCTGGAGGTCCTGATCTTGTTTCACAATAATCTGGTGGTCTGGGGATTCCGTGCAAAGAGCTGCAAATACAGAATTCCCCAGGTTGCATAACAACAGATTTCCTCCAGGGAAATAAAGTTTTACAGCCCTGAGATGTATCAAGTTCAACCGAGTGTTCCCTCTCCCCCTCCTTCAGGGCCTCCCCTTTCTCCCGCAGCCCCAAGTCCACCGCTCCACTTTGTGCGAGACTCTCTAATGTCTCTCCCTGTTACTCTTCACTCAAATTAGTAACTTTCCCCCTTTTCTTCCTTTCTCTATTGCGCTGTTCAAAGTGAGCGTCAGACACTGCAATTGTCTGCATATGGTGCTTGTAATGTGGTGCACATGTGGCTTTCTGTGCATTCACTTTCACGAAAATGCTGCTGACTTGAATTAGTAATCATCCCGGGAACTACCTTTTTGAGCAAAAAAACCCATCAACAACAATGAAGAATGTAAAAAAGTAGACAACAACAGTAATTGCAGCTAATTGTTTACCTGTTCTCTGTTTCAGAACTACTGTTATTATCTGGTAATATATAGAACTTTAATTTCAGATTTAAGTTTTTAATTTGACTGTAAGTTATCACGACTGGGGATGATTGAACAGTATTGATGGACAACATTGTCGGCTGAATGTCAATTTATTTGCACACATGATATTTATATTAGTATTAATAGTGATGGTAATATTATTACAGGGCACTGTTTTTTTTAATGGGAAGTGACTTTGTCCTTATGTGCCTTACTGGCAAGAGTTCACTTGGTTTTGCAATCAGAATTTCAGTGATTTTTGATTTCAGAAATAAAGAGCCTTGGAGCACTGTGTAAGCTGTAACAATTTATGTCCGATGTGCCTGTGTTGCATCTTTTTTCTTGGACGTCTGCAGCTTCACGTCTGTGACAATCTTCTCTCTTTCTCGTTGGCTTTGGCTTCCCCTCATCCTGCTGGGAATACGCAGCCTTGAGTCTGAAATGTGTTTACATTTTGAGTATGTTACAAATTATCTGCTAAGACTAACTTTGCGTGACTTGGCAGAAGCCTTCACCTTGCTCAGATGTTGTTTGGGTCAAACGTTTTTTACAGGGTTGCACTCTCATTTTGACTGTCTTTATCTGACAAGGGTTTTCCAAGCCAGATGTGAACCCAGGAAAAAGTTAAAACTCAATATGCTGATGTCTGTCTGTGCGCCTGCACACATGTGCTCATATGAGTGTATGCATGAACGTGTGGTGTAGGCACCTTGCCAATATGTCTGCAATATTTTTCCCAACTGGGAAGACTCCACTTTTTCATAATACAGCAGAAAACCAGAGGCAATTACCTAAACAATCTGACAACATTAATGTATTTTTAAAAAATCTGCTATTGTAAATTAATAGTTCTGTTATATCTTAACCTCCCTTATCAGGTTAACTGATGTTATATTGTGTATCAAGTATTGTCCAAGGACATTCAAAATGTTCTCTTGCAGTGTGTCTTTAATCTACTTACTTAAATATATCAACACATTTTATTATGCCACTTAATATCCCCAGGGTACTATAGAAATATTAGAGTCTGAAACTGAGTGCTTCTTGTGCAATGTGTTCTTTCAGGATTGTGCTGTTTACAGTAAGAATAGATTAGAACAATCCCCAAAGTCATTTAAGCTCAAACTAACAGCAAAATGCATTTTCTACAGTTTTATCAGTAATTAAAACAAGGCCAAGTCATGCATGAGTAACACATATTTAAGAGTTGAGAGTGAAAGCATACATATGTGCTTTTTGACTCATTTTCAGTCCAGTCCTCAATTCTTTCTTTGTTCAGTCACTTAATGTTGCCCTGAGAATCATTCAAGCTTAAAAATGCATGTAAGACATGTAACCCAAAGGTAAAACCAGTATGATGTCAACATTTCTTAGAAAACTTAGCAAAGAACCTGTTTTAATCTTTATCTTTTATATCTTTAGGTTCTTTGTTATGAGCAGTCTGTCATTCATGAAACATTATTTTTTGTAGTAACAATGTGGTTCCCAAAGAGCTATTAGTTGAGAACATGCCATATCTTGGTATGGTGTGCCTGAGATGGTTAATTTTCAAAATGTATCAAACTAAAGTGAATAAAAGAGTGTGGGTTAGTCCAGTAAAATAAAATGGTGAAGTTAGGGTTAACTCGAATAAATTTAAGAAAAAAGGGCAAGTGTTGGACAAAAAAGAAGTGGCAGGACCCCCCACCAAAAAAACCTAATCGAATCGAATCGAATCTAAAAAAAACTATCTACAGCAGATGGACTGTATATGAAAGTCATGTTCATAAGAAACATGACTTTTCATCTGATCCATCTACTGTTCACTGAAGGCTGATCAGAAATGGTCTCAGTGGAGGGATGGCTGTCAAGAAGCCATTCTTAAGGAAGTGAAAAAGGGAGAAAAGGCTGAGTTTTGCTAAATTACACAAGAACTGGACACAAAATCAGTGGCATCAGGTCGGATAGAGTGATCATTAATATGTCTACAGCCACCTGTAAAACACAGTGGAGGCTCTGTCATGGTGTTGGGGGTCTTGCCAAAACTAATGAAACTACAAATGCAGAAAAATGCTGTCAAAGTTTGACCCACCATGTAATACCACTTGGACAGTGTTTGATTGTCATTATTTTTCATCATGACAATGATCAATAACACATTGCAGTTGCAGTAAAAGCACCTGGATAGAAAAAGACACTATCAGTCATGGATTGACCTCCCCAGAGCCCGAACCTCAACATTATTGAAGCAATGTGGGATCATCTTGACAGAGAACAGAACAAAAGGCAGCCAACATCAAAGAAGAGCTTTCTATTCCTAACTAACTATTACTGAAGACTACTTAAAGAAATGACAGGAAAGTAGACCCAAGAGAGTTCAGGGTGTGTTGAAGAATAAAGGTGGTCATACCAAATATTGACATTCATGCTCCGTAGAGTTGTACAAACCTTTTTTCCCTTATATACTGTATTTACACATGTTTGCATGCACTTCAATAAATCCCTGCACCTGTTTCCAATTTTCCTAGCAGAATACAAAGAAATGAGGGTGGGTCGAGACTTTTGCACAGGAGTATAAATAGATAGATATGACATGTAAAGAAGGTGTGCTGACAAGAGAGAGAATATTAGGCAAGATAACTTTCTGTAAAGTATCTCTGTTTCTGTTCTGAATATGTAAGTAGGTCATTGCTTTTTTTTTTTTGTTTCCAAAGTTTACTTCGTGAATTTATTTGACAATTTATTCCCCCTGGTGGACAAAAACAAAACAAACAAAACATGAATACAGTCTGCAATACTTTATTTCCACAGTTGCACAGTAAAAGATCCAAGTGGGTTACATTGTAAGAAAACAGGACACCTTAACATACAACATATGTTTTATGTAAAGAAAACAAATAACTTACACCCATAAATAACAAGGTACTGTAGTGATATAGTTAGTACTGAGATACTGCAGTGATATCATGAAGAGAGAGCTGGCCTAGAAGTTAAAAGTTACGACTATTTGATGAGTGTGGTGAAAATAAATACATCTCCTGGTGTATTTTTGTCTTTTTCATGCTTAGTAAAATGGGAATGATCCGTAACCTAAAGATAACATCTGTAAAAATAAATATCATAACCTTTTAGTGTACAGGATTATTCACTCTGATAGAAAGAGATTACATAACATATGCATTTATTATGGTGTTCACTTTGTGGTTTAATTTGGGTATCTTTTAGCAGCATCAGCAGCAGAATATTCGAGCATTTCAAAGTCACACCCGAAGGCAGAGGGAGTTGGCGAGCATCTACAGTGCATTTGGCCAGAGTCTGGTCTTCAGTGCAGGAAGGACAAAACAGATCATCCACAAGTAACTGTCTCATGCGCTTACATTTCAGCGATGATGCTACTGCAATTTATTGCGTCTCTGTTTGTGTGCGCTTCACTTTCGAAGGGTTAGCACTGCCCGATCACAGCAAGAAGGTTACAGTTGGAACCTGCCAGTCAGTAGCAGCCTTTTTGTGTGGACTTTGCATGTTTTGGATTGGTTTTCGTCCGACATTCCCAAGGAAAAAACAAAAAAAAGAACCAAGCAGGAACAAGTGTAAGGTTAATAGGTGATTCTAAATTGGCTTTAGGTGTGAGTATGAATATGTATGCCTCCAGCTCTCTTTACAGGATGGTTGATAAATGGATGCTCTGTGTGGTCTGAGCACCACGAGGGAAAAAGAAAGAAAGAAAGAAAAACAAGTCCTGCTTGCTTCAGCACATCATGGTCAAGCTTATTGTGGACTATTCTGGTGATCATACGATTGTCCTCACCTGGCTGAATGTAGCTCATCTCTGAACAAGATACAATACGGGACTGTACTGCATCGTATAATTTGTATTTGTATTGTATTGTATAATTTTACTGTATTATATAGAAACACTTTTATAAAGAAGTATCGTTATTCAATTCAAAACACCAATAATATAGAATAGCTTTCGTGATATTTCCAGAATTCCTGTTTCAACTTCTAATTTTTAGGACGATTAAAACTGTTTCGCGTGCTCAAATTGACCTTTTTTGTTTTCTGTTTTAAAAATGACCACATTTTGTAAAACAGGTCCTGGCTCATCTGCAACTGGAGTGAGAGTGGAGTGTATTCAAGTGTCTGTTAGCACATATAGCATGACTGAATTCATAGATGTTTTGCAGGTAAGTTCTTTGATTCTTCAGTCTACTCTCCTCTCCTCCGCCTTGCATTTCATAGGGATGAAATGAGATGCAATGTGCTCCCTCCTGGTCTTCTTCCCTCTCATGGGCTTTCCCTTTTGCGACAGGGCTATGAACATTTCTTTTTTTGTCCACTTGGCCGAGGAGTAAGCATTGAAGTAGTTTTCTAGGAAAACCTCCTTAAAGTTGCAGTTGTCGTTGTAGATCCTCTGTAATGGAAACACATCCAGCCATTAATATGATTAAGTAAACTCTCTGAACTGTTTGTTTTATTTCTGCATGATTATGAATTAGCTGACAACAGCATATGACTTTTCTCCCGGTGGAAAAATATTACCTTTCCTTGCAGCTGTCCAGCTTTGTTCATAGAAATATAATACTGGCTTTTTATTCCTTTTATAGCCAGTATGCCTCCCTCGGACACTGTCCTGATTTCTAGGATACCTGCCAGACAGTCAGAAAAAGGAGGCATGTTAAAGAAGAGATAAGGCGCTGTCATCATCCAGCCTTTACTCTAGCTCCAGCTCCACATACATCTTCATTAGCAAACGAGGTGGAGGTTCCTGTGATTAATCAGTCTGTGGTCTCTCTGACTTTATCCAAGCTTTGTTAAGTGGCCTGGGTGGCTTTAACACAAACCACAACCTATGCCATAGCACATATGGGAAACAGATTAGGGCTCTCTCTGCCCTAGGGACTGAGAAAACTACCTTCTTGCGTGTGCTTTAGACAGAGCATTTAAAGCCTGCTTTTCAAATCTGTGGGAGGGTAAACACATTTATTCTTCCCAATGCGCCATGTTGAAAGGATGGATTTTTTAAAAGAATTTAAACACAGAAAATCAAATGATGTAAACATCAAATTTCTTTGCCCAGAAACCAAAAGAACACGAGATCTTTTGTGAATATTTGAAATGATTACATTATTGGGTAAAGTGAAGTAGATGTTTAGTTATCTTGTAGGACGTAAAATGTAACTTAAAAAAAAAGTCATGTCATGTCAACAGGCTGCACCAATTATCAGTTCATAAATCAAATATCCATAACGTTGACCTTTGGTAAAAACATTGCCATCATATGCATGAAAAATCCTTTGCATGCTGTAAACATATGATGTTTCTGTTTAAAAATAGTGGATGGTGAGATGTGGCAGTGGCAGCAAAACTAAAATAAATAGAGAAATGTGCTTTTTACAGACCGGCAATCTGCTTCAGAGCTCATGTTTTTAGGCAATTTAAAACCTTGTTGATTTTTTACATACTCTAGAAATTCTTTCATTTGATAGGCAGAGGGGAAAGAAGGGGGAAGAGGTCTATTAAAGCTCTTTAGGCTGACACTGAGCATGCCACATTTGAGTGTTTGCTAGATCACAAACAGATGGGATCTCCCAATCTTGGAATGTTGTTTGTGCTTTTCTTGCTTTTGATATCTGACTTAATACTACTGACCTTTAACTGTTTACTCATATTTATTTAACCCCGCTTTTAGGTTCCCCCCCGGCTTGTACTTATTTTAGAGGCAATCTCGAAAGTTCGGTTTAACACTATAAAAGCTACAACCTCATTTGTAAACCTGCTTACAGACTCCGAGTCAGCCAAACATTTGTTTAATCCACATATATTGGTGGGATTTGTCAATGTAACTGCGTGCTTGTCGTCTGAGAGCATTATCCCGTAATGTAACGTGTAACAGCTCCAGTCGTTTGGTGTACTGTGGAAAGATGGATCACATTTTTACACGCATATTGTAAACATTTTGGCTCTGATGCAAAAAGCCTCACAAGCTGTCCTCAGTTGAAACAGATTTGCCATCACTCGCTGCCCCTGGCTAAGTAAACTACTTTGTGGATAATCCCTAAGTCTACTTTCTGAACACTGTTGGACCTCAGTGTTTACATTCATTGCGAAATGTGCTCCAGACATAACTTTCACGGAATATTGTTAAATGTGGAGTTAGCTTCAGACTAAACACCTTGTAGTTTCACAGAGTTGCAAGTTTAGCAAATTAATTCCATTTAGCTTTCGTTTTTGCTGCAAAATACTGCAGGATTTAATCAGGTAATATGTATTTTACTTCGACATTCATCAAATTCGATTTAGAAATGCTTTATTTATCCCAAAAATTGAGCCTTTTCTTCTCGTGAGTTTACTGACCTAAGGTATTTGTCATGTTTTGGCTGCGGTAACACAGCGATTTTCCATCTTTTGGGAAGAAAACATTTCTAATTCTAATTCTAAATTACAATGAATTTAGCAGGGTGGCCGTAGAGTGTGGTGCAGCCAGTCTACTATGCTACGATTGCTCTGACTCAGCAGAGAACTGTGCCAAAACATATGTCTTTACTTTTATTAGGTTATTTTCCTAGAAGTCCCTGTTTTCCACCTGCTGTTTAGAAATTATTTATTTCCAGCTTGTTGTTTGTCCGACTTTCTGTGAGGGTTAACATACCTTTTATCAATAATGCCGCATTTTGCTTGAACCACAAAAAAATTATGATTTTTATCTTTTACTACCCTGGATGTAACAGAAAACAAAACACTACAATGTAATATAATAAATCATAAAAACAAAGATGAATTCGCTAGAAGTGACCCGATATTTGTGTTAGAGGTACAAAGCAAACGTTTCTCATTTTGGTCTCCTATTTTTCCCTTCTGTCTTTGTAATAAAAGACTTTTTGCAATCAGCTTTTAAGGACTTCTTGTTCGCTGCAATCAAAAACATAAATCGCGGATTTATTCCATGTACATCTGCACCATGCTGCTTTCATCAAAGAACTTTGTGTGCTTTTAGCGTGCGACTGTCAGCCGCATATGGGCGTATCAGTTTTTCAGTCTTTCATTGCCAGTTGTTGCACAAGCATCTTTTCCATGAGGCATCTCTCTTTCAAGCCAACATTCCAGGCACGGAGGCATTGTCAGATAGGAGGAAATGATAACTACTTAAAACATCCTCACCGTGACACAGAGACTCCTCGTACTATCTGACAACCTTTGAGAAAATGTTGGCCCCCGAGCAACGATTCAAACAAGTATGTGTGTCAAACAGCACTTATCACGACTAGCAAATAAAATGTGTCATTAAGTAGTTAGATGGTAATCATTATTTTAAAATATTTGGCTTCTAATTTTACAAAAGAATAAGTTTGGGTTGGACACAGTGTGGTTGCTGTCTCTGTGTTTGATCTCAGCAGCCAACCACAGATCCATTACAAAGTAAGATTTGATTTTTCCATTGCTAATATTCTCTCCCACTCTTTTCCCTGATAACTCATTCTGGCGCTCTGAGTACTGAGAGTAAATCAGGCAGAACAAATGTGAATCTGTGCCGGTGTGAGTCTCAGGTCACAGGGTCCTAACATTCATAAGTCTCCAAGACCCTTCAGTTTACTTCATTACAGCCTGTGCTGTAATTTAACCCATCAAATCTCCCACCTGCTGCATTTTACCTGTCACTTTGGCTGCTCTAACAGAGACACATGACTTATTAACAGAGTAATTACGCTGGGGCTCAAACTGTATAATAACATGTCCCACGTGCGCAGCAGTCAGATTCACATAAATTTTGGCAAATGCCTGTAATTCAGATATACAGTGGGACCTATAATAAAATTTCGGTCTACACAAAAAGAGCGATGCTTACTGTAGCAGTTGGTAGAGTCTTGAGTACCATTGATATTGCCGGCGTCATCAATAGTTAGGAACCACTGCGTGCCGCTGAACAGTTGTCGTATGCGCACATCTCCTCCCTCCATATAGTCATAATTCCTGGTGTGGCGCTCGTGTTTGGAACAGTTCATGATGGCGGCAAGTTGTTCAGGGGTGCAGTCACTGTAGACTACACACACACTGCCAAACAGAAAGATTGCATGCAGGTACAGTCCCGGGAACAGATTTTGAAGGTTCCATGTCAGCATCCATTTGCGCATTATAATACAATGCAGTGGGGATCAGTGAACAACATACTGAAATACAAGATAGAGATCTGTGCGTCGTTCCTCAGCTCAGGGATCTCCTGACCCCTCACTTGTGACCTGCTGGTTTTTGTTACTGCAGCACTGTTTCCTGGCGGGGAGGTGAGACAGGGTGGCTGTAGAGGAAGCAGGTTGGCAGAAGTTGGCTGATTGTATTGCGAGATGATGCCCCTCTTTTAAACTTCAGTGACGACGCACATCTACTGCTCCATCTTCTTGTCCCTCAAGGGGCATTGTAGTCCAGTTAAGGAAATAGTGTGCAGAATATCACTGTATTGAAGAAACAATGCATTTTAATACTTACAAGTTTACATTTTCAATCAACTTTCAAAATAGCTTCTGGTTTTCTGTGTTTACACAAGTATGTTTTGTACATTTCCAAGCAGTAAATCAAAATTTGGGTGATGTACGCTGACAGATATATATCTCCCTCTCATGGATCCAGAGCGTGAAATATCGCCTCACTGGTGCTGTCTATAATTCCTGTACATACATACATAATTTGAAACAAGCAAAATATATAGTTTTAATTGTAACAAACAAATCTGTATTGTAATGACTTACATGTGCTCTGAGTGGTGACAGGAGTTGGCAGAGGTGCGCTCCCTTTCAGCAAGAGTTTCAATTTGAAGACTTTTTAGATCTAAAGCTGCAGTCTCAGTGGTAAACCAGACCCAGTGATGCAGTAAAGTTAAGCACGAACTGGGAGCTTCTGTGAATTCCCATGGATGTTTCTCGGATTCTGGCAGACTGACTCTGTGCATCGTCCACTGTCGTTGTGCACTCCGCTTAGATAAATGCCTCCTGCTGACCTCACTTGAGAGCAATTAAATTCCAACCAGTCAGCTGTCCCTGGCTGATATGCAATGAAGAAACACCCTCTGCCTGCCTCTTACTGTCACTCAACCACCAGACATGAGAGGGAGCTATAAACTCTTGGAACACTGAAATCATAAGTACTTTAAGAACATTTGCATGCTCCCTCACTCTTGCAGACTCACTCTTGTTACAACCCTTCTGTCTTGTCCAAGAAACATCTTGTGCTTAAATAGACTTGCACTGTGCGTGTCACAGATCTCAGACTGACTCACATTTATTTTATTGATGGTTACAATATTCGCTGTAATGACAAACCTCAAAAGAATTTCTTTCCTATTCAATTTAAATGTCATAATTAATTTGCGGTTTTACTCGGCTGCATTGGATCGCTGGTAAGGGGTTTCTGACTGAAGTTAAAAAAATAAAAACTTCAAAGAAGTCCTTTAGTTTTCTTTCTTACTGAGTCTTAAAGTGGCCAAGGTTATGGCTGGCAGGTATCCATCCAAGCGAGAAAAACAGAAGACGTAACAACTCAGAAGTAGTCGTCTCAGTGTCAAGGGTCATACACTCTTTCACTTTTCATGTTTGCATTTAAAGCCATAAATTATTGCCTTACATGCCTTGTGTTTTCCAGGACGCACAACTTCAAAAGTTTATATGGGCCCTAATGATGCGCTCCCCTGGGGAGCTCAGGGCTGCAGCTTGAGAGAGTGGGACCTCTGGTCGCAGCAGGTTTCCTTCTTACCTCTAAACTCGCAGTTGTAAAGACCTCATTCTTTCCTGTTCCTCTGTCCCCTCTATCACCTCGGAGACAATTTGAGTTGTGTTGTGTTTTTTCAGTAGATGAGCCAAGAAAATATTACTTAATCTGTTACAAACACCAGAAAAATAGACATTGAAATGAATGCTAAATGCCTAATCTATATAAATCAACATGAACAGACATAATTCCACAACATTCTATATATTTTTTCAGGTCATCTGCAGACTGTGAAGTTTACAGGATCCGTGTCTATAAAATCCCGAGGGTTCTCATGGTGGGTGGATCTGTGTTGTCTGGGCAGGTAGCACCTGGTACGTCCCCCTGAGGCAGAGTGTGTCCGTGGGAGGAACCAGACAAGGTGTTCCCAAGACTCCTATTAAAAAAATCCCTTCAAAAGAGAGAAATGACCTTACCTGGAATTTTTAACACGAAGGTTAGAGATGTAGTTGGTGAGCCACAAAATGCCAAAAAGATTGATTGTAAGATTGGCCTTTCTTTAGGCCCTGTTCACATCAGGCTGACTGAGCTCTCGACTTACTGGTGTATAGTCTCACCCTACTTACCTACACGTAGTCATCAGCTTCAGCTGAAATGCAAGCAGATCACAATGCTGCATATATTAATAGCATGGGCCTGAGTGACCCAAAGGAGCTCAGATTTGAGTTGTTTTTCTTTCATTTCCAAAAGGAGCCAGCTGAAGTGAGTGAGCCATCGGATTAGTATGTCTCCCTGTGGAGGCATTGTTGGTGTGTCCAATTTAGCGCAGACCCTGTTTCATATCCAGAACATCCTTTAAGGATAACTTATCCAATCAGACTTGGAAAGACATGAGAATCTCTTAAGAAGAGCTTCACATGGCTCAAGAAAAGGACATTTGACATTATTTAATATGGAATTGCATGCACTGGAAAATGGAAGGAATAATGGAAGGAATAATGGAATGCTCTGCTACCGAGTATTCATACATTTTGCTATTTCAGTAGGTAACCTTTTGGACAATGATTTCTCCCACTATCCTTCAACCATAGTTTCACCATTTCATAATATTTGTATTAAGGTAGGAAGAATAGGAAGATTTTGTAAGAATAGACACTATTTCTACATTATCATTTGCTTAATCAGTGAGCCTTTTCTCACTTTTGGCGGTATGAGTGGTTTCACAGAGGTGATGCCTCTGGGACTACAAGTGTAAAAGTTGGTGTAAATCTTCAAATGCTCCTGGAATGCCTCATTTACAGTTCATAGCACCATTTAAAGATAGAGTTTTTCAAAAGTCCAAATTCACAGGTCAACTGCAGGTCCGGATGGAATCTGCTCCAGACTGCTCAGGGACTGTGCAGACCAGCTCTGTCAGGTGGCCCTGTACATCTTCAACCTGAGCCTGAGCCTGGAGAGGGTTCCTGAACTGTGGAAGACTTCCTGTGTGGTTCCGGTGCCAAAAATCGCACACCCCAGGGAGCCCAACCACTTCAGGCCTGTTGCCTTGACTTCTCATCTGATGAAGACCATGGAAAGGCTCATCCTGCACCACCTTCGGCCACTGGTGGGCTCAGTGATGGACCCCTTGCAGTTCGCCTACCGTTCTGGAATTGGGGTGGATGACGCTGTCATCTACCTGGTACACCGATCCCTCTCTCACCTAGAGCAGGCGGGGAGCACTGTGAGGATCATGTTTTTTGACTTCTCCAGTGCTTTCAACACCATCCAACCTGCACTACTGAGAGGGAAGCTGGAGGGAGCCGGAGTAGGCAAACAGCTGACTGCATGGACCATCGACTACCTTACCAACAGACCACAGTATGTGAGGCTCCATGACTGTGTGTCCGAGGTGGTAATATGCAGCACGGGAGCACCACAGGGCACGGTTCTCTCACCTTTCCTGTTCAGCCTTTACACTTCAGACTTCTGTTATAATTCAGACGATTGCCATCTACAGAAGTTCTCAGATGATACAGCCATCATTGGATGCGTATCAGACGAGAATGATCAGGAGTACAGGGGGGTCATCAGTGACTTTGTTGGCTGGTGTGAGACCAACGTACTCCAAATCAACGCCGGCAAGACAAAGGAGATGATCATAGACTTCAGGAGGAAGTCACCCCCTACAACACCGGTGAGCATCCAAGGGAAAGACATTGAGATAGTGGACTCTTATAAGTACCTGGGTGTTCACCTCAACAATAAACTGGACTGGACTACAAATACAGACATCCTGTATAAGAAGGGCCAGAGTCGACTCCACCTGCTGAGGAGACTGAGGTCCTTCTATGACACTGTGGTAGCATCTGCCCTTTTCTATGCAGTGGCCTGCTGGGGGAGTGGATGCACAGACAGGGACAGGAGCAGGATTGACAAACTGGTGCGGAGGTCTAGCTCCGTGCTGGGATGTCCCCTGGAGTCTGCGGGGGTGGTTGGCGAGAGGAGGATGTTAGTAAAGCTGACATCCATCATGAACAACCCACATCACCCACTGCATGAGTATGTGAGTGGGCTGAGCAGCTCCTTTAGTCAGAGACTGAAACACCCTCGGTGCAGGAGGGAGCGCTTTCGCAGATCATTCATCCCAACAGCAGTTAGACTCTATAACTCCTCAATCACAATGTCATAAGTCACTGGACACTGTGAACATCCACGGTCACCACTTCATGCATAATGGACCTTCCATGTGTATGGACATGTGCAGGTATATATGTATGTATATGTATACATATGTATATTTAGTGTTTACATGTGTGTGTGTACATGTCTATAAATAGGAATAGTAGTGGTACAATAGCTATATCAAGCGATATAGTTTATGTCTTCCATATTTCCAACCATATCCATAATCGCATACTGTGTATGCTACCATTGTATATAGTGTATTATACTGTGTGTGCTACCATTGTATATAGTGTATTATCTTACTTTTTTCATTGATTGTACTTATTTGTATTTTTTTTGTATTTCCTTCTGATATCTGTACCTGAGCTGAGGTGACGCAAAAATTTCCCCGTCGTGGGATCAATAAAGTCTTATCTTATCTTATCTTATCTTAACTGCAGCGTCGCTGACCCTATGTTAATGTCTTGGCACACGGTAGCTAACATATTGTTTTTTATGCACTTTATTTTTCAGCACTTGTGGGGGAGTTCCCATGTAATCTTTGTCATAAATATATATTAGTTTTTAGAAACTGTTTTTCTGAATTATCACCGCCCAAGTGCAGTCATTATTTCAGTGATTTCAATGACTGAGGTGCTCTGTTCTGCCTGTTGTTGCCTAAAGACTCACTATTATTTAAAGCATATTTGGAGACACTGTTCTTTTTTTTTTTGCTTGATTATTTTTTTCCTGTCTCCTCCAATTTTATAAGTAGTAGTAGTTTATTCAAAGTTTATTTAGTAGCATGAGTAAGCTATTAATTTGTGTAACAGTCAAATAAAGTTTGGAGCTCTAACCATATAAGTAGTGGGAGTATAACTACTGTTATGGATGTTAATGTAAAAATACTTTAATAGGTTATTATGGGGTGTTATGTTGATATTGCAAGTTATGTTTTAGTTGACATGATATATTCTACTGTAATCAGAAAGGACGTGTACTTAAATCTTGTGTCAATGTGTGTGCGTGCAGACACACTGTATCCAAGTGCACAGATGTGTTTGCAGGTAGTTTGGCTTTATAGACTGAATTGCTGCCTCAAGGATCAAAGGCACTGTGTGAGGTTTACAGTAGCATATGAAGTATCTGTAAAGCAGACAAACAAGACCTGCGTGAGTGAATTTCTTTAAATGAGTGAACGCATTCATTCCCGTATGTCTGCCTCAATACTTTATTTCACTCTTTTTCGGAGTTACACGCTGTTGTGACGAATAGAGGTCTGTGTTTAGGAAGCTTACTACTCCTTTTAATTGATTCCCATTGTTATGTTGAATGCTATTGAAACCAGCAGGGACTCTGCAAGGGTTTAGATGATTGCAGCGTAACACGCAATCATGCAAGCTCACCATGAACCCAATCCCATTCCAACTCCAAATCCAGACCAACCACCAGCTCCAGTTTCAAGGCCCCGATGTGTGTCATGCTAGGCACTCCAGCATGAACTCACAGTGACACCACTGTTGGTCTCATTGCTTTTAGAGAAATGAGACCAACTTTATACTTTCACCTACACCTTTGCACCATTTAACTAGCAGATGCAAAGATAATTAAAGAAAATACTCTTGCTTTGGCAGATTTGTCTTGTTTAGCCTTAAAAAAAAAAAACTGTACTAAGGTACAGTGAATTATTTATTTATGGATTATTTTGAGCCAACTTTGTGAAGTATTGATCACAATTTTATCGTGAAACCACACGTTATTTTATCGTCTGATGGTTGACCAGATAAAACCACTTAGTGGCTCCAATTAGTTTTTTTCCACTCACTGGGACAGGAATATTACTCTCTAATTTATCCCTGTTTGGTTCTCAAGAACCTCTTGGAGTGTTAGCACATAAACTTAGGTTCAGAATTTATGATAGTTTCCACTATTACTGCACACACGATCTGCTCTCAACACTCTAAAAGCATTCCTCAAGACAGAAGAGCCTATCTCTGTCTCTCTCTCTGTGCTCTTTCCCCTGTCTTCCAATGATATGACTGCATTTATGTTGGAAGATTGGATCATCTCTAAGGTCACTCTATTCTTAGCGCTGTTTTGGACTGTTTGGTTTTAGCTTTTGCTTTCTAAATTCCATGGTAATTGGGGGATCTCTTGGGATGGAGCCTCACAACATTAGTTCTGACTATAAATAACTGTACCTTAGAAACACGCAGTGTACACTTGTACACGGACACAATTTTACCCAAATAAGAGATGCTTTACAGTAGATTAATTGGTAATAGTATATTTATTTAAAGCAAATCAAATGTGTGCAATTTTGCTTACAATTTAAGGTGTGAGAAAAGTGAGCTCAACATGCATATACAGTGTCACACATTGCACTGTTGCTATAGTGCATACAGTTGCAAACTTCAGTGCTAAAATGAGCCATCTCATTATCATTTTGGCTTGGCATATGGTTATATACTTTCCATGTGCGCGTTTTGTTCAAAGCAGGCATCTGGCTTGTTTTCACATTTGATTAAGTTATTAATCTGAACGAGTATAGATTTAATAACAGTACATAATGGCTGCATACTGATGTGGTAAAGATGTGGTAAAATACAAGAAGTGCATATTTGTTTTTCATATAAAATACTTTGGTTTGGAGGCAGTTACAATGCATTAGTGGTGGTGTAATCAGCCTTGTTGCAGAATGTGAACTGGCGTTGTGCTTCGCTGTCGGGGGAATACTCTGATCCTAGCTAATGCAGGAACAGCTGTTAGGGATCACAGTCTTAACTACTCACCATATCTGCTCATGTATCAGAAAAAGCAGAGCTTTGCTTATAAAAACATGCCCTATCTTAGTGGCTTTGTAGGAGAAAGAGGTTTAAAATGAGCAAGTTTTTAGTTTCTGAGTCAAAACAGTGGACAGTTTACATAACCTCTAATTAAGTTCACATTTATAATTTGAAGCTTAAATGCATGAAGAAAAGATACCAGCTGTTTTTAGTGTTATAAATATGTCAGTTTTGGACCCTGTAATTTTTTTCAGTAGCTGTTGACCAATTTCCCTGTATTTTACGACAACATGAGCCCTGTTATCTCTCATGCAATGTCATACTCTCATCTCCTGTTTTGCTGCTAGTGGCAAAGAGCACTCTCAAGCCAAATTTTCCAATATTTAAGCTGAGATCTGCCAAAACCATAGTAGATGATTCATATCATATTCATATCATTTCATTTCTGTTCAGTGACCTCTTGTTCCCTAAAGATGGTGACATCGCCATTTTCCTTTAATGTAGACTTTTTTTTTTAAATTATAGGTTAAAACTTGCAGTCTCTGATGGGACAAGTGCACCAAAATGTCTCTCAAAGCATAACAAAGTAACTGTTATTGTATCATATTGATGAAACGCTTCACAGTATACACAGTAGGTTTCTCTGACAACACAATGGGTGGTAAAAGGTAATTTTTTTTTTAACAATACTTTGATCATGTGTTTTTTCTTTTTGATGCTTTTTTTTCTCACCACAGCCAATTCGTGGTAGGTAAAATAGCTGTGGTCATGAAGTAACATTGCTTGTAACATTCACGGTACAGTTGTTGCTTAAGTAAATTGTTTATGGGGAAAAAATGCTGAGAAAAAACAACAAACTCTAAAATGCTCAATGGTAAATTCCATGCCGTTTTCAAAGAACAAGTCAAAGTCTGACCACTTGATTGTTTTCAACTTTCAATATCCCTCTCTTGTGACTTGCTTTGATTCCTTTTCTTTTGAGCCCTTTTCTTTTTCCCCTACTTATTGATATATATTAAAAAAATTTATTTTTATAACTAGGGATGAACTTAGAAAATCTACCTGTATTATGTTGTTCTCTCTTTGGCCGCCTAGCCAATGTAGGTAGGTAATGTCATGAGGATATGTTGGTAATTTTTGTCTCACAGTGTGACAAACTTGAAACTGACTACGCTAATCTTGGTTAACTAACCTGACCCAAAAAGTGGACGGTTTGGGAGTCTGCTGATCTGAAGCATTCAGTTAAGATTATAAAATCCCATAATCATTCCAGGAGTGAACGTCCCACAAAAATCACAGCAAGGTCAAAGACCGTGCAATGCCAGAGCTGCACTTCAGAGTTTACAGGCCTAAATTAGCGTTGTAAAATTTTAAAGTTCATGAAATTAGAAAAAGACTAAACAAGTATGGTTTTAAAAAGAACATGGCAGCAAAGGCTACATTTGCAAGTTGTATCTAAAAAAACTTAAAACATTGAGACTAAAGTAGAAATGTTTGGCCATAATGTACAAAAACAAAACACATTATATCTACACAATCAACTGAAACACAATTGTAAAGGGGATTTGGGCCTGTTATGCAGCCACAGGACCTGAGCACCTTGTAGTCACTGAGTCAACCATAAACACCAGAATACAAGTATTCTAGACTCCAGCAGATAAAGCTTGGCCTAAACTGGGTCTACAACAGGACAATGAAGGTAGCAGCAAATCTAGAACAGAATAACTGAAAAAGAAAAGAATCATGGTGTTACAATGACCCTGTCAAAGTACAGATATCAGCCTAATTAAAATGTTGTGTTGGGGCCTTGAGAGAGCTTTGCATGAATAAATGCAAGCAAACCTCAATGAACTAAAGCAACATTATAAAGAAGCGTGAAGCAAAATTCCTCCACAAGGATGCTGGAGACTAATTTAGGCATACAGAACACTATTACTTTAAATTATTGCTGTTGAAAGTATGGAAGCCCATTTCCGCCACTAAAGGAAAAAAAGGATCCATAACTTTTTTTCTCAAAGTTTTGACTTCTTTTCTCAAAATTTCAACTTATTAACTCGAAATTTCGAGTTATTAACTCAAAATTTTGAGAAAAATAACTCAAAATATCGAGTTAGCGCTGCCAATCAGTAATCTACATGAATGACGTCATTTCCTTGTTACCCGGAAGCTGAAGCCCTCAGGTACAAATGCTACAGCTAAGCTACCGGTATTACATCCAGTCATGAATGCACAGATTGCTGAGTATTTTCAGCGTGGCTTCAAAAATGATGAAATCCTTGTGTTATTAGCTGAATCACATGGCGTTACTATCAGCAAACGTACTCGTGAAAGCATCAATTTGTTGCGATCCGGTTTTGAGTGCGCGTTACTTTGCACCATATTCTTCCGGGTAACAAGAAAGTGACCTCATTCACGTAGATTACTGATTGGCAGAGCTAACTCAAAATTTTGAGTTAATAAGTCAAAATTTCAAGAAAATAACTCGAAATTTCGAGTTATGGATACTTGTTTATGGGTTTTTTTTAGTGGCGGAAACAGGCTTCCATATAAAAGTGGTTCAGCTAAAAGCTACAACCCGTTAAATCATGGGTACTCATTTTTTCACAGGACTGTATAGTAAACTTAAACAGTGTTTTAGCATAACTTTAGAAAATTTAAACCTTTATATAAAGAGATTAGATTTTTTAAACAGTTTTTAATGAGAAAAAAAATTAACAATCACTGTTAGTGAAATTGCTTTATTTAAACACTTCTTTTACAACTTCATGCTCTTGAGATGTGATTATATATATATTTTATATAACTTTAACACAATATAAGAACCATATAAGCCATTGCTGTGTCTTAGTTGGTAGATTTATTTCAGAGATTTCATGACTTGATGGAAACTTTAGCATTACAATGAGACTGTCCAAATAAATTGTGATGATAATTACTACCAGCAGTCATGTGTTATCAGTGGAGCACCCTATTTAAATAATTATCTGAAATTAAGACGCCAGATAACTGTATGTACTCTAGAAAATTGCTGTCACGACCATTTTAAGAACTACAGTTGCTTTCCTCTTTGACACAAAATGCTTCCACATGATGTTTCATTATTAATCAGAACCTCTGCTTTACTCTAGCTGTCCTGTTTTCCTCATCTCATGGCCATTACCATGGTTCTTTACCATGCATCTGGATGGTTGCGTAGGTTGCTTTGCAGTAATAATAAAGTGCTAATACCCTTACACAGCCTGCCTTTTAAAACAGGATAAATGTGATAATAAAATGCCATGGCTGATTTAGGTAAAGTGCTTTATATGTTAGCCTCATTATAAAATGTATGTGAGGGGCTTCAAACAGCAGGGTGCAGTGATGATAACATGTGAGGTTCAAATACACCACGCATATTAACTTTATGAAAACAATCACATGCTTAGAGCTTCCCTTAAACAGTGCACTTAATAGACCTGGCACAAATCAGGGTTGGTGTACTGGTGCGTTGGTGGGATAGACCTCTTACAGTGTTCTTTTTATAGGGCTCGATCACCAGGGTTAGCCTGACTCTTATCTGTAACATATACAGTGTTGAGTGTTTCCCCTCTTTGTTGACTGCAATTAGGTGGGCTGACAACTGTTTTTAACATTTAACTTGCAAAACAGGACAAAGTTATTTGGATAGTGTGTTCCTGAGACTTGACCCATAGACAGTGTCATATGCTCACGCAATACTGGTCTTGTCATTAATCTCTACCTGTATATTAATCAGTATTTTTACTGGACAGTTATACGAAAGACTTGAGCCAACCCTCATTTCCTTACATTTTGCTGTAAAATGGGAAACACATGCAAGAGATTTATTGAAACATGTGTAAACACATATAGAAATATAGCATAAAAGGCGAAAACCGAGCTTGTGAAATTCATACCCACAATCCTGAGAGACAAGTTGGAGCACACAGGTGTTGGCAATCACCTCACCACATGGATCCTAGACTATCTTACCAACTGCCCTCAGTATGTAAGGATCCAGAGCTGTGTGTCTGACAGGGTCATCTGCAGAACAGGCACCACATAGGGAACAGACCGGGCTCCATTTCTATTCACCATAAACACCACAGATTTCTCCTATAAATCTGCTAACTGCTTCCAAAGTTCTCTGAAAACTCAGCAATTGTTGGCCTCATCGCCAATGGGGATGCCAGGGAGTACAGAGAACTGACTGAGGACTTCGTCAGGTGGTGCCTGCAGAACCACCTCCAGATCAACAGTGGGAAAACCAAGGAGCTGGTGGTGAACTTTGAAACATCCTCCACCTATACCAGTGAATATCAAGGGAATGGACATTGAGATACTGGACTCATTCATCAAGAAGGCCAGCTCTGTTCTGGGACGCCCTCTTGACAAAGTGGAGTTAGTCAGTGACAGGAAAATGATGGATAAGCTGTCATCACTGTTAGATAACACCTTCCACCCTATGCAGGTCACCCTGCAGCACTGTGCAGCTCCTTCAGTGACAGGCTGCTGCACCCAAAATGTGAGAAGGAGCGATTTCAGCTGCTGTCAGACTCTACAATGTACAGCAGCAGTGATGTACACATGTAAAAACAACCACTGCACTGTGAAACATTCAATTCTGCTGGTACTAACATTCTCTACTACTGTATCATATACACATATACATGCTTACACATATATGTACATATAATTATACCTAAATTATCTAGATGATATTTCTTCTAGTTTGTATAGTGTAAACTATTTTTTTTACATATTATTGTTTTTCTTATTTATGCTGGATCTATTTCTTTATTCCTTATTTATTCTTTATTCCTGCCCTGTCTACTTTGCTTTATCTTATCTTATCTCATCTTATCTTATTCTAATGAGCTTGAAAGGACTTGGATCAACTGAAGGACTAGATGCATCTCTCAGGTTCTCTGTCAGATGTTGGCTTGATTTTTTCCCCAATTTCTGGGGTTCATCTTCTTTAAATATATTTTAAAATGCAGTTTTTCCTTTCACTGTAATTTTATTGCTTAAGTAAATTCTTCATTGGAAAAAAAAAACTAAAACAAGCAAACAAACAAACTCTAAAATGTTCAATGGCAAATTCCATGACATATTCAAAGACCAAGTCATAGCCTGACCACGGGGTTTTTAAAAAATTTTAATAACCCTCTCTCATGCCTTGCTGTGATATCTTTTCTTTCACCCCTACTTACTGAGCATAATAAAAATATTTCTGTTTATGACTAGGGGTGAAATTAAAAAAAAATACTTACGTCATGTTGTTCTCACACCATGGTGAGACATGCCAGGTTTTTGGCTAACAGTTCTTTGGACTGGACTGAAAAGGAGTGAAAAACAGCCAAAGACGAGAGACCTATAGAAAGCATGGATAACTAAAGTAGTAATAGTAAATAGTTTTGGACAGAGAAGACGGATGGTTTGAAAGAGGAGTGAAAGAAGCCATCTATGTCCACTGTGAATGACCATCTTTGATGGCAGACAGTTGGTGTCATAAGCCATCTATAAGCCAGTTTTGAAACCCCTCGCAGACGCCTTAATGCCCACTCACATCCTGGGCCTTTTGACCTCAGAACATCACATGATAGGTGGGACTAGGTTTCACAGTAGGTTCACCTGAAATCTTGGCTGACTGTGACCTACACCCATTTTCACACCTTGGCTCGTGTGATTAGGTAGAGGATCAATAGGTGGCCCGTGACCCTCTTGGGGACACTCCCATAGGGACTCTCCACCAGTTGCTCTTAGAACTGAAGAAGCTTCTCGGATAAGAGGTGAAATGTCTTAAAGAAGTCCAGACGGTTTTCTTTCCAAGCTCCTTTCCAATTTCATTGTACTATTGTACTATGTATGACTGTGCAATGACAATAAAGAGTTATCTTATCTTATCTTATCTTAGACCACGATGACCTTCACAGACAATAGTAAATGTTGTTTCAAGACCTTGAAAAGAACTCGAATGGACTTCTTTAAGTGTTTGAAGATGTTTTAATTGTCATCAAAGAGGCTTCTTCAGTTCTAGCAGAAGTTCTAGGAGAAGAACTGAATGAAGTACTTTGACCTGGATGACTGAGAACCTACACAGACAGTAGTTGTAGTTGCTAAAATTATACCGTTGTATGTAATGGATTATATGCCAAACAAAACTACAGAATGACCATTATTAGCTTATTACCACAAGTAGGGTATAAATATTTGATTGTAGCTACAGTATCATTAAAACCTATCTTTACTGCAGATTTGCTTTACTGCAGAGTATTAACTACACTCTGCAGTAAATTAAATATATTTACTGCAGAGTTGTTACTGTAAAATGTGACATAAATTGGTTCATCTTCTGCCAATGCAGTGTTCACTGTTTTTTAATTAAAATACTAAATGTAAATGTGTGCAATCATTATAAAGAGAAAAGTCAAATCCTCTAAATAAAAAATAAGAATAGTAAGTGAATCACATGTGTGGAGCACATGAGTTATAGTTTGATTTGGAGACAGCTGGAGAGGCCAGCAAGGGAGGCAGTAAAATGAGGACACCTTCAGCTGCCCACAAGACTCACAGGCACCAATCAAGGCCCACAGGCACTAATCAATTCTCTGTCACTTTTGTATTAGCCTTGGTAATTAGTGAAAATAATAAGCAGACAAAAAGGGCTTATGATCAGTATTAATCTCCCTTGAGTGAAAGGCCAAATCAAATTCCTTTTCTAGCAGAGCTTGTTTTGGATCCATCTGAAGTCCTCCTTAATCTTCTCATAGCTACCGGCTTTAGTGGAGCCATAACCAAAACACTGAGTCACTCAACTCTTCATTGGCTTCTGAGAGGAATGTCTGTGTCATGTGTTATGACAGAAGTTAATGAGAGTCAGTATTTTGTGTTTTATTTTCATAACCCTCATTACAAAAGGCTCACAAGTTCATGGATCTACGAATGCTTGCACACATGCGCACTCACAAACACACAACTAGGAGTTTACATGCGAGATTTTCTCAAAACACGGAGGGAAACAAATATGTTTTTATCGAGTTTACATCTATTGCTTTCAGCACTAAACACAACCTCTGTGGTATCGACACGTTTGTTTGCAAGCTAGTCATCGTTCATGGATATTTGTCTAACCAGACCATCTGTTCAGAGTGATGCAAGTGAACCTGTGTGTGCATGTCTGTGCGTGTGAGGCTTGTCTATTTTCATGTGACGTATCCATGTGGTTTCATTTTTGACAAGTAAAGCACTGCTGTCTGTGGGTTTACGATAACAGTGCCTCTGCCATTCCCTCTTTGTCTGAGGATGGATGTCTTTTTAATGTTGGAGGTGTGAGAAGCACAGCAGAGCTGGAGAACAGGAGCTGATATTGGATGTAGAACAAACACATTGCCCTATGAATTCCTGATGGAGTGAACTTGCCAGGAAGTCTCTCTGTCTGCCTCAAGCCTGACGTGCCTTGGGTTTGCTAAGTGTTTAGGTGATAAACCATTTTATGGCATTGTACTGGCTTTTCTTCTATTCCTGTTATTTATACTCACATCTACTTCGTATTTTTTGACTTTGACCCTGCAATGAATTCTCACAGTTATTGCCTGAACGTTTTCTAGCAAGGTTAGAGGTCAGTGTTTCTTAGTGTTTCATTTAAGTCCACCATCACCTGAGAAGTTGAGACTTGCCATGAGGGGAGGAGCGCTGGATCAACATGAGTTATTCGTGTGGAGAGCAGGTGTTGTCTAGGAGAAGAAAGCCTGGTGCGTGTTGTGTTTGTAGATGTGTGTTTGTGTACCCTACAAAGACCCATGTGAGGTTGCACGCATGCGAAAGGCCAGGCAATCGGCCAGAGGAAATAACTTTTGTGAACAGCTATGTTCTGAAGTGGCCTGTTGTATAACCAAAGGTGTGTTGCTGTTGTCTATGTGAACAAAACAAAACTGAGAAACCTACAAGGGTGACATATGTTTCTGTTTACTTGTGACATCTGTTGTAGGAAATCAGTCGTAAAAAACGCAGTTGAAACATTTACTAAGCTGCCATTCTTCTTAGTAACAAAGCATGCACACCGAAAGCAATTAATGTTTTTTAGCAAAACGTTAAAAAAAAAAAAAAGCAAATGAACTTTTCAGTTGCTGCTTTCTTCCAATTTTTCATAAAAACTGCACCTAATACTCAGATAAAGTCAAGTCAAGTAAACTGCAAAAGCTAATTTGCTCCTCATTACTCTTCTTTCTCACAAGAAGATTCGTCCATTGACGACTGATTCAGCTTAGGTTCATGTAAGGGCTGAAAGCTGTTCAAGCTGTCAAAGGGTTAACTTGAACAGGTTGACAGGTGTCCAGAGACCATATCAAGATTCAAGTAGACCAAACTTATTAGCAGCACCAATAGTCAGTGGATTCCAGGTTATTCTATATTTCTGCAGTGTTTAGCTGATATGATCCCCTTAGGTACACCTTTCTAGTAACAGGTTAGACTCCCTTTTGTCCTCAGAACTGCCTTAATTCTTTATGGATCAGATTAAACAAGGTGCTGGAAACATTAGTTTGAGAATTTGGTCCATATTGACATGACAGCATCACACACTTGCTGCAGATTTGTTCATCCATCATGAGAATCTCCCATTCCAGCCACATCCCAAAGGTGCTCTACGGAGAAGAGATCCTGTGAATCTGGAGGTCATCTGAGTAAGGTGAAGTGACTTTGAGATGATCTGAGCTTTTTTACATGGCACATTATCCTGCCGGAAGCAACCATCAGAAGATGAGTGCACTTTGGTTTTAAAGGGATGGACATGGTCAGCAACAACACTCAGGTTGGCTCTGGCACTTTAATGATGCTTAGTTGGTACTTAGTGGCCCAAAGTGTGCCGAGAAACAAGGGTTGTTTTGGTTACTGTTGCCCCTCTATCAGCTCAAAGTAGTCTGACCATTCTCCGCTGAATGGTCAGACTTTGGCATCAACAAGGCATTTTCTCTTTTTGGAATAAGCAGTAGAGATGATTGTGTGAGGAAATCCCAGGAGATAAGCAATTTCTGAAATACTCTGACCAACACCCACACCATGTTTAAAATCACTTAAATCACCTTTCTTCAGCAGGTCACCTTGAACATATCTATATGCCTAAAGACATCAAGTTGCTGCAATGTGTTTGGCTGATAAACTATTTGCATTAAGGACCATTTGAACAGGTGTACCAGTGAGTGTATTTTCATTCAAATAAATGAATGTGAATAGAAGTGTAGATTAAGGTTGACCTTAATCTTAATCTTCAAGGACTTGGATTGATCTAATTCTTACTTTATTTAACTTTGGATAAAATGATCTGCATAATGTGGGACTCTGGATATTTAATAGGTCTCCAGCAGACATAGTAAGAAATCTAAATCTATCAGCAAAGAGCAATGACAGTTTAATTGTAACGACTGTTTTCTTAGTGTAAGAATTGATTACGAGAGAAGATTTTTCAGTGTACTGTAGTTTAGCTTTGCTCCCCTTCACTGAATCCCCCCACCCACCCCTCCATAATGATTTCAACCTTGCACCCCTATTAGAAAAGCTTGAATTTCCCTTCTTGCTGGCATGCTTTTTCCATTAGCCAAAGAAGAGACTGTGTCCCAATTTGAGAACATGACTGGCTGAAAGGATGAAAAAAAAACTGAATAAACAGTCTTGGCCAAATGGAGGGATAGCATGAGTTTACAGATTAGTCCTTCCCACAGGGTGGAGGGGGGCCTGTTTCACAATGTGCTTTTACTCAGCCCATATCTTGAGTTGCGTGAGAGATTTCCATATCTCACACACTCTTGTAAATCACAATTGAACAGTAGTAACTCAGAGAATGAACTCCAAACATGTCTGCTTTCAATTTGGACCCAGGGGTCCTGCCAAGGCTGGGGCAGCCTTAGAGACCACCCCTCAGTGGAGATTTACTGGCCTCATCACCTCCTAAGATTGCAGGAGCGCCTGCCCTGCTCTCATCACTATAACACGCATCTCGCACCTATGTAGCTGGGGTAAGCTGAGGCGTAGGGTGGCGTTGGTGTGGTCGGGAAGTGAGCTGGGGGGGGGTGGGGTCACATGAGAAACTATTTTTGCAACAAAGACATTACACGGGTGGCAAGCAAGCGGAGAGGGAATCCACTTACTTAACCATGCAGTGCATATTGGTTAACCATGCAGTGCACTCTTTTTTTCCGGTTTTTGTTTGTTTTTTACAAAATTGCAGATTTTTACATTATATTTATTAGGATTATGTTAGACTACACTTCATAATAACAAATTATGTGCAAGCAAACAGACCTATACTCTCTCTCCAGCCTCTTACTTACCAATGTGACACACTATTTCACATTGTGGGGAGTGAAAATTTCCCAGTTTCCTCTTTCGATACGATATATCATGGGATGCATGCATAAACGAGTCTCAGAGGTCATCACTATAGTTTCTGTTGTGTGACTTCTATGTGGTCACACCACTCATCTGTACCACAGAGTAGTGTAGCTCAAGGGCCTCAGCAGAGAAGATTACAGGGATGTTTCAACAATCTGCAAAGGTTTAGGAAAGCTGGCTGTTGAATCCAGTTCACTGTAGTGGTTTGCGTGTGCTTGAAACAGACAGTGTGGCTTGCCATATCCCTGTATGTGGTTGTGCAGTTGTGATCTGCATAAACAGTGCAAACAGTGCTTTGAAAGGGCCTCTTTAAAAAGGGGCAGAGTGGAACTTGAAGAGCAAAATAATGCACGTAGTATAGTATGCTGGTGTACATTGACAGGATGTGTAAAATCACCTTGACAGGTGGAAAATAACTGAGACTGTTTATCGTGTCAGCAATAAACATTTACCACCAACATTTACCACCAAATCTGCAACTTAAGAAAACACCAGCAATAAGAAAAACCCTGCAAAAGCACACAAAACACAACAGAAATAGGAAAAACGAAAACAGAAATAAGAAAAAACAGATTTCCAAAAGCACAAGGGAAGTGTTTCTGGGGAGACAATAACCCGACGGACCAGTTGTAGGAACCAAAGTATGCTAAGAATTGCGCTTGGAGACACTTAAAAGAAGTGGAGGATCTATTGGTTTAGTGAGAAATGAAAAGATGAGAGTTAAGTGTGTTAGCCTAACTATTAGGCTAAAAATCCGTCATCAGTATTATATGAATCATCAGATTAAAACACACTTACCTAGAATATTTTGGTTGGCCTCTCAGGGCCACCGTACTCTGGTGACTACAAGTGTCATTGTCAGCTCAGTCATGATGTATGGTGTGTTAATAATTTCCTCCCACAGTCCAAAGACTTATATGGGAGGTTAAGTGGCAGTTCTAGCTAATGAGTACCCCTGTATTTGCTCCTTTTTAATAAAAGGTCGATTTTGCGACCAGGTCTGTGACCACTCACAATCAGTTCCCTGTTGTGTGAAGAAAGCGATAAAATGGCAATAAGACGGAGGAAGTCTGATATCAATCTACGATTCAGCGGGGTCAAGGTGGCAATTACATGCAATGTGTTTGTGAGAATCAGCAAAAAACACTGAATCAGATTATTTGCAGTCTGGTTGCATTCATAAATGGGTCGACCAGAAGTTGAGAGTGTTGCTTTCTCAACCACTGGGCAACCAGTTAGTCACTGCAGTCAGTTTACAACAGCAAAAAACATAAAAATTACCAAAAGAAAAAACGAAATGCAATCGCCACCCACTGATTGTTTTTTAATAACATATCAGCAGTAGTTCCATAAAAGTTTCATATCACACATTGAAGCATCGTTACATTATACACAGTATAAATTCATAGAAAATAATCCCATCTGTCTACTGATTGCCCGCCAGGACCTCACAGAAATGATGTGTCATTGATCTTATTAAGTCATTGCCAGTTTACATAGCAAATTCCAAAGCAATGAAAGATACAAGCCCGACACTATAATATTTAATTTCACTTTTGTAGTTGTCCAGTAGTAACACTGTGGAGAAACTGTGGATTGCTAAAGAAGTGTTGGGTAGATCAAAAAACCACAACAATTGTAAGACTAGAACAAGGGAGGCCGGTAAAGTAAACATAGCTGTGTGGTCAGGAGGAACCACACACCAAGGCCATGTGGGAAGCGAGGAGGGCTTGTTTAATGTGTGCGAGACTGTGGAGAGCATTGCGTGTACTGACTCACAGACAACCTGCAGCAGCTCATCATACATATGTGGCTCATACTGTACATGTAGAGGTCTCACAAGCATGTTTGTTTTTGGAGCCATGTCCCTTTGCAGGAATCTAATTCGCTGTGCCTTGATAGCTGATTGCATTACATAAAGGTGGACAGTAAAAAACAAAAAAACAAACTCACGCTCTGTCTGTGCAGTCACTGAGGGATGTGAGTCTCACATGGAAAAGCATGACAGAACCTGAATAATCAGCTTACATTGGAGCTAAGTAGGAACAGAGGGTGGTGGACTTGTGTTTGCTTTCCATTTTCAGCTCTGGCACTAATTCAGGCCACCTTGAAGAATCTGAAAACCATTATCCAGGACAGTTGGTCAAAAGTGCAGACTGTATAGGATATCACAGAGCTGTGCCTCGCTGAGAAACTGAGTGCTGAGGCTGGAGGTGGGAGAGAGGAAAATGAAGGGAGGTATCATGGATGAGCTATCGTGCGAGAAGGGGAGAAATTGAGACTAATAAATGATCGGCACGCCTCCCTGCAAAGACATCTCAAATACAGGCACCTTGCCATGTCATTCACGAGGTTGTGTTTGGTTTCACAGAAACAAAGGCATCCTCCCCAAGTGATGTAATTTGGAGCGGCTGTTTGTCCATCTGAAGTTACCTTCATGGTTGTCTTATACACCGCCTTTTGCGTGCAACAGGAGATTAGGTATAGACAAAGACGCAGACAGACCTTTCCCCCCCATTGTCTCTTCCACACGCATCCACTGAACATGCATAAAGAAAACCTGGGCACATAAAGGCAGCATCAATCGCTCTGTCATATAGCTCTGAGCAAGCTGCTGACTGATGCCCTTTAAAAGGTGCTATTCATAAATATAGGTCTGGTTTGATCCTTTTATGTGCGTTATAATTGGTGTGTGAGACTGTCTTTGACAAACAGATCAGTGTCACCGAAACTTTATCAGTCAGCTCAATCACTTTGCTCTTTTATAATTTAATATAACATGAAACAGATCACAGTTGTTGCAAATGATAATTATGAATTATCATAATTAATAGAATCCCTAAATAACCTTATAGAGATCCATTCTGAGACAGTATCACTTCTGTGTTCCAGTCATTTTACCTAAAGCGTGATCGTGATAAAAAACATGTTGTCACAGCTATAATCTATTGTCCTAAAGAAGCACGTTTGCTGTGTGGATTAGCAAGGCCAGTTCTGGCCTGCTGTCAGGCTGGGTGGTTAGGTGATTATTAGACCGCCTGTTTGAGTCTCTATTCAGATCCTTTTTATCTCGGGAAAAAATATAATAAATCAAAACCTGACCAAACTGGGATTCATTTATTTGGCAGAAATGTAGCAGCTATAGGATGGTTTCTACAGGCTGAACACCAGACTGAAGTGCTACGTGTTTATTCATTTTAAGAGTAACACAGCACACAGTTAATACACTGACACAGACATAGGCTCTCTCTAAATACTCCAATTTGTTCAGTGCCATCACAGTAGCTGCACTAAAAGGTAGATGGAATCAATCATCGAGTATAAGAGTTATTTCTATAATAAATGTGACACTTTCACCACATCTTATCCTGTACTTTCCAATTAAATAGAAGCATTTTTCAGAGGTGCTGATGTTGTAGGTTTTTCAGTCACTTCTATCCTTCAATAGAAGTACATGGGAAAAAGTAAAAAGTCAACACCTAACTCACATCTGGGGGGAAAGTTTATACACATTGGTGGGCTAAACTATGAGGCACGCTGCAGGCTGTACACCTATGTGAGGCTAGATTTCTGCATCATTTTTAACAAAAACAAATATTATTCTTTGGGCAGGCAATAGGGCCCATATATATATATATATATATATATATATATATATATATATATATATATATATATATATATATATATATATATATATATTCTTCATGTGAAGTGACAGCACTAAGGCACCACTGTGACAGGATGGCACCACTGTGACATCCTGCACCCTTGACTGGCCAAATGTATTAGCCAAACAAATTGATCATATTAGTACAACTTTTAACTCTGCTAATATTTCTTTTTATATCTGATACATGAAAAAAAAAGTAAAGCAGAATATTTTTGGACAAGGTTGTTATTATAGCACAAGACTGTAATCAAAAAGGAAATCTTAGAGTTCAACATAATCACTGCCTATTTCATGTTGTCGCTTTGTTTTAGCCCTGATAATAGATTATTTCACAATGTTTCCAGTTTCAATTGGTTAAATTCTCTGATCTTCTCTGAAAAACCTTTTTATAATATTTAAGCATACTCAGGGGAAAAGAAATGAGACCAGGTTGATTTTTAGAAGAAAACGATCTCCTCATAATAACGAGAGCAGGGCGATATCTTTTAAAATATTAGATCATTAAATGAGATCATCTTAAAGTAATCATCCCTTGATAGCAATCATGACAGATCCTTAGCAGTCTACCTCTGACTCTCACGCTAACATACTGATGTCATTTAAAGCCTCGTCTTCACAGAGGCTTGTTGTTTTATAGAGACTTCGACAATAACTGACTTTTATCACATTATGCCGCAACGAGCAAACAGGTATAAAAATAAACAAAATATACTGTGCTATATTATTTTGACCATATTAAAAAAAAACAAAAAACTTTGCATGGCATTTGACAAGTGATAAAAGCAAAAAGCAAGTGCAGAGAATATGTTTTCATCTTTTCTTCACAGCCTGACCACCTGCAACTTGCATGTGTCATGCTAGTGCCAGTTCAGACATAAACTAAATGAAAGCCAGACCTATGCTTTGGGGTTGTAAGGGGGACGTGTAATGGGAAAGCAGCACACTCCCTCTGCACTATACACAACAGTCATTAGGCATCCCATCTGCTCAGCGCTTGCATGCTAAGCTGTAATTTTCAAGCTTTGGTGTATGCGTCTGTGTTTCTGTGTGTGTGCGTAAGTGTGCGTGAGAGGCCAGTGGTGGCAAGCTCGAAGCAGACGAGATGCTTGTTCTTGTGCATCTGTTGTGTGTGTGTGTTTCTGCTATTATCTGGATGTCATCAAAACCACAGAAATCAGGGCCTGATAGCATCTTCCCCACCCCCTGCTTCTATCCCCAGCCAGAGTCACGAGAGCTGAGGGTCTCCTTTGACCACACACACACCCACACGCACCCCCACTCGTGCGCACGCACACTCACACTCTGAAACTGACACATAGGCACTGCATCATGCTTCCACATTTTGCAAGTAAACATCTCCAGATTGGTGAAGTGGGATGGAATTCCCGCCTGTGCAGGAAATGTGCCCAGAACCATTTGTAAACCCTCTTCTCCGCCGCCTCCTAACTCTTTACAGATTGTAAAACTCTGGATTTCTATATTAGGCTACACACAGAGGTTCTTGACCCTTCTTTCAGTGGGTCACTTAATGACAGTGAAAAACAAAACAAAACAAAACACAGTCAGAGAAATGAAATACATTTATCTTTCTCGGGCTGAAACCTCACAGGTTCAGTCACATGTATTCATTTCCATGATAGCAAAGCAATAGTTTTGCTATAGCCTGTTGCTTCTGTGTAAATATGTGGTTAGCAGACCTCAGTCTAACATAGACAGTTTACATGTAGACAACTATGTGAATGATATTGATTTACTGTATTGTGCTATATACTATGCACAAGTAAACCTGTTTACTCTTGGGAGAAGGTTAAACACCAGAGTCTACAATCGGGGGAAACACTGACCAGCCTTTCCTCCGGTCATGGCTAAAGCTGAGCCATATGCCCAATTTAAATCAATAAAACAGCGTGATATGTACAATGACATTTGCTTTATTGTACTTAGCACGAATCTTGCGCTCATAAATATGAAATATTTTGGCAACTGAGTCTAAGTTCATAAAAATGTCTGCACACAAAATATCCTCTGATGCAGCACTGGCCAAAGTACCTCCAGCCTAACGCCCACCCCCTAACCCTCAGTACAGATTTCAGCTCCAGACTTGCTCGAACTTTCAGCCTTTTCTCTGCTTTTCGGGGTCAGCAGGGCTTGTATCACACCAAGAAAAGGGCTCTATGCTAAACTACTATTTGTCTTTCTCGTTTCCCACCTTATTGGATTGCCTGGCTGTTGTTAACCACACCGTCATCTGTGGTAGCTTATATGCACACTGCCTTCACAGAAGCATAAGAGAAAAACAAATGAGAGTTTGATGTGGCTTTGCTTGCTGTTAAATGTCTCCATTAACAGTAGTCTGTGATGACTGGTATTATTTCTGAGTTAACATTTGCTTGATTCACTGCAGCAGCTCCAGTGTTGACAGCCATGTGTGTCACCTCTGCTGCTGGTTCTTATCTTATGTGAGCAGTGATCTCATCAAGTCTGGGAAATGGAAGATCATAGTGGATCATCCGTCTCTGGGGAGGTTGTGCAACAGGGCTGACACTATTTACATCAAAACAACAATGTACCAACTAACAAGTGGGCACTAACAGGCAGTAGCTGTACACAAACATAGATATGAACTGTCCAAACATAAATACAGTTAGAACCTATGAATGGTCATCAATCCACTCTGTTATCAAGGCTGTTTGCTCTTCCATAAATGTCTTTCCCAGAACTGTAATTTGTTACCATTTAATCCTGAGGACATTCAGACATAGATAAGACCAGGACCCTTTTCCATGCAATGGAAACTTACTATTTGAAACTGATTGTGGAAAATGTCACTGCCTCCTCAGTAGTAGACCACCAGTCTCAGCTCACAATCTGGGCGACTCAGTGGAGAAGTAAACAAAGTTGATCCTAATGGGTGGATGTATGGGCTTTTATCTAATCCAGGAGATGCTCAGTCTTTCATGGCAGACATAAGAGCCTGCTGGAGTGACAACAGGGCAGACAGATGAAGCCACAGCGGGCTCTGCGCCATGCATGCAGTGTTTATCAGACCAATATATATCTCCGTTATACTAAACAGAAGTAATTTGTGGCTATTTTCCAACGAAATGTGTGCGAATTTAGTTCTTTGTACATGTGATGGACCAAGCAATTTTTTTTTTTTTTTACAAAAAGATCTAAATCTTGGGTCCATAAAAGAGGTCAAAGTAACAGAACTCCAATCAAAGTTAACAAACAATACTGATAACTCAAACAAACTGACCCACCTAACAAGACAAAGGGGAAAGTTAAATAGTGGCTGATCAGCCCACAAAAACACAACAAGGGGTAAAACACACAAAACCTAAGTGAAACTAACATAATGAAATCCAACCCCCCCCCATGGTCCTGAGTTATGGAATGAGCCAATTTGCAGTTTTCCATCAAGGCTTGCTCCGCCCCTTTTCCACCTCTTGGCTCCTCAATCAAGGGATTGGAGCAGCTACAACTAAGGTAACTCAGAAAACAAAGATTAAATCATACATAAGAGTGTAAACTAAAATGTGCGCACTTATTTTAGAATACAGTGTCATGTGAATATGTGAATTAATTCTAAACCAAACTGGTTATTTATTATCCTGTAAATTAATTCCTATATTTAAAGAAAGACATGTGAATGCAGTGTTGTGTTTAAGTCTCTACACTGATATTACCACTGTGTGGCTGTAACTGCAGCAATCACAGTACATTAAAATCACAGTACTGTTGCACAGTACATTAAAATTAAAACATTTTTATCTCAGAAACCTTGTAGTACAAAGATTTGTGTATGAAATTACTCAAGAAGCAAAATAGTCCAATACTAGTATCAATGTAGTATAGTCTATTAAGAGTATAGTATAAGTCTATTAGTTCCAGTTGTATGTGAATTATTTATTAGTTCAAATACAAGCAATTAAATGCACATTGAAACATATTTCACACATAGATATTCAACAGCTGAGAGACAATCGTTATAATCAATTTACTTATACAATTGGTTTCCCTTTGTCTTATTTAAAGCATTCATCCTGAACTTGAAAAGACTGCAGAATTACAAACAGGTGAGCACAATCAGAACTGCACTGAAACTGATGTCAGAAAGCGCATCATTCACAGCCTAAGTCCACAAGGAAAGAGTCATGGCTAGATTCTTTAGTACAGACAACATTGTAAACCTTGTAAGATAGTTTTTTAATTAAAAAAATAACAGAAAGAACAGAATTGAAGAAAGACTTGTACCTACTTTTGTTTGATTTAGTGTATTTGCACTTTCTACAGTAATAGAAAAAACCCATAAGAAGATAGTAATGGACAAAAAGCAGACATGTAAGCTTTCAGAAATCATTATGCTTCCACAGTGTGTGGAAGCTCAAAACACATGCAAGACTTTTAAGGACTGGAGTTATATCCAAGCGAATGTTTTATCACTCAACTTTTGACACTTTTTATGAAAATTTCAACAGCTGCAGCTCTTCTGTGCTTGGCTAAAAGCTAAATACATAAATCTCCATACTCTGGCAGGTCAGCACCATGATGTCAGAAGGTAAGTTTATTGTCGTGGACTCACTCTGTATAAACTCTGTCACGCCTCTTTGACTGAATGTGGTCCTGAATCTTTGCATGAACATGAAGTTGGAAACCACCAATACCCATAATCTCTATAACCTCAGGCTGGCACCTGAGATACTACGAAACATACACAGTCTTCTAATTTGATTTTCTAGCTTTCTACAGGGATGTGCGTGCCAAAGGGGAGAGAGAAGACATGAAGTAAGGCATGCTAAGAAAGAGACAGAAAAGGACAGAGGGATGATGGATATTTCACGGAGTCCCATCCTACATTCTGCATCCTGGATTTGACCTAAAAGCTGGACTTGCTTTTGAGTCACATCTGTTTTTTGTTTTCTCTTACAAAGCAGAATAATAAAAACAGGGCAACTAAGAGCTGTTTCCCTGCAGTCCCATTGTCAGGGAGAAGTCACATCAGTAAAGATGGGTGGGATATTCCCATGCTCTGTGCTGTAAGGAAATCTTTAGCTGGATGTTCTGACATATTTACATTTATGAAAATCAAATAGTAAGCTCTTTGTCAATTCAAAACTCCAGAATTTTCACTTTCGTGTCACAATTTTGCCTCTTGGGGATCTGTCTCATCAGAATAGTGCTTTTATTCTCAGAATTCTTTGTTCTCAGAATTCCAGGTTTACCCAAGACGTATCACTTTTTTCCTCATAATCATTACTTTATTCTCAGAATTTTGACTCACGGAATTCACACTATAATTTGGGAATTCTGATTTTCATCTCAGCACTCTCACCATGTTCTCAGAGTTCTGGTTTTTACCTCAAATTTTTTACTTTCTTGCCGGAAACTTGCCTCTTAGAGTTCACTCTGTCTCATCAGAATAATGTATTCTCAATTTGTTCTCAGAATTCCAGCTTTTACCAAAGAATTCTCACAACCTGTGAAATTCTCACTTTTATCTCAAAGTCTAATGTTCATTTGAGAATTGTCACATGGTTCTCACAAATCTATTCTGTCAATTCTATGTGTCAACATTCCAAGAACAATCTGACAGTTCTGAGAACAAAGAGAATTCTTACTGTCTCATCAGAATACTGATTTTTACCTCAGAATTGTAAGAGGCAAAATTCTGACAGGAAAGTGAAAATTCTGAGGTAAAGTCCATAATTCGAAGAACTGGGAAAGAATTCTAAAATCGAATTCAGAATTTTGGGTTAAAAGTAAGCATTCTGTGTCAAGATTCCAAGAACAATTTTAGAATTGTTCAAAACTTGGGTCTTATTAAGGTTATCTCTCTGCCCGAAATGCTTTCCAGTCATGGTCAAAATTTAGATGCTGAAATAGAACCACCAGGAACTTCTGAAACTCAACATATTGTTCTTGACTATGTTAGCAGTCTTCGGGAAAGCCTCCACCTTGCAAGTCAGTTAGCTAGGGAAAATTTGATGCATGCCCAGACTAAGATGAAGGCTCGTTATGATTACAAAAACTGTTAGAAGTTTTGAGCCAGGAGACAAAGTGTTGGTGTTGTTACCTGTGGTAGGATCCAACTTGCTAGCCCAGTTTGCTGGCCCATACTCAGTGGAACAGAATCTCAGTGACAAATTATGTGATCCAAACCCCAGACCGACGGGGAAAGTCTAGGGTTTGCCACATTAACATGTTGGAATCGTATCACTCGAGAAACCACTTGGTTGAGCCAGCCCCGGTATACACTGCTAGTGTCATTTCTCCCTATGAACCCTCCGATGATGGACTGCTGGACAAATCTGCTGTGCTGGGTAGCGGCTGCTTGAAAAATTCTGAGATCTTAAATGATCTAGAGACATTTTTGGCCCACTTATTAAAAGGAAGTCAGCTATCTTATAGAACAGGGGAAGGCAACTCCCAGCCTCAAGGGCCGGTATCCTGCCGGTTTTAGACCCTGGGTCAACACACCTGAATGAATGATTAGTTTATTATCAGGCCTCTAGAGAACTTCAAGACATGTTTAGGAGGTGATTTAGCAATTTGAATCAGCTCTGTAGGTTCAAGGATACATCAAAAACCGGCAGAACACTGGCACTTGAGGCCTGGAGTTGCCTACCCCTGTTATTGAACACTGTTTAGCTGTTCCAAGCACCAGTGCATGGAGTTCACTGTGTGTGTAGGTACCAAAATCCGACAATACCTTTCCTTTCCAGTCACCTTTCTCACTCACTATGTATTAATAGACCTCTCTGCATTGAATCGTGCTCGTTATTAATCTCTGTCTCTCTTCCACAACATGTCTTTATCCTGTTTTCCTTCTCTCACCCCAACCGGTCGCAGCAGATGCCCCCGCCCCTCCCTGAGCCTGGTTCTGCTCGAGGTTTCTTCCTGTTAAAAGGGAGTTTTCCTTCCCACTGTCGCCAAAGTGCTTGCTCATAGGGGGTCACATGATTGTTGGGTTTTTCTCTGTATCTATTATTGTAGGATTTACTGTACAATATAAAGCGCCTGTTGTTGTGATTTGGCGCTATATAAATAAAATTGAATTGAATTGATGTTGGCCCTGCAGTATTTCGAGGTGTACATCAGATCCAGCTCTGTACCCATTCAATTATTCACTGACCATAATCCATTAGTGTTTCTCTCTTCTCTCCCAGATGCAAAATTCAAATCAGAGACTTATGCATTGTGCCCTTCTCCTGCAGGATTTTAACCTGCAAATTAAGCATAAGAACGGCACCGAAAATGTAATCACCGATGCCCTGTCTACAGCAATTTATTAGTTTGGAATTAAACAATAACAGGGTTGTTTAATTCTTATGGAAGGGAGTGTTACGACCATTTACCATATGTGCTTGTATTGTGTGAACAATGCACTGTGTTATGTTAATTCAACAGTGCAGGGGCCCTGCTGCGATTGGTGCGTGGATGTACAGCTCCGGAGCAACTGGTTCCAGCTGGAGGACCCACCTTATAAATGAAGCCTGGAGCATTTCCTGTGAGAGAGGTTCTCATGCTTCCCCCTAACACCCGTACCATACCATACCATACCATACCATACCATCTTTATTTATAAAGCACTTTGACATAAAACCAGAGTTCACAAAGTGCTGTACATATGCAAATAGCATAAGCAAAGTAAAAATGAAAAAAAAAATAAGATAAAATAAGATAAAATAAATAACTAAAATAAAATAAAACATATTAAAACAAATTGAGTCAACCCCCTTAAACGAAGGCTTCAGCGAATAAATATGTTTTAAGAAGAGTTTTAAACTCACAAAGAGAAGAGGCCTGTCTAACGTGCAAGGGCAGATCATTCCACAACCCGTAGCAGTTGAAGTTATGTTTGTGGGAATCGGAGTTTAGTTTCGTTTTGTTTCTTATTTTGGCTTTTGCTCACCCCGATGTGTTGACACTCCCACATTGTTGTTTCCTTTTCATCATGCTGCACATAGATGACATTGCAAAGAACAGTGATTTGTTTGGCTGCTTGGGCCTTTCAGAATTCTGAAACTAAGCATTTTGATGAGACAGTGAGAATTCTAAGAGGTAAACTTCTGGCAAGAAAGTGTCATTTCTGAGGTAAACTATATGTAATTCTAAGAACTAGGTAAGAATTCTAAGATGGAATTCAGAGTTTCGAGGTAAAAGTGAGAATACTGTATGTCAACATTCCAAGAATAATGTGAGAATCAGTGTTCTAATGAGACAGTAAGAACTCTAAGAGGCAAAATTCCGACAAGAAAGTTAAAATTCTGAGTTTGTCACAGTGTGCAGAAGCAGACTGTGTGTAGTGTGAATAGAGGACCCAAACACAGATACACTGGAACATGGAATGTAACTTGATTTAACAAAATGCGTGCCGTTTAATAAGGCTGATGAAAAGGTACAAACAAAATACAAGGCAAACCGATGCAAAACTAAACCCTCAATTAGGTCATCTAAAATGGAACATGGAAAACCCTGACATGAGCACGAACAAACCTAGGCATGAATACATGAAACCTAGAAACATTGTGTGAAACAACAGGTGACCTGATGAGGAATGGATAAAAATAAAAAGAGTAAATGCACAGGTGATCCAGAGGTGTTCAGGGGAAGTGGAAACACATGGGGAAACAGCTGATATGAATGAACATAATGACGCCACAGGGGAAGTGAAATTAGACACACTGAACATGGAAATAGACTCTTCACAATAAAATAGGGAACATAATGAGACACAGAGATGACAAGACAAGCTTGTCAACATAGGACACGCAGACATGAAACAGGACAGATTAAAACAAGCAGACCTAACATGACGAACTGACAAAGGAGACTTAAACACAGGGGTTGATAACTCAAAGGGGGTCCAAAAACAATGAACTGTAACAGCAACCTAGGCATAATGGAAATGAGCTTAGATAACCTAATGAACTTAAACATAAAACATAAACATCAAAATATATTAAAACTCAAAACGCTGGGTCAAATGACCCAGGATCATGACAGAGGTAAAGTCCATAATTCTACGAACTGGATAAGAATTCTAAGATGGAATTCAGAATTGTGGCGTAAAAGTAACAATTATATGTCTCAACATTCCAAGAACAATATGAGAACTCTGAGGCAAGAATCATTGTTCTGATGAGACAGTAAGAATCCTAAGACGCAAAATTCCGATAAGAAAGTGAAAATTCTGAGGTAGTATATAATTGTAAGAACCGAGTATGAATTCTAAGATGGAATTCAGAGTTTTGAGGTAAAAGTGAGAATTCTATGTGTCAACATTCCAAGAACAATGCAAGAATTCTGAGAACAAAGATAGAATTCTTACTGTCTCACTAGAATACTGATTTTTGCCTCAGAATTCCAAGAGGCAAAATTCAGAGAAAAAACTAAAAGTTTTGAGGCTAATTGTTCTCACAATTGTATTCTGGGTTTTACCTCAAAGTTTTCACTTGCTAAGTTTTCTGACTGTCTTATCAGAATGCTTAGTTTCAGTTTAAAATTCTATATTTAATTTCATTCTATATCTAATTTAGCTCAAGTCCCAGAAGTTTCAGTTTTACCTCAGAATTCTGATTTCTGTCTCTATCTCTAATTCCCACCTCGTTCTCATAATCCTATTCTGGGTTTAACCTCAAAATTTTCACTTTCTTCTTTGAATTTTGCCTTTTAGAATTCTGACTTTTTCATCAGAATGCTTAGTTTTATGTCAGAATTCTATTTCTGTTCTCAGAATTCTAACTTTATTCACAGAATGTAGAATGTCTCCCTTTTATTTTTCATCTTTGAATTCTCTCCCTGTTCTCAAAAGTTCTGGTTTTTACCTCAGAACTTTCACTTTATTGTTGGAATTTTGCCTCTTAGATTTCTGACTGCTTTATCAGAATACTGATGCTCATTTCAGAATTCTATCTTTGTTCTCAGAATTCAAGCTCTTAGTTCAGAATCTTCTGCTCAAGGAACAGGGGCTCTCATCGGCTGAAAAAGAATTCTGTACCTGAGACCAAAGAGCTCATTCTGCTGCAGTCCTATGCCCATCGCCCATCACCAATTCTCACCACCTTCTACAGAGGACTATCAAGAGTGTCCTAAGCAGCTCCATCACTGTCTGATATGGTAACTACACTGTATCAGATCGCAAGACCCTACAGCAGCTAATGATAACGGTGAAAAGATCACTGGAGCCTTTGTTCCCTCCATCACAGACAATTATTGCACCTGCTGCATCCGCAAAGCCACCAGCATTGTGGACCCCACACACCCCTCATACACACTCTTCACCCTGCTGCCTTCTGGGAAGAGGTACCGGAGCATTCGGGCCCTCACTGCCAGACAGCGAAACAGTTTCATCCCCCAGGCCGTCAGACTCCTCAACACTCAGTGACTGGACTGACACACTCACACCTTCATACACGTCACTACCTCAAACACTTATCTGCTCAATGTCATACACATGCACACCTTGATACATCAAGTTACTTTTTGCACAATGCTCAGTCTTTTTGCACAACCCACTGTCATTGTTGCACTTTTCTATTGCACTGTGTCTGCACTGTCTTGTGTCTGTATCGTTCTGTTCTGTCTAGTGTTGCACTGTTTTTGCACACTTGGACTTTATGTGGTCCTGTGTTGATTGTCTGTAATATGTAGCACCATGGTCTTGGATGAACGCCGTCTCGCTTCACTGTGTACTGTACCACTGCACATGGTTGAAATGACAATAAATTCACTTGACTTGACTTGTTCGTGGGGTTTCTGAGTTTCAGAAGCTCTCTGTTTGGTCAACGTCCTGCAATCCCACTTCACTGATGCTGCCCGATCCTCTGGAAGCTCATGGGAGGCAGAGTATGGCGTGGTGTGGTTTGGGGCCCAGCTGCAGGAGAGGTGTGGAGCAGCAGGTTCAGGGGACAGTGTCAGGGCAGAAACAGCTGATGCTGGTCAGACTGATTACTTTTCTCTCCTCATTTTAGTAGCTGCTGGGGCCTGGAGGAGATGGTCTGTTTGAGGCTGAGAGAGTGTCAGGCAGACTGGAGCCGAACAGAGTGGACAGCTCCGACTTATATGTGGACCTATGTGCATATAAACATATAAATAAAAAGTGAGACAGAGACCGGAAAGCTCTTCCCTGGTGTGTGTGTGTGTGTGTTTTGGGTGTCGTGTCGGGGATGGTGGCAGAGTGCTACATAGAAGTATCAGGCTTCTTTTCATTCTGTAAATCTGCAAATTTTGGTAAAGATTTAGACATTTCTGTATCTAAGTGGGCAAAGGAGAGGTCCAAGTTTTCTGCGGGGGAAGCTGTGTTTATTCTGCTTTTGTGTCAACTGGTAACCAGTCTGAGTTTTCTGTTGCTGTGTGTTCTGTTGCTCAGCCAGGGTATCGGGAAAAATATTCTGCTAGGAATAATAGATGTGTTTTGTTTCTCTGTCAGCAACGTCTGTGCCCATGCATTCACCTCCAGGGCCTGAGCACAATAATATTGAGTTGGTTTCTGAGTAACTCAACAATGATGTGGTGTCTCCTGAGCCTATGGAATGTCATGTATGTCATGGAGTCTGAGTGTTTTGATTCATTTTCTTTTCTGAGCTGGTCAATGCTGAACAAATTTCTTGTGTTCATGAGACTGTCCACTTGGAGACTGTTTGTTGCGGTAGTCAGCCAGCTAAATCTGAGACTGTTTATTGTGCAAGGACACTAACCTCCGCAGAGACTGATTATGCTCCTGAGCCAACACCTCCATAAACTGTTTGCTGTGTTTCAGAGCAGGCGCTTTTGGAAAATGTTTATTCACCACACCCTGCACTCCTAAAGACTCTTCCATCCGTCCCTGCTCCCAGGGTGAGGGCAGGAGGGCCCAGCCTGTCCCTGCACCCATATCAGTTCTTCGGGTGGGAGTGGTTCGTATCCAGCCAGTCAGTTTTTATTCCAGTCAGTTCCTGAACCCATACTGGTTCCTAGGCAGAGTACAGCTAGGACCCAGCCTACCTCTGCACCTGAGCCAGAGTGACACCCATCACCTGAGGCGGAACCTGAGCTCAAGTATCGTGGGTACCCAGAGCCTGTACCAGAACGGGCAGATGAGGGTCCAGGGCTCTGTCATAGTCAGTTGACCCAGTGTTGTAAGTTTGTTGTGGAGTTCCTACAGTTGGCTAATGTTTATAATGTTTCATGTACTCACCCTCATCCTGTCACTGTCCCCCCCTTTCTCTTGTGTCAATTCCCTTGTATTTATCTTGTCAGTTGATGTGTCTCAGTCTCTGTCTCTGTGTTTATGCTTCCTGCTGTATTTTGATGGTCTCTCGTTTGTCTAATTTTGCTTCCCTCTTTCTCTGAAGTAGTTCATCTTGGTCTCCTGGTGTGTTCTATCTGCAGGTGGCAAAAATACAGACATCCTTTACTTAAGCAGAAGTACAGGAAATAGTGATAAAAAAATTCTACTTAAGTACAGTAATGAAGTATTTGTACTTCCTGCAAAAGTCACGTGAGTGTTGCCTGCAGAAAGGCGTCTCCAAACAAGGAGATGCCCAGAAAGCTGCAGCATAAGAAACATGAGCTGCTATCAGACCTGAGGCCACCCTCACCTCTTTCGACCAATGTTAACATTCAGTTTCTGTGACCCACAATAAGTGTATACTACCTGGGCGTGGCAGCTTTTGTCTCTGAGACAGAGCGAGGAGGTCCTTGGCGCCATGTAAAGCTAATTTGAAATTCTAACCATTTTGATAATAAATTGTGAAAACTTAAAATTGAAGCATATTTGTCTTCTCTCTCATAAAAAAACCCAACAGTCCTCAGTTTCCCTCTGTTATTCGTCACGTTGTCATCTTACCTGCCCTTATGCTGCTCGCGTGCTTGTCTTGTGTTTTCTATGTCTTCCTCTGAGTTTCCTAGTTTTTTGAGTAATTGTATTTTGAGAACACAGCAATAAAGCTGTTTTTGAGTTCACACCATGCCTCCTGACTCCTGCATTTGGGCCCAACTTCCTGCTTCAGCACAGTCAACACATGACAAAAGGCCAATATTAAATGGACTGGTTCTATTTTGCTTTTCTGCTTGAGCACTCAAAGCTCTTTATACAACATGTCTCATTCACCTGTTCATGCAAGCAACTTATTTCTATGCATTTTCTACGTAACATTCACACACCGATGGATGCATCAGAGAGCAACAAGGACCCAAGGATGCTTTGGCACACAGACTGGAGCAGCCAGGAATAAACTACCAACATTCTAATTAGCAGAAGTTTAAATATTTAGTTTAAATCTTGTGTCATGAACTCATCTAACACAGAATAAAGTGTTCAGTGAATAGTATTTTTGAAACCTCTGTAAATTTATATAACACTCCCACATATATATAACCCAACACTTTCAAACTCACCCATCTCCTATAGGCCACACAAAGCAAATACATAACACACTATGTTAGCGTGTGAAGCATAAGGAGTGTGTGAAGACTTGGCTGCAGTGACTTTGCAGCTCTTTTGAGGTTGGATTTGAAATAACACCCCCAAATGATGGAAGCCGTTGCATAAAATTGAGACACGCTTCTACATACCTTGTAAAAATGAAAACATCTACAAAAAATAAAAAGAGAAAAACAAGCAGGCTAGTCACGCATCTTGCTCAAGTTTAAAAGTACGAGCCGCTATGATCGCCTAGGGGTAGGCTGCATTAGGTTAGCAACTCTGCATACTGCTGGGGTGTGATTGTTTGTGCATTTGTTTTAATATGTGAGTAATGATCTACAAGGGAGTTGGCATAGGGACAACAATGGCTTAACACTCTTGTGTGGGCACAAGTATATAAAAGAGGCAGCCTGCTGGAGGAGAGAGAGTGAAAGAGATAGAAAGGTACATAGGCTTTTGCTGTCACATGCCATGATGGAGATGTATTAAAGACTTTTCTAATGTTTACTAGACTGTCGTGAATGTAATTAAATTAACTCTGCAAAGGTTATTAGGCTCAACATAAAACACTTTTTGGCAACGAAAAATTAAACGGCTTATGAACTGTAGTGTATACATTGATACCAAGGGAATAATACCATTGTACTAATTTCAACGATTAATCCTAAACAATTATTGGAAATAAGAAGGGATGCTTATGTGTGTTTATAAGGTTTAATACCACACTTCTGGACTGCTGAATAAGCTTTGCAGATTTGCATGGAAAGGTTAAACATCATGATGAACTTGTGTTTATTATACCGTCCGCCTGACTCAATCAGATAAATAAAGTCTTTGGCATTACGTTGGACCTTGAAGTGTAGTAGAATGAGCTCAGGGTAGGAGGATCCCTCTCTGCCCTTCAAATACTATAACATGTCCTCGCCACAGCTGGGTCATGCATTTTTTAGAGACTGTCACTGTGTTACAACATTACTTAGCCTGTGGCCATAACATTGCACTTTAGGTATGTGAAGATGCCATCTAATTTGAGAAGGCGTGTGGGTGACGTGATTACAAAACAGGGCATGTTAGCACCCATGTGTCTTTTGTCTCAGACCCACAGCTTTTCTGGAATTGTTGATTTGTGCAGAGAAACACTGCTTATTTGTGAAGCTTTTGTGTTGATGCTAACCTAGTGCAATTAATGAAATGCTGACAGACAAAAGACCAACACACCACTGATGCTGGAATGACGCATTTCATGCATGCAATAAAGAGGTGCACCCAGACTGTATTGCGTCAAATGCATACATGTCCATACCAATTAGAATATTTTGCTTTCTATGTGAAAATCTACAGAATTGCATTATATAGAAAATGCAATAACTGCCTTCCATGATAAATGACTGGGGATAGTGCACAACTGTGGCACATTAATACACACACACTTGCACATGGAGTATAAATTTGGACCTTCTTGATGCTTTAAAACTTAGTCAGTCTGTGACTTTAACTTTCTTTCCTCTAGTATTGATGTTAGTGATTCATGTCTGGACATTGTAAATATTATGGCCAACCTGACTGCGCAGGATGATCGACTTTAGTTTTTCACCCACACTCGTCAGGATTTTTTTTTTTTAAATAAACTTATGACACATAACTTGATGACACAGAAAGATGATTGCGTAAATGTTTGGAACGGGAACTAAATCAGTTCAGAAATAAAATCTTTCACATGGTTCAATGTGGAATGACCCCCAGAGTGAGACAGAGAGGCTAAAGAGGGAAGACATGCTGCCAACGGGCTCTTTGTGTGGCAGCCAAGAGTGTTGAGGAGTCACGAAATCCAGTTGCCGTGAACTTGACTCACAGAGCTGACTGAAATCTAACAAACACAGCTAGAGTTTAAGAGGATATTAACTAGTGGAAATTTAAAAAGTACATTTTCTCAAATACTACATTAGTACAATGTTAGTGCTCTTATATACTAGATTTCCTTGGTGGTAATGATGTATTTTTCATTATTTATCTGTTGTTTAACAAAAAAAGATTGTTGTAGTTCCTACTGACTTTAAAAGTCTGAATTTTTCATGCAAAAGATATGTCTTATAAAATCTGCTTAGTAACATGGAAATGTTTAATGTTTAATGTAATTCAAATAATCTCCAAGTAAGAAGTACTTTCACTTTGCAAAGTTAAATGTGATTCAGTGAAAAAAACTTCATCTGTAGTTCTTCTATGCATAAGAATTCAACATATTAGTACTGCTGATACATCAATGATACATACATGCATTAAAGGCCAATTTGATTTTTTTTTTTAATCTTCTAATCTAAAATAATAAATCTCATATTCTTAACTGATAAGGTTTGCCTTTGAAATCAAAACACTTCAGTTTAACCATAGTACTTGAGTAAATGTACTTTTCTTCCACTGACAGTAAATTTAGTTACCGAGTCAAAAACATTGTTATAAAAATTATCTATCTGTCATGTCACGTTATGACATCCACGTGAAACCTCACGTATCAGTCGTGATCCAACAGCGCCATCTATAGACGGAAGTATACCCTGCGTCCTACCGCCTCGACCCATCACCTCACTGCTGCAAAACACAGCACAGGCCGGGCTACAGTAGTCTGTCTGTGAATAACAACAAGGAACACCAGCAAGATGTCTGACATGGAAGATGATTTTATGTGCGATGATGAAGAAGATTACGACCTGGTATTTATAAATAAAATTATTCTGCTTGCTTGAATATTGTTAACGTTTGTCCGCTGAGCGCTGACACAAGTCCCGACAGTACATGCTAGCTAATGTTAGCGCTTTAGTTAGCCTGCTGGCTAGCACCAAGCTGACAGCGAATGAATAAGGTTAGCTTCCTAGCTGGCTATCCATAGTTGGTTTTGGCTGATATGCTGCTAACTGATATTAATATACTTTAAACACGTAGTTTAAAGCGTATCCAACTGTCATTTGGATTTGAACTGCAGTCATGAAAATCAAGTCAACTGGCTAGCTAGCAAGCATGACAATGGCTAACATTAGCTCATGGTTAATATTAATAGAATATTTTCACAGGCGGTCTGGCATGCTTAGCTTTTGCGTTAACTAGCTGAGAGTTTGTGGTGAACATGTGTTTTATACGTTTGAAATGACTTTTGCGATCTAAGTTTTTACATTCTTGTATGCTTAAACTTAGGAATACTCAGAGGACAGCAATTCAGAGCCAAATGTGGACTTGGAGAACCAGTACTATAACTCCAAAGCCTTGAAGGAAGATGATCCCAAAGCAGCGCTCAGCAGTTTCCAGAAGGTGGAGTCATACGCCAGAACAATAATTTCTTCTCTGTAGCTCTGTAGCCAAGTTACTTAAAAATGGAATTTACTAATGTATGTTGACTTTGGTGTGTTCAGGTGCTGGAACTAGAAGGAGAGAAAGGAGAATGGGGGTTCAAAGCACTTAAACAGATGATCAAAATCAACTTTAAGCTGGTATACTTTGTAAAACCTTACATCATTGTCTTTTACACTTACCCCACAAATTATTGAGAGGTGGTTTAATGTGTTTCTCAACTCTGTAGACCAACTTTCCAGAGATGATGAACAGGTACAAGCAGCTTCTCACGTACATCAGAAGTGCTGTCACCAGGAACTACTCAGAGAAGTCCATCAACTCCATTCTGGACTACATCTCTACCTCCAAACAGGTGTGGATAGACTGTTTGACATGCATATGTTTTGGGGACTTGAAGCGTTGAGTGTGTTCAGTGTTTTCTGTGCCTGTCTAAAATCTACTTCTCATGTCATTAGATGGACTTGCTACAGGAATTCTATGAAACCACACTGGAGGCTTTGAAGGATGCAAAAAATGACAGACTGTGGTTCAAAACTAACACAAAGGTATACAAAGATTTTCCACTGATTCCAGATAGTGTTAAATAATTCTCTAGTAAAACAAATGTTTATTTTTTATTTTTATTTTTTAATTCAGTTGGGGAAACTGTACTTGGAAAGAGAAGAATATGGGAAACTGCAAAAGATCCTTAGACAACTACACCAGTCCTGTCAGGTAATTTGTTCTGTTAATCTTTGTTTTTGCAGAAAATGAAATATGTGTCTTTGGTTTTATCACAACAGTGTCTTGTAGATCTAATTAAATGCAATGTGGTTGCCCACTTTCTTCAGGCTGAGATAATATCCGTTTCTTAATGAAGAGGTCAAATAACTCTTAATTCACTACTTTTGTTATCATGAAGCTGCTGGTATGTTATAAGCGTATGTGTATTTCACAACAATAATTATTTAATAAATGGTTGCTTCTCTTGTTTTTTATGAACTACAGACAGATGATGGAGAGGATGACCTAAAGAAAGGCACGCAGCTGTTGGAGATCTATGCTCTGGAGATCCAAATGTACACAGCACAGAAAAACAACAAGAAATTGAAAGCTTTGTATGAGCAGTCCCTTCATATTAAATCTGCCATTCCTCACCCACTCATAATGGGAGTTATCAGAGGTATGAAGGTGTAGCTCATAGAGCAGTTACATAGTTTAATGTGCAACTGCTACACTATATATCGTCAAGCTTTTTGCTGCATAACCTGTGGTTTTTTCTTTCTTTTTTTTTGTGGTCCTGGCCAGAGTGTGGTGGGAAGATGCATCTGAGGGAGGGTGAGTTTGAGAAAGCTCACACAGACTTCTTTGAGGCCTTTAAAAACTACGACGAGTCTGGAAGCCCACGAAGGACGACATGCCTGAAGTATCTGGTCTTAGCAAACATGCTTATGAAGTCAGGAATTAACCCCTTTGACTCTCAAGAGGTGGGAATTAGTTGTTTTAGAATTTTTTGTAAGGTTGCTTTCCGTAAATGGTGATAGAGTTTATCTAGTAATATAAACAACACACAGATAAGCTGGTTGCCATAAGTTTTTGCAGGGTTTGTTGTTGTTGTTGTTGTTGTTGTTATTTTGAAAAGGCATCCAGTGGATCTTATTCATTCATTTGTAAGTTGAACTGTTTTTACACGGCAAAAAAAGTGCACATGCAGAATTACTGAAGCATTCATGAAATGTGCGAACTGCAAATATTGTTATCAGATTCATTTGTTTGTATGCATGATCTGAGGCAAGACTAAATTTTTAAACACTGATCAGTCACAGATTTGTGCGTGTAACATTCGTATGCATTGTTAGTGATTAAGGCCCAATATGTTTTATGCTTAAGCTGCAAATAAGTCCTTTTTTTTTTTTCCCCTCAAGGCCAAACCATACAAAAAATGACCCAGAGATCCTAGCGATGACAAACTTAGTAAGGTAAGCATGCATTCATATTCTAATTGTTAAACATAAAAAATAGTGTAGGTGTTGTTTAATCCAACAACACCTTTTCCGCTAGTACTTACTCAGATCGACTCAATGCAACTCGACTCTACTCTGTTTTGGTCATTTTCCGTTAGCTGAAAGTCCCTCGATGACATTTGTATACGACAGGAATAGCACAGCAACGGTGATGGTATATATTCTGGTTGGTGTATTGCTTTTTGTCAGACACGGGGACCATGGTGTTGTTTTATTTTTTAGCCTTTTCACGTGTTGTGGGGTTTCAAAAATGTCTGGTTTGATTTTCATAAACGAGATACTCTGGCGCCTCATTAAGCAAGGTCACTGACTAGGCAATCGGTGGCGAGTCTGTTGATGTCACATCTTTGGATTTCCCCAGATCAGTTGGAACCCTGGCTGAATAGGTTTAAAAAAAAAAAAAAAAAAGTACCTGGTACAGGCACTACCACCTAATGGAAAACCCTAAAAACAGAGTGGAACTGACCTGAGTCGGTACTAGTGGAAAAGGGCTATAAGGTATTACATACATGTAATAAGAATAATCTAGTCCTTAACGGGTCTTAAAGTGAGTTAAAGAGAACATCAGATGAACTATAAAGCATGACATATTATACCGTGTCGTCATTTATGTAACAAAAAATATGGCAGAATGCAGAAACGGTATGTGGAAAACAAAGCTTTTTAAAAAAGAGAGGAGTTCATTGTTGATAAAATGACTGCAAGGTGCCCAGGTCTCGTGGCACTCTGCAAGGCAAGCTGACCGCCCTTGTGCTTGACAGTTGATATGAGGTGTTTTTCCTGATAGGTGGTTTTCTTCAAAGGTGGTGCTTTCTGTTATGGTCTCCACCTTAGCCTCCTCTAGCCAAAGGATATTGTTCCATAAGTCTTGTGGTTTGTTCAGATTCAGTTTTGCAAACCTAAGCTGTGCTGTCATGTTCTTTATAAAGAGAAGATGTTTTATCTTCGCAGATCTTCCAAACAAGTCATACTTGTTCAGTCTTTTCCTCATTATACTGTCATGAACTTTGACATTTAGCATGTTAACTGAGGCCTGTAGAGTCTGAGATCTAGCTCTTAGATTTTTTTGCAAAATCTCTGAGCATTGCACAGTCTGATCTTGTTGGGATGCTCGCTCTTGAAAAAGACTTGTCTCGAATTGTCTTGTGAAAAATCTTTCTCACAGTGGTATGGCAGACTTCATAATGTTTCATATTCTTTCCTCATTGGCGTTGTGTTAACACACACCCAAATGCTCCAGACCAGCAAACTGCCAAAACGTGTTGTTTTGTAGTTCATCTGAGGTTATATTTACCTACCTGATCCTCAGTAGTTGTATTTATCTGCTAAGGACCAGATTGTTTTTATTACATAATGATCTCTATGATCATTGTGTGGTTGTTGCTTGCACACTGTCTCCAGCTCCGTCACTAAACCGTGTTTGCAAGGAGAGAACAAGCTTTAACACAAAAAAGAGACTTTTAACTGGCAGAGATTGCCATCAGTCCCAGGCACATCATGTATAAAAATCATTTCTCAGGAATCCCAGGTTCTATTCAGGTTTACCTAGGGTGTGTGGGTTAGTAATTAAAATGTTGCAATTGCGTGCTAGTTGTAATTATTTTTTTTCATAGCGTGAACAGTGATATATTAACAACATTATTGGTAGTAGGCTTATTCGTAGCAGCTGGCAAAACAGTATAGGATTTTTATAAATGATCAACCCATATTTTTTTTTGTCTTCCTGAAACTTTTACTGGTCTTCTGCTTCCTTGTTTACCCTCTTTAGTCTGCATGTTTGCATAAACAACAGGCACAATCTTGTGTTCTATGCCTAAATTTAAGACTTATTACATAAACAAGGAACTCGGAATGCAAGCTCAAAACTGCAATAAGAATAGTATTTACATAAAAATGTAACATTTTCGCAATGTGTTTGACAGCTTTCAGGATGAGAGTTTGTGTGTGGGTCACGGGGACACCATAAATACAGTAAAACAACAGTGACTGTTTTCCCTTTCAGCGCCTACCAGAACAATGACATCACTGAATTTGAGAAAATCCTGAAAACAAATCACAGTAACATAATGGACGACCCCTTCATCAGAGAGCACATAGAGGGTGAGTGGTGAACGTGACTTCAGTCCACATGCTCAGTGAATGAGTTTGAAAAGTGTATCTGATTATGTGATGTTCTGTTGCAGAGCTCCTGCGCAATATTAGAACTCAAGTACTTATTAAACTCATCAAACCGTACACAAGAATACACATCCCTTTCATATCAAAGGTAAGACCAAGGGCAATAAAGTTGTCCTATACGTTGACTCTGTCTGCAGTCTTTCCTCTTTAGATAACCATTTACGCTCATTTGAACTTCTTTGGATTTTGAATGGGTTCTACTGAAAACCATTCACTCATATTCAAGACGAAAAGGCTGAATGTGGAATACAGAACAAAGATGGTGTTCAGACAGAATCTCATGTTGAAAGGTTGTTGATTCTGGTTATAAGTCGCATTCTTTATTATCAGTCTAGCAGTCTTCACTTTCAAAACTGAACACAGTGTATAGACTATGGGGGAAAAAAGGTGTACATGTGACTCAGGTATGCAAAAAGCTCCATTACTTTTAGTTTAACATCATTGCCTTGGAATGTGCAGCTGTCATTCCGGCACAGATGAAAGGAGCTGATTTGGTGAGAGGCATACACTTCTGACTGAAAGGAAAATTTGGTTTCCTTTCCCAGTCTGTCACTGTACTTTCAGTCTTTAAAGATTAATGGAATCAAATATAACAGAAGTAAATAAAATACTGTTTCAGCATAAACATAACTTTATCCTGATGAAATCGGCATATAGAAGTCAACAGGTATATAATCACATTAATGGATCTCCAGAAAGAAATGCTGAAATAGTGTGGTTCTGTGGTATAATATGTAAAAGTGTGAATTCAAACAAACAAAAAAAAGAACTGAACTGTACATTGTAGGTTTATTCCCTCTGTTTATTTCAACCTTGATTAGCAACGTTTGGTTTAAAACTTAAAAAACAGAAAAGAGAGCTAAAGTGTTCGATAAACTGATAATCTTCACATAAGTGGGGAAATTACTAATAATTCAGAATGTTCAGGTATACTTGCTGACATGCGTCTGAGCAGATGTGAGGATCGGTCTTAACTTCTTCCTTTGTGTTTCAGGAGCTGAACATTGATGTGTGCGACGTGGAGAGTTTGCTGGTGCAGTGCATCTTGGATAAGTAAGCTCCTCACATGTGTGCTGAGAAATTGAGCAGAAAAAAGATCCTTCCTGTAGATAGATGTACTTCCTCATATTTTGCATCCTTTGGCCCATAAGAGAGTCAGGCGGGTATGAATAGACAGTTTCAGTTAGATCTTCAGTTTAATTGAGTGTTACTGTAACAGTGACCTTACGTAAATGCTTGCGTAAATGACATGTCAAGATGTGAAAACAACACACAGCTTGTTTTTACTTTTAGTCATTTTCCTCATGTTCTGTCATCTGCAAGGTTTTGCTACAAGATTGAAAGCTAAAGTATCAGGAAAAGATACTATTATTATTTTCTTTTCCTAAATATGGTTTTAAAAACTGAAATCTTTAAGTTTTTCTTCTTTGTCTTCTCAGTTATTCTGCCTCCATAGGGAGGCCGTATGCAATCACTTCCCTTTGCTTGTTCCTCTGTTTGTCTATTTGTTAGTAGTCTAGTGTCCACAGTTTTCAAGATATCAGATTTTGGGTGATGTTAGATACTAATAATGAGCTGATTTCATTTAGGTGGAAATCATGTCAGTTTCAAGTTCAGTGTGAAAATCAGTAAAAACTTTATATTACGCACAATTAACAACAATATTCTGGGTCTTGGAGGATATTAGTATTAGTATTTGAACCTTGACGGTCATTGTTAGCGCCCCAAGGTCAATGTTGACTTTGAAAAAAAAACCAATTCAAGAAACCATATAGAGTAATCATGACAACGCATGGAGAGGGCTGTACAACAAACTTTTTTATTTTTTCTCATGCACTACAAAACGTCACAATGATGCCATAACAGGCTGATGTCATCATATTGTAATAAAAGAAAAAAATGTAGTATAGCCGTTGCTCTTCAGTGGGGAGTTACACTCGCAGGTCTTGTGTCCTATGTTTTCTTATTTGTTTTTATTGTATTACATTGTAATGGTACTTTTAAAAATAAAAATTGCATTTTAGTGCTGCACTTTTTAAAACTCCACTGAACTCCTATATAAAATCAAGTGGAAGTCTTTCTTGTAAACACACTGATACTTTTTTTTTTTTTTCTTTTCCTTCACAGCACAATCCATGGACGAATTGACCAGGTGAACCAACTACTAGAACTGGACTACCAGAAAAGAGGAGGGGCTCGTTACACAGCTTTAGACAAATGGACAAATCAGCTGAACTCCTTGAACCAAGCCATTGTGAGCAAGCTCACATGATGGCCTGTAAAAATCAAGGGACAAGGAGAAATGGCATGTTTGAATACATCCATAAAGTTATGCTACTGTGCTCCTTCAAGTTTATCCTCTGAGACAAAGAGGCACAGCACAGGCTTTGAGAATGCATCAATATCAAGAAGACCTCCAGCACTCTTAAGACAGTGTTCAGAGTGTGTTGTTTTGTGCTGATAAAAGGAAATCACTGGCACTTATTTTTGTTTTCCGTGTTCCTAATTGGCAAATCCTTCCATGTGCAACACAAAGTTGCATAAGTTGTGAAACAAAAACCTCCAAATGTGTATGAAAACCTGTACACAGTATTTTAATGTATGCTGTTGCCTGTTGGTAATAAAGATGTCTCTCAGCACTAAATGAGTTCAGCTGCCTTTGACTAGCTACAAACTTTGTGCTTTGGGATTTTGATCAAGTAGAATTGAATAAATAAAGGTTTTGAAACTGTTAGCATTGAGATTCATGAGCATTTTCTTTTATGTTACTTTGACTTCCCCTTTGAAGATATTTTTGTGCCCTCGTGACGTAAAACGGTTTCCAGTCGCTTGAAACTTTTTGGACCTCAACGGCTTCCGTTCCAGGTGACACCCATTTTCCCCCTGACAGCAGTCCGCTCCTCGACACCAGCTACTCTGCTGAGAGCTCAGCTAGCTGACGCAGCAGCAACAGTTAACGGTGGGGGTCTGCTTAGAAACTGGGTGTGAGTGACTGTTGGTTATTAATGTTTACAATGAAGAAATTAAAAATACTTCAATCCTGACGTCCACACTGTGGTCGATGACGGTCTGGCGCGGCATCGGTGACTGACATGGACGCGAGTGACAACAAGGTACAGTTTATTTCAAATTGGTGTGTTTTGTTGGAGTGTTGCTAACGCTTTAGCCTTTGGAAATTGATAATTAACGTTAGTTTATAATATCGAGGCCCCAAAAATTCGGATCCTTTTTGCATTGTTCTTAAAGCGATAGTGTAATTCATATGGCTTCGTTGCGTAAATGAGCTTTTTGGTGTCATTATTCGTACTAACGCTACAATGAGCTTCGGTGTTTTGTCAAGCGACAGCAATAAAAGCACTCCTCTTATTTGGCTAGGAAGCTAATAGTAAAACGGCTAACGGCATTTAAAGCGTTAAGGGCGATTTTTTTAAAAAGGTAGCACACGGTGTATTTGTTCCCTTTTGTTCCAGCATTTTTGTTTCTGGTCATTTTTTAAATGTCTTGGGAATATATCTGTGGCAGTACTCCTGTGCGTTATGGACAGACTTGCTTAAATGTTAGCACGGCTTGCTAACTAAAGCTAACACCTTTGCTGTTCTTTGAGACTGCTTGTCTGAGCGATAGGTGGGCGCTAGCAGTACTTTTTTTTAAAAAAAATTGACTGTGTAATTGTGATCGTAATTTCTTAAAGGAGACTTCAGAAAAAGGTTTCAGTCAGGTGGGTATGTTTGCATGAGTGCTGTTGTCATCGGGGAGGCGGAGAGGTTTCATGGATTGTCAGCAGAGGAATGTCTGGTTCTTCTGCATGTCTGTCATTCCTCTGACGCTGTTAGCTATGCAGAAAGTTGACTTTTGTGTTCCGAGGCTTTTGTTGCCAGTCTCTCAAAATAACCTGGCATCAAAATCGCTGCCTCCTGGTGATTTTTCTGGATGAGACAGGTCAAATGCGATCCTTTTTTCTAGGAAAATACATGTGAAAACGCTGATGTTCCTCTCCTTATTTATGTGTAACATTCTGGCTGTCCACCCTGGTTTCAGCACACAATCGCATGCTGTTTGCCGGTGTTTGACAGCAGCTGGTGTGAGAATAAATGCTTACACAAACAAAGGCTTGTGAGATCAGTAGCCCCCCAGTCCATCATCCCCAAGGGATGCACATCTGGGTCTGACCTCATTGCCCTTTTTTCCAATCACAGCTGTCGCATTAATCATCTCAAAAACGAGGTTAAATCAAGCTATGAATTCTGACCAGCTATGTCTTCCTTCACATTGTTAGCTGTATTCTCTACTACTGTTCAAAATGCAAGATTCACCCTGAGTGCACACAAGGCCTCCATGTTGTGGCTTGGCTGATAATTAGCTTATCCTGTCGTACTGTCCCTACTTTATCCTCTCAAACTTAATCCTGTAACATCATCCTGTCAGCCATAGTATGCAATCGCATACGTTTAGACCTACTGCTGTAGTTCTGAACCCTGGTGGAAGCATCATTCTGGTCATGGACATTGCTACTGTTCTCTGGGGGTCTGTGAGTTTCAGAATCTTTCATTTATGGCTGTGTGATTGTCACCAAACTGGCAGAGCAGGCTCCATTTACCATAACTCTCTTTAGATTTAATGAGCTCCATAGGTTACATAAGAAAAAGTGGGAACCACCCACAGACAATAGCAGTGGGAGACAATAGCTGTGGGTGACATCCCCTGGCTGCACTGATACTCCATTCATGCATCCCGACCACAGTTTCACAGAAGAGAGGGGCCATCTTTGTCCTGTGAACCGTGTCACCTCTCCTCATCTTTTGCAAAATGTCAACTTAGACCAAGGTCTCAGAGGTGTGTCCGGCACTTGTAAACAATAAAGGAAAAACTAATGACGCACAAGAGGGGCAGTTATATTTGGTCTGTAGTGCTTTACTTAATATTTTGCATTTTGTTAATATTAATCAAATTTATTTCAAATAAAGTCTTTTTTTGGGGGGGGGGCTCAGGGCATTAGTGTTTTGGTTATTTTTCACCAGGACCTCTTGTTTGTTTATTTCATCAGACAAGCATTTAAGGAGCATGTAATAAGCTGTAAAGCGTTTTTGGTGACATGATATTAAGTAAAGTGTTTGACTTCTACTTTGAATGCAAATTACTTCCAGACAAATGGCAAAGAAAACATTTTTAGGAGAGTTTGGAACTGAACTGTTAACTTATATTTTGCTTAATTTTTAAAATTATTCTAATGTTCAATGCCTCAAACATTAGCTTTGAATGTATGACCACTATTGCCCTAAAAATGAAACTGAATAGACATTGCTAGTTAGGTAACACCCATTATAAATGGCATAAATGTGTCATAAAAATATTCCAAACTCCTCTTGGCTTCAGTAGACCATATAAACGGCAACTGTTCTGTGTATGTCTCCCTTCCAGTCAGATGTTAAGTCATATTTGATCTCAAGGAAGTTTTATGTCCTTGTGATAAGGCCCTACTGTATTTTTTTGTTCTGTTTTTTTTTTTTTTTAGCTCTTTAAGACTGTAAACCAACAGGAACTGTATGAGGAAATGTGTGGCATAGTTTATGATTACTACAAAACACATAACACTGGTCAGTCTGCTGGTAGTCAGTGAATAGCACTTTGTCTCCTTTGGAATTTTGCTGCTATAGTATTATTGTTCCTGGGCTTAAATTGTCCTCTGTCAGTGTTGTTTTGCAGTGTTTTTAGAATTAAGGTTGTAAAGTGTTTCCATTAACTAGAATTTTTTTAACGTGAGAGCGATAGCTTATCAATCATCACAAACCTGCCTGAGCAGTCAAATTGTGGAAGAACATGGAAGGGTTTTCATGATTATATTGTTATGGCCTGTTGCTTCATTCTACAGCTATCTCAAGTAGGTGTGGGGTGGCAATAACAATAAAATAATGTTATTCGCTTCTCTCTTTAGTTACATGTGTGGAAAATGTGATCAGCTGGCTCAGTGACTAGTTAGAATTTGACAAATAGATCTGCGCTCTTAGGTGGAGACCTGTTTCTATCTTCTCATGGAGCCAAATATTGTCTGCCTTTGCTCAGCATCTGTCATTAATCTTTCTTCATTCATCTCTGTGCAGAATGTGAAGCTTTCACCTGAAGTGGAACCGTTCATCCCACAGAAGAAAGGTCTTGACGGATCACTAGTCAGCATGAGTCTTTCTGGCGAGGCAGGTGGAGGAGGGGGCGGAGGCATAGGAGGCAGTGGAGGGGTGGAAAGTACTCCCATTCCAAGCTACCTCATCACCTGCTACCCTTTCGTCCAGGAGAACCAACCCAACAGGTAGTGTTACTCTCTCAAAATGATGGGACATTTGGGAAGGGGTGGAACCTTGAAGGCTGAAACCCCAACTCTTGTCTCTGAGCTGATGGCACTGGTTGTTCTAGTTCAGGATAATTATGGATTTTTCCAGTGTTGCTAGTGTTGAAATATTGTCCTCCCCTGTAGCATTGTGGGAAGTCTGGTGACTTTTGAACTGCATAAGAACAATCTGCTCTCTTCTAAACCGTTCACCACTACTTCTATTTTTGGAGTAACTCATTTATTCTTTGTCACTAAAGTCATTGAAAAAAAACACACATTTCATTCCCAGTGTTGTGCTTCACAAAACGAGATGCTGATCAGACCCTTGAAACAATGTGCTGATTCCGAACCATTAGATTGCTCTGTACTGTAAGACTGTTTAATTATGAATGGAAACCTCCATAGCTGTAGAGAGTTTATATCGAGGGGTAATCTGTGTTTCCAGTCCCTCTTTCTTTGTCCTGAGTGATCTGTTATATCCTGCGAACATCCGTTCTTTTGTTTCCTTCCCTACAATTTGAATGCAAGGAAATGCCCACTATAGCCGGCTGGCTGTGAAAATGTCAACTGGATCATTATCAGCATTTGTGCATTTTGTGCATGTACCCTCTTACAAACCAACCTTTCCATTATAGCCCTCTTATTTTGTAGAAGACATATTAATCAGTTGTCACAGCAGTGCTACGTGTTTTTAAAAAACTAAGACACGTTTTAAACACTGGAAACAAAGTCCACAAAGTAGAGATGCAGTATATAAAAAACAAATTTCAGTATTTGCCGATATTTAGCTGACTGTTAGTATTATCGGTAAAAGGGAACAGCATTTACCAGTGTCAGTGGGCGATATTTAATTGTGTCACATCAGCTTTGCACTAGTTAAACTTTCAAACATGGTTTGAAGAGGTGAAGACTCTTAAAACATCAGGCCAGAATTCCAGGATTGGTGCATCCCCAGTGCAGATATGTACACAATGCAATGATGAATGCAAGAAAGAGTTATGCAGAGTATTCATTCTCTTTCATATACCATATACCTACTTGGCTGTTAGTTGACCTGTGTTAAGATGACATCTAGCTCATAACCTGCTCATGCAACGTTCTGTGGTGTACTGTATGTTGTTGTTTAGTATGCTGTGGGAAGGGAGTATTGTTCTGTTTAAGTTGTTACAGAGAATATTGAGCTGGCTTTAGACAGCTTTCCACAAAAACCCAGTGGTGGAGAAGACATGCTTGATTTTGATGGTTGCGTTTAGTTGAAAGGGTGTAATATTGGTAATAATCCAACATGTCATCTCTCTGTTGCTCCACAGGCAACATCCCATGTATAACGGAGGAGAGCTGCGCTGGCAGCAGCCTAATCCTACCCCTGGTGGTCCATACCTGGCCTACCCAATCTTGTCTTCCCCCCAACCGCCTGTCTCTAATGACTACGCCTACTACCAAATCATGCCTGCGCCATGCCCACCTGTGATGGGCTTCTACCAGCCCTTCCCTGGCACCTATCCAGGTCCAGTGCAAGCTGGAGTGGTCAGTCCTGTGTCTGCAGATGTCAGTGAAAGACCCATGGCACTGGGGCCAGCATATGGAATGACCAGTCAGCGGGGGAGAGGCATGGTCCGGTCTAATGTTCTCCCAAAGGTGCAGAAGATCAGCACCTTTATTTGGATTCTGTTCTACTGATGTTATTTCACACTAAAACTTTTGCCCCCATTTATCTCTATCAACTTGGTGAGAATGCCCTTTCTTTGTTCTACAGCAACATTTGGGTGTGTGCCAGCCTACAAGGGGTCGTCGGCCTCCAACCAGGAGTGTAGCTGTGCAGAAGGAGGTGTGCACCTTAGGGCCGGATGGCAGGACTAAAACTGTAATGTTGGTGGATGCAGCACAGCAGACCGGTACGAATACTGTGGCCATAATTAATATGTTTAATTCCTAGCACTCAGGCTGTATGCAGGATTTATGTAACAATAAACAATGTCAAATAAGAAAGACTTTTAAGTCTGAAGACTGAATAATCTGAGTTTAAATATGACTAAGGTTAGTCATGTTCCTTTTTTCCTACCACTCGAAGGAAGCTGAAGCTGAACACATTCCAGACTTTGTTAGAGTTAATTGCTTGACGTAACAACAAGACTCTTTCCTGTCAGCGAGGAAGTAGAACACAATACCAGTAAGAGCTGTGTCTAGTCTTACAGGTTGATGTTGGTGATGTCTCTGCTTCTAAAAAAAAAACCCCAAAAAAGTGGAATGCTGGTTTTCCAGTTAGAGGTGTTAACCTTTCGCAGACAAGTATGTCAGCAATATTTCTTTTGCTTGAATGAGTTAACAAGCCTGTTTAAATATTTGACTCCACAGCTGTGATTTTATAACCATATAATAATAAAATGTCACAGATAGTCAGAGTAAAGTTGACTGAAGTTTTATTACATTTGACAATCTAAGTTTCCTCTACCTTGTCCTCAGATTTCCCAGGTGAGGTATCAGGGCGTTGTGCTGCTGAGCGAGTAAGTCCTCTGCTGTGGAAAAACCGAACAAAGAGAAGACGGGCTTCCCATCCAGCTGAAAGCTACAACGAGACTGGTGCAAGTGAAGCCGATATAGACAGTGATAGCGGCTACTGTAGCCCCAAACATAACCAGGGAACCGGGGTGATGCAAAGAACAGCAGAGAACACAGCAGCACCCATGGTATGTTGCCTACTGACAAAGGCCTCCAAAACCAATACACTTACCTTTGAAATATATATTTTATCAGCAAAAGGAGTGCTGGGCCGAAGGATATTTTTAACTCTAATCATGTGAACCATAAAATAAACAAAGCTGTACAGATATAAGATGGGAAGAGGAAGTTGAATATTTTTAAAGTCACACCGACAGGTCAGTTACAGTGTCTGTAGCATTAGTAATGTGATATCTGGTAAAATATGTTCTGATGTGTACTTAGAGTGGAACTTAAATGATTGCTTTAGAGCAACACACAGCCTAGAAGCTGCATAAGCCTAAGGACTAATGAGCAAAAGTGATAGATATGAATGTAGTAAGTTTCTGATTTTATGAAGGTAGTGTGTAGATTTTTCATCAGATGTAGCTGAAATTAATTTACAATTTTATAATAAAGGTGCTGAGGGCACTTTGAATCTGAGGATTTGTTTTTGTTATACTTGGAAAAAGTATAATAAAAGTGTAATGTAGTATAAAGTGCCACATTTCCAAATTTCTCTTTTAGTCCATTGTTTCTTTTTCATGTTCGCTATAATAGTTATAATAGAACCAATTTAAGTATATAGCAGAGCTAACACCAAAGAGGGAGCTGTACTAAAGTCTTTAAATTAATTTGCCCACGTAGTGAAACACAAATGGCTCAGCTTTTTCTTTTTCTTTTGTGTGTTATAGGGAGTAGAGGCTGGTGTAATGACTGGTAAGTTTGGCCTAAGATATTTACTGAGCTCACTTTCACTTTGTGTTTTATACTGATATTTATTACGTATCCTGTAGTTATTGTATTAAAAAGGATGGACGTGCTCCTTTTGCATGAGAAATACCTTTTCCCTCCTTTTATATTTACTAGCAGGTACCTGGGTAAATGTAGCATCTCAGGCTCCCTCAAAGTCCTGGGTGGACAGAAACGGTCAGTTTCACAGAGCAGATCAGAGGAAGAATCCCGAGCAGAGAAACTTCTCACAGGTAAAATAGATCCCAGGGGAGCAGAGACAGACTTGTTCAGCATAACGTACTTTAAAGAGAAATAATTGTCATGTTTCAAAATTACATAAATCATTAGCATTCTTTTTTGTTGTTGTTGTTGCCATTTTTAGATGCCTTGAAATACTGAGTCAGCTGTATGTGTGAATTAGTTTATTTTGCTATTTTTGCTCTGGCCTCCTTTCCCAACAAGTTCCCCTCCTTTGATACTAGGTACACAAATAGACCGGGGTTGAGAAACTTGTTGAATTCCAGTGGTACCCTGTCTGACTGGTGTGTTCACTCTCGGTTTCTGCCTTTCAGGATTACCACAGTGGGTGTCAAGGGCGTATGCCACTCAACCAGTCGGAACAAAGACATCCGCCAGTAGCAGTCCCAGGCACAGACCTCACTCCAGAGCCCCTCTACTTTGAGGTGAGCGAGTGTTATCTGTGATTATCTAAGTACTGTTACCACGACATGTCTCTTTTTTTAGAGAATTTAAATTTTGTGCCAAATGGATTTCTGTGGATTTGCTAGGATGAAGATGAGTTTCCAGATCTTGCTTCTGGTGGGGCTGCTCAGCGCAGCAACAAACCAGAATCAACCCCAGCTCAGACACATACGCAACCTAAGCTGCCCAAAAACCTGGTAAGGGAAAACCCCTTTTGAACACAGTTCTCTGTGCCATCATTTGAATATAAGGGCTGTCTATGTGTCCTTCTTATATCAGGCAGTGATACCATCCCTGACATAAAACATGAACAGATTTGGCATTGTACTTTTTCAACATTATTGTTAAGTGTGATTTAAATAATCAATTTCTTTTCTTTTTTTTATTAAAAAAAATAGGAAATACAAACTTTTTGATATAGATGGATAACTATTACCTCATACTTTGTGTATATAGAAAAGTGTCCAGCAAGATTTCTTTATCTAACTAGTGTCAGTGCACATCACCTTCTTAAATAAGTCCTCCTACTCCCCATCAGTCAGTTGTGACACCATTATGTCTTTCAGTGTGTAAATGTAGTTGATAATTGAAGGAAAAATTATAATTATAATAATTGATTGGGGAAAAATTGAGAGTACAGTTAAGATGTACCAAATAACACACAGGGTGGAAAAATTGTTTTCTGACAGCTGGATATTTTCTTGTTGTTGTCCCTTGATGGTTGTGTATCAATGCAGCCAAATCACCAAATATTCTATTGGGAAATCTTTGCATCTTTGCTAATGTGTGCATCTACTTCCATAACAGCTGGAAAATCTGCCAGAAAACTCCCCTATCAACATTGTACAGACACCCATCCCCATCACCACTTCTGTTCCCAAGAGGGCCAAAAGCCAGAGGAAAAAGGCTCTTGCTGCTGCCTTGGCCACTGCACAGGAATACTCTGAAATCAGCATGGAGCAGAAGAAACTACAGGTATGAACTGTGCTTATGTTCCCTGGGCTGGAACAGGCTGGAACTCACCACTTCATGGCCTTGAATTATTATATTATTATTTTTAGCACACAAACCTAGTATTCTTTGGTTGTAATTAACTTTTCAAAAATTCCTTATGTCCTTTTTTTTCCTCTTGTCACCTGACAGGAAGCTTTTATCAAAGCAGCAGGGAAAAAGAGCAAAACCTCTGTGGAGCTTGACCTGGGAGACATGCTGGCAGCTTTGGAGAAACAACAGCAGGCTATGAAAGCCAGGCAACTCACCAATACCAAGCCACTGTCTTTTACAGGTATCAGAAAAAGTTAATCATATGTTAAAAAGTGGCTTAAAACCTACAATACAAATTGGAAATAAGGATTTAAGCTAAATCTATTAAAAGTAAGCTCTTTACTTTGAGGCTTGTAGTAGGTTGTGCTCTGTAGATTTGTAGTGATTGTTGCCTAATGCTGCAGAATTTGTGTTGCTGGCTTGGTAACTGTAACTGACTGTTACCTCTGTGTCCAGACAAACCAGGGCTGCACAATTATGGCCAAAATTATATTTACGATTATTTTGTTCAAGAGCATCTCTTGGAAGAAAAAAAAACTTCAGAATGAAGTCAGGACACTGCTTTCACCATTAAAGTGTATTCCTGTTGATCTTTCTAAATGAATCTTAGCAGGAAAGTAAGATGAACTCTTTCATTCCATTAATTATACCCACATGATGGATGTGAACATACGCAGCAAAGCATTCAACAGCTATGAGATCCCTTTATATCCTGTGGCGTTTTGCATACAGCATGGGTTTTGCTACTTTGAAAAAACTCACTGCACGAGAGGAAACGTCTTTCCTAAAGCATTTGTTACTGTTCTTAGTGGATATGGATCTTTGGCATCAATTATACTGCAGTTTGTCATGTGTTTTCAGGCAGTTTGCAGGATAAATCTGAAGTACTACATTTAACAACTATGTAGCAACTGGCTGCTTTGAGTAACACGCTCTTTGCCTTCTGCTGTGCATAAAGTGCAAGAAACTTCAAGCTGCACACAGCGGGGAGCAGCTGTGATTGGCACGTGGTCGAAGTTAGGCAGCACTTAATTTGCTTTGCATTTTTTTTAATTGGCAGAACATGGAATTTAAATGTTGTCCACCTGCTCATGTTCATGTAATTGCAGGAAGCAAAAATCGTGATCAAGATAAAAATGTGATTCGTCATGCAGCCTTGAACCAAACATCACGACCCCTATGTTCACACACATGTACATATACTTAGATTTCATTCTCTTTGTCTGCAGTTGGAACAACTACTCCCTTCCACAGCTCAGGCTCTACCAGTGTGCCGTCTATGCTGAGGGGTCATCAGCAGTCTCACTCGACCCCGCACAATGCCTTGGACTCCACTGCACCTCGTATAAAGAGAGGGAAGGAGAGAGAGATCCCCAAAGTCAAACGACCAACAGCCCTCAAGAAGGTTAATAATTTAAGAATGAAAGTATATTAAAGTTCTCTTTAAGTACCTTTGTGTTAGACATTGTTTTTTCTCTTTGCTTATGTAGATTATTTTGAAGGAACGTGAAGGGAAGAAAGGGAAGCCATGTGCAGAACAAGAGTCATCAAGTCATGACGAACATGGGGATGAGTGTCTACATTTTACTGATGATCTTACGCAACAGCCTGCTTCTCAGGAAGGTCAGTGTCATTACCAAGAAGTGAAGTAATTCAGTAGTACCCACGCTTTTCTTTTTTAATCCGTTATAAAGTTCCTCATTCTTATTTGTGGTCTGTTTTTTGTGATGCAGAAAACGGTCTGAGTGTGCCCAGTGATACATCCCTTTCCCCAGCCAGTCAGAACTCTCCTTACAGCATCACCCCAGTGTCCCAAGGCTCTCCTGCCAGCTCGGGTATCGGAAGTCCCATGGCTTCAAATGCCATCACCAAGATCCACAGCCGACGTTTCAGAGAGTAAGTGCTCACTATTACCCCGCGTGAACTGAAAAACTGTGACTATCGAATGGGGCAGACCTTTAGTAAGAAATGCCTGGAATGTCTGCAAAAACCCAGTGTGGTAACAAAAATGGTTAGTAAAGCAAATACTTGGCCCACTCAAAAATCACAGAGCCTCTGCTTGTAAGACGCATACTCTGAATGTTATCGGGTGTTTTTAAGGGCGGATCTGTACAATAAAGAATTGTAGAGTATGGCACAGACGCCGAGCGCGTTGTCCTCTCTCTGCAAAAATGTATGCCAGCGGTCACAAATACAGCATTGTCCCTCTCTGGCCCCTGATGTGGGCCTATTGTGCCAACCCACTCGTCTAGAACAGATTTAGCTTTTAAGTCTTCAAAAGGCCTCTGTAGCCACGCTCCTCCTCTCAGCTATGACCCCCAGGACACTTGTTCCTCAGACCACACCAGTAGAACTTCCAGTAGCAAAGTATAGTACCATAAGCATCATGAACAAAGAAGTAAACAAAGCTGTCATGAAGAGCTGCATAAACTTTGAAAGTCATTTAAAGCCTTGTAGGACATAAGTCAGTCCCAAGTAGATATCTCCTAGTCCTTTTTTATTAGCCATAAGACTCTTCAATTAACTGTTACAATTAAAAGAATGTTTAGCATTTTGTTGTCATTTTCATTTTCTTCCTTCCTCCCTCCCTCTTCTGCAGGTACTGTAACCAAGTGCTGAGCAAGGAGATCGACGAGAGCGTGACTTTGCTGCTACAGGAACTGGTTCGCTTCCAGGAGCGAGTCTACCAGAAGGATCCGACTAAGGCTAAATCCAAGCGTCGCCTGGTCATGGGTCTAAGAGAGGTCACCAAGCACATGAAGCTTCATAAGATTAAGTGTGTCATCATCTCTCCCAACTGTGAGAAGATTCAGGCCAAAGGTGATTATTGCAGTACTACCGCCAGCATCAAGCCATATTAGGTCATATTGTCTAAGGTCTGACCAGCTTATAGGTTTGAGTTCATATGATTATTTGTTAATATATTTATGTTGCAAATGGAAATCAGTCACATGTTGCAGCTAACAGAGAAATGTCTGTTTTTAAGGACCATTACAGCAGTTTTCATATTTTAGCTCACTAGCCTGTTTTAATTCACTGTTTGTGGCCTAATAGTCATTTTCAGGAAAAACAGAGCTCACACACTAACTGAGCAATGACGAAAATGGATTTAAAAAGGGGAACGCAGTACCTGTGTTTGCTCACTGTGGTTATTTTGTAGCCACAAGATATTAGAGGTACTATTGCATTACCACAAGTAATGTAGTAATGTGTGACCATAAGATCAAAAGCACATGGCCACAAGATATGTCATCTCCTGCTGACCATACTGGGCAAGCTGTGTAGTTATTATTATATGAAAGCCAGTTTATCTGCTTTAGATTCATTATATTTTTTGAGATCTAATTAGGGCTGGTTATCGTCACTGATTTCTACAACTAATTCAATTCTGATTCACAAGGTCCCGATTTGATTCAACTCGATTTTGACTTGGACAGTCAGAAATATTATTATTATGAGCATTTATGTTGGACATGTACTGTCTAAACCTTGTAAATTATAATTTGGAATTGAATATTTTTTTGACTATTTCTCTGCAATTACAAACTCGGTGTAAAAGATCTATGTACAAAAGCAGAGCTGACACTTGTGAGACTTAAGTAAGTAGTAAGTAAGTAAACTTTATTTATTAAGCGCTTTTCGCAGATAGACAATCACAAAGCGCTGTACATAAATATTAAAATAAACAATAAAATCGATAGACAATGTACACAATATAAAAGATCAAATGTAAATAATGTAAAAAATATAAAATATGAAGAGATCAACAAAAGGCTTGTTTAAACAGAAAAGTTTTTAACTGTTTTTTTAAAACAATCCACAGAGTCAAGCAAACGTAACTGTAGTGGTAAACTGTTCTACAGCCTTGGTGCAACAGACTGAAAGGCTCTGTCCCCTTTTGTCTTCAGTCGTGTACGGGGAACAACTAAGAGACTTTGAGTCTGTGAGCGGAGATGACGAGCAGCAGTGTATTTTATAAGAAGCTTGGATAGATAATCTGGGGCCTGGCCATTTAGTGCTCTATATGTTAAAACAAGAATTTTAAAGCGAATTCTAAACTCTATTGGGAGCCAATGTAAAGAATATAAGATGGGAGTGATCACAACCCAAGAACATACATAACTGCACAAACGTGTAACATAACTGATGCCTAGTTCGGAGTTTTATGGACTTAATCAGAGGTGTGAGCATCACAGCAGATGCCTTTGTGTCAAAGTAATGGAGGATAAAACCAAAAAATATGAAGGACATTTTCCTGGCCAGGCTTTTTATAGCAGATAAGCCCCTTGAAAATATTCTGCAGTAGATCAAAAACAGAAGAAAACCATGAATCAGCAGATGAACATTACCTGATGCTCCTGAAGTGAAGCAGAGCAAAGTTACAGAGGTTTTATTAGAGACACAGCTAATCGCTTTGTAATTTGGCATCATTTCTAAATGTTTAAATTTCTTCGGTATTTAACAGCAGAAATTAGGCTTTCTTGTCGAAGGTCATTTTTGAAAAAAAACAAAAAACACAGCAGGCGACAACACTGAACACAACGGTAGACTTGTGCGTAAAAAGCAAGTGAATAAGGCAGAAAGCAGATTTTTGATGGGAAACTCGTCTTGAAGTACACTGAGAGAAAGCAGGAAGTGTGATTTTTCTTTTCTTTTCTTTTTTTTTTTTCTTTTTAAATATCATGGTGGAAGCAAAATGACAATAGTAAGAGGAATTCATGCTTTTCAAACATGAAGCGTAGTTTTGGTATTCTTCTGCTGCTGGTTCAGTGAATTTTGGTCGGAGAGTGACAAAACCTGCAGTTTGGGAATCTGAGATATCGGCTTTCAGCACCCGTCGGCATGTCCGTGTATGTGCCGTCTAGTGACCGCGCTTTGAGTTGATGTCTTTGCGCGGAGTCTGTTTACCTGCTCTTTAATCGTTTTCTGTTTTAGCTGTTTAGCTGAAATTGTTTTGTGAGCTTTAAACTGAGATTCTGGTGCTTCTGGCAAATTACATTTATATATAAAAATCGATTCAGGAGTTAATGAATCGATATCACATTATTCAAACTAAAATCAATCTGAATCAGGAATCAATTTATTTATTTTTTTCTTTTTTAGTTTTTTTTTTTTAAACCCACCCTGGATGTAATGATATTATGCATTCTGTTTTTTGTTTTTTTTAAGTTTAGGGGACTTGTTAAATTTCTTTGTGTGTGTGTGTGTGTGTGTGTGTGTGTGTGTGTGTGTGTGTGTGTGTGTGTGTGTGTGTAAAATTTAACATATACATCTGGTTCACATTTGGCCAACATCAGTTCTGATCACTATTCAGCCCCTCCAGCTCAACATATTTTGATGTGTCCATGTTTAAGATGAGAGCTGACCCATTGTGCTCAGTAAATGGCAGATTCCATATTTTGTGACCATGCATTGTTAAACTGTGCCCATATTTTAGTTAGGAGGTTAGTGAGTTTGTGTTACCACGGTGTATTAACACATGGTCGTCACTCATGTCACTGTAGGAGCTCCAAATGTTATGTTTCTACAGTGTGCGTTTTCTCTATATGGCTCCCAGATATCAAAATGTATTGTTTTTAGACTCTGCTGTGTGTGTGTGTGTGTGTGTGTGTGTGTGTGTGTGTGTGTGTGTGTGTGTGTGTGTGTGTTGGTTTTTTTGTTTTGTTTAGTTTTCTCTTCTTCCCAAGTGTGATACATTTGAGTCACTGATTGTTTTTCTGTGCTGCAGGTGGTTTGGATGAAGCTTTATACAATGTAATTGCGATGGCCAGGGAGCAGGAGATCCCGTTTGTGTTCGCCTTGGGCAGAAAAGCTCTCGGACGCTGTGTCAACAAGCTGGTGCCCGTTAGTGTTGTGGGCATTTTCAACTATTCTGGAGCTGAGGTAGGACACTCATGTCATTTTAAACCTTTAATACTTATCCACATAATCTGCCCAAGTTAGTGATGATGATGATGATGATGAGCTCTCTGTATCTTTTTGTTTGTTTGTTTGTTTTTTAAATGCCTTTCTCAGGGACTCTTCAACCATTTAGTTTCTCTAACCGAAGAGGCTAGGAAGGCCTACAAAGACATGGTGTCCGCTCTGGAGCAGGAGCAGGCTGAGGAGGCTCTGAAGAATGATAAGAAGGTCCCACATCACATGGGGCATTCCCGCAACCACTCTGCTGCTTCAGCCATCTCCTTTTGCTCCATCTTCTCTGAGCCCATCTCAGAGGTTAATGAAAAGGAATACGGTAAGCCCTGTTTCTGTTTCTTTACTATTTGCTTTATGTTATTAGTCTTATCAAAGTACCTCTTTGGCAGTAGTAGCTGGTTGGAGTAGAGTTCTGTTTATCTACATGTACTAGTTGTTACAAACCTAGGTTTAAAGGTCACACAGAATTTTCTGTGGATAAATCCTGGGGATAGTGAGATGATTAATAGGGAAACAAGGTAGGCAACACTAAGGTTTAGAGAAATATGGTTGTTTTCTTGGACTTTTCATTCATTTAGACTTTTTTTTTTTTTTCCTGAATAAAATTCAGATACTTCTATTTGGAAGTATTAACAACTCAAACATGTGAAAGGTTAGGGACCACTGGTGTAATGTTTTTAACATATTGTGTAGTTATGTAAATTTATTGAGTTACTTTCCTCACCTGTAATGTTGGTGATCTGAGAAAATGGACCATGTGGTTGTATTTTTTTCTTCAGAGACCAATTGGAGGAGCATGATGGAGACTTCTGATGCCCCAGAACCTGTAGAGAGCGAGCCGAGTCGCCCTTCACCCTTAACAGGCACCCAGAAAGACAGTGAGGCCCCAGCAGTTACCAACAACACCGCCCCTCTTGGCGCTACCGTTCCCCAGCCCAGGGCTCCAGCTCCAGAGAGAGATGAGGTCCGAGCTGACGACAGGCTGGAGCTGGCCTCTCAGCAGAGCACAGAGACAGGCTCGTTGGATGGAAGCTGCAGGGGGCCGCTGAACTCATCCATCACTTCCACCACTTCCACCCTGGTTCCTGGGATGTTGGAGGAGGCTGAGGAGGAGGAGGATGAGGAGGAGGACTACACTCCTGAACCCATTTCTGTAGAAGTGCCCACTCTGAGCAGCCGCATTGAATCCTGGGTGTCCAAGACCCTGGAAAACCTCCAGCTGGGAAAGAGCCAAGAAAGTACTGAAGAGGAGGAGGAAGAGGATGGAGAGGAGAGGGTACAGAGTGAGGATGATGAGGACCTTGATTCAGCAGAGATCACAAAGACGAAGATGGAAGGCAAAGAACAAGCGGAGGCTAAAAAGCCCACTGGTTGAAATCACTTACACGCGTACATTCCCTCCCTCTCACACATCCCTCTTCACAGCAACCAGCAGCCCTCCTCCTTTGTGTCTAGCCCCTGACACAAGTCATAATCTCAGGTATCCACCCAGCTGACCAATGCTCTCTCACTCACACACACACACATGCACACATTACAGAGAAACTGACCAACTTAAAACCACACAGAGTCACAGACCAAACAGCTAACAAAGTCTGAGGGTTATAGATTCACACCAAAACTCATCTGATGATTTTAAAAGGATGCCCTCTTTGTTTTTCTTTTCATTTTTTCTTTTTTTTTGGGCCCCATAACCTGCAACACTTGAATAAAGGGTGGAGCTTTCCCTCCTCCACAGCCGAACTCTTTCAGAGTCAGGAACATTTGTGGGAGCAAGCGATGAGCGCTCAATGACGTTGAGCTGGTGTCTGCAGCTCACAGAGGGGGAAGGTTGGAACCTTTCAACTCGCATCTTAACTTTATTCAGAGCTCGGAGGGTTTTCAGCTCTGTAAGTATTTGTGTGTTTGTGTGTGCACTTTGGAGGCACAGTTTGCATTTATTTTGCTCTGTCCTTTGGCTTTAGCTATGTAAATAATGTGTGTGTTTGTGTGTTTAATTTCACCTCGCTGCTCCAGGAGGAAAAGAGAGAGAGAGGGGGTTTCTTTATAACTGCTTAGTTGGCAATTAGCTTTCATCACGGAATATTACAGTGTCAGGGGTTCTGTCTTTGTACCAAAACCACTCCCGCGCATCAGTTGTCTGTTTTTTAATGTTTAAATAAATAAGTGTCTCATTCTGAATTCAGATGATTTAAATTACTTAACTTCTAAGAAGCAAATCAAGCTTTGTGAATATAACCTTGTCTAGGTGGTTCTACTGCAATATGTAACGTTTTGTCATATTGATCTTGCCTATTGTCAAATTATTTGGGGTTTGTTTTCCTCTGAATGGAGTCCTAGTTCCTAGATGCTGTCCATGCTTCATAAAAAAACAAAACAAAGAAAAATGCTCCTGTTTTTTTTCCACTCACTAGTGTTCTCTGATGGCGGGGCTCTCAAACCGTCTCTTACAAAGGTTCCCAGCATCATTATCATCAACACTGAGATCTTTATTCAATCCTGAAAGTACATTTTCCCAACTAAATTTTGAGAGACACATCTTGGTTGTTACTTCCTCAATACTAAAGCACTGAGCCTGTGTGTGTGCAGTTTACAGCTTCATGAAATAATTGGGAAACTGGATGCTGGAAGACAAACGTGTGAACTTAAGAAATTTGTTATTGGCCCCTCCCCCCTCAAAAACCATTTGATTAAAACTAAAATCCTCAGTGCTTCACCACCGCTAGTTAAATAAGTCATCACCAAGTCATGCACATACCTTTGTAAATATAATTGTACAAAGGAGATTTTGCATTGTATTAAACAAAATACAATCATCCTGTTCTTCAAGCCATTTAGTAGGTTTAACATTGTAATAGTTGGAATCCAATTAGATAAAAGTATTCGATCATGAATCATGGAGAGATGTCGGCCCGTCGATAGTGATGCAGTACGTCAGGCTGTATGCAATGTGGAGATGGGACGGTGTACTGAATATCATACTTGGGATTTTGAAAGTATTTCTAGTTTGATTCAAGGTACGCTGTGTAGGCATTTTTTGGTATGACTTCCATCAAAGTGTTTAAAGTATGTTATTTGACAGCAAATGTGTTTTTTGCACTATGTAAATACAGTACTGGTAAAGGTCTTGTAACTAATGTGAACAAAAAAAAAAATGGTTCAATGAAGTACTTTTTTCAGCGTGTTCCTCATCTTTACATGGATATTTAAGATGGTCTCCTTAAGACTGTACGTCATTAACAGCATTGTTTCAGGCTGTTTCTCATTACCCTGTTGTCACTCTTAACCTATGGACTGATGATTAACATCATTAAAATGTTGTTTAAGAAAATCTTCTGACTGGTGCCTCATCTTCTCTCCATTGTTAACCTAATTTGGGTTTATTTATAAAGAGCCAAATGTGTGTTCTTTCATAAACGCATGCAGCCTGAAGATCCCCACAAAGAAAGAAAAATGATCACAATAACAAGGTTAAAGAACCAAACAATAAGTTTTAAACCAATAAAAGATGAAAAAGTCTAAAAATTAGATTAGATGAACAAGTTAAAAGTTAAAATGAATTACCTAAATGAAAACACTGCACAAGAGATGAAACGGAACAACAGAGAATTAATCCGCTATGAGTTTCATAATACATTATTTCTGTTACTTTGCAAAGAAAAGAGTCAAACATTCTGTCTTCAGTCTCTGACTTTTGTGAAAAGGAATCTTATTTTTTAAACAAAGCAACATTTGAATTAAGAATGGCTGGACACTTCATTAGTTGCACCTTCAGAGTTCCCTTTTTTGGGGGGGCAGATATTTAAGGTGCTGTAAATATTCCCCAGTGATTTTGGTCTTGTGGTCATAAAGGGATGGACATGTTAGCAGAAACAAGCAAATAGACTGTTGTGTTTCAATGATACCTAAAACAAAACATTAGACCACCGCCAGCTTAAACTGTTGATGCAAGAAACTGACTCATGAGAGAAGGCAACATTTTTCCCATCTTGTATTGTCAAAATTCGGTGAGCCTGTGTAACTTGTAGCTGCAGTTTCCTGTTCTTAGCTGACGAAAGCTGCATGTGGTGTGCTCTTCTGCTGCTTCAGGGTTCAATGTGTTGTGCATTCAGAGATGCTCTTCTGCAAACCTTGTTTGTAATGAGTAGTAATTTGAATTACTGTCAGCCCAAAGCAGTCTGGCCATTCTCTTCTGACATAAATAAGTATTTTCTCCCACAGAACAGCGGCTCGCTGGGTATTTTCCCTTTCTCTCCAAACCCTAGAGCTGCACTGATTTGCTGCAGCGTGGTGGTTGACGTAAATGTGCAGTTGAACAGAGCTACCAAACAAAACAGCTCCTGAGTTTATAGTTAACAGACCAGCTGATTACTGAAAAAAGTGGTAGCAACATCATATAGATTGTAGTTTTAATAAACGGCCACTAGGAAGGGACAAAACTCTGCCATAGACATCACTCAGATTTCAATATTGCATACTCTTTGACAATAGCTAGTGGTGTGTAATTATTATTTTATGGAAAATGGTAAAGCTCCATGGTTTAAAATGCTTTTACTGTGGAATTTGAGAGTATGGAGGCACCGCTGCAATCTGAAAGACAATCTTTCAATCAGGGATAATACCAGTATGTAAAACACTGTTTAAATGGCGCCTGGAATATTGTTCTGATCGGGATCAAAGGGAAATGCAAATGCTTGAGTTAAATCCTCTTCCTCCTGTGTGTTAATTTGAACAATACAGCCACTATAAGGGTACATTTTATTGTGTAAATCATGTCAGTCACGGTACCAGTGATAAAATGTTATTTTCCAAAGAGACAAGTAAGCCAAATTAATGATAATTTATTTATAAAACATCTCTAAGGTGGAAGTCATGTTAGAAGAAAGGAATGGAGCACAGCTTCAGTGTAATACTGAGTGTGAATGTGTGTGTGTGTGTGTGTGTGTGTATGCACAGCATGAGTCACCCAGCCTGCCTGTGATTGGATGGTAGTTTATGGGTGAGGGAGGAGAAAGAGAGCCTTGGGGGCCGTCTGTCAATCTCTCCTCTGCTCCATTCACACATTCATCTGCATGCAGCGTCATGAGAGAGACAGAGGAAGTGAGCGAGGTCTCATTCATAAAAAAAAGAGAAAGTTCATTCATACACGCTGCACAATCCTGCTGCGCCTCAGAAAGAAAAGACAGAGGGGAGGAAAGTTGATGTGAAGGTGAAGCTGGGAGCCTGGCAACTGACTGAGAAAGTGTGTGGATCAGTAGGATGGGGCTGTACTCTGCATGACTAGAGTGGAGCAGACTGGACTGTAGACTTAACAGGACATCCCAGAGTCCTACAGTGGTGAGTTGAATCTGCGCAGCAGGATTCCCTTTAAATGATCTGACGACAGAGAGCACCCGACACAAAGATAGTTTTCAGACGGTCCTGAAACCTGATGTTATTTCTTCATCTCCTTTTACCAAAATCTTTAGTTAAACCTCCTTAACGGTGACCTGAATTTTCAAGTTTTCCCTTTTCATTTTTTTTTAACATTTATTTCAGTGTTCTCCTTTGCTCTGTTTCCTGATTATGAGAGAGCAAACCTTATCCAGGTTCAAATCACAGACGGGACTCCTACCAGGCAGGTCACTTAATCAGTACAATGAAAATCACAGTGCGGCTGATTTGATTCTGACACTTTCTTTTTCATCTTCTACAGGTATGCTGAAGCGTACTAAATACAGTCGACTGCGCAACGATTCTCCAACATCTCTGGAGGAGAACCCCCAGAGAATGTTGCCCCTGAAGCAGGACCTTTGCTTAGACTCTGAATTCAGTCAGCTGGGACCTGGGATAACTACACACCACGGACCATCCACCCTGAGGGATTTCATCCCCCGCATGGCCAACATCCGACTGCAAAGCCCTATTTCCCGGCAAGGCCTAAAAGGACAGACAGACACAGCCAGAGGCAGAAGCATCAGTGCCCCTACTGACAAACCCTTGTCCAGAACAGAGTGGGGTTCAGGAAGTAATGAGAGATTTTGCACTCACCCTTCCCTCAACGCTCCCCTATCCACAGGCCAAAATCTAATTCACCCTGCTTTGCTCTGCACAAAAAGACCTATCACCCTACATCGGATGGCAAGCCTTCCTTGGACCCCTGGATATCCTCCCTGCTCACATCACAGAGGGGGTCTGTGCTGTGTGAAGATTTCCTCTGCAAAAGGTGATCGTACAGTGGTGGGGACAGGAAGCAGTGCAGTTCACCATCACATCAAGGTACCTGACCCTGCACATGTACATGATCAGATAGAGTAAACCAAAAGTTTACTTGCCCAAGTAATTCATATTCTTCATTTTGTTAATGTGTGTAAAATTCTTTGTGTGTAGAAACTACCAAAATGCTGCGTAAGCTCCTTTTCTCTGCACTGTGGAACAAAGTCCTCATAACCTAAAGATATGCCAGATTTCAGCAGTGTTAAATTACTGTTTACTTGCTGCCAGGGCCAAAATAAATACAGACACGTGAACATAGAAAATACACATATGCATACACTCTCTGCTCTATCCACACCGTCACACTCACAGTCACTCCCCTCCTCAGTTAGAGCCTCCTATGTAGGCAGTAGTGACTCATCCTAGCTCTCTGCTTCCCTCTAGTTCAGTCCTGTTATGTGTGTGAGTGCATGTGTGTGAATATATCTAGTATCAGCATGCTGTCCTAGAGCAGGACCCATCTTGTCCCGATGGCAGAGGTGTGTCCACACAGGCCTGTGAGCTGACCACTGGTGGAAATGAGAATGGACTGTCTGATTGACCTCTATAAACAAGCACACACATATATTTCTTCTGCCCGCTCACCCCACCCATGTATACACATATTGATTTAAGTCTGGTTTTTATCAATGGACTTACTCATCCTGCCTCCAGCCTATGAGGTTTGCGATATTGAATTTCCTGGCCAGTAGAAGTGGGACTCGTCATAGTGTATTTGAGCACATGGCCTGAATATTGCCTGGTAGCTTCTCTGTCTTCCTCACGTCTATATAGTCTGATAAATTCAGTTACAGTCAGATGCATGTCAACATTTACCTCAACTCTGAGTTGTCTGGCATTCTAATAAGCTAAAGCAAAACTGTAAAGATTGTACTAGCTACTTGTCGCATGGTTAGAATCTGCTGACAGGTTGCACATTAAAATGTAGTACTGTCCTCACAGCTTTTACTTTCTGCTCACTTGCTTTGCTTAAAACTGCCAGCTTGCTTTTGCTTTTGTAAACTTGAGACTTACTTATTTCTTGGGTATTCCAGTCAAAATTTGCTACAAAGATTTAAAAGGTTAGTTTTGGGCAGCAATAACTCAAAGTAATCACTACCTCCACCAAGGACTGTGTGCCTGTCATTCAGTTTTAATTTTTAAATGTTATTTATAATGTTATTTGTAAGGTAAAGACCCTACAATAATACAGAGAAAATTTCAACAACAAGCAAGTACAGGAAGAAAAATTCCCTTTAAAATGGAAGAAACTACAAACTTCTTAAACTAAGAACAGAACAAAAATAAATATACACAAAGTACAACAGTATTCCCTTTAAAGTAAATACTGCACAGAGAGTGAGCTGCCTTAGCGGAGGTTTATGCTTTCACAGGTCTTCTTGTTTTGTATGATTTTATCAGTCTTTCACTTTGTTGTGGAAGGATTTTGACCCACTCCTCTTCGTAAGGTTGCTTCAGTTCATTGAAGTTTGTTGGCATTCGTTCATGCACAGCTCTCTTAAGTTTCCACTACAGCATTTTCTGTTGTGTTGCATTCTGGACTTTGGGTAGTTGCAACACTTTTAGTCTTTTTCAGCAATTCTCTTGTAGATTTGCTGCTGTCCTTGAGATTATTGTTCCGTTACTTGACCCAATTTTGTACAAACTTTCGCTGTTGCACAGATGGCCTCATATTTGACTCCTAAATACGTTGCTATACAGAGGAGTTTATGGTTGACTCAGTGACTGCAAGGTGTCCAGGTACTTTGGCTACAAAACAAGCCCAAATCTTCACCCCTCCACAGCTGTGCTTGACAGTAGGCATGAGCTGTGTTTGCTGATATGCTGTGTTTGGTTTATGACAATCATTGTCCATCATGGCCACACATTTCTGCTTTGGACTTGTCTGGCCAAAGGACATTGTCCCTAATGTCTTGCGGCTTTTGCAGATGGAACTTTGCAAACCTAAGCCACACTGCCATGTTATTTTTAGAGAAGAGGCTTTCTCTTGGCAATCACTCAAAACAAACTTGCTCAGTCCTTTTCTAATTGTACTGTCATGAACTTTAACATTTCACATCCTAAGATCTGTAGAACCTGAGATGTAGCTCTTAGATTTGCCTGGACATCCACTCCCTGGACAAACTGTGGCATAGTGTTAACATGGCTGAATACTCCAGACCAGCAAACTACCAAAATGTCTGGTTTTATAGAGGTTGTCACACTTCCTGACGATTATTTAATCGTTGATTAGCACCACCTGCTTACCTTCTTAACTCCAGTGGGAGCAGTAAAGGTGGAGTTAGTTTTTCAGTGTCCCATGAAAGCTCTTTAAGCATCACTTAAAGAACCCTGGGGTACTTTCTTTTGAATAACTAAAATACCTTTATTTTGATAGCATGGCCATATATAACCAACAGACAAACAAAAACAACTCCAATGTGTTTCAGAATACATTCCTTAAGAAGTTAAACTGATTTCAAGAAAACAATGACATAATTTGGATATGAACTTTAAAATTCTGCTCTGTGTATCTAATTTATTGATTGTTTTCAAACTAGCATTTCCATCCTGTCTCACGTGTTCTATCACACATTTTTTAAACAAAATTCCCATTCCCATCCCAAAAACTCTAAGAATGCACATGGATGCACATGGATGCACATGTATGGGACTTAAATGACTTAAACACAGCAATGCATAAAACCACTTTCTCTCTCTATCGGCTTTCTAGAACCTTCTAGAAGGCCCAGTTATTTCCACTCCTCTTGACTCATGATTTGTGAACATCTACGTGTAAATCTATGTTGTCTGCCGCAAATCAGCTCATGAACTTTTCACCTTTTCTGCAGAATCATTTTCTTCCATCATAAAAACTAAAAGTGAGGATGCAATAACAGAAAATTCATGAAAAGTGACCAGACTCCTGTAAGAGAAATGTGTTGTGTTTCTTTCCTATATTTTAATTGTTGTTGAAAGTGCCCACCTCAGAGTCCTCACGACTCTGTTGGAGGTCCCTGAGACTTTTATTACTACAATTATTATTATAATATATTTTGCCACTGTTTTTTTTCTGTGTGTTTTTCTAGTACATGGGTAGTGTGGAAGTGACCCAGTCCATGAGAACCCTTGACTTTGATACAAGAATGCAAGTTACACGGTAGGAGGTCCTCTCTGCACCCCTTTCTAACAAACACAAACAAACACAAATATGAATATATACATCTAATGATATAATACATGAATGCATAATACATGCAACATAATCAATCTGACTGCAGGGGAATGCCATTTATGGATTAGTTGTTGTTTCGCTTGCACACAGATGAGGAAAAAAGCGAGCAAAATTGCTTTATCCTGAACTCATCTAACATATATTTGCCAAGCTAACCATGTGTAGCTTATTTCAAAAATGTTTCAAAGAGGGAAATCAAATTAAATGTATAATATTTCATAAACGGGGCTTTCTCCTCATCATTTGATATTGAAATCCTAGTGCAGGATGCCATAACACAGCCCTCTCTGTTTACAGCAGCGCTGTTGAATGATGGAGCAGAAAATCCAATTAGATGAATTTCCTCCTAATGATCCCTCAGTCTTATTAAAAGAGAGAGAGGGAGACAGACCTCAATCCAATTCATACAATGTGTTTTCAAGAAGAAAAAAGGTCTTCCTGGAAATCAGCATTGCTTCCTAGGTAGTGGGCTGTTCCATTCGTGCGCGTGGGGGTGCTTTTTTCTTTGCCCTCGCTGACCCAAGCCTCAGAGATACAATCTCAGCTCGGATTGACTTGATGAAAAAGAAACATACGAGGAATATTTTGAAGTGTTACTGCTTTAACAGTGCACATGGAAGTTTGTGATCAGCTACTCATATTTTTTTTCTGTAATTTTTTCTTCACTACAGTGATTATTGCAAGTTATCCTTAAAAGAAGGATTTAAATATTATGAGCTTATAAGTTACAAGAAAACTGAATTTGTAAAAAGCTAAAACAAAAGGAAATTAACAAAAACACCATCTTGTAACTAGTTATATTTCTTAAAAATAAAGATGAGGAGGATTTCGTAACTCTGTAAAAGACCATGTGGGCACTGGGAAGCAGCGCAACAATTTAATAATGTTTCTAAATGCAAAATTGCAAAGAATTGGAAGATTTCATCATATCATTAAAGGATTCCAAGAATCCAGAGAGACGTTAGCGAAGGACACGGCCAAAAACCAATATTGAAAGGGTGTGATCTTCAAGACCTCAGGCAACACTGCATTAAAAATAGACATTTTTTTAAAAATAGACAATACACAGATTTTATAGTGGAAATCCATGTGTGGGCAGCTGAAACTCACTGCTAGTGTAGACAGTTTGTGTCCTGGTCCACAAATGCAAATTGAAAATATGCCATACAATTAAAAACAAACTAAGAAACAAACAAAAGCAGTTATAAAAAAAAAAAAAATCCATAAAGGCCGCTACTGTACCGTCTTTGAGCCAAAGCTCATTTAAGATGGAGCGCAGATCACCTGCCTCCATCTCACCCTCCATCCTCCTTTGTCATACCAATCTGCATGTCCTCCTTCACTACATCCCTGAAACTTCTCTGTGGTCTTCCTCTTTTCCTCCTACCTGCAGCTCTATCTTCAATATCCAGTATATCCACTATACCTGCCATCTACCCTCAATACACATCACAATGTTGTCTGGAAACAGTATAGTCCACAGAGACTCCTGCCTGACCTCATCTGTCAACCTGTGCATCATCACTGCAACCTCAGGTCTCGGAGCTGATCCCTGATGTAATTCCATCCCAACCTTGAACCCGTTTTTCACTCCAGCTGCACACCTCACCACTGTCTCGCTGTCCAACCTGCTGCACATCCTTTCCAGCTCCATCTCTCTGCCTCTGCCAATTTATGCAAGTCCTTTTCGAATCTTGCATACAACTCACTATAAGCCTTTTCCTTTGCCTTTTTCACTTCTATCTTTCCTCCCAGTGCTGCTCCTGAGAAAGCTGCAGAATCAGCTTAAAACTACACTGGAGGAGCTTGTTAATGATCCTAAGACACTTGGGACCACAGTCACCAAGAACACTGTTAGGAACACACTGCGTTATGCTGTGTAATGGATTGAAGTCTTGCAGCACATGGTCAACAAGCCACATGAACAGGCTCGTATTAAGTGACCATTTAAACGATTCAGAGAAGGCCTGGGAGAAAGTGCTGAGATCGGGGGAAGAGAAATGCTGAGCGTGTGTGCAAACTTAGTGACCAACTACAAGAAATGTCTTATCAGTGTGCATGCCAACAAGGGTTTCTCCACCAAGTACTAAGTCATGTTTGGCTTTTGAATCAAATACTTTTTTCTCACAATGACGTGCAGATAAAAGGATACCTTTTGTGTAATATGGTTTTTTTTGTTGTGTGTACTACATGTACTCCAAAACTAAAGTAATAAAGTATTGCATTTGAGTAGGTATATTTGGTTACATTCTTTCAGCAGCAGTGCATATATATGTGCTTTCTGCAGTGTAGTTTTCTTCCTCTCACATGCACATCACATGTCAGCAGGGCACACCGGATCACATACAAAGGTATCTCTGTGTTACTGTGTGCATGTGCTTATGTACATGCTGATCTGTGTCTATGTGTTTGTGTGTGCAGAGAGGCAATCAGCAGACTTTGTGCGAGGACATTGCTCAAAACAGCAGTGAAAACTAAAAGGGTAAGGCTTGTGTACACAGACAGGCACACACTCATACTCACGCACGCTCTCTTTCTGGAACATTCAGCTGGAATAACAGTGGTTTTTGTCATCATTAGCCTGTTTGCAAGGGACTGTCTTCTGTTCTGGGTCAAACCAACCTGCAGTTTTCTGGAAGCAGGATCATCCTCACTGTCTCCACCGACAGTATGACTCTAATCGCTGCCTCCTCCTTACAGGTGACAGCCTCAGCATGTTAAACCCCATCATAACAGCCTCGTGTCAGGTTTATTGACCGCAAACCTTTCTGCTATTGTATCATTTCCTCTTTTCTCTTTCACAGAAGATTGCCCACCACCCCATGCAGACCATTTCATTTGCCTCCGGTGGAGATTCAGTATGTTCATATTCTCAAATCTTTCCCTTTGTACACGTTGATGATCAGATAGGGACACAAACAGGGTAGCAAGAGCACAATCACACACACAGTGAGTAATTTGATTTAGTCTGATTATTGCATGGTCTACTACCATTTATGGAGGATTAAATCATTTCCTGCCTCAACTCTTGATCATTCTGCTCTTTTAATTAGTGGTACAAGGTCAGGATCTGAAAGCATGCTACAAATGAAACTTCAGACTTTGGCAAAAAATGTCTAAACATTCCCTTGTGATTAAATTTAATGAATATGATTTATGCAAAGAACTGATATTCAACAGTATAATATCCCCAGCATTCAGAGTGTGCTGGGGGTATACTGACCTTTATTTTGTTAAATTTAATTTGGATTCTTCATTCTTGGGAGTGTGTGACGTGAACGTTTTGCCTGTTTCAGAAATGAGGCATGCCAGAAAAGTTTGAGAACCACCTCCTTAAGTGTTTAAAGCTTGTTGGTACTATATAAAGGATATAAAGGATTACTCTTTCAAGTCGGAGTCATTTAATAAATGTGTCTGTTTACAGTTTTACCCTTAATTTGGCTCATTGTAAAACTCTTGAATGTAATTCTTCTGATAATTAATTGCTAAAAGCAACAAATCATGAAATCCTTTCCTGTGACTTATACACTCGTCAGAGCGAACTGCTTTCATCATCTTTACACCTTGCCAAGTGCTTATCAGACTAATTACTCAGGTCTATTCTTCTTAATTTGTTTCCCTCTGTGCGCACATATTTCCACATGACAGGATTCAGGTTATTTGGCCTGAGTGAAAATTTCCTGTGCCCTAAAAATGTGTGTAATGAACATAAAGATCAATGCACATCTGTCTGTAGGGCATGTGGTTATTAGCTGCTGTCTAGGTCAAACTGTATTTTGGTTGGCCTTTTAGTTCAAACAAAGATTCACTACAAATCATGTGCAGAAATATACACCGACTAAAGATGAGAGAAAATAAGAAGGTAGTTACTCTCTGGGAGAGACAACAGCAGCAAAGCTGTGGATGGGATTATAGCTCACTGTTTTTAATTAATTAGCCATACTAATCTTGTAGTGTGCTCTAAGCCTCTGCTCAGCTGGCTTGGGCACATGAAAGATAGTAAGGGGGAATTAAATTCAGTCTGACACAGAAGCTTTATGTTGAACCATATTCAGCTTACTGTGCTCTTGTGTTAGGCTGAACTCTTCCGACGAAGCATACACGTGGATGAGCATTAGCTGAAAATGAAGTGAAAATATAAATTGAAACAGAGCTTTCCACATGGAAAAAGTCTATTGAGTCATTTTTTCCATTTATAATTTATAATCATGCCTTTTATTGTTTTTTTTTTCTCTCAATTTGTTTACAGGACATGGCAGATTACATTGCTTATGTAGCTAAAGACCTTGCCAATGACAGAGGTATGAGAGAGAGTTTGCTTTGAGCTGGCCTTACACTCAAATTTCAATTTACTGATTGTTATGAAAGTAATGTTTGACTTTTGCTCTCTATGGCAGCCTGTCACATCCTGGAGTGTCCCGAGGGTCAAGCCACCGAGGTTATCAACAGCATCGGTCAGGCCTTTGAGACGCGCTTCCGCCACCTTCTCAGCCAGACACCATCGGTCCTGTCCACCAGTTCCAGGTTATAGCTCTTGCATGTATATATGTGAATAAATATATATATATATATATATATGCATGTGTGTATATATACATAAATATTATAGTATATAATGGATTTGCGATTAAATATAGAAACAATATTATGCAGTGATCGGAGGGTCAGGGGTTCGAAATCCACTGAACGGCTACCCTGAGGTACCCCTGAGCAAGGTACCGTCCCTACACACCGCTCCCCGGGCGCCCAATGGCTGCCCACTGCTTCACAGAGTGAATGGGTTAAATGCAGAGAGGAATTTCCCCACGGGGATCAATAAAGTATACATTATTATTATTATTATTATTATTATTGTTGTTGTTATTATTATTGTCATTATTATTATTGTTATTATTATTATTATCATGTCAGTGACTCTGAGTGAATTCATATGTACATATAAGTATAGCTGAATATATATGTATGATTGTATATAGTGCCATAAGTATTGGCCCCCTTCCTAATGTTTGCATATTTGTTACATTTAAATGCTCCAGATCAACAAATAAATTTTAATATGAGACAGAGAACCATAATAAATACAAAATGCAGTTTTTAAATTATAATTTTGGTTTATTAGGGCTAAAAGCTATCCGAACCTACTGGGCCTTTGTGAAAAAGTAATTGCCCTCTAAATCTAATAACAGGTTGTGCCACCTTTGGCGACAAGAACTGCAATCAAGCACTCATGATAACTGGAATAACTGAGGTGTGGAGGAATTTTGGCCCACTCTTCTTAGAAGAATTGTTTTAATTCAGACATACTGTTCATGTTAAACGAGCATGATTTATGCTTAAGTATCTCAATCAGATAATTTTGGCCTAATGAAAGTCCAGACTTTGAATAACCCATCAATATTTTTTTGAACCATTCGGAGGTGGACTTCATGGTCTGTTGAAAAAACCAAAGCTTCATTAAGCTTCAGGGCACAAACTGATGTCCAAAAGTTCTCCTTCTAGAATTTCTGCTAGAGAGCAGAATTCATGGTTCCATCAGTTTCAGCAAGTCCTCCTGAAGCAGCAACGCAGCCTTAGACCACCACACTACCCCTGACATGTTTGGGGCACAAACCTTCCAAAAAGTTCAGCTTTTATCTCATCGGTCCACAGAATATTTTTCCAAAAGTCTTGGGGGTCATCAAGATGCTAATTGGCAAATGCGAGATGAGCCTGTGTGCCTTCCACTCCTGGGAAGGTTCACCACTGCTTTTCTCCATTTGTGGATAATGGCTCTCACTGTCTCACCCTGATAGATGTAAATTAGTTTGTTTATCAGTTGTTTTTGAGATCTTTTAGCCTGTTTCACTTTGTCAGACAGGTTCTATTTAGGTGATTTGCTGATTCAGCAGGTCTGGCGGTAATCAGGCCTGGGCAAGTGAAACTGAACCCAGGTTTCCAAAAAATGTGACAGTTAATTCATGGCTTACCAAGGGAAGACATATCAGGCAAATCAGACTATCTTTATCTGATATTAAAATGTATCTATCTTTTCCTTCCTTCCATCCTTCTTCCAATACCTCAACATTATGTGTGTATTCAGACCGGCACTGAGAATCTGTCACAAATGGTGCCCAGAAGAGATAATAATAAACCAAAAGGCAAAGCGGGAAGGAGAATTCAGTGAACACCGTGACTACTACAACGTGACCCCAGGAGACCCAGGTGGAATAAAAGACTTTCAGGTCACAGAAGAGGAGAGCAAAGAAGATGCTAACATTAACAGGGTAAGACTTACCTGTAACAACAAAGCACTAATAATTTACTTGAGTTTGTGTATATAGGTACAGGACCTTGAAGACAATTTGTTCAGAAAGAAAAAGTCCCCAATGTTCTTTTAAAAGCTTTAAACCACATCTCTCGGTGCTTTTCAGCATTTTTAAAGTGGTCGACTAGCATGAATACAGATTAGTTTTTGATAGTTTTATGTGATAGCTTGTCACATTACAATTTGAAACATAATTTTGTTGCAATGCATGAGACTGCATTATTTAAACTTATATTGTATAGGATGTATTGTAGACTATAATCACATCTATGGACTAAGTTCACAAACTTAGCATTGGCTAAAAGTCTTAGCATTTAGCCAACAGATAAGCTGGATTTACGCAGGCTGAATTTGACTACTTTGCAGTAATCGCTGTAATGCTGAAATGCTTTTCAGGTCATTTTTAAATGACAGCCAAAACATGTGTTTTTTTGTGAAGAAATTTAGAAATGATGTTGTTTTAATTAAATATGATAGAAGCAGGCACACAGTGCACTAACACATTTTATGGTCTTGTTATTGAGCACAAATGTTGATCCCAGATGAGAAACACTTGAGCTACTTCTCACCAAACATCACCTCACAAGTTTTCTTCACTTCCCAGAATTACCAGATGATAATTTCCTGTCATGACTGCTCATCTCTAAAATGTTACCAGCGCAGTTGCCCCTAAACACACACAGACGTTCAAACGTGCACAGCCAACAATATGTGTCTGGTGTGTATGACTCATGGTGTGCCATTGCAGGTCTGTTTCTCTCGGCCTGTTTCCCTGTATGAGAACTGCTCCATCACAGATGAGACTCCAGCTCCACCTGCAGGTGAAAATCAACTGCGTTATCCAAGTACAGTTTCGAGTTTGTCCATATAATGCATGTGTGTCCCTCAAGTACAATTACGACTTCTATGCCTCTATGATTCAGAGGAAACTGTACTTTACTTTAACTTGGTTATTAAAAATCAAATAAAGTGAGCAGTGCTTCAATTGGGGTTTAAAGCTGTTGCTTTTCAAATGTTATTTTCTTCCTCTATCTAATCTCCATCAGATTTAGAGCAGTCTGAGGTCAATACTGAACAACGCTCTCTGCTCACTGAGACGCGGGTCCAGAAGCTGATCCAGGAAGAAGGATGGTTCCACGGCAGGTTGGTAATCAATATCTGTTTGACTATAAGTGATGCATCAAAATGCCGCTAATTCCAAGGTCATTCTCTCCCATGGAATTTTGTTTGTTTCAACCCAGGTTAGGAAGAGAGCAGGCGGAGTCGCTTCTCACCTGTAGTGGAGATTTCCTGGTCAGAGAGAGCAGCTCTGCCGCTGGTCAGTATGTACTCAGCGGTATGGAGGGAGCTACTGTGCGACACCTACTGCTGGTTGATCCACATGGACAGGTACAGCTCTGCTGGTGGAATTCAAATATCGTTTAAAGAAGAGAAAGAAAGCAACTTTTAAGCATATTTTCCATTTATTGACCAGGTGCGGACCCGTGATCAGGTGTTTCTGAGTGTTGGCCACCTGGTGCGATTCCACATGGAGAATCAGATGCCCATTGTTTCTGGAAGCAGCGAGCTGTGCCTGAAACAGCCGATCCTGCAAACACACAAACATTCACAGACTGCCAGATGCATGGTCTTGAATTAGCAGTGGTTTTTGAGATGAAACACAGAGAGGCCTAGAAACAACAAAAAGAAGAAGACGAACTTTTAAACCTTTAAACACTTTCAGCTGCCTCAAGAGAAGAGCACCCCTGGACATCATTTCCAGTGAGCTGTGATCATTTTTCCAAACTGTTGGGACAATTTTACATTATTTGCCCATTATATTATTTACTGTGTGTTTTGTTTTTTGTTTGAGTAAACTCTCAAGTCACTGCTTGTGCCTGTATTGAGAACAGCCTTTGGCCTGCAGAACATCCTGTCTCGCTCTCAGGCAGTTTGCTATTATTTACTCAGTGTCTCAACACAGTCTCTGGTGTTGGCAGGAAATAACCAGAATGTTGGCAGGCTTTCCAAATCCTTTTCTACATGCTATATTTGTCTCGTGTTCATTAGTTTTGATTTTCTTTTGTTTTTGTTCCCACTTTCCATGATTAACTTGAGAAAAATAACTTTTCATCCCACTTGTTTGTTGCATACTGAATACGAAACTGCAGTGGTCTTTGTATCTAGAAGCCCCATCTAGGTCCACATTACATGTGGTTAAACACATCTTTGGGTCTTTTACAGAAGTGATTAAATCGGATTTTGTCGGTGATTTATTTGTCGTTAAACCTCTAACCACAAAAACAGAACTTTGTTTTGAAATCGTGTTGCAGTCCATCCAAGGATTCCAGTCAATTCACGCCACAACAAAAAGGTATCAAACTAATGGAATTAGCTTAGAGTGACTAGGGATTGTACCACAAAATAAACAGTTCCTCACAACATTGCCCACATTGTTATTCAATTTAGAAAAGCTAAAAGCATTCAGATGTCATTGTATTCACAATAACATTTAACTGAATAACTTGGTTGTATGGAAAATTTCTTTTTTTTCCCATATACTACAAAAACCTTAGATACCCTGCATAGTTATGTGTTGTTATACACATACAGTCACCAGCCCCTTCATCATGAATGTAGACATTGCCAGGACGACGATGACGTTCAAACTGAGGATCAGAATGGGAAAGAAAGATGATTTTAAGTAACTTTGAATGTGGCATGGTTATTTTCGCCAGATGGGCTGGTCTTATTATTTCAGAAACTGCTGACTCACCGAGATTCTAGTTCTCATGTCAGAGGTCAGAGGAGAATGGCCAGACGCGCCATGTCACAAAACTCAAATCATCTCAACTTGGTTTCTTGAACATGACAGTGAGTTCACTCTACTCAAATGGCCTCAACAGGAACCAGATGTGAATCCAATAGAACACCGTTGGGATGTAGTGGAACAGGAGATTCACATTGTGGATATGCAGGTGACAAATTGTCACATCCACATGTACATATAGTGATTTTGAATCATATTTGCGTGCCATCCTATCAGGTCAATATGGGTCAAACTCCCTGAGGAATGTTTCCAGCACCGTGTTGAATCTGTGCTATGAAGAATTAAAGCAGTTTTGAAGGTAAATGAAGGTTCAAGCCAGCAAGGTGTCATTAATTAAATGTCCAGTGAGTATATATGTGGATATATTTTTTTCAGTCTTCAGCACAAACATTATTTAACTGCCACTCCAGCTCCACTACTTCCACTATGTGTTGTACAGTTACTTTAAGTGCTTAGAACATGAAGCAAAAAACATACCTATAATTTGTAAGATGTCGTTATTCTGTACTTCATGGGCTGAGCTCACATGGTGAAGCTTGAAAGCAAGAGCCAATAAAATGTATTATTATTATTTTGTAAATTCCATGTTTAGGATCAGCAGGGTAAATGCAACTTTGTGCAACAATTTTAAAGCAGGAATCTTGAAATTAGTTCTCCCAGAAAGTCCCTATAAAAGTAAAAAATCACCAGCCCTGTTGTTTGGGTGAAATTAATCACTCCAGATTCTGGCTGTTTTATTGAACATGATTAGTTTTGGCCTTGGAAGCTTTACCCTGTTTCATTATTTCACTAAATTTAAACACTACCAGCTTTTTGATAGTGATAGATAAAAAAGAAACAGGGAAAAAAAAAATATTCCCTTGCATTTCAAATAAGTGGCCTCAAATGATTTGGACTAAAGTGTACAGAATTAAGCCCAACTTTTAAGAAAGCCCCAGAACATCAAATCCTAGTCAAAAGGTGTGAATATCAAACCATTAATCACATTATCAAAAACACTGTAGCGTATTTATTTAACACATTATTACATATCAGAGAAGAGCTTTGAATGTCTTTCAAGAAGCCTGGAGAACTATTCCTGAAGACTGGTTAGGCTGAGTTTTTACCTTATGTACTATATTTCCATGTATATTTGCAGATCTTTCAATAAATCCATTAACCTACTTTCCACCCTGAAAATATAAAGAAATCAACATTTTTACACAAATGTGTGTTTCTTAAAAGTCATTATGATTTTTCATTTTATTTTAAATTTTGCATATAATATCTAATCAGGTAATTATTTCTTCTTCACTGAAAGAAAAAAAAAGGACGTTTCACCGCATCCATGTTTCACTGGATATTTCACACCACAAGGTGGCGCCATTAGTCTTTACAAGAGCTCTTCATCCTATACTATACCAGCACATTTTCCCCTGATTGGTCAAATAGATCTGGATAGTTTTCTAAAACTGTATCTCCATTTAATCTTATATGCAATATAAAGCAAATTCACAAGAGCTAAATACAAAGAGTGAAACCTTAGTGTCTGTTTTAATGATATTCATACAGATGTGTCTGAAAAATCTGTGAAAATAGCTGGTAATAAACAGCCTATAACAACTACTGCAGCGCGGCTCCCTCAGATTTTAGCACCCTGTCACTTGTAGATTTTGGGGTAGTAAAATTAAAATGACTGTATGCTCAAAGTATGCAGTGGACAGTTTGGGGCTCTGCTGTGCTGCCCTCTCAGAGAGACTTGGAGGGTCTCACCCACACTAATCACCTTCAGCACTGTTTGCCAGGCTGAGACTGAGGAACAACTGGCAGTTGATGGGTAAATAAACTGCTCTGCCAATAACCGACAGAAAAGCGACAAACACTGATAGGGTATCTAAAGAACAGCAACACTCGAAGCCTTTTGTTCGGATAACTCTTTCAGATGTTATCACAGAACCTACATGCCATTTAACTTCCCACAATTCTTGGTAAAGAACAGGAAATGAACACACTTGAAATATTGTCCCCGTGTTTTCCTGAACACTTTATGCAGAAGGTAAATGTAATAATGATATCTGCGTCATTTGATACAGTCAGTAAACAGGCAGGGACTGAATGCATCTCTGTCCAAACAAACAAACAAAAAATCATCTTTTAATATGAATGCTGTCACAAGGGTGAAATTAAATAATTTTACAACCAAGAAATGCGGTTTTCCTGCTTCGCTCATGCCCATGTGGATTCTCTCTGAGTCACACGGACCTCACCCAGAACAACTCACCAAAAACAACAATGACCTAGTGTGTGATGCCATTCTTTCAGACTTGTGAGGCCTGGTGAGGGTCACATGTTGTCAAACTTGCGAGGTCACCATTTGACCTCTGGCCCCTCAGTCCCAGGAACAGCTTGCAAAGCTGTGGAGTGTAACTGTACAAGACAGTCAATTTATCAGACTGGTGTTGATAATTTGAACAAAGGAAATGTTTGTCTATAGATAACCCTCGACTCTTGAGCAGGATAAAAGCATATTTTTGCTCTGATATAAAAAGAAATTTGGCACTTTCAGTGAAAGGCAGTAATTTTAAGTGACTTCAAAGACACCGACGATATTCCAGTTAGAAAAACAAAGAAAGCTGGACATTCAACATTTTACTAGATATATGATCAGGAGGTTTTAAATGCTAATACGGAGACATCCATCCAGACTTCCATTCATACATTCGCTTCAGGGTCGTAGGAGCCTATCCCAGCTGTCTTAGGGCGAGAGGCAGGGTACACCCTGGACAGGTGGCCAGTCTGTCACAGGGCTAACACATAGAGACAGACAATCATTCGGACTCACATTCACACCTCACACAGTTTCCAATTAACCTAACTCCACTAACTGCATGTCTTTGGACTGGGAGGAAGCTGGAGTACCCACGCAAACACGAGGAGAACATGCAAACTCCACACAGAAAGACCCTAGAGGACCCAGTCCTGGTGGAAACCACTTAATACATAATTTCCACTGTGGATGACTAGACAACAACAAAAATCTTAAAAGCGACCATTAAAGACAAAGAATATAATGTCACAAAATGGATAAGTAACCAATTTATCACTTGCACTGACCAAAAAAGTTATTAAACTAATCCAGGAAACAATTGGTTTAATAATTAATAATAAAAAAATCAGGGTTGTGGTCCACCGCATAACTTTTACAGCCCTCGAACCCAATAATTAAAATAATTGAATAATGTCCAGTACGCATCACAAAATCTCCACTGTGTCAAGCTGTAATTCATTATTCAATCATCTAATTAAGAACATGACCCCCAGTAACAGATGCAGACACCCTTGGACATGAGATCTCCCTCCACCTCGCAACATGAGCCCATGAGGCTTTGAGTTTTCTCTTGCAGGAAAATTTACTGTTAGAGTGATTTAAATATTCAGCTCGACCAACAAAAGGGACTTTACCTTAAATGGTGTAAGCACATGTTGAGCTTTCCTTTGTTAGTGGATATGTGTGTGTGTGAGCGTGTTCTTTGAACCGATATCGAGACGTTTCCTCAGAAAAAGGAAATGACAAACTTTCTGTAAAAAATCTTCAAGTTCTCTCGTTTTAGTTCAGATCCAGAGCATTAATATAAAAGCCTGAACTTGAACTCCTTTTGCAGAATAAACCTGAGTGCTGATGAGCCTGAGGGCATTAACTTTGCACACACACACACACACACACACACACACACACACATTGCTCAAATGACAAAGCATTCCCAGACCCCGAAGCGCCTTAATGGAACAATTAAAGTCATAAAAAGCGCCCAGAATACGAGAGCATGAAATTGTTCCTCGTTTCAATGTTATCAGAGTCACACAGAGTTCAGATCTGGAAGGAAGCAAAGCAAGACTTGGCCCACTGACTGGGCCATGTTGCAGCACTTATTGCCATGCCAAAATCTACATGTATGCTCCCCCAGAGGCAGCCCAGAGGTGGAGACACGTGAGTCATGTGAGATTTGCAAACAAATGCACAAAAAAAAACAGAGACCGACGGGTTTTTGTGCCTGGTTCTATTTTCTGTTTCCACAAGTCAGGGACCAGTGAGGGTGTGCTGTGAAAGAAAGAGAGGGAGAGCCACGAGTCTCTGTTAAATGAGTATACAGTGAGTTGCTGTTGGCTGGGGTCTGTGCAGAATAGAGGAGTGTGTGCGTAACCCCCACAGCGACTGCCTCGCTCCTCAGCAGCCCTCAATCTGAGATTTTACCTCCCTGTGCTCACAGGCTCTTTACCCTGGCTTAGCATGGCAGCTTGGCAGGCCTTACTGAGTGGAATCGCACACATATGCACACACACATGCACAACACACTTTGTCCTCGAGCACAAAATGCCCTGGAGTTTCTTAACCTCTTTCAAATCTTCATCTTTCCACTCTCTCTTTATCATTGCCCCATTGGAAACTAGGTCAATGTCAGTTCATGTCATTAGCTTCTGCTCCAACTGTGCATGTGTGTGGGTGCAATCCAACTGTGCATGTGTCTGTGTGCTCCAACTGTGCATGTGTGTGTGCTGTCTAACTGTGCATGTGTAGGTGGACTCACAAGGGTGTGCATGATCATGTTCAGTTAGCAGCCATGCTTATCTGCCGCTTGGCTGCACTGGAATTGAATCTGTGCGCATGCGTGTGTGTGTGTGTGTGTGTATGTGTGTGTGTGTGTGACACGGTGATGATGAGGGGGTGGGGGATTCCAGGATTTTTGCACGAGGCAGCAGACAGATGTGGGAGACTTGAATCAAAACTGTTTTGTTGGCCAACTTCAAAAGGCGACTTCTCCAGTGTTGGTCTCTTTTTGCTTTCCATTCCTCTGTCATTCCCTCATGCTTTGGCCAGCAGCTCACGCTTCTCCCCTGTCTTTCAAGCAGAGCCTTGGAATTGAGCAAACAGCAGGACGGATGTTTCAGTAAATCTTTATCATGCTGAACTTTCTGTTTTTGCTCCGGAGGACCTGTGGTCTCTATAGGACCTCAAAAGGCATAATTAATAGTACACTCTAATTCACAACTTTTTCCCCACTTTTTAAGAGAACTCCTGCTACAGATTTTGAACCGAGGTCTCAAAGTTTCAGGGAGACCTTCTCTCAAAAGTTTACTATATAAACTGAAATCAGTCTTTCATCCATTTGTGATTGGTGCTGACTTAATTCATGTAATTTACAATACAATTCACAAATCTCCCAAAAGTCTGGATTAGGATGTGTTCTTGTAGTTTTATTGTTTGTAACTGCATTAGGAGGCTCAGCTGCAAATCAGCTGCTCTCAATGTTTAGTCCACATCAGCTGATAGCTAAGCAGATACTCTTCTAGACATCCAGTGAGCAAACCTCACATGGAACCTTATCTTGCATTACATATGCAAGCAGCTTTGCAACCCACCTCCACCCCAGCTCCTTGTTTTCAGGTTGTGCCCAACTTAATCATGTATTTGACAATCCCATCAGGCTCAGCCATGTGTTTGTTATTCCAATGTATTAAATGCATAGTACTTAAATGAAGTCTCCTGCAGTTGGTAGCATAGTGATAAATTATTACAGTTTTTTTTCACAGTAGTGAGAAACAAGGGCTTGGAAACAAGGAAACAAGGCCACAACAAGGTAAAAAAGCCTTAAAGCCTCAGCTCTTTGTTTTCTTTTCTGTTACTGCTCTTTCTTCATCAGCGGTAACAATCCCCTTCTCAGGCATCCTCCTCACCTCCTCTCTGTTCTTCTTTTTGCAAACAAAGAATGCATTCATACTTGATGCCCTAAAATAAAGTTATCACATTAATACTGAAGTAAAGTGCATTTGTGTCTCTGTGTCTTTTTGCACGGGGTGTGTTTATGGTTCTCTCTGCAAGTGTGTGTCTCTTACAGATGGCAGTGAACCACCAGCGGGAAACAGGGAATGTTTTCCATCCCTAAGATGGTCAGACTCGTGTGGGGGGACACCGACTCTACATAAATCGCACGTGGAGGGGAGATAAGTAGACAAACTAGAACAGCTTGGGTTGCTACTATTGAGTGTACCCCACAGACCCTGAATAAATCTCTGAGTATTCAGCATGTGAACAGCTGGCATCACAAACTACAACCTAAAAAATAAATGTATGCAAATACAAATGGCAAAAGGTAATTATTTAATGTTGAGTAGTTTTAGAAACTCATGGGTTTGCTTTATTTAATACAGCTGTTCGGCATTTTGAGAAAACATCGCATTGCAGCCAAAAGAATAGTTAAGAGGAGGATATTTTTAAAGGCAATAAAAATCTGCCCACTAGCGCCTCTGCAGCTAAGGTTATATCTGTTCTTTATCTGCAGCATTTACGGGCACTGTAAGAGCTGTGAGTGGTAAGCTTGGATACTGCTTTTCTCCTAAAAGTAAGGACAAAGGAAAAATTCACGCTTTGGGGTTTGTCATTTGAAATTCATTGAAAGGTGATGCAGACATGAAACAATATGGCACTCAACAAAAGCCTTGAGCCCGAATTGTACTAGGGACCTTGCGGTTAGCAGTCATTAGGAAACTGTTCCTCGGAAACACACTTTCAACAAGGTCACCTCCACTACAAACCTTTAGACGTCTGTGGTTAATGCACGAACAAAAACATCCCATTTGCATGGCAGCAGTCTCAGTAGTTACAAGAAAAGGGAACATAAACACACGTGAGGATTTTTGATCAAATCCAGTGTAGAAGAGGTGATATGAAAGAAGGATATACAGCACTAGTTTCTGTGGTAGGATCCTTGTGTGAATAAAAATGGTGTGCAAAATTCCCAAGACACTCCTCATTTTTTAATATTTTGCTAGGAAAATGGCAAATAGCTCATCAATTTATTGAAACCTGCACAAATGTATGGAAATACAAGTTATAAGGGAAGAACAGAGTTTGTACAATTCTAACAAACTTGACAGTTAGTATTTGGTATGACCGCCTTTATTCTTCAATATTTTTCACATCATTTCTTTCAATAAGCTTTCAGGAATAGTTCTCCAGGCTTCTTGAAGGACACTGGCTGCCTTTCGTTCTGTCCTCTGTCAAGTTGATACTGCTTCAATAACATTGAGGTTTGGGCTCTGGGGAAGCCAATCCACGACTGATAGTGTTGTAGTGTCTGATTTTCTATCGAGGCATACTTTTACTGCAGTGCAGTGTGTTTGGGGTCATTGTCATGGTGAAAAATAAAGCAGCTGCCAATTCGATCCAGATGGTATTTCATGGTTTGACAGAAACTTTCTGCAATCATAATTATAATTCAGTTTTTTCACAATCCCCAACACCAATTGCTGAAATGCAGCCCCAAACCATGACCGAGCATCCACACTCATTGTTGTACCTCTCTCCTGACCTCATCTGTACATACTGACAATAATTTGAAACAAATATTTAAAATTTGTATCTATCACTCTATCAAACCTGTTGCCACTGATTTTCATTCTAGTTCTTGTCTAATTTCTCCCTGTTTACTTCTTTAAGAATGGCTTCTTGAGAGACATTCGTAACTTATCTTCTGATGAGGCTTCAGCGAACAGTTATTGGATCAAATTAAATTCCAGGTGTATCACTCAGGTCCTGTGTCAAGTCTTTGGCTGATTTATTCCTATTTCTTAAGGAGAGCATTGTCAGATACTGTTCATTGGGTGTGCCACTTCTTTTGTCTTCCACTTGTCCAGTTTCCTCAACTTTTTTAAGAACACACTGCACACCATGCTGAGATTTGCCAAGTTACTGCCAAGCTAATAGCTCTTTGGGAATCACCATTTTGGTGCAAAAATACAATTTTATGCCTATTGTATGATTGTGTTATCTTTGGCAATTTTCATAGGTTCATCTAAAGAAATGGGATTTGGATTCAGTTTGGAAACTAACAAAAAAGTCTGGCAAATGTAAAGAAATCAGATTTTGCACAGTCCTGTATTTAGCTTTTACTTTTGTATTTACTCATATGTCTGTTTAATCAATTTTCAGCTCCTCACTTTCAAGTTGCCAAGCAATCAGTGAAGCCTCCAGGAAACCACTGACCTGGGTCAATGAAAAGTCAAGCACACACACCCAATAAAAACAACTTGTCCTTTTCCCCCCTAATTCAGCAAGAGTATGGATTAAACAACAGACATTTCCTGTATACTGTGTTACTTAGTGATTTGAAGAGATGGTGGCCGGCTAATTTAGTTACTTAGGACAGCACAAGGAAAGAATTCCTTTTTATTCACCAAAGAAATGTTAAGGTGTTTCTCTCTGCTAACTCTGTATTGGTACGAAACACTTTTTCACAGTTGCCATTTTCACAAGTAATAGTTGAAAAACACAGGTGTTACTAATCACCTTAATTAAGGGTCTGTTGTGTTTAGGGACAGAACATTGATTAAGGTGATTAGTAACACCTGTGTTTCCACTTTACTACAAACCCAAATGGGTGCATTGAAACAGGTCTATAGGGTGCATGCTTGCGTGAAACTTTCTTGATTGGGGTTTAACTTTTCCATTAATACAAGTTCTTTTATATTGATTACACTAGGGTAGCGGGCTTTTCTGATGTAACGTCCTTTTTTCTCAATCAAGGGTCACACAGCCGAGTATGGCTGAAAAACATTTGGTTTACGTAAACCAGCTATTAAAACTCAGCTCCCAGGACACTTAGGGATGACTCATGCTGTCATCCCCGCATTTCTCCTCTCCTCCTACACATGGGCCTTTTTCCTTGAAAGAGGCATCCTCACCGTGAAATAGACCAATTACAACATTTCATGAGCCCAGAAATTCAATTTTTCTTCTTCCGTGGAAACAAAATTTAAGGGAAATGAGTTCACGCAGTGCCTAGGTACACATAAGGAAAATGATCCATTTGGAGACGAAAAGGGATTCCTCCGAGTTATTTTGTGGTTATGTTTGAGTTTGTGCTGCACCAGTGCGCTCTCTGTAGTGTGCTATGTGGCAGTGAAGGGGACGATTTGTGATGACAAAGTGACTAAGCCCAAACATTTGAATTCCACCGGTACATTATCCTCATAGAAAATACAAATACAGAGCACCGGGCGGCCAAACTCACGTGTTACATGCATACACACCCATGCAGAAAGAAAGAGCGAGAGAGAAGGGAGGTGTGGGGGGTGCTAGTGGGGTGTGTGTGAGTGTGTGTTGGGGGGTTTGTTTCTGCTGCAGCTCATTTTCTTGAAATATTTCATATGAATATTGGCAGCAGTTGTGCTGCAGAAGACAAAAGGAAATGAACCGTGCGTGCCGGAGCCAAAGACAACATACAGTGTGAGAAAGTCTTGCTGCAGTTGCTGCTCACAGCACAGTGAGAAGCAATCTCAATCTAAGCTATTAAAAACTGCCAGGGGATATGTGAAACACAAGGGCAGGGAGATGAGCTGGTGAAATGATATTTGGGTTTTTGCAGGAGATCGGCTTGCGTCCCATACAACAAAACAAGTGAAATCTAAAACGTAGGTTGTGTTATTACTAAATGACAGTAAGCTGGTATTCTTAGGGGGGAAAAAAGAATTGAGGGGTTGTGAAATTCTCCACACAAACAATAAGGCAGCACTTCTACTTCTACAGTGTTTATCTAATCTCCGTTTCAGTCTTACTATTTCAGGCTTTTTTTGGTTCAGCCATTTCAGGACAGAGGAGTAAACATTCCCTAAAATGAAACCCACGCTCAGTTTCTAAAAGTCAGGAGATTAGCTGAGAGACTGAAAGAAGGATGGGGTGATACACAGAGGTGGGTGGTGGAGAGGAGGAAAGTAGGGTGGGGTGAGGAGGTGGTGTCTTACTGTAAATGACACCCACTCTGTGTTGAGGAAGAGCAGAGGGCGACCCTGTGATGGGAACCATGACACGAAGAAACAATCCTGCAGTAGACTCTGACATCAGTCTGCGACTCTGGGAATACAGCACGAGCCCATCTATTCATGCGTGCTCGTCCTATACACATGTCTGCATTGTTATATTCAAATTACTTTCTTAGCATCAAAGGGGGAAATCCAGGAGTTTTAAACATGCTGGTCAGAGCAAAAGTCTGGGGAATTTTACTCATCTGGTGAACACATTTTTAGATTATCTTGAGTAACTCAGAATGCATTTACTGAAGTGGCATGACTTGAATAAGCTTAATTTGTCCGTGGGAGAAAAGTCTAGGGACCCAAAGCAAGCCTGCACTCTGAAAATACAGTTTTACTAGGATGCTATAGTATGTACTATAAGGTCTTTAAGATAGGAAGGTGGCTGATAATTCAAGACTTTGTATATGAGGAGAAGGATTAAATTATGCATTTGTTCAGAAGGCAATGTAGAGAAGCTAATATTGGATGTATATCTGTCTATCTGATCTCGCTATTCCACGTTAGCACTCTTGTTTTCCTTTTGGATCAACTTAGGGTTTTTGAACCTGATAGTCATGAACTGCAGTCCAGCCCCAAACTAACAAAAGCATGATATAATATTTCAGCATCAATCTGAAATGTCATGTTGCCAGTTTTAGCAATGTTGCAAATATAAAAAAGACAGCCGTGCATGTGAGTAAACTTTAAAGGATATATAGTGATAAAAAATGATCAAAGGGTTCCTCGTGGTAGTAATGGAAACCAGGGCAATATTTGATTAAAAACATGTTTCTGAAACTTTTAGAACCAAAAACTTCAGTTTTGTTTTCGGACTAGAAAAGTACAGATTATCCAGGCCTTTATGTCTTTAAGAGTTTAACCAAGTAATTTGTAATACATATATCTGTATAACAGTGGAAATTTATGCATTGGCCCTGCAATGGTCCAGGGTGTACCCCGCCTCTCACCCTATGATAGCTGGGATGGGCTCCAGCATCCCCACAGTTGTTTGAATGCGATGGATTACTGTTGCCTCACAGCAGGAAGGTCCTGAGTTTGACTCCACCATCTGACCGGGATGTGTGGAGTTGTCTCACTTTAAGTTACTTCCTGTTTTACTGTGAAATGTATCTTACTTATATGGCTTGCTGTTTACTAACATTCTCCCTTTGTTCTTTTTGCCACCCGTGTTACTGTGATTTAGTTCACCTGTGTTTGGATGCGATAGATAGCTAGAATAACTGGTATGATAGCTTTTGAGGCTACGTTTTGTGTCACTGCAGTCTTATACCCTCGTCATTCTCACCCTCTGTATCTGGTGCTGATTGCAGCATTATACACGGACAATGGTGGTTTAATCTCATTTATCTAACAGCAACATATTGAATTTCAAAATGTGAAACAACCAGTTTGCATGCAATACTTGAGTGAAGGTAGGCCTACTTTTACTCACCACAACTGACAGATGGCTGCAGCAGAAGTCTGGTGATGGCTAATGCCAAGAGTTTTTTGGTGTTGAAGCCAGTGAGCTGTCTCTGACTCCCTTTAACTCACCCCCAAACCACTTGGAATCATATACTTAGAATTCAAAATCTAGTACTCAGAATTTCACCCTCATCTCAGCTTCTATCCAGGTCACACTTCTGTTGCAGAGGGTAATCACAGTTAGGCTCAGCGAGAGAGTTTAGGGTCCAAGATAACCAGGGAGAGGCAGTTTTACTGTAAACCACTCCGGCCCCGTTTGCCAGTAACCAGTCTGTTATCTTGGTGCAATATTAAGTTCAGCTTTAGATGTCGTTCACTTTTACCAAGCATACTCAACAGTACTTACAGTATTATTCCTATTATAATGGAGCACATAAATGTGGGTCCAAATAATATTTAAGTGCAAAGATAATGTTTGAGAACAGAAAAGCTCACATGGATTTATTTTTTTCAGAGAACTCAGGGAAAACAGCAGAGAGGAGAAATGTTGAGTGAGTAGTTGGGGGATGGTATAGGTCAGGGGTCCCCAATCTCAGTCCACGAGGGCCGGTGTCCCTGCAGGTTTTAGATGTGTCCTTGATCCATCACAGCTGATTTAAATGGATAAATTACCTTCTCAACATGTGTTGAAGTTCTCCAGAGGCCTGGTAATGAGCTAATCATGTGATTCAGGTGTGTTGACCCAGGGTGAGATCTAAAACCTGCAGGGACACCGGCCCTCGTGGACTGAGATTGGGGACCCCTGGTATAGGTCATCCAGTTATTTATGTTTGAATACCATTAAAATATGGCTGTCTATAACTTCAATAAGTTCTGTTACTACCTTTGGAAGAAGTGACTCGTGACGGCATGACTACATGATAGAAGAGACTAATTTAAAGCTTAAAAGATGATGGCCCACAAATATGTGTAACGACTGAGGGGAAAAACTTTTTGCTTCAGTGATACATTGTTAAATTTGAACTTTTTATAAAAGTTGGCGATAGCCAAGAAGTCATCATCCATTAGTTCTTTTTTATTTGCTAAGGTGTCAACTCACACCAGCGACCTCATTTAGCAGACTGTATGAATGCATAGACACAGATACCTGCTAATTAGTGCTAAGTACTACACAAATAAAATGCTATAAACACTGACAAGGAGCAGAGTGCAAATCAGAAACTGAAATGAGTGAAGTTGAAGCCTGGCAGGTAGCTAACAGCCACAGACACCTCAATGAACTTTTATCCAATTACATGCAATTTTATAATCCAATTTAGTACATGTGCTGTAAAATGACAACATGTGAGTGTGGAGGATTTAACTACTTTTGGAGCCAGCCTCAAGTGGCCACTCAAGGAACTGTAATTTTTAGCACCTCATAGTTTGTTTTTGGTTTGTTTTTCACATAAATCCCTAATTAACTTTGTATGTTTTATCTACCCATACTTTCTCCACAGTAAAACATAGAAACATATGTTCAAACTGAGAAAATGTAAATGTTAAAGGTACAGTCAGCTGTTTTTTGAGTTTATTTAAAAGAAAAGAAATGTGTACTCATAAATATACCTCGGTCAGTGTGTAATTATGCTTTCTCGGTTTGTGGAAGTCCCCATGTTGGCCCGCCACCTTGAAAACAGTGGCTTAGATGAATTGTTCTGCCTATTCCCTTTTTTATGTATTTGTCTAGAGACCGACCACATATGGAGGACAGCAAAGGTGAAGGAGAAGAGAAGTCGTAGGCATTTGCATGCTGTGGAGACAAATGTTACTGAAAACATAAAAAGAATGTATTTCTTTTTGTTCAGTCCTGTGCGCACAGAGATTTCTCCAAATCCTCTGAATCTTTTCATGATATTATGTACTTTAATATAAAGAAAGATTTTTTTTTTTTATACCCAGTTATGTTACTGACCTACTGCCAATTAACTGTTTCTTTTGGTACCACTTAGTTTCCCCGCCTTTTGTTGCCCCAGTCCTACGATTAAATTCATGAAATATTAAACATATGTTTGTTTTAGGCTTTTGTAAAGGAAGGAGTCTTATATCAATAATTAACAATTTGCATTTGGGTATTATTAACATATTATTATGTCAAGAATTAAAAAAATATATAAAATATCTGCAATCAAAGCCAAAGGAATCAAATTTGGGCTATGACTTTGTGGAGTGGAAGGACATTTTTCAAAACCTGGCTGGTGGAAAATGTGAGTTTCCATATGAATTAAAATAGTGAAAGTTACACTTAAGATAAATCCGCCTGCAATATTTTGGTGATCTGCTTGAAGGTTCACAGTATTTATAGAGCGAGCTGCAATAGCCCAAATTGGACAGTGAAAGCAGATGCTTTTTAAGATGCTTTTCAAAGACACTGATTAGAAAAAGTTGGACTGGATGAAGCTATTCAAGATCAAACCTGCTCTCGGGGAGCTGCCTCACAGTTGGTCGTCTTGAGGCAGACGCAGATTCTTGGCAGTCCGCTCAGGAGCAAACGTGGTCTTGTACGCAGTGATGAAGAGGCCTTGCAGAGGGCAGGACTTTCCAGAGTAAAGAAAAAGCAGCACAGCATTGTTGAGACTAAGTTTGAGTTGGTGGGCAGACATCCAACTGGAGATGTCAGCAGGCCTAATGGAGATGTGTGCCTCAACCCGAGTGTCAAAGAAAAGAATAGCTGGGGAAGCTGATATAAACTATCCTGTAATGCAAATCAACTCCACATAAGGTGGGACACCTGTTGGAGCAGCTGAAGCAAGTTGTCATCAACGTCTTTACAGAGGGAGGTGAAAAATGGACAAAGGGTTACATAAAACACGGAGAATTTGTTGTCTCAACCTGGCAACGGCAACATTCTGTGGTGATTTCATGAGGCTTTGTTCAAGCTTTAAAATCGAATAAGGCAAAATTAATATGTAAGACTGGGCTGTGCTCAGACTCGTGTGAAAGGAGAATGCGCATAATAGAAGGAAAAAAGACAGTGATGTCAATGGAACACATAGCCTATACAGTGTCAAAAACCTTTTTTTCTTCTTGGTTTTAGAGGGATAGCAGACTGGAGCGAGGAGCCAGTTTGACTCTATATTTGCTGGGTGTGGCTGCAGACATGAAGCAATGCGTGTGAAAACTATCACTGGACTGGACAAAATTCCTCAAATATGGACAGTGTAAATATCCACCGGACTTATCATATATAAACAGGAATAACAGTGTCTTAATTTGTTATTTTTTTAGTGGATGAGCGAAAGAAATTACATTTCTTTAATATTTATAACTACTGAAGAGAATGGTTAGTCTGATTATCGTTTGGAACTGTTCTGTGTCACCACGTTTAAACAAAGGAGGAGCAGGTGTACTGGTTTCAAAGATGAAAAAAAAAAGATATTATGTTATTTATATTATTCAAAAACATATAAACGTCTTCATCCTCCAGGTTTTTTCTGGGCTGACTCTGTCGTTATAGTGTCGCTGCATGCTGAAGGTCCGCGGCTTAAAGTGCATTTTTAAACTCAAGGTTTTTATTGTATCGCGAGAGCAGGGCACGGAAGGGGGGAGTTTGGGGAAAGTTGAGCTGAGCAGGGATGAGGAAAGACCTCAGCTGGAAAGGAGAGACGCAGTGAGTTTTACCATTCTCATCCTCTGGAATGCATCAGCTAACTTATCTGTGCACAATCCACGCACAATTGGATGCGCACGGGCAGACTTCAAAAGTTGCATCTATTTATAGCCTAGCAGCCTGAGCGACGGTTTTCAGTGGCTTTTCTTCTTTTCCACAGTTTGGTCCTGCACGTTTTTTTGTTTTTTGATTGTTTTTGTTTTGTTTTGTTTTTACCTGCAAGTCAAAGTGCAGACAGTCCTCTGTCGGGTCCCAAGCGAATCTCCTATTCGGGAGACAAGGTAAGGAATTGGCTGGTGATGATTTTTTATTTTTTACATTGCATGCTTTTGCAAACCTATCACCACCAACTCAGTGAGAACAGCAACAGAGTTTTTTTTATTTGTTTTTTTGCCCACCATTTCTTGCAGTCTCCACTGTCTCCTTTCAAAATGTTTTTTCCCCCTCCTGCATTTATTGTTGTGCAGCTTTGACTCCAGACAGGAGAGGTCGACGGGGCTGGGAAACTACATAAGGTGATTTTTCTTCACTGAAGTCGTACACTTGAGAGTGGAAATGCCAGAAATTATGCGTGGAGAACGGCTGCTGCAGTTGGCCGTGACTCTGGTGGCTTTACTGTCGCTCTGTGCCGAGGCTAAAGACGCAGCAGTGGTGGCAGATACCGAAATCACTGAGGTGGCGACGAAGCAGACCGACACCAGAGCCAGTAGGGCCAAGAGGAGGGGAGGGACGGACGTCCTCAGAGGGTAATGTGGTTCTAATAATCCGGCAAAGTCAGTTTTGGAAATCTTTTCTTTTCTTTTCTTTTCTTTTCTTTTCTTTTCTTTTCAACTTGGAGCAGGTGTCTGTCCTCACATGTTAATTGGTGGTCAGAAAACTCTTGTGTGTGTGTGTTTTTGTGTATTTTTAAAAAGCCAGACTGGGACCCATGAGTGACATTGTCTGTGATGGGAAGTTTGGAGAAAAGGTTTAGTAATTAAATACTGGCAAGAATATCACATTCCTGCTGACTGCAATAATAAATTACATCCAAACAAAGGAGGCCATTGGTCGTGTGGCTGTGGCAGAGAGAGAGAGGGGGAGAGAGAGAACGAGAGTAACAGCCTAATCCTCTTTCTAGCCAAAAACACCACACCCCAGTTGTGGATAAATCACATCTGCAGCTGTACACAGTGGGTCACTGCTGGAGAGGTTGTGTGTGTGTGTGAGTGTGTGTGTGTGTGTGAGTAAGAGAGAGAGCGACAGAAAGGAAAGACAGACAGGAGGAAACCAATACAGAAAAGAAAGAACGTCTGTCTCCAGTGATGACAGCAAACAGCTGATGAAGGTCACACAACTCAATGAGCATTCTCCACAGGCATTTTTATTTGACATGCTTTAAGTTAGTCTATCTGAACATCTGGGTTCAGTGCAGGAAGTGCATACAGGCTGCACTCTGTGTCATGCAGACTTACCACTGTTTCCAACATCCTAATGGGTTCATTTTTCACATCATGGATCTGGTCTGAGTTACAGTGTACAGTATATATATACTGACCCCTGGGTCAATGTATGCCAAGTAATTATAAGTTCACACATGTCGATGTGCTCAGCATCTGTAGGTGGGAGGATGGACTAGGTGTTCACTTTCATGTCAGATGAAACATTTTTGTGTACAGGTGCAGTAAATTTCTTATAGTGGCTATGCTCACATCATAGCATATTCCAGTGGTTCCCTACATTGTTTTGCACACGAACACCAGACAGCTTTATTGGATACTTGAAAGGTTAAGAAATAAAAGAATTAGTTCTGTCATTTGTGCAAGGGAATATCAGATCCATGTGAAAAAGCTTGGGAACCACAGGCACACACAAGAACTTTCTAAGTAAAAGCAATGGACATTGTGTGGTTTTTCGAGGACTGTGAGAACGTGATTCAGTCAGTTCCTTTGTACATACCAAAGATTGTGATTAAAGATTGTCATTTACTTCTGCAGTAATACATGGCTTATTACTGGCACATGGTGACAAAAAAATTGGTATTAGGTGAGAAACATGGTGACAGTGAGAAGTCAAGATGAAGGTGGGTTGCAAAGCAGCTTGCAGATGTGCAGCTACTGTTTCTGGGCTAAAGAAGCATAAATAGTCCACTCTGTGTGATTTTTACCAAGTGAATTTCTACAAAGTATGTTGAGCCTTGTGTACAGGTGCAGTGGACTTGGTTTCAGATCAGGTGATCAGCTGGGATTACAGGTTATCTTTACTTTGTGGCTCGCCTGATCTATCACTATGCCTGATTGTTAGTATTTTTGGGAGCGTCTCAGTGTTTGTGTATTTAACAAAATATGGATGCTGTGCTTGGACAACACAGACAGATCCCAACTACCATTCTATTAAAGTGTCCTTGAGCAGTGTGCCATTATTCCTGCCACCTGTTTTAAGAGCTTCAAGAAACAGACCATCAGTTTCAATAATATGTAGACAAGTGAGTAATATAGAGTAATTATTGTTTGGTGTGCCAAATTTCAAGCCCACTTGGACAAATCTTTGATATATATATCTTAATTAGAGGACTTGTCTTGAAAATACTTGAGGTTTTTGACATGGATCATCACTTTTTGATCGTCTGCAGACCAAATGTGTGCGGCTCAAGAAACAACGCCTACTGCTGCCCAGGTTGGAAGACTCTGACTGGAGGAAATCAGTGCATTGTTCGTGAGTATCACCTCCATTTCTCTACTTGCACTTCTCATTCAGTAACTAATAATGAAGTCAATACAATTTTAAATAAAATTTTGCCACTGTTTCTTTCTTTCAGTTTTTATTTATTTTATCCAAAATTTATTTGGTCTATTTTTCTGGATTTTCTGGCTGTGGTTTCTTTTTCAGGTATATTTTTTCATTAATTGTATTGACTCCACATTTTGCTCCGTCAAACTTCACCTGCCTTCACTCACTTAGTAGACAAGAGAGTCTGAGAAGCTGTGTGATTGCAGCGCGGCTGGTTGGCTGGCTGAATGCCGGTCGCAGCTCTAATGACATTGTTTAGCAGTGGGGTTCATGGAGTAGGGTTCAGTGGCTGGACTCTACCTGATGGGAGCTTGGGGGGGAAGTGGACCATGCCAACAAAAGTCTGTGGGAAAGAGAACAACAGAGCAACACAGACGACCCCAACTGAAAACACACAACATTTATGGTAACAAAACTCACAGAAGAAAATAGCTCAGCGACGTTGCCAAGTCAGCTTCTATAAGTAAACCATGATCAGGGGCAAAAAGAAAGATTTGGCCTTCTTTGGACTGTGGTCTGTTTTTGAAATATTATAGAAGAGAGTTTAGCATGAGGTTAAGATCAGCGCTTTAGCTGCAACAACTGAAATTCTAACCTGAAATTCAAAACTGGCAGCGGACAGGCTGACAAGCAGCAGACGCACAACATCAGAATTTCTCTCACGCATACTAAAGACAAGTCCTGGCGCCGTGACGTGAGCGTTGCGTTGTTAGTTGGCCTTGTATTTTCTTTGACCGAGTATCACTTTCTCATTTGCAGCCATCTGCCGGAGTTCATGTGGAGATGGTTTCTGCTCCAGACCCAACATGTGCACCTGCCCCAATGGTCAGATCGCACCATCCTGTGGATCCAAGTCAGGTCATTCATTCACCTCCATTTTCATGTACTTTCTTCTGAATCAGCTCCATTGAAGTGTCATTAGTTTTGTAATATATAATGTGGGTGGCTGGATGGGGGGGAGGGGCAATAGACAAAGATAATTATGATTTATGCAAATAGGAGTATAGTTTTTTTTCTAAAATTATAGCTCTGACTACACCCCTATCTTTGCATATTTTTTAAAAAGTGGCTGTTATCTGAAGAAAAACATTTCACCACATGACAAGTCGTGATGGCTGATGGATGACAGAAAATATGCCGTCTTATATAAATTTTCTTTTATTACAGAAATTGCAATCCAATTGATTTTTTGGCACTTAAAAAAAATCTCAGTTGTTTTTCTCTCCTTATCATGAGTAATGGGCACCAGCTTACGTGTACTAGCATATGAGATAGCAGGGCAAAGAACCTGAACGCATCCCTTGTAACTGCCTAAGACTGAAGCAACTGATATATGTTGCAATCACATCCTTGATATTAGCGGCCGGTCCTGTGGGTTTTGTGAACGAGTGTGTGTAAGTGTAGACTGGGAGTGTGTGTGCTTTGGAAGATGTCCACCATCAACATCTTCTCTATGTCGCTCCCTTGCAGCTCACCGCACTTCAACCTGGTGTGCTCATCTGTTTACACACCATAAATTTTTTAGGAAATATCTAGAAGCATAACGTTTAAGAAACATGGTTCAGTGTCAGTTTTGTTGATGTCGTAAATATAATCTGCAGCATGTGTTTGGATACACTGAACTGAACCCTAACGCTGGTCTGTGTGTTCATGTGTGTGTATCTTTGTCTTGTTCTTCCCACAGTCCAGCACTGTAACATTCGGTGTATGAATGGGGGAACATGTGCAGAAGACCAGTGCTTGTGTCAGAAGGGCTATGTGGGAAACCACTGTGGACAACGTAAGGCTCATAATAAAACACATTACTCTGAATAAGTTCATCATTATCCGCCTTTTTAATTCTATTTCTTAGAGTTTCTGTTTTACCCTCAAGCTTGTAATAGTGCTATTTAGTAAACATTAGCATCAGTAACATTAAGGCCCTCTAGAAGCAAGTCTGGCAACTCTTATTTGGGTGGAAAAAAGAGCTAATGAATGCAAGAACAGAATTTATTGTCTAATTAAAACACGGTGTATAGTCATGTGAAAAAGCCTTACTGCTTTCAAGGGAAATCAGAGGATAAGTAGCACCCAGGTGCTGCTAATCAAATGAACCTGATTAACTGATCATCAGCAAGTGTGAGCACATCTATGGAAGCAGAGGTTTTGGCAGATTGCTGTTCTGAGCATTGAGATGTGTGTTAACACAGCGCCACAATCTTCCCAAGACTGGACAGACAAGCAAGCTAATGACAAGGACAGAGAACAGCACAGATTAAGGTTGAAAATTTGCATCTTAACAAATCAAAGGAATTCTGGAATAATGTCTTTTGAGCAAATGAGACCAGATTGGAGAGGTTTGGCCATAATGCACAGCACCACATTTGCTGAAAACCAAACACTTGATACCAACTGTGAAGCATGGTAGAGGAGAGGGGATGATTTGGGCTTGTGTTGTGACCTGGGTACCTTGCAGCCATTAAGCTGACCATGAACTCTGTATATCAAAGTATTCTAGAGTCAAACGAGAGGCCGTCTCTCTGACAGCTAAAGCATCATTGTTCTGACAGTATACAGCATTGAATCTGCAATAAAATGGCTTAAAAAGAAAACAATTGAGGTGCTGCAGTTAAAGTTTAGACCAGCGGTCCCCAACATTTTTCGCGCCACAAACCAGTTTATGTCCGACAATATTTTCACGGACTGGCCTTTAAGGTGTCGCGGATAAATACAACAAAATAAACCAGTACCGGTACCAAAAAAAAGAAGATTTATTCATAACACACGGGAAAAGACCCAGGGAAACCGAGTTAACGATAAAAACGATCAAAAAGTAATGATTTTAAAATGATAAAAACCCTGAAAACCATAAATTTCACGCCTGAGCCTCAACTCTCGTGGCCAAACGGCTCACGGACCGGTACCGGTCAGTGGCCCCCGAGGGTTGGGGACCGCTGGTCTAGACATCAGCCTCCTTAAAATATTGCTGCAGGACCTTAAGAGAGGTATAATCAGATGCCTGCAAAGCTCAATGAACTGAAGCAAACACTGTAAAGAAGAGTGGGTCAAAGATTCTACACAACAATGTGAGAAACTAATAACGTCATACAGCTTATAAGGTATTAAATCATGAGTTATGATTTTTTCATAAGACTGTAGAGAGTCCTGTGAAAATACTCTTTATCGCATGACTGTGCTTACTAAAGTTCACTATAGAACAGGATCACTGTGTGTAGGTTGGGTGTTTTTTCCCCATGGTTTCAAAGCTAAGAGTATGTGCCTAAACTTTTGATGCTCATTTCTTGCTCCACCTAACCACAACTAGTGACATCATTGTGTTACTGAATTCCTTCACTTTGCATCAGTTATATTTGGCGACACCCTAAAAAAACAAAACCCTGGACCCATCTACGCAGCGGTGTCCTCCTGTTGTGACATTGTTGATTTCTCTCTCTTCTCCAGCGGTATGTGAAAATGGCTGTCTTAATGGAGGAAGGTGCGTGGCTCCCAACAGATGTGTATGCACGTACGGCTTCACCGGAGCTCAGTGCGAGCGAGGTAATGAGTGCCACACCGCATTACTCTGAATTTCCCTCCTTCACTCTACATGAAACTGTTCCTGTGCTCTACATTCACTTCTCACTGCTGCTGAAGTAGTTTTTAAAGGCACACGTGCTGCTTCTTTAAAAACGTGACTTGATGTTGAATGGTGGTTGTGTTTTTTTGTTTTCTTTTTTGACTGAAGACAATTCCTGCTTAGTCATGCCATCGGCTCCAGGAATGTGGTTTGTTGTGGAACATTTACATTTTAAGCTCAAGCTCAGAAATTACCATTATTTTCCACATCTGCTCTGAAACAACGCTTTGGGGAATGTAATGTCTTTCTAAATGCGAGCTGTTTGTTAACTGAAGACCTCCCAACCTCCTGTGGTTGCTCTCTGGCACATGTGAGCAAAATCTCCAAAGTATACAAGCACACGCAAACCAAGGGCAGCCGGCAATGTGTTTGAACAAAAATGTGAGCATTTTTTCAGGGTACGTGTTTTGTGCTTGTGCTGACGACCTTTAGAGGTCAAAGTGGTGACCTATTAAAACTAATATTTGGATTAGCAGCCGAGATCCTAATTATGCTTGGGAGGCCTGTCAATTAAGATGTGCCTATTGGTTTACTTTAGTATGTTCATTAGCCTGTATCTAATAACAACTTATCTGGCTGCTCAACACTTGTCTGGTGGGTTTCTACTCTTTGGTGCAGAGATTTGACCAGAGTGTTTGTGAGATTGTGCAGGAATGTAAATTAAGCCTTTTTTCAGCAAATTAACTTGTCAATAGTCATATTTTTCAAGAAACACAAAAAAGCATAAGAAAAAACATGTTTTGTCTTATATAATAATTTCTGACAAATAATTATGCACTGGGAGGGAATAGGGCCATAACCTGTTTTAACTATTTGTTCACCATGTAAGGTGATGAGATTTCAAGGAGATGATACATTTTTGAATGAATGAAACAGGTATACATGCATATTTCAGGCAGCTACTTAGAGACCACCTTCCAATTTCAGTCAGGTTCTTAACATAGTATAATATATTGTATGGAGTTATCCATTTCTGCCATTGCCAGTTCATGTTTAGCCGAAATCTAAGATGATGCAAGCCAGAACAAATCAATAAAAGTGATGATTTTATAGTGATGAGTATAAATAGTGGAAAAATAAAAAATATTCATGTCTACATCTTTTCTTTGATAATATGCATCTTTTTCTGTGTGTTATTGCTAGCTTCGAATTTGGTCAACACTTTGAAGACGTCAGTTTAGGATATGAATGAAACAGCTCAGCATTACATGCTAGCTAACTGTAATTTACTGAATTAAAATGTATTTTCAACTTTTAAGGGTGTGGTAAGGTGGGATGATATTTTTCCTCCATTTGATTTACTTTTTAGTGAGAAATAGTGGATAGAAAATGAATAGAAATCAATAAATTTGCTTTTTGGCTATTCTTCTGGTATTTTGTTGGACCCAATCTGGGAACCGATTGGCCATCGTCTGATGATAGAGCCTTAAATAGTATTTCTGGGCTTCTGGTCTAGCCAGGCAGATATCTGACCCAAACCCTTCTTCAGGTAACTTTTTTTACACTCACTAGCTACTTTGTTGGTACACCTATTCAGCTGCACAATTATGCTATCTAGTCTGCCAATCACATGGCAGAAACTGGATGTATTTAAGCATGTAGACATGGTCAAGATGACCTGCTGAAGTTCAAACTGAGCATCAAAATGGGGAAGAAATGTGATTTAAGTGGCTTTGCATGTGGCATGCATCAGAAACTACTGATCTACTGCAATTTTCCTGCAAAACCATCTCTAGATGGTTACAGAGAATGGTCCAAAAAAGAAAAAAATGTCCAGTGAGTGGCAGTTCTCTGGGTAAAATGTCTTGTTGATATCAGAAGTCAGAGGAGAATGGCCAGACTGCTTTGAGCTGACAGGAAGGCAACAAAATGGGTATGCAGAAGAGCATTTTTGAATGCACAACATGTTGAACCTTAAAGCAGAGGGACTACAGTAGCAGACGGCCACACCAGGTACTAAGCATGTCAGCTAAGAACAGGAAACTGAGGTTTCACACTCAAGCTCACCAAAATTGGCCCATAAGAAGATTGGAAAAATGTTTCCTAGCTTAATGCCAATTGAGCATTGTTTAAAACGTTGCACTAAACATCCAGGTAGTTATGAAGGCAAACGAGGCTCCAGTCCAATACTAGCAAGGTGCACCTAATGAAGTGACCACTGAATGTATATTTATAGAGATTAGGTCATAATTAAGTGAAGCAGAGAAAGTTGGCTGATGCATTCAGTGGCATTTTTGGTTAAGCTACTTTCCCTGGAATTTCGTTGGCTATAATCCATTACCTCCCAAGAGAAAGACATTGTGCTCTCACATAAATACAAACAGATGCATAAAGTACATGTGTACATACACCCCACAGGGTTTTGTTAATGCAGTTTACAGAACTGCGTCCCATTATGGCTCTATCTTATCACATTAGCAAGAACACAAGCTTCCCACACACGTCATGTGACCAGAAGTAACTAAACTCAGGAGTTCGAGGTTTTCACGGCTGTAGCATTATCATGATGTTGTCATGGCTCAGCATGAACATATTGAGCCGTGTGTGCTAAACTGGCTGGTGATCTGCTGACCAGTCGTCCCACCACCAGGCACAGCTGACTGCAGTGGAAATGCAGTCTGGTACATGAACGTGTTCTTTGTTCGTTGCAAATATGATTAAGGTTGGAATGTGGAATTGGTGATTGCATGCAGGGCTCCGTGCTCCGGCTGTAGAGTCATTTAGCTTTGGAGCAATAAAGTCGAGCTTTCAGTATGACACCATTGAGACGGTGGGGAAAGACTGGCCTGAAATGGTGCTACACGTGAGTTACACGGTCAACGAGTCAGCAGCCAGAGCTCAACAGGGAAGTCGGTCAATCAGCTGAGGGGCTTTCTTAACATCTCACTGCCCCCCCCACCAGTTGTGTTATCCCAATGCAAATATTATGAGGTACATATCCAAGTGTGTATGTCTGTGTGTGTTTGAGTTCAACTTGTTAGTCCTGGGAGGATGGAGAAATCTGCTGACATGCCATTAGGGAAGGCCCCACCCAGATATTAAGACCCATAACACGTGCAAAGAAACACACACACACACACACGCGCAAACCTCACAAACATATGCAAATTACACACATAAAAGCATGTAAGGTGTATGTAATGAACACCATCTGCAAGGGAAAAACTTAGGAAGGGTGGATATGGAGAAGGTGTGCAGATATCCTTGTGTATGTGTTCCTGGAGTTAATCCAGGAAACTCTTTTACCCACTTCCCGGCGTGCTTTCCCTCGTTTTTTTTCTCGATGAAGCTGTTATTGTGCATAAACTCACCGGGCACAGAGGAAGCATTTCCATTGTGTTCTAAAAGTAACCAGACCTCAAAACAAACACTAAAGAGCTTGCTAATCACAGTCAACGCAAAGTCTCGAATCTAAGATACTTTTTTACTGAAGGAGCTAAAGCAGCTACTCCAAAATGTTCCCAGCACGTTTTTCCAAAGTAGGGCAAAAACAAGAGTAACATTTTGCAAGTTTTGCTGTGTTTTTGAGATCATCGCTGGCTGGAGTGGGGATGAGGAGTTGGGACATGGGCAGAATTTTTATGTGTGTGCATGTGTGTGTGAGCGCGTTTGTGTGTGAGCACGTGCGATTACTCCCAGATGTACAGGACATGGGTGGATCCCCCAGCTGTATGCAGTTCACAGAGAGACAGTAAGATGACGGATGAAATGACACCATTTTCACCCTACAGCTGTCTGCCTCTCCCTGTTTACCTCAGCTGACTGTTTAAGTGCAGTGCTTGGATCTACTTTATCTTGTGCTCAGATCTTTCGCCTTAACACTCACTCACTCTCCTCAACTAAGAGCTGTAATAAGCAGATATCAAGTTAGATTGTGTACTTAGAGCATTGTGAATAAGACATAACAACTTTTTTTTTGATGAGTTCTCTTTATACAGCCTGTTGCACTCACTCAGCCTCGGCTCCATGTGAAAACTTTCCATAGCTCCCCAAACTGCTTTGCCTACATAGAGGTTTTCGCTTTGTTGTTTTAGATGAGGCACACAGTGTTGGCTTTAGTTAGATACAAAATAAGGCTCACAGTTAGTTAAAGCAGAACATTCTTGATTGGTAGATCCCTTACTTAAGTAAAAGTACAATAATCCAACTTAGGCAAAATTTCTGTGTTAAAAAAAATAGAGTGAAAACAGGAAATACTGGAGAAAATCCCCCCCTGAATATATATTTTTTAAAGCAATCTTTGGCTTTCTAGTCTAGATTTTGATAAAAAAACATAATCATTCCACTCCTGTCAGCACTGGCTCTTTCATCTTTGATCACTTGCAAAATTATAACCATTTCCTTCTGTTGGAGATTTCTAGATCATAGTTCATGCTTTTTCCCCTCTCACCTCGATTATTGCAGTTCTTTTTTGTGTAGTCAAGCCTTATCTCTCCTGCAGTTTGGAGACCATATCACCCCTGTACTGGCCTCTCGTCACTGGCTACCAGTGAAGTATAAAAATTGGTTTTATGATTTCTTCTTTTGTTTTTAAAGCAGTGCACCTATTGATACACCGGGATTTAATTGATATCAATAGTGATCCTGTTTATCAATACTGATACTTATGAATGCTCATATTGATAACATGCAACATAGGCAACATAGCTGTGATTTTAATAACATCATATGGCTGGTTTTGCAACTCTTGATACCATCAGAGTTAAGCACAACTTTGCCAACTTTCAAGGTAACTAGAGAAGATGATAACATTTGAAGACATTGAACCTTCAGCAATTTTTGAAGTGTGATAAACAACTTTATTGCTCGATGAGCATACTTTGGCTAGTGGTCTTCATCGAGGTCATCATGTTCTCACTCTTGATGAGTTAGCAAGCTAATGTCAAGCAGGTATTGAGGTTTCTTACGCGGCGCAATGTACACATTGCTTGAGAGTTGTGTGTTTGAGTATTTGTGTTTGTAGACATATCCGTCAATTCTGATCAAGCTACAACAGCAGCAGTGTACTAGTAACCAAAGTAATGAAAAAGAGCTTTTTGCCAACTGGTTCAGAAATACTCATTTTCCCTTCACAACCACTGATTGCCAGATGGTTGCAGACTGGTCTCTAGGCCAGTGTGACTGGGGCCTTATTCAGTTGATTCTGCATTGTTACCATGATTATCACATGTCCAGAATGGTGGACAGATTAAGGTCATATCATTAGTGGTCAGCCCACACAGTCTGCAAAACCTGTGGGGATGTTTGGCAAGCACTTCTGAGGTCAAAGGTTATAGGAATTTATTAGAACAAGTTACCCTAAATACATTCATAGGTCAACTATATGGCAATTCACAGTTGTTGTTAGCCTTTGCTCCTACTTTCACAATGCAAAAAAATCTTTCACAACAAACTTGATTACTTGTGTTTTTTCCTGCTTGGTTTTGTTTACCAGTTAAGGACAGGTTGGTCTTGACTAAGCTGTAGCTGCTATTTGTCTAATCTCTAGTTGGAAGCATTTAATATTGTTCTAAAACCAATGCTAACTGTGTTCTGAATCAATAAGTATTGGAGTCTTTGCCTGTAAGAAGTAATATATCACTAATTACATTTTAAAAACTTTCACTTTAAAAAGTGAAGGCTGATTACTCATTACTGCCTTTCTTACCTATTGAAGTTCAAGCTCTGGCTGCCGGACTGGAGTCTGCATACCTTCAGCCCTACCATCACTCTGGGTTCTTTGCTAGCTTTGTGTTAGCATGCTGTCTGTGCAGATGCTTGCAAAGAGCCGATGTTGAGTTAGCAGCAGTGGAGTTGTTTTTGTCCTGGACTTCTCTGCTTCACCATCACATTCTTGTCCTTCTGTACAATGAAAAATAAAAGTTATGTACACATCTCCGCTCGTCAGACGTTTTAGTTCGCTCAACCATTTTCCTCCTCCAGCTTATTTTAACAATGACTGTAAATGTTGAAAACTTTTAGTTTCACAAATCCCACCTGCATTAGAACTGGCGAGCTCTGCTAGAGCACGCAAACAAGCTGCACAGCTTCACATTTACAGAATCTCATATTTGTAAGTGTCTTGTTAGGTTGCTGGTGTTAACTTGTTTTCCACTGCTATCTATCTGCAGGCTAGCTGCTTTTTCAATAAAAATGTTATGAAGAGAAATTTATGCAAATCAGATGTGATCACTTGACTGGCAGCTTCATTATTAGAGGATAACTTGTAAAACATGAATTATCTTAGAAGGACTATATATTATAGATGAATTGATATCAGAATTGTTGATCTAGGCTTTAATACTGACAAGCTTTTCTGCTACCTAGTTATTTCGATATCCACCTCTATGGCACAAAACTATACCTTAAATCTGCTGTGCAACCAATACTCTCCATTATTGGTCTTACACTGTGGAATATTTTACCAGTTAACATTAAGACATTAATGGCCACACTTTTTTATTTTTGACTTGTGGTGCTGTTGTGTTGATGATTGCCTCCATTTCTCCATAATCATGATCACATTATTTACTTATATTCTGTGTGTTCACATGATTGTTTATTTTAAACACTCCATGCATAATTACTTTGGCCAGTTTTGTGGGATGTTATGTTCAAAAATATTTCGGCCAGGTGTTTTTAGCCTTTGTTCTGCTGTGGGCTAGCCAATCAAATGCTGGAAGTGGCTTCATTTACTGCTCACATAGGTTAGTTTCTTATCAGAGGACCCCTAAAAATAACTATTAATAGTATTAATAATAGACCATTTTAGTTTATCTTCTGGAATTATCTTCCAATGTTACATTTTCCTAACTTTTCTGTTGATGACAGTACAGGATAGAATGAAAACAGGTTTTATGTTCAGTGTTGTTGATGTCATGATGTTACAGTGCGCTCACACAGAGGTGTTGCTGCTTCAGCAGCCTGGCTTGTCATTAATCGCCTAAATAAGACTTTCATTGCTTTCAGTTTTAATATTGCCATAAACTGATACGGATCCGTTTATGTCTTTTATTCACTGTAATGTTTAGTTTTTGGGTGATAGTACAAAGACTGATAGAGGAGGATAGAGAGGGAAAAAATGGAGAGAGCAGCAAAGAACAGCAAAGAGAGAGAGCAAAAAGAAACAAGTAAGAGTAAATGTAGACAAATTGACCCAAAATTATAAAGCTGTAGCTTCTGTTTGCCCACGTTCATTGATGATGATTTCACATAACTAAGTGTATTGTCCTGTTGTCGATCGTGGATCCACCACTTACTCTTGTAATAATTACTATAAGGTTTATATTCTTGTTATTTTCTAGTTTCTAGTTGAGTGAGGAGGATGGACACGACAGAAATAACAAGGGAGCAAATCGTGAAGTTAGCTGGAAACACAAAAGTCATTTTTCACAAAGTAGTTTTTCATGTATTTCATGGATGCTTTGCGTGTTTTGCAGTAGGACACTTAAAAAACGCCACTGGACATTGTAAACAGAGCGTATTGATATGAATGGTAGCATTTTACAGGATTCATAACACTGTAAACATGGCATGAACAGGATGGTTGCCACTACATTGATGTGACTAAAACTATTCTCCACTCGTGAAATTGGGGTGCACGATGCTCTGTGCTGAGTCTGCATAATAAAGGGAGGGTTTGTATGAGTTCTTTAATATAAAAGAACTTCGTTACCAATTTGCTTCATGTACAGGTCTGTGGTGTGGCAGGGTGATTTTCCAGTGTCTGTACTGAATATTGCTACTTTATGTGCCTGATGATTTGGTGGGCTGCCTCTATGTGATTAAAACACTGAAATAATGTTGTGCATGTTTCTCATCTTGTCTCCTTTGGCACAAATGGTTCTTTAACTTCTTTAACTAAACTAGGGCTCCCCCCTAAAATGGGTTGCATTTGAAGGTAACACTGTAATGTGTATCTAACTGAATTGAGGTTTGTAGATGTGAAAAGGGTTGATTACATTTGTAAACAGCATGTTCCATTAATAATAATTACCAGGAACTGCTGACATTATGATTGGGAGCTGGGCCCCCCTAAAATTTTGAACCTAGAATCGCCCCTGCTGTTCAACATATGTAAGTTATTTCTTTTTCATTATATAGTATTTTTCGCAAAAAGGTGAAGTAGTGTTACAATGTGTGTTTGGATTTATTTTGCTAAGTGTCCCATGAATGTACTACAGCATGAAAAATTCAACCAATGAGGAGGTTGAGCCCTCGGTTGCCTTTCAGATTGCATCTGAGGTGTGGGCTGCGGCCCAGCCTCTCATATCCTATGAGCAATCAGGGAGCAACATTTAACACAAATTTAGATTAATTAAACTGGGAATTAAGACAAAAGTGTCAGTACATGGGAGTGCCACACTGGGATGTGTTTAGCCTGCAGTCTGATTGTTGACTTTTTGGTAACTTTCAGGTTATTGTTCAAGAAAGAGACATTATCCTGAAGTGTCTCATGGAGGTTTTCCAAAATAGAAATACTCAAGTAAAGTACAAGAATCTTCAAACTGGGCTTGAGTAAATGCACTGCGCTACTTTCAGCTGCTTGTTGGAGGGAAAAGTAGACAAAGAATCAAAAGCATTTGGTCTCCAATTGAGCCTGAGCAGGAGGGGAGTGAGAAAGAGAGATGACCCAGTTCTGTTTCACACAGTACTGGTGCCAGAGGCAGAGAGACAGCGGAGGCTGGGGTGCACGTGACGGGACTGGGCTGGGCCCCGGTCCACACGGGAAACGCACAATGTCTCGTTTGTTTTAAACGACTGCGCTGTTGGAACTGGTCTCCCTTTTTCCTCTTACTGTCTGTTGTCTGCTGTGAAATGTGGAAATGATTTTTGTCCTTGGCTCATGTCCAGATTCTTTTGGGAAAGATGTATCCCCCTCCTACCCTTTTTTTCTGTGCCCCTATCTCTGTTCCATCTTCATCTTCCAGGCCTTCACCTGATAAGAGTAAATGATTGTGCAAACTCCTTGGGGACTTGTAAGGAGAGAGTGGAAAAAACAGGGGTTAGATAAAGCAAGCAGTCGGCTCTAGGGAATCCGATTTGAAGGGAAGGAGAGATGAGTAGTCTTGATGGAGGGACTTTCTTTACGCTCTCTTATTTATTATTAGCCTTTTAGTTTTAATTCTAGGCTGTAGTAGCTAGTGTGGAAATCACCTACTGTGTTCCACAGACACACCCTTGCCAGCCAGCCAGCCAGCCTCCGGTGGCTTTAGGGATGATGATCTATACCCTAGATTGTGTATTATTAAGAAAATAGCAAAAGGCAGCAAACTGCTGATGGTAAATGTGACATTTTACAGAATAGCATTAGCATAGGTAACTAATGAGCCAGTGATCATATAATACAAGCAACAGACTGATTTTTCTTGTCCTTGCTTGTGTCCGTCGCTCTCCATAGCCGCCCACACAACTTTAAAAGATTTTCCAGACCTCTTCCCTATCTCTTGTTTTTTTTCTTTCACTCACTCACAGAGACACGCACACACATACACACACTCACGAACAGTGCACCTGAGAGCCAGACCAATTAAAATGCCAGGAAAATACAATGCATGCTTTATGGAGTGTGTTACCGTCTGCTCTGCAGGCCCTTTATCACTTATAATCTAAGTGTGTTGTAGATGTCATGTGAGATTACATTGAGTTTGAGCGTTTGTGTATGCCAGACAGCCATTCGCTCACTCACTCAGGATAATGTTCATATTCTGTGATTTTAAGCTCCAGCTTCAACCTTTTTTTTGGCCTAATCTTACAACCTGTCTTTTTGCTTTGAGTTTAAAAAACCCCCACCCTTTTACCTCTGCAGACTATCGCACCGGACCGTGCTTTGCCTCAGTAAATAACCAGATGTGTCAAGGACAGCTCACGGGCATTGTGTGCACAAAGACTCTGTGCTGCGCCACAGTGGGACGGGCGTGGGGTCACCCCTGTGAAATGTGCCCAGCCCAGCCTCACCCCTGTCGAAGAGGGTTCATACCAAACCACCGCACCGGGGCATGCCAAGGTAAAGTCTGTTCCTCTGTGTCTCTGCCTCCCAGTCTGTTTTCCTATCTTTCTTTTTCTCTGTTACTCTCCCTCTCCCCTCTACTTTCTTTGAGTAGTGTGCTGCTGCTGCTGCTGCCATCTTTTCCTTTAACTCCTTCTCCCTCCTTGTCTGCCTTCACCCCCCTCCCTCTGTCACCCACTGAGCTCTGCCCACCATCCCTTTTCCAGAGGATTAGCTCTAATTGGGTTAAATTGGGGTGGGTGGCAGTGCCTCCCACATGTGTATGGAATGCCCGCAGACGCCCGCTGCGGCGGGACTGTCAGAGTCAGTAACACGGGTCAGTGGCGGTGCCACGTGGGAGAGCTCATTTCTGGTAAGACGGCCCTGTGTCTGCCTGCTCCAGACCCAACAACATCAGAACCTCCGCAGGGGAGGCGGACCTGAGCCAGGACCCAGAGGAACATGGAGTACTCTGAGACAGCATCAGGTCACAGCCTCCTGTAGGTTTCCAGCCTGAGACCTTCGTTTTAGTCTGTCACATTCATTAAATGAATTTCATTTAATCATCAGCATCACTCACAAAGTAACAGATTAGAAAGCTGCACAAACCTGATGGTCTGGGTCACCTCACAAATGACGTCATCGTGGCCCTCCTTTCAAGCAATATCTTCATGTACATTAGTCTTTCATGTGCGTGTGATCATAAATGTATCAAACCTGATGTTTTACTGTCAGCCTTTTTTTCTATATTCACTTCATTCCTGTTTTTTTTACCAGTTTGGTTGCAGTTTCTGTTCATTCTGCAGGAGAAATTCCTCTCCCCCTGTTTCTTTTGGTTTGTCATACTGTTGATCTCAGGAAAGTCAGAGAGAGACTGTAAAAACAGACCCAGTTTAAGTCCATGCACATCCAAGGCCGTTCACATTTGTGCGTTAAACTCAGTCAGCATGTGTGTTAACTTCCTGCTCCTGTTCTAAGTTTATTTGACCACAATAGTCTGTTTCCTTTTGCCGTTTCACGTGTATGTTAGAGTATTAACTCTGTGATATGCATGTACAGATGTGGATGAGTGCCAGGCCATCCCTGGCATCTGTCAAGGCGGAAACTGTATCAACACTGTTGGATCGTTTGAATGTAAATGCCCCGCTGGGCACAAGTTCAACGAGATCTCGCAGAAATGTGAAGGTAAGCAACAGTAAAGCCATGAACTGTCTGGCTTTCGGTGTCAGCTTGAATGACAGAGTAGACTTTCGGATATTTTTTAAATCCGTAAAAGTTGAGACAGTTAAAAGCCACATCCGCCAAGATGTGGTTAACTTCACCTCAGTCGTGGTATTCTGATTATTACTTTGTAAGGAAAGACCACACATAAGCCACATATTTGCCCTTCCCTTGAAAAAAGCCTAATTAAAGCAAAGCAGCGCTCTGGTTTCTCTCAGTAACCCCATGTAACACTCAGTTTTGATGTTTGAAAGAAATGCTGATCAATTTTGAAATGAATTTTTTCCCCTTCTATACAAATCTTAAAGCAAGACTATGTAACTTGCTGCTCCAGACTTACTCAGTCTGGTATGAAGAGTAGATTGTGGAGGCTAATATTGTGTTAGTTTTATTGAAATACTCATCTTTAACTTACATCTCTTCTTTACAATACTTCTGTTTTATTGCTTTGAATGTTTCACCTTATTAAAATTCATTATTAGCATTAATTATTGCTGTCAGTTGTAATCAACATGGTTGATCTGCACTATGAATCCTAATTAGACTCAGTTTCAGAATTATTTGATAAAAACATGTTTTTTTCACATGGTGTTTAATGCTTTTGCTGGAAAATCTTTACTAAAGCCTTTTCTCTGAATCCCTTCTACTCGTCCACAAATATAGGCCTAAACTTATCCGGTGAAATATATTGTCTGTTAGACGTGGGTGTAACAATTTCAAAGCCTAAGCTCAGAGAAAGGTAATCTGGCACTTCTTTACAGTGTGAAATGTGCGGTATTTTAATGCCCAGAAATAATTACCGGAAAACTTCTGGACTTTGTAAGAAATATTTCAAATGTGTCGAAGTTACAGTGTTATTCCTGCAGACTTTTGTGCCGCATGGTGTGCGCTTGGTGTTTAATGATGCTAACAGAAGAGGTACGGAGGTCCCTGGATTTGATATCCTGTGACAATGCCTCATTTCCATTGTTCCTGCCAACACACGCTCTAGTTTTGGAGAAATTCACGTTTCAAGATAGTTTTCACTTTCAACACCAGCTCTCCTCTCTTCTCCTCTTTTGCAGATCTGGACGAGTGCTCAAACATTCCAGGTATTTGTGGTGTGGGTGAATGCTCTAATACTGTCGGCAGCTACTTCTGCAAATGTCCCCAGGGGTTTTATACCTCAGTGGATGGATCCAGATGTATAGGTGAGTCCCCCTGTCCCCTTTCCCACACCAAAGAGCTGCAAGTTCCATTGTGTGTGATTTGCTTTGGTTCGTGGTTACAGTCATTATTAGGCCTGACAAAATAGGAGACAAAGCAAAAGATGCTGCTTCATTCTCTTTCCTTTTTCCACTCTATTTTGGTTCTTCTTGGCACTGAAAGCAGAGAAAGGAAACTCTCCAAAGTTCCAGCTGGTAGAATTTAGGTCAATAGTCACTTGTTGAGTTAAACTCTCTTCAAGCTGTGGCGAGCACGTGATGAGAGAAGTAAAATGAAGTCTTATTTCCAGGTGACTTTCTTGACAGCTGGAAAACGCTAAATGGTATGTAGGTCTTTGTAAAGAAAACTCCTGTATACTTCCTAGTTAAGCTCACTTCCACCCTAAAACCAGGGCAGGAAAAAATTTAGGTCAGAGCAGCCTCTTACACATACACGTGCATACAGCACACACGCGCAAACATATGCAACCATGCAGTCACATTACTCCCCCCCCCAGGAGAGCATGTTCCTGAGGAAGGAATGTCTGTGTGTTTCGTTTCCAAAAAACTTTTGCCCAAAACATTTTCGTCTGTTTCTCATGCAGTCACACTTCTCGCCCGACCCCCTTAAGATCTCGTGGTTGCTTGCGAGCAGTTCTGTGCCTGACATCTTGTCGAACTGAAGCAAGCGATAGTAGTTTAGGCTGTCATTTTCTCCACATGAAATCTGCCCCGGATGGTCTGGGTGTGAAACAAAACATGATATATTTATGTTAATGCGCAACTTGAGTGTGAGTCATGCTGGCACACAGTGCCAAAAACTGCAGGATGAAGGAAAGGTTCATATAAATAGGAAATGAGGACTATTAGAAGTGGCTTCCACCTTCCAAATGATGGAAAATCTGAAGCAACAACAACAATTTTTTTCTGATTGTACTCTTGCCAATTTGCTCAACACGCAGACAGCACATGCCATATTCCTTGCGGCGCGGTTAGTTTAACCGACTTCCTGCTGTGTCGTTTCCCACAGATGCTCGTGGTGGGTATTGCTACGCCAGCCTGCTGAACGGGCGCTGCGCCAACCAAAATTCACAGCTGTTGACCAAAATGCAGTGCTGCTGTGATAGTGGACGCTGCTGGTCTGATGGGTCCACCCCTGAAATGTGCCCCATTCGTGGAACAGGTGCAGTCATTCACGAGGCTTAAGAATTGTGATCTTTGTGGCATTTTTATTTAATTATACTTAATAAAAATGTAATAAATGTGTAAGAATCTATGGAGATTTACAATGAAATCAACAACAACAAACTTTACAAAGAATAAAATACAAGTTAACATACAAACTCACTTGTACACGCATATTCACACACACACTAGACAATTCAGAGCTAACCTCTATCTGTTTTTCAAATATGCTTGTTATAGAAGAGTACCAAAAACTGTGCATTCAGATACCCAGTGGACCAATACCCGATCGTATCCCAGGGACCCCGGACATACCCAACATCTACCCAGTTCCATATCCTGGACCTGACATTCCTCAAATTCCAATCAAGGTCCCTGTCCAACCTGTGCAGCCTGATCGTCCTAGACCACCTGTAGAACCTATACTGCCTAGGCCAGGTATGTCCCAGCTTTCTGCCCGTGATTGCTTCATGTTTGCATGTGTAAAATAAAGTGTCCTGACTTGTTTAATGTGTAATGTTCAACCTGCAGTTGACCTTGGGTTTCCATCAACGTCCAACTTTTGATATACAAACAGTATAAACGGTAAACGTTGAACTAAAAAATTGATGGCAGTGAGTGTCCTTTCTCAAAGAAACCATTCTCACACAACTGCATAGTAGTATTTAGAGTTCTATTAAACATGTCCAAAATCTTTGGCTTTAAAAATTCCGACACAACTGTTTTGCACAACTATTATACTGCGCTAATGCAGTGTTCAGATTTATCTGGCAATGTAAAACTACATATGTGCAGTATGCCAGAAACAGTTGTGTTGGCTACACTTCCTGTAAATTAAGATGTTGAACTACACAAAAATACGATGTTTCGTTATATTACCTCATGTTTTATTGATGAAACGCTCGTGTGATTTTGTTCTATCAGGTCCCGTAATTATCCAAACCCAGAATATCACCAACATGTGCCAGGCCTTTCGTAACCTCTGCCTGAATGGCAGATGTGTCCCCATGCCAGGCGTTGGATATCGGTGTGAGTGCAACATGGGCTTCAAGCTGGACAGAAGGGGAGAGTGCATCGGTGAGTTCTGACAAGTTTTCTTAACGGAAAACTCGAGGTGCATGCGGTTGGCTGTTAAATTTCACGTTTGCTTTCCAGATGATAACGAATGCGAGAAGAACCCATGTGCACATGGAGAATGTGTGAACACAGACGGATCTTACATCTGTCAGTGTCCTGCTGGATTCCAGTCGACCGCGACCAGAACAGAGTGCCGAGGTTACACATTTACATACATGCAACATAGACACACTTTAAGAGTGTGTATGTTTATTGTGCTATCCGTTTCTTTTTTCCCTGCCAGATCTGGACGAGTGTGTGGCCAATGGTCGTATTTGCAACAATGGCCGCTGTGTGAACACTGAAGGCAGCTTCCACTGCGTCTGCAATGCTGGATTTGAAATTTCTCAAGATGGCAAAAACTGTCAAGGTCTGATAACTTCTCATGTTGGTCACTTACTACTCCATGGAGTAGAGATTTAAAGGGCAGATTCCTTTAATATTTATGACAAATGGACCATGGATATGTTAGAGGTGGTGGAAGCATGAACCATAATGGGTGAAATCATGCACAATCACTGAAAATAATTATTACTAGAGTAAACCTCTAGTGTTACTAGAGTAAACTAGGGTAGATCATTTAGTTTCCCTTTGTCCACAGACCTGGATGAGTGTCTGATCAGGAACATGTGCCTCAATGGACTGTGCATCAATGAAGATGGGAGCTTCAGATGCATCTGTAAACCTGGGTTCTATCTCGACACCAGCGGACGCATGTGTGTAGGTACGTTTGTCCAAAAGCCCACAAAGTGAAGCATCAGCAGAATGCAGACTGCATTTTCGTCTAGCTTGGAGGATGACTACCTCTCTGGCATGTTAGTAGCTCTGTTATATGACTCTTAACACACAGGGCAAAAAAATCCCCCTAAAAAGCCTTGGAAAAATCCCTTTGCTTCCTTGCACGCCAGTTGGACATAGTTGGATAGTTGGGACCCGCCTGTTTTGAGATTTCAGCAGACAGCCCGCCCTAAACTTGTTGAGTGCAAAGAAGAGAAAACGATTTGGCTTTTTCTTGTTACATGCTATAATATGCTGTAATAGCCAACAACTATTGTATATGCCAACATCAGAAGCTATATCGAACCTTAGATGGCAACTAGATTTTCATGGTCTCAGACACAGACGTTTGATTTCAGAGACACTGACCTGGTTAAGTCATTACAGAATAAATAAACAGGAGAGTAGAGTGTGGCTGAAATGTGCTGATGTATGCAGCCATTAATGAAATGTGTAGTCTGAAGGGGCCCTGGGGCCTCATTGTCTCTCTCCGCAGTCTGTCTGTCCTCCAAGACACCCAAACAGAACACACATATACACATAATACACATACGTGCATGAACACAGACTTCAGCATGCATGCTTTATCACGGTGTATGCTCGTTATCGTAATTATTGTAACATAGTGAGAAAACAAAGAGAACAGAGAACGTTTTCTTAGCTGAAATTTTAGGAGTTTTGGCTGCATTTTTTTAATCAGTTATTTATTTCAACCTGTTTTATCTTCTTACCTCATAATATTGTGAAGAGAAAGGCATATCGTTGGATATAGATATATACAGAAGTGTTTTTTCTTGTTTCTATTTGTAGACATTGATGAATGTGAGACTCCGGGCATGTGCATGAACGGCCACTGTGTCAACACTGAGGGATCCTTCCGCTGTGAGTGTATGGCCGGGATGGCAGTGGGCCTGGATGGACGGGTCTGTGTTGGTGAGTACATGGGACTAGAGTGAATTGCGTGATCAAGAGTCAAGAATAATCCCACCTTTTTTTTCTTCTTTTTTTAAAAATAAAGCAAAAACTTGAGTTTGTACAATTCTAATAAGATTGAAAGTCAATATTTGGTGTGACCAACTTTATTCTTCAACACAGCCTGAAATCTCTTAATCAGCTTTCTTATAATCTCTTTAAGTAATCTCCAGGAATAGTTCTCTGGGTTTCTTGAAGGACATTCAAAGCTCTTCTTTCAAAGTTCTTCTACCTTTTGGTCTGTTCTCTGTCAAGATGATCCCACACTGTTTCAACAGCGTTGAGGTCCGGGCACTTGGGAGGCCAATCCACGACTGTTGTACCTGTTGACGTTTGTACCTACCGATGAACCAAAAAACCTAAAGTTTCAAATTTGTACTCATCACTCCCAAATACCTGTTGCTACAGATTTTTGGTCCAGTTCTTGTGTAATTTGGCATAGCCCGGTCTTTTCTCCCTGTACCCCTTCCTCAATCATGACTTCTTGACAGCCACCTTTTCACTGAAGTTGTTTCTGAGGAAAGTTATTCATATATCCCATTTCCTCAAGTTTCTAAGAACACTCTACACAGCATACCAAGATATGAAAAGTGCTTGGCTATATATGGAAATCACCTTGTTGGTGTAGAATAACAGTTTTATTCCCATTAAACTTTACTATCTTTTAAATTTTTTGTAGATTGTATATTTGATAGACTAGTATCTAGTAACAAAGTGCATAAAGATACACTTTAAAATTGTCTCTTTGCCAAGTTGTCTGTTATGTGTAGATACAACACTGGTTCAACGCTTGAGGTGCATTTTTTACTTGGTATGTGCCTTTTCACTCGCTGGGCCCACGTCCTCATTTTAGGTTTGACAGTGTTTTAGTAGATAGTGGTGAATGTCTTAAACTTGAATTGAGCTGCGGTTTGGTTTGAAGGGGACTGGCGGCGGCTCCCGGGCCTGGCAGATCCCCATGTACTACACAGAAGTGAAGAAGGGAAAGAATTGAAAAGGGGAGGGAGGGTGGGGCACGAAAACCTTTTTGAACTGGGGGATCATATATAGATAAGAATTGGAAGGAGCGTGTTTGGAGATGTGGTCCCGCTCCTGAAATTCAGATACTTTATCTCCAAACCAAACAAAAAAGAAAACAAATGGTACGGTACAAGGACTGCACTGAAAATGAGTGAAAAAGAAGCCAATGTTCAAAGAAATCTCTGTAAGACCATTAAGACTGGACAACTGCTGCTCAAGAACGCTTTAAAAAAATACAAGAAATCTGGCTCTTTGTAAGAAAAATATAAAAAATGATGGTTGGCTCCAGACTTTGTACTGCACAAGTCCAAGAACAGAAAACATTGTCTGAAACTGTTTAGAGCAGACTGAAAATTTGCTTTTGATTACTTGTACATACCATGATGTCAATATTTGAAAATTTGTTCATATTTAATAGGAACAACCAGCACATTAAGAAAGAAATAAGTAAAAGAACTTTAAGTGCTTTGGCGAAGACTTCAGTACATGTGACCATTTTAACCAACAAAGGACAAGCCAATGGTGAAAGCGTTTGTTTTCGAAGCACCTGAAAGAACAGACTGAACATACTTGTAAGATGGGTTAATCCCACAACTGTCTACAGATGTTTACCAGCAAGCGTACATATTTTTTCCCATTCTGTGCTAAAATTCAGCAAAGATGAACGTGATAAAGCAGAGAGTATTCACGTCATATTAACCTTTACCATCCAGTTATTGAGCACATGTTGATCAGCTGCTCCGGTCCCATCGAGGAGCCCTTTGAAAGATTTGTTTTGCATTATCATAAATGATATCTCTTTGTGTGAGAAGTGTTGAAACGCTGTTGTTTGGTCTATGTGAACATTTGTCAGAATGATATCAGTGCAAGAGAATTCCTCAAATCCCTGGATATTGTGAAAAGAGAACAACCACTTGTTTTGCCAGTGTTGTTGTTTATTGGAGCTGCGGACTCTTTCCTCCTTTTCTCTCACTCTCTCTCTTTTGCTTGGTCTTCGGTCTCTTTCGAGATCTCTTTCCTCGTCTCGGTTTCTCACACACATGCTGTCTGTCTTATTTTTGTTTCAAACAGACACACACATGCGCAGTACGTGTTACGGAGGCTACAAGCGAGGGCAGTGTGTTAAGCCTCTCTTTGGAGCTGTGACCAAGTCGGAGTGCTGCTGTGCCAGCACAGAATACGCCTACGGAGAGCCCTGCCAACCGTGCCCACCACAGAGCTCTGGTACGGCTATTCAAATTGCCCCAACCTTCACACATATAGAACCACCTCCTGCTGCTTGACAGATGCAAACGCAGACAGAAACAGTTTGTGCATAATTCAAAACACACCCGTTGATGTGAGGATGACCGAATGAAACACTGCATCTTCTCTGCATGCCAGCTTAGATTTCACAAAAATATGAAGTTAAGTTGTTTGACGGTGATTCCCGCAGTTTGGAAACACTGACAGCCACCAAACACACACAAACCCATGTCCACATCCACAACCACACACACACACATAATCCAGTCACTTCTCATTAGTTGTGCCAATTAAGGTTTCGGTATCAAAAGATGCCAGAGCTGCACCACATTAAGAGCCTGTTTTGTACACATCTAGGCTAAATGAGAAAGCATGTAAATGGATAATGACATGGTATTAAATGTCTTGCTTTGAGATTTCATGGATTTTGGCAAATGTGATGTTACTTCAGTTGCTGTTGTTACTGTTTTTATCAAGCAAACTGTGGTGTATGTGTTTGTAGCTGAGTTCCTGGCTCTGTGCCCCACTGGCATCGGAACGACCGGTGATGGACGAGGTAATGTAATACATAAGCTCAAACCACTGACAACCTTGAAACCAAGTGGTGCTGCATATATTTAAGAGTTTTTTTTAGAGTTTGTTGGGTTTTTTCCTGCAGACATGTTCAGCGGTTTATTGTTTTTGCAGATATTAATGAGTGTGCCCTCGACCCTGACATCTGTCAGAACGGAGTGTGTGAGAACATGCTGAGGACGTACAAATGCACCTGCAATGAAGGTTTTGAAGTAGACCTGACAGGGAAAAGCTGTGTTGGTGGGTGGACTGTTCTGTAATGTCCTTGTCTACAGCCTTGATATCAAAAGCCACACGTGTCGTCACGCGTCCCTGTCTGTGATTTCAGATATCGATGAGTGTCTGATGAACCGGCTGCTCTGCGATAATGGTCAGTGCCGGAACACGCCGGGGAGTTTCACCTGCCAGTGTTCGACGGGATTTCGCTTTGATCCCGATACAGACGTCTGCGAGGGTCAGAGACCCGTTCATTCCCTTGTACGGCGCAGTGCAGCTGCATCTGCCGTGTCTCAGATTTGTTGTCTCATTTTTGTGTCCCACAGATGTCAATGAGTGTGAGTCTAGCCCTTGTATAAATGGGGATTGTGTGAACAGCCAAGGGTCCTTTGTGTGTTTGTGTTCAGCGGGTAGCTCCCTGGACAGCACCGGGCTGGAGTGCATAGGTAAGTATTATACCAATACATTACCAATAGATTTTATGGCCAAGTTTTTTTGTGTATTCGAAAAAAAAGTTTAAAAAAGGTACACTGTAGTATGGATTGATTCAGTCCTACCAATTATAATTAGATCATTATAGATGAAAAATGAAAATTTGCTTCACTTTTGCTAAACCTTAACCCAATGCACCGCCCCCTAAATTAGTGCTACACCACTGCTTGCAAGCCAATCAGCACGTTCCTTTTTTTCCAACGATCAAAGGAGATTAATTAAATGTAAACGATATTATGCACTGTGTCATACTGTATAAATATAAATCCAAATCCAAGTTACTTCATGTAAACTGATTGTCTAGTAACTCTGAGGCCTGTTTGATAAACCAGAGACTATTAAGAGCACTTGCTGGCTGAAGATGATCAATGATCGGTGTGAGGTCAACATCAACGGGGCCACACTGAAATCCCACTGCTGTGCCACACTGGGAGAAGCCTGGAACAGCCCCCTGTGCCAAATGTGAAAAAGGTGGACAATCGCTGATTTTTTTAGATATGAGTTTACGTAATATAGTTTTTATTTTAACCGATGACTTCATTGATTTGGAACGTGTTATGTGCCCTTCTTTGTTTAGATCCAATCTGCAGTAAAGGCTTTGCTAGAGTCAAAGGCAACGTCTGTGAGGGTAAGTGCTGCTTTGATGCTGGGTTCTGGAAAAAATCAGACTTGCACTCTTATTTCTGTAATGTTGAAATTGTTGATGTTTTTTTTCTCTGCTTACCTTCAGACGTGGATGAGTGTCAGGTATTTCCTGGAGTGTGCATCAATGGCAAATGCGTCAACACACCGGGCTCCTTTTTCTGCCAGTGTCCTCCAGGAATGACTGTTGACATGAGTGGCAGGATGTGCATCGGTAGTAGCTGTCCTTTATACTTGTGCAATCTATAGCGCGTCATAGTCTTATATCGAATACATGTTAAATGTGTGTTTGTGACATCCAGACCTGCGCACGGAGCTGTGCTACCTCACTCATGAGGATGAGCGCTGCGGGACTCCTATCCCGGGGCGGCACCGTGTAGATGCCTGCTGCTGCTCGGTGGGTGTGGCCTGGGGCCCTGAATGCGATGAATGCCCGGAAAAAGCCACTCCGGAATTTAACCAGCTCTGTCCTCGGGGCCCAGGCTTCTCGCACAGGGGTGACTTCATTAACGGCAGGCCCTTCCTTAAAGGTGTGGCACTGTTCACAAATAGCAAAGACTGCTATTGGTTGTTGCATCAACTACATCTCACCTGTGTCTTTAATCTCTCTGTTCTGCACCTCAGATATAAACGAATGCAGGATGATAAGCACGCTGTGCTCCAATGGGAGGTGCAGAAACACTATTGGTAGCTTTCGTTGTCGCTGTGATAACGGCTACGCTCTGGACTCTGATGAGAGGAATTGTACTGGTGAGTAGAACTGAAGCTGATTGGTCATATCATTTGGTTAAGGCATGAAAGCAAATATTTTTTGCTTCTTAATGTATTATTATTGTAGTTTATAGTTTAGGTCCATTAAAGCAGCCTATTTATGTGATATTCAACCTCTGATTCAACCTCTATATTTAAACAGCGAGTGTCTGTAGGGCGTTTGCTTATTTAAGCCTTCTGCTTTCTTCTGATTGGCCACCCCTCAGCTGGCTTCCACAAACAATACCCATTACTTAAGAGCAACATCTCCTCTTCATTGTAAAATAAACTCTTAGATAGTTTCTTAATGGATTACTTGATGGGCTCTGGTCACACGCTGATCAGCATGTTTCAGTATTTCTCACATATATGAAAGAATGATTTACTGAACATTTTTGACAGCTAATCAGTAATGAAAATAATCTTTAGCTACAATTAAAATTCTATTTTTGACTGGAGTATGTCAGCTGCTCCATTATGTCTCTGCAAGTCTAACCATCCTTCATCAGTTCCGCTTTCTCTGACTCCCTCTGCCAGCACTAATTACAACAAAGTGTTGCAAAGACATTGCCTCCATTCATCTCATTCAGTCTAATGGGAGTCTGGCTAGCTTTGGGGACTTGTTGGAGCCGGTCCTTGCAGTCTGGTTAGCTACATTGCAACACTGTTAAAATGTGCACACATCACTTTAGGTTTGAATGCCTTTAAGTTCTATTTCATTATTCTGAAATAATTTATAGGCCCAGACTGAGTAAATGATATCTGGGACCCTTTAACCCCATATGAGGGAAATCCCAGCCCAAATGGTTTGAGTTAAGTGTTTCAAAATGTGGATTCAAGTCAAAGGGATCCGACCTTTAGCTTTCATTGGACCTTTAATCTTATTGTATACTTTGACTTTCATGTAGTTGACTATTTTTAAGTGTTCTGTGCTTTGATATGTTAATTTGCCCTCCGCTTAAAATAAATTCTCTATTTTATGTATTTTTTACTTATCTTACGATAAATAAATACATTAAATATGCTCTCTTTACTCGTGAATGTTAGTGCAGTTTTGTGGACAATATCTAACTTGCTGCATTGTTCTGTTCCTTTCTTATAGACATCGATGAGTGCCGCATCTCACCGGACCTGTGCGGACCGGGCACCTGCGTGAACACGCCTGGAGATTTTGAGTGCGAGTGCTTTGAAGGTTACGAGAGTGGCTTCATGATGATGAAAAACTGCATGGGTGAGCACCGAATCCCCACACAGCAGTACCTGAGGATTCAGACTATGCATACCCCCTCATCTTCATATGATCCGGTTCAGTAATATGCAGAGACAGCATACTTTCATGTGAAATCATTTCATCTGTCAGGACATGACTGAGCAATTTGATGTCCTTAACAGCTCTCTATACCCTGTTAAAGGGACAATGTCTGAGTGCAGCACAGCCAGGTTGAAAAGTATAGTGACGGCCTGCCACCTCCTTCACGTTCCCCCATGGGTCATAATCTCTGGATGAGGTGCCTAGGCTTGTATGCCAGACCAGGACCTCACTGTTGAAGAAGATGATGTAATCTAAATGAAATGAAAGTTTAGTTCACTTTATTTGAGCCCCACGGGGTGTTGAAAGCATCTAGTCTGGGCAGCCCAATGTGGTCACAACCGCTTGACAAAGCTGGTCCATAAAATCTTAAAGATAATAGCTCTTTATTACATGCCATACTTGACCCGCACGCGAAGGACCCGCACACAGTCAGCTGCCCAACCAAAATGAACTTTATTTGAAGCTTCAGGTTCTAATACTCCAGTGAAAAAATGGTCTATTTCTGTTCTGGTCTGCCTTTTGATGCCGTTTGATTAAATATCTTGGAAAAGTCATACAAACAAAATGGTGAGACTCAATAATTTTGTTGGTGAAGAGCCGTAATTAGCCAGAAATTGGCAAAGCAAAATTTACTGCTGTGGCAAAAAAGCAGCTGGAAGTGGAAATAATGTGGGCAGAACTACAATCATAAACCGGTGGTACTGAATGGGTTTGCAGGCTGACTGAAATAACGTAATCATGCCGTTATATTGACTGAGATATAACAAGTACTTTGTGACTGCCAGTCCCACAGTCTTTGTTAAAATGGAAACAGAACTTCTGAAGTTGTCAGTCCGGTGGGTTTCTATGGTGAAGCAAACATGTGCACAGACTTGTGTTGCCTCGATTGCCGATGGCTAGCACTGAATGGCTGCACTTGCATCATTGTGTCTACCATGTGTTCTGCCATCCCCAGACATCGATGAGTGCGAGAGAAACCCTCTGTTGTGTCGAGGAGGTGAGTGCGTGAACACAGAGGGCAGCTTCCAGTGCGTGTGTCCGGAGGGACACGAGGTCGCCCCCGATGGATCGGCCTGTTTAGGTGAGTGTTGAGAGAGAAGAGAGTCTCTTCCTCTTTCCTGTTTTTCGCCCTTCATTGATTACTGCACATTAGGCCCTTTCTCCTGTATTTTCTTTGGCTCCTTGGATTGACTTGGATCGTGCTCCTCTGTGTGTGGGCTCATTAGAGCCCTGACTGAAGTGAGAGCGTTTGAGTCTTTTTGTTAATATGTGTCCTTAGATAGACGGGCGGACATGAACTCTGGGCCAATGTGCTCTCCTATATGCTGACATGCTTGCAGCCGTTGAGAAATGAACTAATATGATGTTTTTTTGTCTTTACAGACATCAATGAATGTGAGTTGAGTGACAGGCTGTGCAAGCATGGCCAGTGCGTGAATATGATCGGCCGGTACCAGTGTTCCTGCGACACAGGATACAAATCTACCGAGAACAGACTGGAGTGCATCGGTATGTTCTGACTGTCATGTGACTACGTTTTAAAGAATACTTTTTTAGATTTTTGCCAACGATATGTGTGTTTTGTCTGCCGCTTAGACATTGACGAGTGTACCATTGAGAACGGTGGCTGTGAGACTTTCTGCACCAACTCAGAGGGGAGCTATGAATGTAGCTGCCAATCTGGGTACGCCCTGATGCCCGATCTAAGAAGCTGTACTGGTGAGTAGCTGCGCTACCTGTCTGTCGTTGTCTTACAGTTGGGATTTTTTGTACACTGCATGCAAAATATTTTAAAAAACCCTTAATTTTTGTGTTTACTTCAAAAAACCTGTATGTACAATACAAAGACGTGGCTGTGACTTGGCTGGCACATGTTTAAAGAAAGCTCACACCGAGCAGGGTTATGGTGCCAGAATCTTTTTTGCTTCAAAGAAGTTCTTTTTGGAGAGTGAGAGAAGGTTTCAGGTGCTGCTTATAGACTCACTCTTGTGATGCTTATTCCTTTAATTAACAGAGACGGATTTACAGACAGAGATCCAGGCAGTAGAGGGGTTAATTTGAGAGAACTGTTCAGTTTCTTGCAGAAGTGCTGTCCTGAATTGAACTTGCTTATTTATGAGAGACAAAGTAAATTCAGTCCTGGCTTCCTCTTTGAAGCTGGTGTGTCCTTTTCCCTCATCGTTTGCATACCTAGCTTTAAAATATGTTTTTTTTTCCTTTCCCACTTGCCCCTCTTTTTTCTATTCCTGTTTCCTTTCTGCTTTCTCCAATCTGCAGATATCGATGAGTGTGAAGAGAGCCCAGACATCTGTGACGGGGGCCAGTGTACAAACACACCGGGGACTTATCAGTGTCTGTGCTTTGATGGCTTCATGTCATCCGAGGATATGAAGACCTGCCTGGGTAACGGACGTTCTTTTTATAGCCCAAATAAAACGCTGCAGCCACACCAATTGTAGCTCTGCGCTTATTAGATCCAGGGGATTCTCGCATTTACTGAAACTACATAATGAGCATCTTTAAGGTTATCCAAGATATGAGTCATGAGAATAAGTCTTAAATGACTCAGACCAACGAGTCTGTGTATGAGAGAACGGGGCAAGTGCTGTTGTTGATTTATAAAATAGTGAACATTGTGTTAGCCGGAGGAATGTGTGACATTTAGACGTCTGGTTCCACTGAGTGAGAAAACAAAGAACTGACTTCTAAATGGATCCGCACAAGCTGTCTGTTATTGCTGTATTTATTTAAAGTAAATGTTTTAAAGCCTCAGTGTAGCTCATGATGTAATTTTTTGTGTGCCTCCCTAACACCCATGTTATAGCTTATTTAAAACCATTTTTTTGGCAGGCTGAACATACAAAAGCGACTTCATCTCTATTAACTGCCATAAACCTTTCCTTTATTGTATTCATTTTAAGCAAGTTCTTGATCGCTCTGTTCTTACCTCACTGCATAGATGTGGATGAGTGCGAGTTAAACCCGAACATCTGTCTGAGCGGGAACTGCGAGAACACCAAGGGATCCTTCATCTGTCACTGCGACCTGGGCTACTCTGTACGCAAGGGAACCACAGGCTGCACAGGTGAGTGAAACAAGCACACGCAAGCATACAAACCCACCAAACCAAAATGCTCTAACTGTGGAGGAAAATGAACAGAAGTGAAAGAGCGGTGAGTCAGTCGGCGCCGGCTACTAATTAATCAGTGTGGAAAGAGTGTGAGTGTGTGTATGTGTGTGTGTGAGACGTTGTTTAACAGCAGCAGTGAAAACAAGTTGAAGAGAGGTCAGAGATGAGAAGACCCAAGGAGAATGCCTGGCTAACCCGAAGCAGCTCTAACATTACTCATCACCATTCAAAAGCTGCTGTCTGAGTTGATAAGAAACACGCTCACACACACACACACACTCACGTGTGCAGACAAACATGCAGCATCGTTAACAACAGCAGGAGCAGTGAGGTCACCGTCTTCCATCAGATGTATGCATCATTTTGCACCTTTGTTTATTCTTTTGTTGCTCTTTCATTAGGGTCAGTTAAACATTACGTGATGGTTGGAAGAGTTCGGCAGCACGTAATCACCTGTAACGTCTCCAGAACACATAAATACAACGTCTGTCCGTCCGCTACAGTCTTTTGCTAGTTTGGACTCGCCTCTCGTCTAGAAGAAATTAAGTCTTGATTTATGAGGCTACTTAAAAAGTGTGTGGTTGAAGGCTGGTTGTGACTTTGGCCGGTGATTTCTTTTAATCTAACACACTCAGCAGCAGCAGCAGTGCATTTTCTTCAGACGCAAATAAACAGGTTTTTCTGAACTGTTACACCTCCAACTTCTCCACACACACACACTTACAAACACATAACTCCTGCTCATTCTAATCCCATTTAAATGTTCATACAGTATTTTCCTTGTTTTCCCCGAGGTTGCAGCAAAAGCAGCCGGTTCTGATTCACAGCTTTGGAATTTCAGCCCCAGACCAGGGAATCGAGATGCTAATTCCTCTCGGACAGGCATGATGTCTTCTTATACACAAGAAACAAAACCTGCTACTCTTTCTTTTGGAAAAAGGTCTCCACCAGACAATGTAATTCACAAGAAAATGGTTGCTATTGTTCAGCTGCCTCATGCAACCTTGTTGGCATGCAGGGACTAAACCTTGCGTGTGTGTGTGTGTCTGTGTGTGCGAGTGTTAATGAGTGAGTGGTGCTTTTAAGCCCAGATATGATCCAGCTGTTTATGTGGCTCCCACAAGAATTATTTCTGTTTTTATTCCACAACGTGGAGAACTCGGGGGCAGGGTGTGAGTATCTTGAGCGTACACTCAAGCACTTTCGCATCTCTACATGTGTATTGGAAAGTTGGGGCCTGGGTGGAGATGTATTGGTAGAGTTTACAAGCATGGAAGCATCTTAAAGGGGTGATCATTATCACAATTTATGGTCTGTTGTCTTTATCGTCTCTCAGCTAAATGACAAAACAATGAAACAATTCTTGCTTTAACAATGTGTTGAAGCAAGACCATGCAACTTTGAAAATAACAAATTACACTATCTGTCATTTGAAAGTGAGAACTTAGATTCCAAAGTGTCAGCGTAAACCCTTGGTCAGTTTTTACTACTGCAGCCGAAAGGTCAGATTGGCTACATTTTAATTCTCAATCTAATCGTGTTATTAACCACGTATGGTATCACCAGCAGCTTTTGCTGGCTAATGCTTATTGTTATCAAACTTAACATGAATATGGGTCTAAACATGGGCTGCATGCTAACAGGATGGGTGCAGCCGCAATTTCAGTTTGTGCTGTTTTCAGTTTCAGTGATAAAGGTTAGATTGGTACTTAGATTACTACAAGCCTCATTCACTCAATCACACACTATTCAATTCAGTTTTATTTATACAGCGCCAAATCAGAACATCGGTCGCCTCAAGGAGCTTTATATTGTAAGGCAGACCCTACAATAATACATACAGAGAAAAACCCAACAATCATATGAACAATATGAACAAGCAATTTGGCGACAGTGGGAAGGAAAAACTCGCTTTTAACAGGCGGCCATCTACTGTGACCGGTTGGGTTGAGAGAAGGAAGACAGGAAAAAAGACATGCCGTGGAAGAGAGCCAGAGATTAATAACACATATTCTTACAAACACTTTTTTCTATATCATCACCTTCTCTTGACATTCACACACGCTCATGCTCATGGATGAGGCAAATCGGGATTCAGTAACTTGCTCAAGGAAACTTCAGCACACAGCCTGGAGTAGGCACAACTAGTCTTAGAGTTGGTACCTCCTGAACCACAGCCACCCCAGGAGCTCAGAGATTCTATGGTTTATGGTCCAAATAGATATAGAAATAGAAAAGATGAGAGTATCTCATAGACAGTATCGAAGATGGATTTAACTGCTGTGACTTCATTCATTGGTTCTGAAGTCGTGTTCTGAAGCCTTGAGAGAAGTATTTCTGCTGTCACTATTTTGGTGAGCAGTATTAAAAAAAAATAAAAATAAAAGAAGTGATTGATTGTGAAGTTATTAGGAGTTTCTTTCCACAGGTAATCCTACATTTTAGGAAAATAATTTTTTATTCATTTTTTAGTCAAAATCAGTGACTGAGTCCATAACCTCAAGTCTTTAAAGAGGTCAAGATGGAACATTGTTTTCCCTTTAGGACTGGAATTTTTTTTTCCCCAACCACAGGTATCATCGTCTCCTTCAGATACAGTGCAGGTTTAAGGCACTTCCACATTGGCTTCATTTTCCAACCTGGAATCTATTTCCATGTTTTGTACTATGACGAAAACTCTGGTTTTGCTTTATGTTTTGGCTTCTTCTGCCCCTGTGCCAATGTTGATATGGAGGTTTTTACCCTTCAGCTGTAAAAGGCTCATGGGGAGTTGTCGTCACCCTGCTGGGCGGCTGGCCAACATGAACACCCAAGTTTGTGAATGCCGTACCTTGAGAACGAATGTTACCGCCGGGGTTTCTTTAGATTTATGTGCTTTTGAATGTATAAATGATGGGTTTGGGGTCTAAAAAAGGGAAAATAAGAGTAGAGCTGCATTCTTTTTAATGACCAGCAGGGGCAGACTCTCCTGGTTGCAAAAAAGCTTCCGATTGCATAGAAATCTATGAGAAAAAACATCCCTCCGATCATGTTCTCTTTGACTCGGGTAAACACTTTCCTAAAGACTTTATGGGCTCATAACCAATACGATGTAACAGTGGCTCTGTCTTTTGTACTGTGTATTCAAACAACTGTTTGATGGATGGCACTTTTGGCACTGGTACTTCTGCTTTGGCATCATTATTCCACGCTGGCTTTAGTTTAGTTTTAGTTTTTCATGACTCTTATTTTTTAACATGATAACATTTGTCTTTGTAAATGATTCCCTTGTACTCTTGCTTTGATTATTTGACTAGTAGATCATGGCGATTAAAACAGTAAAAAGGCTTCAAAAACATGTTAGTGGTGGTACAAAAAGTAGAGAGGCAGATCCTTCAAATGCAGTATTAAGTATTAAGAGAATGCGGCATGTTAATATGGCAAATGCATAAATGCTAAATGCTTTACAGTTGTCAAAACATGTTGGAAAAAAAAAGAGACAAGAGGACACTCAGATAAACTGGCAGTCAGGCATGCATACACACTGACAGCCAGGTAAGCAGCCATGTATAGGCAAATGTGTCATTCTCAACTTTTGGTGTCCATTTTTTTCATCTGTCAAACACTGTCCTAGTTAATTCAGCCTTCTTTTTTGACACCAGCTGCGACCGATGACACACTTCTCACATGCAGCAATCTTTGTTTGCACTTTGCATTTCCTAGTGTGTGTGTGTGTGTGTGTGTGTGTGTGTGTGTGTGTGTGTGTGTTTGTGTTCTTTCTTTCATCAGAGGCTTGGAGGAGCTGATCATTAGTTTTGCCTGTAATCCAGGGAGATTCGTTTGCCGCAAGCCCTCATATTAACCTTGTAATCAAATGTAATGAAAATATGCCGTACCCTGTCCTTAGGAAGACTGTAAACCAGCAGTGCTAATCTCTAATTGACTGTGTCTTGAATTACTACCCTCACAAAGACAGACACACAGAGAGAGGAGTGTGTCTCATTCCCTGATAGGTCGTAACATCTTGAGTTCTCAGCATGGTTTCCCTTGAAGTACATGAAGGGAACGTGAACTAACACGTGCACGCTCTTGCTATTAAAGCCCATCTCTAGCTCAGGCCTCAGTCTTTGAGTGAGGCTACAGCCACTCAAAGACTGGCTTCCACCCCACAGGATTTAATCAACTTTATGGGCAGGGCAGATTTTAATAATATTCACTAATTGCTCCCATTAATTTTTATTGCTCATTTATTAGAATCTTGAGTGGCAAACAGTAGGTCTGTACATTCAGAGAATAGATTTTAGTACCCTGAATATTTCATTGGTTGGGAGATATTATTGTCATGGTTTTGCTGTGAAGGAATGTTTATTTGTAGAGTTGGCACATCACACTTTTACCACATCACATTTAAAGAAATTATGTTTTGGAAAGATTAAATTTCCACACTTGACATCTGGGGCGGTGAGAAACCCAAACATGAACATTAAAGGAGGGGGCGGGGGTCGTAATGTGCTGTTCCAGAAGCTTCACATTAGAGGTGCAAAGTCTGTGGGTAAAAGGAGGTATCTTTGCCTAGAATAACCTGCGAGGACTAGTTCAGACGGTGCAGACAGAACAAGGCCTCAGCGTTAGGCCTTCGTTCTACCTCTTGGCCGTTTTACAGCTCTCAGGACACACTTGAATGACGAAAATCCAGAGACTTGCTGCGCTCATTAAACCTTTGTAGCAAGGCCATTAGTATCAGAGATCATGAGAATGCCTCGTTGCCTTGTGCTCTGAATACAGAGACAGTGAGCCAGAAAGACTTAGCCCTGTCTTCTCCTGCTGCTATCTTTATACAAATCAAACCAAGCATCAACTCACTCTACAGCGCCAAGAACCCCACTGGAATGAGAAAGCAGACCTTAATCATCGGACCATCAGACCTGTGTCTATTTTTCTTTATGTTGTTTCTCGTTCTCTCTTTGTCAGATATCAATGAGTGTGAAATCGGAGCCCATAATTGCGATAGACATGCAACCTGCACCAACACGGCCGGCAGTTTCAAGTGTAGTTGTGCTCCGGGGTGGATTGGCAGTGGTCTCAAATGTACAGGTAAGGCTGATGGCCTGGAATGCACAAGTAAATGGTACAAATACATGACCATCTGAAATGAATGAGCTTGTGTATGAGATGCGCAATTGCGAAAAGCGAACCTGTGCTTTTGGCTATGGTCTTTACTTTGACATTGATTTAATACTGCAAGGCTTATCCTCAATATTTGGATGAATTCGTTTACGTTTGCAGAAATGTAATCGTTTGTTGTGTTTCAGACCTGGATGAATGCTCGAATGGGACACATAGGTGCAGCAACAATGCCGACTGTCTCAACACCATGGGCTCCTATCGATGCGTGTGCAAGGATGGATTCTCTGGAGATGGATTCTCTTGCTCAGGTCACACATACAAAATCAGTTTCTTAATCCACACTTCAGCCTTTTAAGAGATCCACGAATGTATTTTGTGCTTACTGACTCTGTGTGGGTGTGTGACTGCAGATAGCGATGAGTGTGCAGAGAACGGCAACCTGTGTGAAAACGGCCACTGTCTGAATCTGCCAGGAGGCTTCCGCTGTGAATGTGACATGGGCTTCATCACCACTCCTGACGGCAAGGCCTGTGAGGGTAAGGCAATACAACACAGACTATCATAGTTCCCAGGATTTGAATGGGTGCCCGCATCCTAAATTATGTTGACAGTTTCAAAAAACAAAACCCAAAAATCGCCTGGTGCTATTTGTTTGTTTTGTTTTCCTGTTTATGGAAATAGCAGATCCAAACAGATGCTGCCTACTAATTATATGGATTTTTGGACATCAAAGAGGACAATATGCTGAGCATTAATGTGATTTAGGCTGTGAGAACATTTCGAAGGACTGACAATAACAGTGGAACTGATTTTCTGTTCACATTTGCTCGATAATTTAATGTTTCAACATCACGCTTCTGAAACTTGAAGCACACATCACAGCGTGTGAGCTCGTAACTATGAGATGTTTATCTAACTCAGGAGTGTATATCAGTTGTGCAACTGCCACAATTTGGTTAAAGGTTGTATCTAAGCTTTGTGATGGAGAAAAAAATGAACTGGGTGGAAGGAATTCTTTGAAAAAACTGGTCCAAACATTATTTCCTGCATGCAGTGTAATTCCTTGCAGCATAAAAAGGCTACGTATTAGAGTTGTAATGAAAGGCTGCTCTAAAAACAGTCTTATTCTTAAAATTAGTGCTTGAGATGCACAAGCTGCTTACACAACATACAGCTGTGGACAGAATTTTACTCATCGCAGGCATAAATTGTAATTTTGGGCTTTTGACGATTTCTTTGAACTGTTCTTTTGCCAGGGTGGAATGATTGCACAGCGTACACCTTTAATGACCCAAGCAAGAATTAGGTGCACAATTTTCAATTTACTTTTTTGTTTTTCTAATACACAAAGGGCCAAACTTATACATACAGACCCAATTATATACATAAACCCCCACTAATATCTTGTTAAATGTCTCTTAGCAAGTTGCAACTTGACCAGATGCTTGTCAAAAATTGGAAGAGTTCATTTAAATTGGTTGGCACATTCTTGACTTTTAAGTGTAGTCCATGTATTTCCAACAAAGAGGAGGTCAGGGCTTTGGGAAAGACATTCCAGAAGCCTAATGTCAGCCTGCTTTAGTCATTCCAAAACCAGTTTGGATGTATGTTCAAGATCATTGTTGTGTTGAAAGATACCTTTGTGTCCAACTTTCAACGGTCTAGCTGTTGAGTTCAGGTGAAAATTAAGGATTTAGAGGTAGTCCAGCTTCTTCATTATTCCACCACTTTGTGCAGCATACAGGTACCATTGCTGGCAAAACAGCTCCAGAGTATAAGCATTGTGCTACCACCACAATGCTTAACAGCTGTTTCCGTTTTCTTAGGTTTGAAAGCCTCGTCTTTACTCCTCCAAACATACCTCTTACCATTACGGCCAAAAAGCTTAAAGATTTTCTGCAGAAGCCAGTGACACTGGTGTTCTAGCAGTTTCCAGTTCATGACACACTTGAGCCTGGGAAGTTCCCAGGTTGTTCTTGAAATACTAACCAATTTCCAAGTTACAAAAGTGGTGACAAATCAGAATAACTTGCATACAGTTGTTTGAACTGTTAATCTTGGAGTCTGCAGTTGTTTAGAAATGGCTTCAAGAGACCTTCGCATCTTGTGTAAATCTGCAGTTCTCCCTTTTAGATCGTCACTGAATTCCTCACACTTTCCCTTTTTCTCAGTTTTAAATGAGTGATGTCAAACAAATGCTTTTTATGCTGGCAACTACTGGAAAATACTGGTTGTATTAAATTACAATCACTAAACAGAAGATAATATGCCAATTTAAAAGACACTGTAGAAGCTTCAACACCAAAAGATATGAGTGAGTGTATGTATATATTTTAAAACCCCTGTTGGGATTAGAGAAAATCCCCCCAAAATTAATACCAGTGAAACCAGTTATTGTTTTTAAAGCCATTAAAGATGTGTGCTGTACAATCATTTCATACTGGAAGAACAACAGTTCCATGAAATCATTAAAAGTCCAAAATTACCATGACACTCATGCCAATGATGAATATAAGTCCTCTTCTGACCACAACTGTATAAATTCTGGATTCCTAACCTTCATAATCTACTGACATATGATTCAGATTTGCCATATGTGGGAATCTCAACTGCAGGCTCTCTTTTAGGATGTTTTGATTGGGATGTATTCCGCTCATTTACTCAAAGTCTGAATAAAATATTAACTTGTTTTTAAGATTTCTTGTAAGCTGCATATGAACACATTCGTAACTTGTTGCAGATGAATGCTGAGTGCAGTGATAATGCACTGCAGGATTCAATTGAAAGAGCAGACTGACCTCATTGCACTGATGTGTCAAACATCCTGAAATAACCTGTCCAGTCCTCCCTCCATCAGCTCAGTCAGAGCTGGACAGTAATGACTTGTGCAGAGTGTAATGATGTGGAAGAGCACAATTTCATAACCTTGGCTACAGTTCTGATAGTGTATGTGTGCGTATGTCTGTCTGAGTATGTCTAGAGCTGTCATTCTGTAGCAGAGGTGAGTGGCCTTCACTTCCTAAAGCCGACTGCCAGTTTTCCACCGTGATCTCATGATCCACTAATCACTCACAGCTGGCTCCCTCTTTATCGCTCTTTTTCACAGACATAGATGAATGTACCTTTGCTGACATCTGTGTCAACGGACAGTGCCAGAATATCCCGGGACTTTTCAGATGTAAATGTAGCATTGGTTATGAACTGGACAGAAGTGGAGGCAACTGCACAGGTAAGACTGGTCCAGCTCCCCTCCATGGTGTTCCTGCGTCATCCAGTTGCTTTGTATTGGCCAAAAAATTGAAAGCGATTATTTATACATATAAAAAATTTACTTTGTCTTTCTCAGATATCAATGAATGTGCAGACCCGACCATCTGCATTAATGGAGTGTGCGTTAATATCCCTGGAAGCTACCATTGTAACTGCCCACCAGACTTTGAACTCAATCCCACTCGAGTGGGCTGTGTAGGTGAGACTGCAACACTAAACATATTTAAAACGGTTCTTAGCTTGTTCTATAACTAATTGCAAAGCAAAGGCTTAACCAACATAGCTGAAAATCTGTGTCTGTTTATGTGTGCGTTTGTGTGTAGACACTCGCTCTGGTAGTTGCTTTCGAGATGTTCGTTTGCGAGGAGATGCATCTGAAAATTTGGACTGCTCCAATGAGATTGGAGTTGGCGTCTCCAAAGCGTCCTGTTGCTGCTCCATGGGCAAGGGCTGGGGAAATCCATGTGAATTATGCCCGCCTGTAAACTCAAGTGAGTCATCACATTATCCCTTAGTAACCACACATTATGTACTTTTTGTTTTCAGTTCAACTGCGAGGAATGTCTACTCTAGCAAGAAATACTCATGCGTGACACACCTCCTGGAAGCCACAGCTTCTATAGCCCGAGCTCTGAACATTTCATCAATATACCAAAGGGTTAGACTAAATGCAGTGCATAGTTAGCTAACTTTAGTGTCTCTTTTTGGAGCTGATATACTCATTGGCCACAATTCAACATTTTCGTCCATTTCAGCTGTAGGCAGGCAACACAAACATCCGATGAATGATGATATGATGAAACTGGAACCATGAGGAAACATGCATTGGTGGCATGGATGCATCACACAGCTATAGATACCTGCTAATTAATATATACAAATAAAATTTTAGGATTTTACCTAAAGTAAAGACTTTTTGAAGCAGACTACAGTTGTGCATAAATCAATACTGACAAATAACCAATAATGTTATTTGTCAGATAAATGGATTAAAAAATGTTCCATGAGTCTCTAAATCCATAAGCAGAGCAAAGGTGAAACACACCTCACAGTCAAAGTACGGTTATGGGATAAGGCATAAGGAATAGACTAGGTATGGATTGCAAAACCATTATTTGCACCAGGATGTCTTCCTCTTCTGTCAGCTGCCCCCTTTAGGGGTCGCTACAGCAGCTCATCTGCCTCCATCCCACCCTATCCCTAGCATCCTCCTTTGTTATACCAACCCTACATCCATGAAACGTCTCTGTGGTCTTCCTCTTTTCATCCTCCCTGGCAGCTTTATACTCAACATCCTTTGTCCAGTATCTCCACTATGCCTCACTGACTTTGTCTGGAAACTGCTCAACCTGAGCTGGTCCCTCTGATTTACCATCTTATAAAGCTTCCCTTTCATTCTCGCTGCTATCCTTCTGTCACAAATCATCCCTGACAATGGTTTCCACCCTGTGTGCGCTCCTGTCTTCACCTCTCTTGTGTACACATTTCTTTGGATGGCTGACCCCAGGTATTAAACTCACCTACCTTCACTACCTCTACTCTACTGCATGTTCACCTTTCCACCTTGCTTCTACTGACTTTCATCCCTCTTCTCTCTTGTGCATACCTCCACCTCTCCAGGATGTAAACATTTTTCTATATGCTCTTAAGCTCTTAAGCTTTTGGACCCTGGCTGAAGTGGTCGCTCCTGGAAATGCAATTTTTGACAGTTTCTTGTTGGCTTGACTGTTCACCCTGTATTCTTGTTGGTGGGATGGGTTGGCTTGTTAGCTGTTGGCTGTTTTGAATTGTGGTTGAAAAATTAGATTTGAATGTAGAGGAAAGAAAAAGATTTGGTGTTTATGTTTAATCAATAACCCTGTCAAATCCATCTATTTGCGGCAGGGTAAACAAAACAGACCTTAATTTCCTTAAACCAAACCTTAATTTCCTCAAATTAAGGGCATCTGTAAACTAATATGAAAAATCATATCCAAGATCAAAATATATTAATATACCAGAGTACATCAGGCGTCTTAAGGTGCAAACTAGCTGCTCTGCTTACATGCAGACTCACATGCTGGCTTCTCTTGCCATGCGATGAGTGTGTTTGCTGTAATTGCTGTTGCTGGTAAAGATGAGACAGCTTTGTGCAACTTATTTGGAAATTGCCAACAGATGTTTCAAAACATTACAGGCAATGACTCATCCTTTTCAGCTCAGGGAACTGTTTGCTTCTGTGACAAGAACAAAACCTTTTTCTTTTCACTTTGTAATTCTGAGTAGCTGCAGTCATGTCCGGTCCTCTGGGCTCTGTGGCTAACGCTGAGATCAGAAAAAGCACGACAGAAAACGAAAGGAAACAAGTGCATGACTAAAAATGTCTTTTTCAGGCACCTCGATTCATCGCAATTACTGGCAAATTCTGCAAATGCATGCTTCTGTGTTGTGCTGCTCTTGCTGTTTAATGTAATTCGTTTCTGTGTTTTGTGTTACAGCTCAGTACAAGACTCTGTGTCCTGGAGGGGAAGGCTTCAGACCAAACCCCATCACTGTCATCTTGGAAGGTCGTAGCAACATGCTATTATGCCTTTTTTTGTTTTTGAGGTTGCCCCTGGGTATACTTACAGAAACACCAGCCCACAGTGGTGCTGAGTTTTCCCTTTCTTTCTCCCACAGACATCGATGAGTGTCAGGAATTGCCCGGCTTGTGCCAGGGAGGACGGTGCATCAACACGTTTGGTAGTTTCCACTGTGAATGTTCAAGAGGCTTTGCCCTCAACCTGGACACCAGAGTTTGTGAAGGTATTAAGCACACACATGCACAAATAAACAAACAGGTGACCCATCCATCTCCAGCTCTGGCCCTGGGACATTTCACTGGGGAGGAAATTGAGTCCAGCCGTGGAGATGTTCTCTCAGTGACACATGGATAGAGAAAGAGAGCGAAAGAAGCACTGGGAGCAAAAAGGCAAAGCAAATATTGGACCCTGTTGTCCCATAGACAACACTGCAGCTCAATAAGTGTCTGCTCTACTTCTTGTTTGTTGCTAACCCAGCAAAGCTCAGCCAGAATGATGAGACAGCTGAGAGCGCTAACTGTGTCCAGAGGAGCGAGGCTCTGATGTGGTCAACTCTTTCCTCGGGGAAGTACGCAGTGTCCCCTGTAGGCACGCCAGTGATGACGGAGGGAGGAATGAAAGGCGATAAAATAGAAGGGTGTTTAAAAAACAGAGAGGGGAGGAGAGCAGGAGGCCTAATGGGGTTGACAGTGACATGTGACTGGCAGCATTTTAATTCAACCGAATATCACGAAATAGCGTGTAATAGACACGCCCGTCCACCGTGTCCATTTCACGCATGCAGTAAGTTGCAGTAACAGCAGAGGGGGATATTTTATTTCAAACCAACATCAAAATAATCATGGGAAAGTGTTTAAACAGACATTATTAACACATTTGTGTGTATATAGATACTAGCCCCCTAGCTTTATTGATTCTGCCGATTAAGGACCCTGGAATGTACTTGATATGTTTTTTGCTCACTGGCGGTAATGCATTTTCTGCATGTGTTTCCTTTTCACGTTTTGGACAGGCAAAGTGCGAAATGGACACGGTGGACCGGCCTGTCTATTACATGTTTTGCCGTCACACTGGGTTGTTTAATTAGTGTGTTTTTGTTGGCCAGAAGTACAAAAGGAGTTGCTCTGTAAAGTCTAGCACTGCAAGTCCTCCTTGTTTGTGGTCAATGAACTGTTCAGCTATGAGCTGGGCTGGGAGGAACAAGCATTGTGTTCATGGCTTTTTAGCAGTAATGCTGATAAAGAATTTAATATATTTAAAGGCGTGGACCAAAATATGTTTCAGAGAAGTAGCTGGCACCTTTACTGAAGCAATGTTTTTTTCCCGTGCTGCTCTCTCTGTGTACAGATGTCAATGAGTGTGAACGGCCAGGCATCTGCGGCCCCGGCCAGTGCTACAACACCATCGGGAACTACACCTGCATCTGCCCTGTGGATTACATGCAGGTCAACGGAGGGAACAACTGCATGGGTAGGTAGGCTTGCTGGGTTTTCACGATTGTCGCTGTCGTATTTAGGGTTACCTGCAACTCTGCATTTCTCGTAAACGCACCACACACAGACATGAGGAAGAGCTACTGCTACAGGAACTTTTACTCTGACAACGGAACGTGCGACGGCGAGCTGACCTTCAACATGACCAAAAAGATGTGCTGCTGCTCCTACAACATCGGCCGTGCGTGGAATAAACCCTGCGAACAGTGCCCCGTGCCCAGCAGCGGTGAGGTCTAGAACAGTAGAGTAAATACGCAGTATATACCAGCACGTGGAAGTGGCGATGAACTTGTATAAACTCGTGTCTCCTGTCAATTCAGATGAGTTTGCGATCCTGTGTGGCAGCGAGAGACCGGGATATTACATCGACATCACCACTGGACAGATTATTGGTAAAGATTTTCACACTGAAACGCTTACGTGATGAAAAGGAATGCTTCTCTTTTCTCACGCCCCCGTTGGTCTCTCGTTCATTTGACAGACATCGATGAGTGCAGGGAAATTCCGGGAATCTGTGAGAATGGAGTGTGCATCAACATGATCGGCAGCTTCAGGTGCGAGTGCCCCATTGGCTTCATCTACAACGACAAGCTGCTGATTTGTGAAGGTGAGGTTTGCAGTCTGCTGTAGAATCCCTGTGTTTTACTTTGGTTTTTTTATATTTATGCCTGCTGTGTGAACATCTCTGCCCCTCTTGTTGTCAGATATTGATGAGTGTCAGAATGGACCGGTGTGCCAGCAAAATGCAGACTGCCTGAACTTGCCAGGAAGCTACCGATGCGAGTGTAAAGCCGGGTACCGCTTCACTCCCACTGGGCAGTGTCTTGGTAAGGATGTGCTGGTTATTAGCTAAAAATGTATGAGGTATCAGCGGCACTCGAATTAGACTACATGTTTGTCTCCAGCCTCCAGTTTAGTCTCCTATAATGGCATAAAATGGAGATAATACAAAATTAGTGGAAAGATGCAGTAGAATTATAGAAAACGTTAGCCAAAAAAGAGCAGCCAGAAATCCCTCTGTCGTTCCCTTGAGGAAGATGCTAACTTCTCTGGGTCTTTCTGTGGCCTCACGCTAACACTCTGTCTCGCTTCTTCCAGCTATTTTATCAAATGCGGTTATGCGAAACTCTTTGAAGTGCACATTCTTGCCAGTTATTTGCCAGAGATAAAGCACCAGAGGCAGCACAGTGACAGTCAGCCTGAGACTGAATTCTTCATGGTGGGCTTGTTATTAAGGAGGAGAGAATGTGAAGCAGGTGTTGAGCTGCTGAACATGTGCTACAGCATATCTAAATCGTGTTGCTGTCAGTCTGGAGAGTCCTAAACGATAAATGAATGTTATGCCGGCATCCTGTTTTGCTTCCTGCTTTTCATGCAAGTCCTAACACCCAAACACGCTCAGGCTGGAGTTGATGATGTTACACTGGTCTCATGCAGTTTAATTATGAGTTACAGTGCAAAAGAATTTTTGGTCAGTTTCATGTATTATGAAGAAATTTATGAATTTTAGTGACTGTTTGAAGATGAAAATATCTAAATTCTATTTGAATGTGGATTCAAAGTGTGACATTTGTTTTTCTCTTTTCTCTCAGACCGTAACGAGTGCATCGAGAACCCCGGTATATGCAATCCAGGCCAGTGCATTGACACACTGGGAAGCTATCGCTGCGTCTGCCCCAATGGCTTCAAAGCAACTCGGGACCTGTCGATGTGTGTCGGTAAGCTGTGCTACTTCCCATCAGTCTCACCGCTGTTCCTCTGCCAGGTGATAAAACTGTGACGCTGCTGTGTGGTTTCAGACGTGGACGAGTGTGAAAGACAGCCCTGTGGAAACGGGACCTGCAAGAACACCGTAGGCTCCTACAACTGTCTCTGCTACCCGGGCTTTCAAAACTCGCACAACAGCGACTGCATAGGTGCGTGTGTGGATGTGAGTAAATAAAAAGTGAAAAAGAAGAAGAGCCACCGCATGTGTTCATTATTGTGTTGCCTGTGTGCCGAGCAGATGTCGATGAGTGTGCGACGCAGAGGGGCTTGTGTCGAAACGGGCAGTGTATCAACACAGTGGGCACGTTCCTCTGTGTGTGCAATGATGGCTATGAGCTCACTTTAGACGGCAGACTGTGCGGAGGTAAGGAAATGCTCTTTGTCCTTTTTTATACTGATCTAATTATGATATAGATATGTTCTATAATATGTGTGTTTATATCATCCCTTTTCCTCAGATATTAATGAATGTGCAGTGAATCCAGGCACATGTGGTGCAGGAACTTGCCTGAATTTGGATGGTTCTTACAGGTGTATCTGCCCACCTGGCTACCACCTTCATGAGGAAACCTGTGAAGGTAGAGCATATAAATCCAATTCATTCTGTGTTGTGGTTTAAAAAAAACCCTGAAATGTGAAAAACAAGAATTACTGAAGCAACAAAATGCACATAGAGGCGAATTTCTGCTAACATCTAACTTAGACTAGCTTAGATTAGCTCTACTGGAGTGCACCAGAGGAGGGGAATCTTCGTCAGACACCCCTCTTCTTCCTTTCACATGTGAGAGTAAGACTGAGCCAAAAAACATAGATTGTTTATACAGTGGGGCTGATGAGGAGATATTCCGGAGACTTCAATACATTCCTGCTTTGTGCTGAGTTCCTAGAAGAACGGAGGAACAGCTCTGAATTCTCAGCATCAGAAGCAGCCACAGCAGCTGGTTATTGTGATAAGTGAACATGTAACAGTGAGGCAACTGCCTTCGTGCAATTATTCACGAGCGAGATTACACTGACTTTTAGATGTGCAGTGACATACTGGAAACTGGAATGCTTCTAATGGTGCAAAATAGAGGCAGGTTTTAAACAACTGGAAATGTAATTTAATGAGGTTCACGATGTCGTTTCTGTCTTTTATGTCAGACACCGATGAGTGCGCCCAGTCACCTGAGATCTGTCAGTATGGAACCTGCTCTAACACTCAAGGAAGCTTCAACTGCTTGTGCCCTGAAGGCTTCCAGCTCTCTGCGTCTGGACGCAGATGTATAGGTAACTGCGTGTGCACGTGTGGGAGTGAGAAGGACGGGAAAAGAAGCTATGAAATTATAGCATGCATTTGCTTTTACAGTGAAAAGTGAGCACTAGGGGAGACTAAGCAGCAGCCAGTGGTGTCAGGCTTTTCCTGCTCTTTCATGATAGCACACTGTGTTCCAGCTGGTTCTGCTGCTGCTGCCTCAACAAGGCCAAGGGTGGCTCTGAACAGATCACTTTTCCATTTCCTCACTTGTGTGTGTGTTTATACAGTATATGTGTGTATTTTGGATTGGGTGGGGGTGCGCTGAGTCCTCTGCTAGGGAGTTCCCTCTCCAAACACTGAAGTGATGACATCATCAGAAACGTTCGACTGAAGGTTAGGGGATAAACAGGAGGAGTTCGGTGGAAAGTGAGTAACACTGGCAGTAAATTAGTTTATGGTTTGTGTGTATTACTGAGAAAACACTGATGATGGTGAGATTTCCAAAATGCATATGTAGTTTCTATAGCTGCATAACCTACAACAGCCCTTTAACATATTGAGGAATAACATTGTTTTATTTTAGATTATACTCGTCATAATTTAGCAGACTGGAACAGATGTACATATTTAGATTTGACCACAAACCCTAAATTTATTTGTACTAACCGCTCTCCTCCGTGACATCTGTATTTTACATGAATGCTACAATAATGAATGAAGATGTAGTTCTCTGCCACAAAAGGGATTATAGCATTATGCAATATAGTGTTAAAGCAGCACAAGTTAAGAAGAGTTATGCGGCCTGCATATGCAATAGCAGAGAGAGTACTGACAGGGACAGGAAAGAGTAGAAAGACTCCCTGTTAAATCTAAAAACAAGTTTAAAGTCCTTCTACTTACATACAAAATCTTGAATCATCAGGTCCCATCTTGTCTTAAAGAACTCCCAGTACCATATCACCCCAATAGAGCTTGCAGCTTTTAGACTGCAGGCTTACTTGTGGTTACTGGGAAATTTAACAGTAGTCTTAGTAGTAGTCTTTTGTGGAACCAGCTTCAAGTATGGATTCATGAGACACACTGTCTCTACTTTCTGGATTAGGTTTAAAACTTTCCTTTTTGATAAAGCTTTTAGGGTCAGGTGACCCTGAACTAGCTCCCTTTGATAGGCTGCAATAGGCCTAGGCTGCTGGGGGCTTCCCATGATGCACTGAGTGTTTCTTTTTCACTCACTATTTGATTTTAAACCCCGCTTTGAATTTAATAATTATTTATTATTCATCTCTAGCTCTCTTCCACAGTGTGTCTTTTTCCTGGCTCCCTCCCCTCACCCTAACCCATCATGGCAGATGGCCGCCCCTCCCTGATCCTGGTTCTGCTGGAGGTTTCTTCCTGTCAAAAGGGAGTTTCTCCTTCCCACTGTCGCCAAGGGGGTTGTCTGATTGTTTGGATTTTCTTTGTATTATTTTAGTCTTTATCTTGGAATATAGAGTTACTTTAGGCGACTGTTGTTGTGATTTTGTGCATCGGTGATGGTCACTGAGGTTCTTTGACATCAATAATTTATTAGTGATCACTGTCCTCTGTGCAGTTCTAAATTTGAACTGTATGTGTAATCATTCGTGACGGATATTGTGACAGCATAGGTGCCACAGAGATGCTTTTGATGTCATTTCCATTGACGTCTATTGATTGCCTGGAAACAGGGAAAGAAAATGAGACGACCCATCAAAACAAACTCAGCTTCAAACTCAGCACTGCGATTAGTAACATTCCCAGAAATGAACCTCACAAGTTTAAAGTGGCTTGAAAGAACAAATGTCGAGATAGGGTGAAGGATATCAGTAGTTTCTCTATTAGCAGGATGTTTGTTTAAATTCACAATCACATTTTTTGGTAACAGAATCATTCATAAAATGCAGATATGTGGTGAAGAAAGAGGCTGTGAATTTCATGTTTTTTCTGGCATCGCAATAATCGATAATGGTAGGAAAACAGAAAGAGAGAATAGGAGAGTGATGACATGCATGATTAGTCCTTGGATGGAACCATTTCAGTGATTAGGGGAGTTGCATTTGCAGTATTTGGTATGTGTCTTAACCACTTGGCCACCAGCGCTCGCCAATTAATGATATGTTTTGAATTATAATGCTTCAGTGGTTTTGCAAATGAACATAATTATAACTATTAAATATCGGTCACCACACTTCAGATCGTTGTCCCTGCTGTCAGTGTTAGCCGACAGTTGATTTATTTAAAAGCTAGTTTTTTTCCAGTCGATTCTCTTGTTGATTTTAAAAACCCCAAAACAATTTATTTCTTTATTTCACAATTTTTCTTTTATAAAATACAAATATGAAGGAGACATGGACTTGGAGATTGCAATGCACCCGTGCATATGTGTACATATACTTGCAAGGGGCTGTGCACAGAGCTCCATCAATCTCTTTCACAGAGAGGCTGACAAATCAGTTTCATGGAGGAAAGTAATGTGACACTCTCTGACATTCTCCTCACAGCACCAGGTGTTCATGTATGTGATCTTTGCTCCTGAGCCAGGTGTGTGAGTGATCTATGGTGGTCAGAAAGCTTATTTGTGTTGAGTTCACTGAAGGCCATTGCTAGCAGGAGAGCGAAACCATATGCTTCCTATTACAAGTAAGGGGCTGCTTAGTCCTGCAGTAACCAGACACACACAGATTGGTGAGTGGAGATAATTATGCAACTTCAGTCTGTTCGATTAAAAAATTAAAAAATGGTTGAAAACAAGAACACTTTTTCTCATTTCAAGGTTCTGTTTTGTAGTTTTGATGAAATAGTCGCTCATCCAAGAACACTGATGTAATAATCAAGTCGCAGGTACAAGCACTATGTAAGACTTTACAGCTTCTACATTGTGGCCGCAGAATACCTGACCCCAAGCTTCCTTCTTTTTAATTTTCTTCTTCATATTTTTCATGTAAAAATTTAGGATTTTGCCACACCGATTAGGAATAGTTTCTTCATTCTTTTGTGTTAGTTTCATGTCTTGCCCTTGAGCACTCTGGCACCACCAATGGCTCAAGCTCAGATCATTTATGCGCCGAACTTTTGGACCCCATGACTGATTTTTTCCAAACTTTTCCCGAATTGTCACGGATGATTTTCGGACTAAGCCTGCTCATTATTCATTCATGTGGATTTTTGATTCTCCAACTCTTTTGTCTGTTACAGCCAATTGTTTGTGGCAAAGCTTCCAGAAAATGAAAGGAGACTGAAACCAACAACAGAAACAAACAGTCAGGAAGATGGTGATCACAGTGATTAACTTGCCATAACGACTCAAGACCCCAGTTTGAGAAAGCACGAAAAAATTTGAATTGTTTGAAAAAGCAGAGTTTTGTCATATTTGCCTTAATCAAATAATCTTTGTGCCTGGGAATATTGCAGGATTTCTTGAGGCTGAGGCTGTAGTGAACCAACCAGCTATGGATTTACTGATTTATTGAATTATTCAGAGGCAACAACAAACTTTTCTTACAATCTTTACGGTCATCAAATAGTTTCTCGAGTTATCTGAAAGGTTTTTAGATTTTCAGAACCAGTTGTCCTCTGCCAAAACAAGCCAGACAGGATCCTGACTTGATATAGATTATCTTGACGACATTGCGCTTCTAGATATTTCATCCATCTGTTTATCACCATTCACTGATCTTGCCTTCTCTATGTGTTATCCGGCAGATGTCCGTGTGAACTACTGCTATACCAAGTTTGAAAATGGGCGCTGTCAGGCTCCAAAACCTCAAAACACTACCAAGGAAGCGTGCTGCTGCATCGGCATGCCTGGTCAAGGCTGGGGAGACCCCTGTGAAATCTGCCCCATTAAAGGACAGGGTGTGTATTCTACACATAACACAGACACTGCTGCGCAAAACACATAGATGCGAGAAACCAATCATATTCATGTAAGCTCATGATCAAAACGTTTGATGACTTTTGACATCTGACGGTTCCAGAGGGGTATCGCGATCTCTGCCCTAACGAGGGATATCAACGTGGGCGAAATGAACATCCAGAAGGTAAATAGGCTGATAATAAATCTGCATTTTCTTATATCTCTGTTATGGTTGTGGCATGCAATTTCACTCTGTGTTGACATTTCTAATTGTAGATATTGATGAATGCGTCAATAATCCTTGTGTTAATGGCCAGTGCATTAACACAGACGGCTCTTTCCGCTGTGAATGTCCCATGGGATACCGCCTTGACATTAGTGGAGTCAGATGTGAAGGTCAGTCAAGTCATTCTCTTTTTTCTTATCCTCCTGCTTGCTCTTTTAGTCATTCTCAGTCGCTTTTTTTCCTTCAATACAGACACTAATGAGTGCGACATCGGAAATCCCTGTGGAAACGGCACATGCACTAATGTTATCGGTGGATTTGAGTGTGCGTGTGATGACGGCTTTGAGCCTGGGCCAATGATGACCTGCGAAGGTATCCGAAGCTGTATCTGAGCCCCCGTTTAGGTCATGGATGTCTTCGTGTGTAACTTGTGGTTTTTCTGTTTCCGATCCAGACATCAACGAGTGCGCCCAGAATCCTCTGCTGTGTGCCTTCCGCTGTGTTAATGTAGTGGGTTCGTACGAGTGTAAATGCCCAACAGGCTACGTGCTGCGGGAGGACAGGAGGATGTGTAAAGGTATAACAGTAAAATGACTCACCTGTGTAGTCAGAGTTCGCAGGTCCATTAACTGGAACGCTCTGGTAGAAATTCTCACAAAAAGCCATGCCAGCACCTTCCATAAAGTTACATAACACACTCTCGCGCTATTTCTGAGATCCTCAAGGGTTCTCTGTCTGGAATGAACTTAAATCACTCTGACAACTGTAACCGGCCGAGTCTCTGTTTACACCTCTGATCTCTCATATACCTCGCACGCCATAGCAACAGTTGTATTAGGAGGGAAGCGGTGAGTCAGGAGGAACATGTCAGTGTCTATAACGTCACTGTTTACATTACAGCTCCAAACAGACCAACTAACCCCACTACAACCCTGTTATCAATCCAGAGCTCAGTGTTGAATTGAGTGGTTAGATTAAACTCTGGCATACTTTGTCTGAGTGTCTGTGTAAGTCACCTGCTGCACAGGCATGAGTGCATGTGGGCTTGTTAAGGCTTTTGCATCCACTTACTCTTACTATGCTGTTTGTCTTCCAGACCAAGATGAGTGTGCAGATGGTATAGATGACTGTGACAGCAGAGGCATGACCTGCAAGAACCTGATTGGTACATATATGTGTATCTGTGCACCTGGATACACACGGCTGCCCAATGGAGAGGGCTGCATGGGTAATTATCATGGTGTCGTACTGTGGTTTTACCTTGAGTACATTTAATATAGTATGCCTCTTTACACTGTGTGTCTGTCTGCTTTAGATCTGAATGAGTGCACGGCCAAACCGGGTATCTGTAAGAACGGCCGTTGTGAGAACACTGTAGGAAGTTACCGATGCAGATGTGACCAAGGATTCATTCCTAACCCCACTCAGACAGAATGTATCGGTATGTACACTGTCATCAATTTAAGGTTCTGATACGAAGAGAACCCCTTTATTTAGTATCTTCTTTATAGATTTACATCTTTAAATTGCTGTCAGATAGTTGAGATTAGGAGTACATAATTAAAACAAGTGTTTGCAGTGTCTAGCCACAGAGATATTAATTGATTAAAAATCATCCATACTACTTAATAGTTTAACAGTATAAATAATTTAGACATTAATATACTGTATGTGTTTTGGAAGAACAGAAAATGCTGAAGCTGAATTTAATGTCTCCATGGGAATTGAACTTTACCATAATGGTGTCCGAGTCTTCCTAAAATAAACAAGGGTCTGTTACTATCAGCAGAGGATGGAGCAAGGAAATACTGCTCGAAGCCTTTCTTCCTTGTCTAAATATATAGTACACCTCTGGATAGCTGTTATGTGTTGAGCATGGTGAGAAAACCTCCAGTGGGACTTTGTAACTGTATGGCTATCTTCCTCCTTACAGACAGTAGTGATAGAGGAGTGTGGTTTATCTATTTATGTCTGCTGTGTGAGGCCAGGCCCTGTCTGGGTGGTTTGGTCTGTTTGCTGTTATTGTCTCGCTCTCACGATCCTTTCTGTGTGTCTCTCTCTCACCCTGCAGATAACCGTGAAGGCGTCTGCTTCACTGAGGTTCTGACCACTCTGTGTCAGATGACTTCTACTAACAGGGTCCCAGTGACCAAGTCAGAGTGTTGCTGTGATGGGGGCAGAGGATGGGGTAACAACTGTGAGCTCTGTCCCTTGCCAGGGACGACCCAGTACAAGAAGATGTGTCCTCTGGGACCTGGGTACACCACTGATGGAAGAGGTAGCTTAATGAGTATTTAGTAATCCACATTTACTTTCTACAATTCAGAAGCGTTGAGCTGGAAGTCACCAGATTTGGATGACACAGTGAAGTGCTAAGTTATAAGCTAATTCTAACTAGCTTTTCTAGCAAGGTTCATCGACTGTAAACAGACACAGACACCTTCTAATTAGCGCTTAAAATGCTAGATTTTCACTCACCAAAGCTGAAGCACTAACTTCTAGGACACTCTGTGCAGTTAGCCAAACAATAAACAATCATCATTTGAAAGATAATTAAATAAAAAAAACATCCAAAAGGTAAAAAATCAGATGGACAACATCAACACAGCTGTATAGCCTATCTGTTCCTCGTGCTATACAGTTATCACTTTCCTGGCACCAAATATCTGTATTTTTATTAAAACATGGCGGCACTCTGATTTGATGTCCTGCAGAAAATGAACCAGTTTTTGTGGTGAAGAAGATCAGGGGAATGTAATCAGAGATATTTAACTACATAACACACTGCAGTGAATAAACACATTATTGTGCCATTTTTTCCTTCAGTTACCAAGGAGATTGGTGATTTTTTCGAAATATTACTCTGTGGTTTATAGTTACTCTGTGATTTCCACATTGAAAACCACAAACATGGTTCGGCGCTTAAGTGACTATAATTAGCTGAGGTGAAGCCTAGCAGAAAGCTTCAGCTTACAACAGTTTATGTTGGCATCCACCTATCAGTCACAATGGACATGGGCTTAATAAAGCTTAACTTTGAGTCTTAATACAATTTAAACAAGTAGATTATCACTAAATTCACACCCCATTCAGTGAGCACAGAGTAGAAAATTAGCTATGACAGATTCTTTTTTTGTACCAGGTGCTAAATGTGTGTGTGTGTTTTCCCCCAACTCTAATCTTAGGCATTTTAACACGAGTCAATGGGGACTGAGTCCATTTTGCAGTCTCAAATGGTCTAATAGAGGAACTTTTTGACACTTTGACTCAGTTTTTCAGTCCAGAGAAAATAGTAATCAAACATCAATCGATGAAAAGGAATACTATGTATCTTTTTATCTGCTTTTGCATTAAGTATCCCTGTTGGTGTGAGTATATGCCAGCAGGCAGTTCCTCCCTTGCTGAACTCCCTTGACATTACAAGGCACAAAAGCAGCATTATTTTAATAATTCCCTATATGCCTGTATTTGGTCAATACAAATAACAATGACAAGGCTTTCTGTCAATTGGTGGTTGTAAGCCAAATTTTAATGGACTGTTAACATGATCCCACTCTACACTCCTACAAGTTTTATCAGACGTTATTCAAAACTTTTCAAGCTATTGTGTTTACAGACATAAAGAATTACACACACGCAGTCAAACGCTGCAAAATAGTGCAAAAAACACAATACAGGACACAATAAAGATGAGTTGAGGCCCTAAAAATGGGGCCAGTGTTAAATTTTTCTAAAACTGCCATTGCGTGTATGTAAACCAGAAACCATAAAATTCTGAGTAGTGAATGGTTAAATAATATAAGATGGTTGTTGTTGTCTGTGTTGACATCACTTGCAAAGCATTAATTTTTTTTCTGGTTAAAAAAAGTTTTAAGATCAGTGATTTTATACCTGAAATACATTTTTTAATTGATGGTGCGTAAAAGAACGCATAACAGATATTTCCTCCGACTTCTGTGGAACTATTCGGTCTTTTGATATGTAATTATTGTCAAAACCTGAAAAAAAAAACAAATCTTGAACTAACTTGAAGTAAGCTGGCATTTCTCATTTCTGTCCAGATATTGATGAGTGTCGTGTGATGGGGAACTTGTGCAGGAATGGTCAGTGTATCAACAGTCTGGGCTCCTACAGTTGCATCTGCAAACCTGGCTACACTGCTGACATCACTGGCACGCAGTGTGTGGGTAAGGCTTAAATTCACCTCCAGTGTTTACATGGAATTGAAACCTCTCGTTCTCATTCCTGCTGTCTAGTAAAGAGCCCAAACTATGTGGGTGGACTGCCCACACCACTCCTATGAAAAATGCAGCTCGGGTCTGTCTTTCTCATGATCTCTGTTTATGGAATTTCTGGCTACAGGATCTGTTTCTTTATTTTGAATCACTCTGCCTCTCCCTCTAGATGTGGATGAGTGCATACAGGCACCAAAGCCTTGTAACTTTATCTGTACGAACACGGAGGGACGGTACCTCTGTTCCTGCCCCCGAGGATACATCCTTCAGGAGGATGGAAAGAGCTGCAGAGGTAACTTGCACAAGCACCAAAAGAAGCCCACAATTAAGCCCAGTGGTTGTCACATCACTTGATTTCAGCAATTTTCATGCTTGATTTAGTTTCCAGGTTGGAGCTGCTACATTCTGCGTTCTGCTTGCCGTCCTAAGAGTCTCACTTTTGAATAATGAATGCAAGTGTGCCCTTTGCCTTTGACACAGTGCATCTGTCTGTATCTGTGTTTATCAGGCGTGTTTATACGCCTAAACAAATAGTGCTCATAGTGTTCTTTATTTACCATAGTTTTAGCTTCCCCCTCTACAGTACCCCTCTATGTTTCCGGTGTCTAGTTCATTTACAGTTCATTTATAGGTCAGTGACTGTAGAAGGACTGGAATTTGCTTGAAAAAGAGCAGTCCGCATACAGTAGAGCAAGTAGTAGTCTGACATGACTCCGACCCAGTATCTTAACTATAAAGTACGAAACGGATTCAGTTGGGAAATTCATTCTTTATGTTGTTCTTGTTTACAGATCTGGATGAGTGTTCGACCAAACAGCACAACTGTCAGTTCTTATGTGTTAACACCATCGGTGGCTTCACCTGCAAATGTCCTGCTGGCTTCACCCAGCATCACACTGCCTGCATTGGTAAAACCACATATACAGTCTATACAGTCATATACAACATCCGGTGATTTTTTTCCCTTTAAATTCTGAATTGTCTTTATTCAAACTGCCTGTGTAGTCCAAACAGGATTTCACACAGACTGTTGGTCTTTTCACAGAAGAATTTTTTAAAGTGTCATCCTGCCCAGCTCATAATAGACACGGGAAGCACTGTTTTGTCTATTTCTTCATATACCCATTAAATGTTAATGGACTCTGGCGGATATCACGCTGATCTTATTAGGCCGGTCTGGTTTGTAGTCATGGCAGCTTAGCAATGCTTGTTATGGAACATTGCAGTAGATCGCCATGACAACTCCAAGCCTTTTTTCCACACCATAAAACGGCACCTGAGACCTCACATCAAATCAGTGTCAGGGAATCCTCGGGTTTGGCTTTTTTTTAGAGTGTAACCCAAATGGCACACAGCAGGTGTGGATGTGCTGTTAGTCTATGAGTAATGAGGTGGGAAAAACATGACTGTGACGCAAAACTGTTGTTCCAGTCATACTATGATTGCTGTTTGCCAACATTTCAGAGAAAGTGGTACAAAATGAACCTCCGAGTCATAAGAGGATAGTGTAATTTGGCTGTGGATTCCAAATATGCTTCAAAGTTGACCTAAATTGTTTTTCCTTATTTCAATCATATGTATGATTCACTAAGGTTCGTGCTCATCAAACAAGTTGTTCAGTGGGGAAAAGTAGTGGCCGTTTCCAGACATATTATAGATACAACACTTCTTCTCTCTCCAGCACATCTATTTTGTGCATGTCCAGCACCATCATTTTTTTGTTCTTCACCTCTGCTAGACTAGCTTGTGTCATTTCACGTGCCAACACAATCTTTGTTTTAAATGACCCCTCTTTCAATCAAGCCATTTTGATCCTTTCCCTTTAAGCCAACTTTCATGTAATTGGCTGCCCCTCATAAACAGTGGGTGGGTGTGTCTGCTATAATCACTGACCACATTAAGAATATCCACTGTCCTTGACATCTTACAGAAACAAGAGTAAATAAAACAGTTTGAGCATTTACTAACATGCGGTTTGCTTGTACATGCACTGATCTTATTATGTGAATCTCTACCCATGTTTAGCTTGAATCCACAACTGTAATACTTTACATCCACTGACACCAGTAAGGAAAATCATAACGTGTCCACTTTAAATCAGCTTTGAAACCCAAAGTTGGGTTGCCTGGGGACAAAGTAGACTATCCTGCTATGCTTTAGCAATATGTCCCACGCACTGATTGTTTCTTCAAATGGAAAGCTAAACTGCGAACGCGTTAGTAGTCTTTCTAAATCTCAACCAACTGTGAAAAATAACAACACATTTAAAAGCTGAGATTTAGAGATTACTCTGTTTCCCAGCCTGAACTTCAACGTTGTGTTCAGATTTAGACAGATTCATTTCACAACAATCAAACCTGTTTCTCAAACACTCACTTCTACATTTTTTTCCTGAAAATTCTTGTTAATGAGCGCTGGCTTTTCTTTTATTCCCAAGGTCAGGAATTCAAATCTAAATATTTGTTTTTGCCACTTCTGATCTGATCTTCGTTCGGCTGATTAGGGATTTTATTCTTGAACCCCTTTCAGACATCAAGACAGTTTGTACCAAGAGTTTACAGTAACCTGACCTATTTTTAGAGGCTGGTGCCAACTGTGAATGAATTTTTATTGACTCAGCAAGTCCAAATCAGGGTAATGAGCCTTTATGCCATGTTTCCAGTTTTACCCTTGTCTGAACCTTCCCTTTTTGTCCATGCAGACAACAATGAATGCGCAACAGACCCCAATCTGTGCGGCTCCAATGGTGTCTGCCAGAACACGCCAGGCAGCTTCAATTGCGATTGCCAGCGGGGATTCTCATTAGATCCTAACGGACAAACCTGTGAAGGTCTAAAAACAATTTGTTCCAACCCAGCATCAGCTGATTAATCACAGGAAAAGACTCTTTGAGTAATTTTGTCTTGTGTGTGTGCGTTTGACAGATATGGATGAGTGTGACGGCAATCACAGATGCCAGCATGGCTGTCAGAACTTAGTAGGTGGGTACAGGTGCAGCTGTCCCCAAGGCTACCTGCAGCACTATCAGTGGAATCAGTGTGTTGGTAAGTAATACCGCTGTCCTCTTTGACAGCAAATATAGCAATTCTTTCATTTTGGAATGTCCTCATGACTTGGTTGCTAAAATATCAACCATATAGCCTTGAAGTTCTCCAACAGAGTCTATTTTATTTGAAAATGTTCTGATATTTATTGTGTTAGTGCTAATGAACGATTGAAGTAGGTAAAAAATCAAATAAAAGGGTAACATCAAAAATGCATTTGGTATGTAAAATAGCTAAGCTATCGAGAAAGCAATTATATGTACTGTGTAAGTCCTGATGTGTGCACCGCTGAATAAACAAGTAGTGGTTAGTTAAATCTCTAATTTTAGTTTGAATGTCTGCACATATTTACGACATTCGTTGCAGGCTTTCCCAGTATTGTTTGTCTCTTTTAACTGGAATGACCCCATGTTTGTTTACTTCCCGTCAACTTCCTGTGACCCAGATGAGAACGAGTGCCTGAACAGCCAGATCTGCGGGGGAGCGTCGTGCCACAACACCCTGGGGAGTTTCCGTTGCCTTTGCCCCACCGGCTTCAACTACGAGCAGACCAACGGAGGCTGCACGGACATCAACGAGTGCTCCACGAGCCAGAACCCATGCAAGTTTGGCTGTTCAAACACGGATGGAGGCTACTTGTGTGGATGTCCACCTGGGTACTTCCGTGCAGGACAAGGGTAAGTAAATGAGCGACTGCGGTGGTAACGTTTCCTCTGTGTTTATAGGTTACTGATGGCTTTACTTTTGCTTTCAGACACTGCGTCACAGGTTTGGGCTTCACAAGTCCTGGACAGGGAAGTGAAATGGAGGATAATTCCCTCTCACCCGAGGCCTGCTACGAATGTAAAATCAATGGCTATCCCAAGAAGGGACGCAAGCGTCGCAGCATTAACTCAACACAGGAAAATCCTCTGGGAGACATGCAGGTATGTATGAAGCACACTGTCCCCTGTATTTTTTAAGAGAAATTGAAGGTTTTGAAAAGTTGATGGATTCTGTAAGAGACACTACGTTTGTATTTGACTACTTTAAGTCTTAATAAAATAAATATATGAAGGTCTCTGATTTCTTCCAAAGAGTTTCCCCCCCTATAGCAGGGAAAGGCCTTGTAACAGAAATGGGACCAAAATCTTCATGTAAAAAAGGAAACAACTTTGTGAAAATCTGTATTAAATGACAGATCTACCAACCGATTACAAGTTATTTCCTTTCATAATGTCTCCAGCTTCTAGTCAGATTTAATTAACACTGATTCACAGATTCACTCTGCTGTGTTTGCACATGACTTTACTCTTGGACATCTTTAGCCTCTAAACTCAGCCAGACCACATTTTCTCTTTGCAGCTAACTGAGACAGAGGTGGTCAGCCTGGCCAGTGTGGACATCGAAGACACTCTCCAGTTCCACCTGAACATCAATGACCTGAGTAACCGCGACCACATCCTTGAGTTTACCCCGGCCTTAAGCACACTGAGCGACCATGTGCGTTACAGCATCGACTACGGAAATGAGGAAGGCTACTTCAAAATCAACCAGAGGGAGGGTGTCAGCTACCTGCACTTGAGCAAGAAGAAGGGCCTCGTGCCAGGTGCATACTACCTTCATATCAGCAGTATGCCCCTGTACAGGAAGAAGGAGCTGGCTTTGCTGGAGGACCAACATGATAAAGACTACCTCACAGGACAGCTGGGAGACATACTGAAGATGAGGGTGCAGATAATCCTCCATTAACCATCACAAGACTGAGAGAGGCAGATGTTGCCAGCAGCTGCTAATCCAGTGTCAAGCTCACAGTCCCCCCTGAAAAAGGCCAAACATTTCTGACTCTGGGTCAGCAGCTAAGGGTTAACGTCTACTCGCTCTAACCGGGAGAAGGGCTCGCCACCAAAGAGACAAGACGGGGGTGGGGGTGGGGGGATGGACTGTTTTGTGTCATTTGATCACCAAAGATGATTCTGCATATCATAGGTACAATTTCTGTGGAAAGTATCCACCGAAGGTGTGAAAGATTCCAGTCGAAATAAAAAGCATATCACCCCGACACACCAGCTGCGTTTAAAGCACTATTGAGGGTGTGGATAGGGTTTGTAATTGTATGGTTTAATCTTGTATAATGATATGTGGAATCGGATGCCACATTGAAGGGCTTGTGGACTGCAGAAAGCTCTAAGGGCCAAGTTTGTTTGTTTTCTTAGAACTCAGCTTAAGTGGCGGGGGGATAAAAAGAAAGAGGCGAGTCCCAATAGTCTGAAATAAATTCATTTCCTCCCCTCAGGTAAATGACTATCAAACCTGGATACACACATTTCTTTGTTTCCCCAAATAAGGCTTAGGAGAGGAGAGGAACCCATTGTGGACTATTGAGATGTAGCTATGTCGGAGCTTGAACGACTCCTACCGCATATTTGAACTATGCTTTTCCATTTTTCCTACTGACTAGAATAATTCATATTTACTGGTGCTAGCAACACATCCACATAGACTTTTGAATGCACTCAGTAGTGAACAAGGCGCAATCCCATTGGCCTTTCTGAAGGTTTCATGTCTTTGCAACAGTAACAGCTAGCTTCATAGCCTGCCTGCTCTCCTCTATACTACATGTAAATTGTGTTTATACTGTAATAATCAATGCCACTTTTAATCTATGAAGCTTTTGTAAACTAGAGGAAGCCCCTGGAATAGAGGGGAAGGGGTTGTAATGGTGCTTATAATGACCAACTACTTCCTTTGTAAACTGTGTATACATACATACAGACACAGACACACACACACACACACACACACACACACACACAAAAAAAACACATTGATGATGCCAAACCTGGGCCTTCATGATTATGCACTGAGGTCTTCATGGCCACATACTCTCTCACAAGTCAAAATCAGTGCTGCATTGCAATGGACCAGCCTGACACCAGTCTGTGTTCCATGTTCACATCAGTGAGGGTTTAGATGTAAATTCACAATAAAAACATTTTTGGAGTACATGTACTCACTGCTGTGCTTCCCCCTTTATCTGAATTGTATTACCATTGTTACCAAGTTGAGCAGGCACCTATATGTCCTCTTTCTGCACACGTTTGTATTAAGTAAAGGGAAGTTACCAAGTCTCTGGCAGATGAAATAGTTTGAGCAGATTACATTCTTGTGTATGACTGCCCCCATGTGGCCATCTGGACGAATAACTTTGTTGAGAATTTATAACTTTAGGAACGCATGGTTTTCAGTCCCAGCAAAACTCTAGACTCAAATATAAAACAAAACTTTATTTCTTATTTTATCGAAGTTATAAGTAACATATTTTAAAAACACATTTGAGGGTTTCAGTTGGTTCCAGTTGATCCAAAACCTCCAGCGCCACGGTCTGTTTCATCGAGTGTCTAAAACAGAAAAAATAAATAAATAAAGGCAAATACTTGGATTTAAAGACTAAAACTAATCTGAAGAAATACACAAGAAAACAAATGTATTATTAAACCTTTATTTCTACATAGTTTTCTTTTTCCTACTCTGAACACTCAAAGCGCTTTATACAACTTGCCTCATTCACCCAAGCACTTTTTCCCCTCTATTCTTTCTACTTAAGATTCACACTCAGATGGATGTACTGGGGAGCAACTTGGGGTTATAATCTTGCTCAAGAATATTTGGTATGAAAACTGGAGCAGGAGCAACTAACGTTCTGATTAGTGGATGACCTGCTCTACCTCCTAAACTACAGCCACCACAAAGTAGTTTTAAAAAGTAGCAATAAACCAGCACTTTAAGTATACTTAGCTGAAATCCTACTAAAACCCCAACCTTAAAGAAGACTAATTTTCTGGTTCTGAAACTCAGAGGATGAGATTCAGCTTTTTGACAATTTCTGTGTCACTTGTAGTGCTGTTCAAGTTCATTTTGTTTCACAGACATAAGCCTACACATCTTTAAGTAGTGTAGCCTATAATAGTTCAAGAGCAACAAAAAATGGCAGCTTCTAATAGCCACACAGCTGAAGCTTCGCATCTTTTCATGACTATCATGAAACATTTATGTTGCACCGGTTTTAATTAGATCTACCCAATAAATTCAATTTACCTCTTGCTCCACCAGATCTGGGTAGCAGATCTTCTCACACACCAGCTGAGCAACTCTGTCGCCCTTTTTCACTGTAAGGTTAAGAGGAAGCAGATGAGATAACCTTTAAATCTGACTGATCGATAAAAGTCTTCATATCAAGTGTTTATGTGTATACTTCCATTATTAAGCTCCAATGAGCTCTGCAATAGGCTGAAAAGTGTCAACAGTAAAAATACTATTTATTTTTTGGCTTAAATTAAATATAAGCAATATAATATATTGGTCTTCAAAGTGAAGCCAATAGCTGACACAATACCCAGTTTTAGTTCTAAAAAGTAAACTGATACAATTTTATGGATAAAGTCGTTCACACAAAATACCAATTTTTTATTTTTTTTTTTAAATCACAAAATTTAGTGATAAATAAAAGCTGATAATTGCATCAATCTTTTAAAGTATCCAAGTCTACTTTTGTACCATACTGCATCTATATTTTCAAGCCATACGTGGAGCGCATGAATGTCATCCCCTAATCTGACTACTTTCATTGGTTACTGTGGTTATGAAAGACTGACAATATACATTATTGTCACCATAACTCACCTTCAAACGTCTCTTTGCCAAAGTTGAACAGCACAACACCCACATTTCCTCTGTAGTCCTCATCTACAACTCCAGCTGAGGAGAACATGCGACACATAAGACAAATTAAGATGTCTGTACACTACTGGGGTTAACTTGCAATGATTAGGTCAGATAGCTAGCTAGCTCACCACCAACATCAATGAAGTGTTTTGCTGCTAGTCCAGATCTTGGTGCTGGGGAGGGAAAAACCACAAAAAGACAGTTACAGATGACCTGGTGTTTTACAACTGGTGCACAAACAGGAAAGCCTAACACGAGTTCACACGACAGGTAACTCAAATAAAATTTTAAACAAAAAAAACCCCAAAACAAATAAAAATTGAATAGCAGAGAGACACTCACCAACTCTCCCATAGCAGCCATGTGGAACTGCTATCTGAATGTCTGTCTTTACAATGGCCTTATCCATAGAAGGAATGGAGTAATCATACGCACTGTTAAGTAAAGACAGTAAAGGTAAGCTTATCTGCATTTTTAAAATAATACTTCAAGTTAAAGGTACAATCAGACTTAAATATACATGCACACACATCAACAGTCACAAATTAGGCGTCTGGTGAACCTAACACAATTTCAGTTTAAAGAGTTACTAACCTGTAAAGGTCATAACCTGCTGCTTTAGCTGAGCCTCTGGTCGGGGTCGTAGCATGCTCAGAAAGTTTAGCAAATTTGAGGACAGGTCTTTCCTCTGCAGGGTGTGTTTCTGTCCTTGTTCTCTTTGATGGAGAAACTGCAGAAGCATTTGTGACTTCTAGGACGGGCATGTTGGCAAAGTATGCAAAATTAAAAACCTACAGTACACTAAAAAAATTAAAACCTACTAAAAACTAAGTTATTGATAATTAAAGGACGACACTACAAACTTCCACCAAGAATCTGCTTCAGTGTATTCCCGGGTCTGCGAGATAATTTGTATGAAATTCCCGCTCTACGTCAAAGTAGTTAACGCGAGTTTTCTCGCGAGAGTTACTAATATAAACATTTCGAACTTCCGGTGGAAGAATATATCAGCCTACAAAAACAAAAAGGAAATCGTTGACATAAGCCTTATACATTATATATCCGAACAAAACAGAAGGACTGTTTAGCTTACGTGGTTCGAACACGGCAAACAAGAAAGAAAACAACACGAGCAAACCAAAGCAGACAGTTACAAAACGTTAGACAGGCTAGCAAAGCTAACGCCATTAAGCACTTCCTGGCGTGTCGGTCATGGCGGTGTTATCGCTTTTAATTTCTTGCTTGCCTTTAGTTTTAGTTGTCATTTGAAAGTGCAGTTCTTTACCCAAGAAACGTGGAGCAGCGTTAAAAACCCACGAGCATAGCTGAAAGTCCTTTAGCAGCATTCGGGCCATACTGTTAATAATGTCGTTTGGCAGGTTTCTCAGGTTCACCAACGCCGCACTCCCCCCCCCCGCTGTGTCTCGGAGCGGCTCTAAGCTTCAGCAGCCTATAAAATACGCAAACGATTTTATAGGCTACAACCAAGGAACGAAACACGATTTATGTACTCTTCGTCGTATCGACTCGCAACCCATTCTGTTTGATAGGGTATGTTCTTAAATATTAATTTAATTTGCTGTCACAGCACACGGGGGTAGTTCAAATCGTCAGCACCGAGATGTGGCAGCACACGGGGGTGGTTCAAATCGTGGCATCAGCACCGAGATGTGGCAGCACACGGGGGTAGTTCAAATCGTGGCATCAGCACCGAGATGTGGCATCATCCCAAAATGCTGCTGTGCTGTCATCTCCAAATAGCAGGACATCCTCTCCGACTCCATATGCCACAGCATGACCCCTAAATGCCGTTGCAGGTCACAGCATCTGAACGTGCTGGTATCACGATTTAAATCAGAATCAAAATATTTTATTAATCGCCAAGGAAATAATGTGGTTAAGTAATAATGTGGGTAAGACAATAACAGTAACAAACTGAACTAAATTTAATAATGTAAAAAGATCATGTGCAAAAGGGTGTAACTATTGCACTGTGTAGTGTGCATTAGATGGGCAGGATTGATTTCCTGCGTCGTTCTTTGGTGCATTTGGGTAATTTCAGTCTTTCACTGAATATTCTGCTCTGACTGGCCAGCACGTCATGGCGAAGGTGGGAGGTATTATCCTGCATTGTCCTTATATTGGACAACATCCCCCTCTCCGACACCACCTTAAGGGAGTCCAGCTCCATCCCCACAGCATTACTGGCCTTGCAGATCAGTTTTATTGAGTCGATTGGCATATGCGACCCTCAACCTGCGGGTGGTACTGACCACAATAGCATAGAGGATGGTACTGACCACAACAGACTTGTAAAAAATCCTGAGCATTGTCTGACAGATTTTAAAAGACCTCAGCACCTCAGAAAATAGAGGCAACTCTGGCTCTTCTTGTAGGCGGGGCGGGGCTGGTAAGCGAACTGAAGGGGATCCTGATGTGGCCTGACAATAGGTCGGAGTTGGTCAAGGATGAGTCTTTCCAGGGTCTTCATGACATGGCAGCCAGCTCTCTCTCCATCACAGTGCAGATCTCTCTTAATTGTGTTAAAGTCTCGAGCCAACCCTCATTTCTTTATATTTTGCTAGCAAAATGGGACATACAGATGCAGTAATTTATATACTGCGAGCCAGAGAGTGATATAGATATATATTTATATCTGTAAAACAGGTTTTATACAATTCTAGCAACCTTGAAATTCAACATTTTTTTATGATCACCTTGATTCGTCAACACAGCCTGAACTCTTCAGGCATCTTGAAGCTGTTTTTTGGAAACAGCTTCGCTCTGTTCTCTGGAAAGATGATTCCGCGCTGCTTAAGTAAAGTTAAGGTCCAGGATCTGGTGAGGCCAATCCATGACCAGTGGTGCTGTTTTTCTATCTAGGTATGCTTTTACTGGATTGGCCATGTGTTTGGGATTTTTGTCATATTTAAAAATTAAGCTATTGGCAATCAGATGCTTTCCAGATGGTACTACATAGTGGCTCAAAATCAGATTTTTCTTGGTTCTTGAGTGTATCGATTTTGACAGGATCCCATACATCACAGGCTGAAATGCAGTCCCAAACCACAGCCTACAGATGGCTGTAGACACTCAGTGTTGGACTCCTTGCCTTCTCTGTATACATTGATGATTTGAACCAAAAGTGTCAAATTTTTTTCTTCCCTCCATAAGACCTGGTACTACTGATTTGCCCTTGTGTCATTTGGCATACCTCCACCTGTTCTCTCTGTTCTCAACTGAAAGGCCAGATGCAGCTCTCATATTCTGGGTCAGCTCTTTAGGAATTAAGTTGTCTTTTACAGTATGTGTCGACACAACAGCCTTTTTTTAATGCTTGAATGATTCATAGATCACTGTTAAACAACTTAAACAAACAAACAAAAACATGGTCAGGTACAAGGACTGGCCTGAAAATGAGTGAAAAAACAGCCGATGTTCAAAGATCATACTCAGAGTATCTATAACCCTTTATCTGAGAACAGAGTTGAATTTTAAGATTTTCTCCCTTGAATATCACCATCAGTCAAAAAGTTTCTGTTGGATTACAAATTTTAGCTCTGTCTGTGGGTTTAAAGTGGTTAAAAGGGGATTCACATTCAGTGTAATATATTCATAGACACATAATATGATCAGGGAGTTGTGGCCCAATACTGACAGGTTATGCCTGTATAGGTGTGTTTTTTTGTTTTCTGCAAAATTTTCTGCAAAATTTCAGCTACAGCAATTAAAATAATAGTTTTAGAGTGAGCTAAATTATGTTTGAACTCTGTATCGTTGATGTGACACAACAGATAGACACTGGGTTATGGCTACTGCCAACGGTAAAGGTCGTCTTATTTGCTGATAGGGAAGGCTGATCTTGATTTGGCTGATATGTAGGTGGCATGTGCAGCTTTACTTTTAACCCAAAAGATCTTTTATGGTTTGCAATAAATAAATGTGTCTGATGAACATCATCATTATTAAACCTTAGGTTCTGCTGACTACTTTCAAAGTGTGCAGACTTTTTATTCCCAGTGTTCCAAACTATATATAACCATAATCATCAAAAAATGAGAAAATATCCAAATGAAGTCTGTAAGGTGCCAAGTAAGATACTATACATTTAAAATGAATAGACATCTAAATTATATGCTGCGGCAAATACCCCATTTCCCCCTCCACTGACACATTTCTGTGGACTAAGAACATCTGACACTATAAATAAATATAATATATTCACATAAGAAGACATCACAAATGTTTTTAATCTTTATTTCAGCTGATTAACATTATGTGCTTAAATAGATAGACTAAAATAGGAAGGGTAAAATTTACAGAATAATCTGATTTATAATGTTCTACCTTATTCTGTTGCCCTTAAAAAGTGTACTATGAAAGTAACATGAAAAATATTGAAAAAATGTCACGTGAAAGGTAAACATCTGTATAATGGCAGCAGTGTATTTTACACAGTGAATATAACAAGTGTTTAAAAAAAGAACTGATAATAAAGTTGCCAATAACAAGATGTTGATCATTTCTAGAATACACACATCTACTATATACAATTATTTTACAGTCACATTCAGTATGACCATTGCACAGCCGTGGTTGTGTCTCTGCCTTTGTTTATGAACTGATTTGAATTGATTTGACTATGTGTTCTTCTAAGCTGCTAAATTCATATTCAGACACATTCACATTTACAAATTCAATTTCGGAAATACAGACTTGTTGCATGTGTGTGTGTCCTTTCTTAGAGGGCATTAGACTTTTGATGTATCATTTGACACATACATGCTTTCAACTGGAGTTATCCACAAATGCTTGATTGTGTTACACTTTTCTGCCGGCCATTTTATTTAAACATGGCTTGTCATTATGGCAACACCATTCCTTTTCCTTTCTAGCTATATCACACTCGGATTGTTAGCATGGAAAGTGCTCAAGAGTAGAAAGTGAGCACGCTCTTGTGGTTGCCTCTAATGAGCAGGGTGGGTGGAAGGTCCTTTGTCAGAATGTCCAGCCAGGCCATGTAGAGGAAATCAGAGATCGTTTCTTTACGAGCTATTGGCATGCTCCTACAGGGGGTCAACAGTGTAAACAAATATGTTAGACATTGTTCTTTCAACACTGGATTATGCTTGGTAGTGTTATTCAGACAATATATACTTACACAATGATTAAATTGGCTGATCTGGAGTGTTCCTTGAGGAGCTCATTCAGTCGTACCTGGAGGTGTGTCTGTAACAAAAGCGACAGTTATTTTTTTTAACAATACATTTTTTATTTTGTTTATATTGATATGAAGATAATACATGATATCTTCACTGTAGCCTGTGTAAGGTTATTACTTAGTGTCAGTGGTTTTTACCTTCTCCTCAAACTGGCTTAGCTCTTTGTCGGTGATCTTCCAGGGCTGCTCTTTCTGCAAGGCTCTAATCTGATCAGGGTCTTTGGACCCTTCATGCAGACGGAAAGGCTCAATCATCTCCTGTAACTCCTTCAAGCTGGACAAATGCAAATAGGAACATGAGCTTTCTCTATAAATGTTCTTTTTCTCCCCTAAACCTGTAGCATGCTGATATTACAATGTGATTAATTTTTACTATTACTACTTCAGCATCTGGTTCGCTGTTCCTTGTGCATGTGAAAAGAAATGGCAGTTACCTTTCAGACCTGGGCTTGGTATGTAGGTCATCAAAGACATTAATGTCACTGCAGTTAATTCTAAACTTCTTCAGCAAGCCCTTCATCCTGCAAGTCAAATCACCATGCACTGATTAGCTTTCATATAAATGTACTTCATTATTTTGGTGTTAATGCTAAATAGCATTCCAGTAACGTTAGCAGCACATGAATTTTCATATCTTGCCAATTAATGTATCCAATCTAACTTCCACATATTAAACTGCAATTGATATTGAAATATTAATTAGTTTACTTACTCCTCCTTATCCAGATCACTGCGTCCAGGCTGTCCTGCGATGAAGATCCTCATTTTGCAGTCTTTCCACTTCTTCCTGGTAGTGAGGATGTAGGGGAGGAGCAGTGTAAGACCTGAGAGAAGAGAAGCACATTTTTTATTTATTGCTCCATGTTGCATCTTTCAGAGACTACTACTTTTTAAAGATTTGGCTTGTTTCATATATTTTTGTCTCCAGTGATATCGAGGAGAATGTTATGGATTTGTGTGCACCTATCTGTTACGAACTTCAGGCAGTGTTCATAAAAATGAGCCAAGAATTACCTCCATCATCAAACAGCCACCACACATCAATGTTGCCTTTGGGCTGTTTCTTCTTGAACTGAAGACTGGCTTCCAACAGCTTCTCATTCATTTTGGCAACCTGTGGCGGTGCAGAGCCACACACCGACACTGGGAGAGAGAAAGAAAGGGAGAAAGATATGAGAGCAACAGCAGGAGGGAATATAATTCACTGTAAAGTCGGATATGAAAACTATCACAAACCAACATTAAGAGATGACTCTACATCACCAGAAATGGCCGTCTCTCAAGTTTAATGCTCCAATGAGTAGGGTGCATTTTGTATACTAATGACTGCCTTGTCTTGCTGTCTTGCCAAGATGCAGCTCAGGGATGAGTGTGTGTTGGCATGTGCGTGTGCGTGTGAAACAGAGAAAGATTGAGCTACAGGCTGCAAGCACCCTCTGCTGTCTGGGTTAAAGGAACATTCTTAAAAGATGCTCTTCAAAGTGGACGAAAAGGAGTGTATTATTGGATTACAGCGTCAGAGGCCTCTTTAGTGGGAATGGCCGATTCAATTATGTCTCAGTGTGAGTATGACCCCCCCCCCAAAAAAAAGAGAGTCATTGGTTTCATTTATTAAATGTAAGCTATTTGAGTCTGTGTGTGGAGGAGACTGAAAAAGAGAAACGTGCTTCCACATATTAAGAGATCACATCCATCTTTTGATGCAACTTTTTCTTTAACCCTTTCATGCATAGTGGTCACTACAGTGGGCAGCTATTCAAAGGCTGTTTTCTTGTATTTGTGTCAATGTTGATGGTTTACTTGCACATAAACCACTACATTAGACACTGATGTGTCACTCCATCCCCTGCCACCCTCTGGTCGTTTAATGTTACTATAGATATATGACGTGTTTCATTGTAATTATTGTTATTTAACCCTGTCATGCATGAATTATGACAATCTCAATCTGGATTTTATTATTGAGCATTTTTATTCATCTTTTCATGGCTAAAGATGAAGAAAAATACTTGATTGATGTTGTCATAATTCGTGCATGAAAGGGTTAAATATGAGTTAGAGACAGTCGTAAGGTGGATACCTCTGGTCGTGAGCACTTGCTGAGATGACTTCCTGGTTTTCCTGAATAGCCCTTTTCCCTTCCCTCCATTTGGCATCATCTCATTCTCCAGAGCCTCTTGCTCCTTTGCTGCCCTTAGCATCTCCTCTGAAAAACAGAATGGGAAACATGACTGTGAATATGTGTAACACAAGGTAGGATCTCTTTTGTTATTGAAAAACAAATCTGCAGAGACAAAACTATAAATGGCATTTTTTTAATATCTTATCAGTGAATTATCTGACCGTTGTAAACCTTTATTAAAAGCTTCTAATCTACAGAACAAAGTATCTTGGTTTATCAGTGTTTTTTATTATTATAATGGGTTATTGTGGGTTGTTGTGACACATGTACAGCAGTTTCTTACAACAGTTTTTCTTAATTTCTTGGTGGTTTGTTTTCTCTACCATGGGTATGTTGATGCTGGAGCTCTTGCGGGTTAAATAATTTAAAACCTAAAGACAATATCATACTGACCTTCTGCCTCGACAATGTGAGACACATCCAGTCCCTGGTTCACCCTCAGCATTGCGGTCCCGTACTCAAAGTCAAATGCATCACTGTCAACAAGAGAATAAGGATGCTAGTTCAAACACAGATCTCCTGTTTATGCTTAATTACCTTTATGCTTAATTAAAGAGGTTGTGCTTTCGGTAGTCTGTGGTGTACATGTGTGTCATCATTCTGTCTCTAAATACAATAGCTCAAAAACTTCTGAATGAATTCTAATGAAAAAATAATAATTCTGGCTTACATCCACTAAGAACTTCAAGGTCAACTTCATGATTAATTTGCTGAAAATTGACAAAAACCCTTATAACCCAGAAACTATGACACTTACATTTGGTGTGTACAGTTGGTGTGTGTGAAATGCATAATTTGAAATACGTCACATTTGACCTATGACCTCCCCTTTAAGGTCATTAGATTGATCTGAAGGTCAAAGTGACAATAATGCTATATAGAGATATTAAAAGCTAAGTTTCTAATTTCCATTTGCATTAACAACACGTAAGCATATCGGGAAGGATATATGGGCATTTGAAATATCACATTATTATGGCTTTGTAATACACATTATAGGAACAGGTTATAAATCTTTAAGTACATAATACATCCACAATGTTTATTTATATGTTTTTTTTAAATAAAATAAAAAAATTTCACTTGATATTTATTCCTAAAGATTGAAATGGATTTTACTGTGAAATAAATGTTACACATGTATTATAATGACATATTAAAATAGATTTCAAAAGAGCAAAAAACAGAAGCCTACACTTTGCACTGGTTTTTTACTGCACTGCAAACTTCATAAAGTATGTTTAAAAAGCACAGAGAAAATAAATAAAATGAATGAAAAGATAACTCTCAATGTCCTTCTCATTACTGTGTGTGTTATTGTTATAAAAATGTATGTGTGTGTGTTTATTTGGCACTTACTGAAGTATTCCCACGTAACTCTGAACTGCTTCTGCCCCGGCAGTCCTCCAGTTTTTCTTGAAGCCTATCATTAATGTGTTAGGTTTCATACGGCCAAGACCAGAAGCCTATGAGGAAGATATAAAATCCTAAATCACAATGAGCTGTTAAGTGAAGCAATAGATACACCGTGTTTTCCTGGGGTTATAAAACCTGGTGTAAAACCTTGATTAATAAGAGAGGAGAGAGGGAGGGTGGACATGATTTCCAGAAAGCTTAAAAGTTTCCTAGAGAAATAGACTGTAAGGCTGTTTTACTGTCAGATCACTCAGCAGATCTCACTTTGTCTGCAGGGACTCATCCAAATGCAGTGTTAATCAGTTATAGCTTTTAATCTGCCGTGTTGTTTGAAGTAAGCTATCCGGACATTGATAAGAGGCCTTATCTCGGCGGTGCAATAGTCTGAGCAATAACACTGTTTTTCCGCTCCTAACTTTTCTACTGCACATATGTCCTGGCCAAATTCTTAAGACAGCTCTAGATCAACAGATGTTGGGTGTTGTTTGGAAGACATGGGTCAATAAAATCTGCTTCTGTGAATCTGCTATCATTCTCTCATCAAAACTCACGTTACACATTAATACACTCGATCATTGTGGGTTACTTGATTTTTTTTTATTTACCTCTTAAGTAAATTATGACCGTACTGACCTGCAGCAGACTCTCAGTCCCTTCTCTGAAGTTATCACAGGCCACAGCAGCGTAAAATGCCTTGCGTTTTTTCTTCTTAAGCCACAACTGGTTCTTCTCCATTGCATTGTTCATCTCTTCAAAGGTCTCTGATCTGGGGCCCTGAGGAGATCACACCATAGCGTTGAATGTAAGTGTTTTTGTGAAAGGGAAAAGCGGTCCCACGTACATCTTTTTTATATATTCAGAAAGTCCACCTGACCCTAAACTTTAGTCTCAGGTGCCCAGACAGTTGGCATTTCCCTCATCCCTACTTCACATTCTTTTGAACACCCACTGCATGTTAAGTCTGCACTCTGATAAATTACATTTGCTTGATTTTGCAAATCTTAATATAAATGTGAGGTTGATTTTTTAAATGAAGATTTTAAGACTGTCTGAGATTGCAATAATACATACCACAAACACTTCGCAGGTGATGCATAGTCCATAGTTCTTAGAGAAGGAGTGAGCCAGGTCAAGGAGAGCAGGCCTGCTTCGTGTTGAACCCGTCAGAACTAAGATCTGAGGCCTGAAGACGGGAAATAAGAACATTATCACCTTTTGTTTTAGGTTTCTGAAAATCCCCTTGATTGAAACGTTTTACCTAATGTAAATTATCTTTGAAACTTTTATGATAATAATGTTTCCCATATGTGCTTGCAGGAATGGAGTGCAGGATTTTACCTGAAGTTCTTGACGTGATCCTCCACACCTGACAGAGATAGAGCATTGCTGACTGCACTCACAAACGTCACCGCTTGCGTGGACGAACCCCAGTTCACATCTGAAGATAAAATCAGACCGGACAGGTTAGCTCTACTATCTACTTGTCCTGTTGCACAGCAAAAATCCTTCCAAGCAATCAAATAAGCTCACCGGGCTTCTTCACTGTGACATATATGTAGAGGAGGAATTCAATGCCATATGTGAGCAGAGCAGCCCACCAGTTGATAACAAACATAACAACGCAACAGAGCAATGCTCCCAGCAGGGACGTCCACATGTTATAATATTTATATGCCGGTCTCCAACCTGCATTAAAACAAAGTTTGAAAAAAAAAGGGCAATGTGAGAAAAGTGATGGAAAACAGATTACATATAACAAAATCCATTAAACATAATGCACTACTGAAACAGCTCGGTTTGTCAGGTAGTGCTTTATTTTCAAAATATTTTAAGTCACTTATACAAAATTAATGGATTAAAACAATAACAGCAACAAAAAACAGTAAATGAGAATCGGGACAAGCAGAACTACCTGATTTTACTAACAGAATTTTTCCTTTATAAGCTACTTTTTAGACACCCACCTGGAGATTTGGCATAAGATGCATGGAAGCAGGAGAAATTGATGAGGGCGTAAGACGCGAGGAAGAAGTTTGAGATGATAGGAGCGATTGTGTTGAGGTCACCTGCACAGACGGAAAATCTCTGTCACATTAAATTCTTTCACAGAGCGCTCAGATTTTGGTTGTCAGTGGGAATATCAAACTTAAACATGAACCAATATGTATCTGAAACAAGTTTGTGAATATAGACAATAAGCAGATTGCTAAGAAGGAGTTTTAACTGTATCACTTTGCATCGACGCCACTTGTCAGATGAAATCTTCCTTTAGTTGTTTGGCTTGTTTAGTTTATGTCAGTGATCTGTTGATGTGTGAACGTGTTTTCTGAGTCATCAAAACTGGAGGACTTTGTTAGCTATGTGGTTTGAGACAAAGTATGAAATGTTGGTTTAAGGTTGTTCGGGTGGTATGGTACAGCAGCAGTGGGCTCACCGATGAGAATGAAAGCAACAGAAATGATGAATGTGAGGACATAACCACGGATTGGCTCGTTGTTTTTGCCGTGTCCTTTGGCAAAGAAGTGCAGGGCCCTGTAGATGTTGTCTTTACACAGTGCCTGAGGAGAAAAGAAATGATGTGAAGGAAAATATTTTCAGAGGTTAAGAGCAACAGGTTTGCTTCTCTACAACTTTGCATTTTATTGTAGTACATTAAAAAAAAACAGTGGTGATCTACTAACCTGGAAGACTTTAGGCGCACTGACAAGGGAAGCCAGGGCTGATGACAGGGTGGCTGAAAATGTTCCAGCAATAATGAGAGGACCAAACCCAGACACCAAGGTCATGACCTGAATCAAAGGTGATGAGAAGATGAGAGCATTAGAGATGAAGAAATTAAATTCTTCTTAAAAGTTTCTTTATTTGGAAAGTTGTGTACCTGGAAGTTATTCATCAAGCCAAACTTGCATTTCTCTACTTCACAGGAAGAAAAATCGTAGCCGAGTTCACAAGCAACCGCTGTTGAACCATTGCAAATTACTGGTGTTGTGTAATTTATGATGCTGGATGAGTTGCCTGTGGCATCACGGACAACAGTAGCAGCTGACCAGTCGAAGAAAAGAACAGATGGATTGATTAGCATTTTTTAGATAAAATTTGTGCTTTCAGGACACATTTGTATTCAGGGACATAAGCGATACTGATTTTATAATCCAGGTAAAACTGTATCTGCCAAAGGTAATGCTATACACAGTTTTAATTATTCCAGTGAAGATTTTTTTTCACTGGAGCTGCATTTGATCAAACATGTCACTTACCGACACAAAGAGCCATTGCCAGATAGGTGAGACCAGTGATCAGGATGGCTAACAAGGTGCCTTTGGGTAGTGCAGCTTGGGCATCCTGTGAAACAATAAAGATTTGTGTTAAATTATGCAGATCTGTGCTTGACAGTTAAATACAATGACTTTAATTAAATGTATTCATGTAAAACAAATAGGTTTCAATTAAAAAAATATCAAGACAGTTAAAAACTCTTTATTCAAGCCTGTGTTACGTAGCAGTTAATGACCCCCATGTATTACTCTTCTCTGTATGAAAACGTTACCCGCAAGTCTCCAGAGATGTTAGCTCCAGCCAGGATCCCAGTTGCCGCGGGGAAAAAGATGGCAAATACTGAAAAAAATGTCTCACCGTCCCTAAATTCTGGAGTAAAATTCTCTAAGAAGATTTTGGCTGTGAAAAGAGAGAGAGGAGAGGAGAAATGGCAGGGGTTAGCAGCACTTTGTGAGTCAGTAGGATTATTTGTAATGAAAAATGTGTATCGGTTTGGAGCGGATGTCTCACATCTATAATTGAAAAACCCTTGGGCTTTCTTTTCTTTGGTTGCAGGAATGACTGTTCCTACAAAAACATTCACTATGGCCACCAGCAGGATAACCAGAAGAATAATTTGCGCCTGTGGTGAGAAGCAAATGCAAACAGTTTTTATACAGCTTTTATACAAGTAAATGAGACTGGTGAACAAACAGCACTGTTTTTTTCTCTAACCTTTGCCTCCCATTCCATCCCAGCAACTGATATACCCAAGAGCAGCACAATTGTAATACAGCCAATGATCCTGATGTCGTTCATTTCATCCACCATGATAGCAGAGTGCTCCTGTGTATGACAAAAAAACCAAACAAAAAACCCAATATATATATATATATATATATATACCATTATCCTTCTACAACAGCCTAATCAATATAACATGTCACACCTTTAGCAAGTCGACCACTGTCTCAGCAAATCCCACCACATACATGGATACACCCACTGCGTTGGCAAATGCAAAAATAAGACCAATAGAACCACCGAACTCTGGTCCCAAACTGCGAGATATCATATAGTAGGCACCTCCTGAAATGGCAATGTAACGCACACAGACACATACAGTAGTGGATGATTAATAGAAAATTCAGTGACTGATTGATTTAATGTCAGGATAAGTTAAATATAGCTTTAAAAAAACCCAAAATAAAACAAAAAAGGAGATCATATTCAGGTGTTGTTTGGAACTTTGTGCCTTTATCTTTATCTTGAAATTTCACTGCCTTACCTCCTCTCACCACACCATTAGTACAAATAGCAGACATGGAAATGCCGGTGATGGTGGTGACCACACAGCTGAGCGCGATGATCACAATTCCCAGACCTGAAATGCAAATATGCAAATAATCACTTTTGTAAAGTACAACTACAGCACTGCTTAGTTAGGTGTAAAACACTCTGTGTGTGTGACATGAAAGCTTCCTCCCCACAGTTAGCTTTAAAAATGCTAAACTTTAACATCTCATGGGAACCCCATGGGTTACCCCAACTGAGTAAAAGCTGCTGCTGATCAATAGGTTCTGAAGCAATGAACAAATTAATGAAGTCATACTCAACACCCCCCCCCCCTTTTTATTCCTCTCACTTTCTCTTTCATCCGCACACACAAACACTACTATCTACCTCTCCCAATAGACCTTGAGCAGGTATAGATCATTAAGGGAGCTCAGAAAGGCTTGTTCAGTTGAATCTGTCCAAATACACTCCTTCCATTACTAATGAGTGGAGGACAATGTAATCCTTTAATTATCCTTTAATTATCTCCAATCCCTGCAATTACATGGAACAGCATCGGCACTGGCCTTGAGAACACAGACGTCTGGGATCGGTCTGTTTTTGCCCCAGATTATACATTTTCACCAGGTAAATGGATTATTTTTCATTGCATTCACTGTTTGATAAGGGTTGGAGTTACAGGTGGACTCATTTTCAGCAAAAGTGCTCACACACAACAACAAACAGTCAGATGGAATGATATATAAACCATTACTGTGGGCTTAGTGGCTATTTATGTGTGCGTATGTGTGTATCGTTGCCCCACTCACCCCAGCCTGCTTGACCAAAAACCCAGGACAGACGGATGAACAACATGACACCCCAGATGTTGAGCATGCATCTCACCTGTGGAAGAGAGCAGTGTAAGTCTAATTTGCTCACTGTGTTTCATGATTTATTGATATGTCAATTTATGGAGTAAATGTCACTGAGCACAATTTGGCTTTTAATTACAAAAAAAAATCCAATAAAAAATATGTTGGGGGCCTTTTTTGACCTTTGTGCCCTTGAAACACAAAAGCAAAATCAAAAGCATGTCCTGAGCAAATGCAAATCATTCCCCGATTCTGATCTCGAAAGCGCCACTGGGCCTCATTGTGTTATTGAGACCAACAGAGCTTCATCTTTGGTTGAGTGACCATGGTTAAATAAAAAAGAAGTAGCTTACCATGACCTAAAATAACTTACCAGGACTCCTCTTATCCAGCCAAACTTTACCATGCCCGTCATATCGTCAGTGGGAGCAGCAGACTCTAAATCGTCAGAGGGGGTCCCAATGCTCCTCTCGCCATCGTCCTCCAATGTGTCTGGGACAGAGATCGCCCCGTTCTGCAGGAAGAATGAAAACACAAAGGAAACATACATTTTCACTGTAACTAGATGGCATTTTTGGTGTCTATATGCATAATCTGCTGCAAGAAAAGGGGCGGCATTATAAAAAGTTGTGGGTTTTGTTTTCTTATGGCAATAAATAGGTGGTAGTTTTTTTCATTCTCTGCTGGCAAGGGTACTAAAATATCTTTTTTTAAACCATCCAGTGGCGCAAACCTAATTCAGCCAATAAACCTAAATAATCTTACCCATTTCTTTGACAATATAGCCTTATAATAATAAAAAAACCAATAAAACTTAAGTGTGTCAAGAGTGCTGGTTGTCATTCAGTTCTAAGAATAACTTTTGTTGTCCTTTTTGTTTCACAAGTTTTAAGATAAGGCTCTAATACTTGGACTGTGGCTACTGCAAGGTTGTTTGAAAGAATAAACATCTGTAAATTATATCACTTCACTTTCTAATGAAGTGTGTAGCACAGGAGGAGAAAAAAAAAATCCCTGCAGTTAAAACGTCACTGACTTGAATTTGGAGAAAAATGGGTTCAAGCTATTTTCTGCAGATCAGCAGGTTGTGGACAAAACAGGCTTAACAGAGGAGGAGATTGGGTGCCGACCAGAGAGGAAAAACAGAGAGATCTTACACATCTCACACATCTACATTCACTCACCTTCTGAAACACATCGTGGAGCTCCTGCAGGGAGGGTCGCACAGCTCTGTGGCCACTCATGCTGCCTGCATTGCGGTAGAAGTCAATGTGGGGCACGCGGTCCAGAGTGTCATGACCGAAGGCGCTGATCACGGAGGGTCGCACCATCCTGTGGTCATCGTTGGTCTCCTCATAAACTGGAGGTTCATCCAGGTTGGAATCATAGGCAGAGTTGATGTGCCCCCCTTTGTTAGAATTGAATCTCTCCATCAAGAATGTTGAAGGAGACTCTCAGATTTAAACCGTCAAGGATAAAAGAACAGTCTAGTTTTCAGACATCCACAAGTTTCAAAAGCGCAGAGTGCTGGATCAACTTGGTGTGGTTGTCCTTGTTTACTGATGCCTAGGCTATGATCTATGATCAGACTTGCAGAGAACTCTTCTGATACTCTCAGCTCCTTGCAAATGAGCTTGGTTTCTTTCAGATGGCTTACTTTTATACCATGTATCCCAGGGTCATACACTGGCTGTCAGCTATTGGCTAACTTACTGGATCAACCCTCAGAAATCCGAACAAGGGGTGTCAGATATGTCCTTGCTCCATCGTAAGGGACACAAAGACATTGCTTAACTATTAACCAAGTCATAAACACCAAACGAGAGATAAAGGTGCTCATTGCCTGAGTGCTGGAGAATTGATTACTAATATTATTGTCTGAAGTGCAGGGTAACAGCACATGCTGTTCTGTGGTTGCAGTTTAAGTATAGTATTTCCTCAGACCTATGGATGAATCATTTGGAAACATCCACATGGAAGCTTCCACTAAACAGGTTTCAGTACCATTATGATGTGTATATCGAAAAGAGTCTGAAAAAGATAAGGCTAATGTAGGCCAATAGAGAAATATACATTTCATAACATATGTTTGCAATAAGATATAATCCCCAGGAACAGCGTGATAACGGGAGAATCTAGGTGTGACTAGTATACTGGGCCCATAAGAGTTATATAACGGATTAAATAAATGTCTCTAATGATTCTCTTTGCTGCAAATTGTTATGGGGGAATGTTAGTGAATTGGCGAGCTCAGAAGAAATGGCCATACTAATGGGGAAAATGAGAGTTAATATAAGACCATGAATTACAGGAACATGCCGGAGGCCTTTCACCAGAGCCACATGACTTCTGAAGTGCCTTTAAAAGACCTTTTAACAGGTAAACTTCCTTATTACTGATACACCACAGTGATTTATGCAGCCAGTGAAAGGGTGGCTATTGACTTGAGATCTGACCTTGGCTGTCTAAGTTTAAAGGAGACAATCAATTGTCCATTGCCTATCAAATCACTGTTTCAAAGCTTTTATGGTTTAATACATGAATGATACTGACTGAGTCATGCTGGAAAAAAATTTCCACGTGCAGTATAAAAATCTGCACAATAGATCTCTCCTCTTCCTTTCTCGTTTTTTTTTATTAATCAGACTCCAAGAGGCTTGTACACCTAATGCAGATATTGGTCTTTAGCTTTGAGACACATGTTCATTCCCAGATTTACAGTTTATTTTGTGGTTAAACAGACCAAGGCCTTGTCTCATTTTACACTGCGGCTTTCTTATTAAAGTCAGTGATCCTCAGGCCTTGCTGACTTTCCCGCAGCCGGGACATGAAATTGCTGCGATTCTTTTTTATTATCCAGGCTGCTTGACTTTTGCCAGATCTGCTTTAGTAAATTCACAGTATACAGCTTTCCTCAGAGAGCTGTTGAGCCGACACTGCGAGCCTGTGGCAGCAGGTGCATATGCAACAATTTGTACAGAGAACAAGGGAGTCTGCACTCTCGTTAACATCCAAATAACTTGAAAAAGGCAGAAAAACCCTTTGCATGATCTATCAAGCCTGCAATGTGAAAATATTAGCAGACAAGATTCTCAGCATTACATCTTAAACAGAAAGCAATAGAGTGCAAATTAAAGAGTGGTCAAACGTTTTAGCTCCACTCATCTATTGTACTAATTGTGGCATTCAGAAACAAAATAAGTGACCTGCACTCAAATATGGCCTATTAAAAAAAAAAAAAAAGAAAGCTGGGTAAATGGTCTCTCTTTTCTATAATCTAACAAAGACCAAAACGTGATCCTTAAAATGAAAAGGATAAAAAGTCTAATGTGAAATAACTCGCAACTTCTTGCTTTGATGGCTTTACTGCAGCCTTTGATCCAAGACTAGTAGCACTTTTCTGAAAATTCAGCTTTTTCAGAACCTTTATTTTACATAACTACTACACGTAGAAGTGTTTCCTTGTAATATTAAACTCAGATAATATATACTGATTCATTATCATTAATAATAAGGATAGGTATTCAGGTAAAATAAACTATCCTGTACATATATTATCTTGTATGCCCATTGAATCAAATCAATTCAAACCACCCTGGTTTGAATTGATTTCAGTGTTAGCAGTGTTAGCATTAACATTAACTTGCAAATAACTAAGAAAAGAGTATCCAAGAATCAGTTTTTTAAATCATTTAAAAGTAAATTATTAAAGAGCCTTTTAATCATTAATAACCATTATAAAACAATGATATATATCGAGGTAGGTAATCATTGATATGTTCATTCATACAGGCTTCCACAGTTGTTCAAAGGGCTTATTTCAAGTCTGTCCACATTAAGATTATACATGCAAAAGCAACCCCGCAAACCCGGCACGAACTGTGAAAAAATAAATAAACAGCTTGAAAACTTTTATGATTTTAAGTTTTCTATACAACGTGCCATTTTTGGCACCATTGCTCTTTATCAGAAGCAAATGCAATTATGGGGAGGCTTGTCAAATTATGTAACTCAAGTCACGAGTCTAAAATTAAATAGTCTTAGATAAAGCATTAGATCTGACCCAAGGGCACTGACAATAACCAGTGCAGTGTTAAAATGAGGCATTTAAACTACAATATTCGCCTCACTAAAATGATTTCCTAAAGCTCTTGTACTAAAAGCAGCAGATTGTATTAAATTGCTTTTGGTTTAAACAAAAATTAAACTTTTTGTATCTTCTGGCCTTATCGCGACATCAAGGTCATAGCTGGTGAAGTCCGAAGATCGCAAGTTATAAAACTAATGATCGATAATCAGCAACGCTAAGGTACATTATTCAGTCATGCCATCAACAGATGATCTGTGCAATAATAATTTTGTAATCACTCAGCTCCTATTTCCATCAAACCCAGCAGCCAAAGATCCAAAGAGCTCTCTCTTTGTTTTATTCGAGTCAGTGGAGGGATAGCGATTTATGGTGTTTAAAAGAATAACGGAAACCGTCCGAGCTGACAGCAGAGTGACATATTACAAGACAGTGCAACGTTTCGAAACACTTCCTGGATAACCTTTGTTACAATGTCGGGTTCATTTTTTCTTTTAAGTGGGCTTGTAGGCTTGAGAGGCAAATTGGGCTTTTTCCTGCTAAGAATAGATTTCAGATAAGGATGTCACATAGGTGATGGAGATAATGGCGCAATAATGATTGCATTCCTGACAAATGATGCGTGTCAGAGGGGATGAACAGGGTGGCCTTTCATTGTAAACTGCATGTGGGCTCTGCAGATCTGCTTGTGTCTGCTGTTGCATTAGCCCCCATATGTCTCCAGACCATACCACACATGCACATGCATATCATCAATTTCTGCACGAGGACCTATTTGTAAAAGTTTTATTTTAAAAAACACAAAGGTCTGACTGCTTCTAAATCTCCAGTATTGCCCTGTGGCTCTCTCTCTTGCTCCCCTTCCCTCTGTTGCTGCAGCAATGTTGCAAAACTGCTCTCCTAGCTTACGAGCAGGCCACGTAAAAAGGCTTGAAATTTTGTAGCGTGTGGCGTGCTCACAAGTAAAACAGATCTGCCCACATAAGACACAAGAGGCACAAAACACAGAGACTTTGCAAGCAATATTTTAAAGTGAAGAAAATTCTATTTATTTATACATCATTGGATCCAAGGAAAATCAATGAGAAACCTCTACCACCAGCTGAGCAAGCAACAGGCCTGTCGTCATGATATGACACTCACGCACGCACACATGCACGCGTACACTGGCACGCACGCACGCACAAACAGGTGCTCTAATGTTTTCTAGATGAAGGCACATAAACCCATTGAAGGTCACAGTAAGGCAGAGTCACAGCACTAAGGAGAAACCGTAGACCGTAGAAATTAGCAAAGGAACACTCCAGACTTTGAGCAGTGGGCCGAATTACAGAATCTCTGTTTAGAACTGTTCTGTCTTCCTCTGTCTGAAAAGAAGACTGGAGGTGAGACCGAAACTAGAGGATAAAGATGTTCAGGCGGAGTGGGGACGCTCATCCCACACCTGTTTTCCATGTGACCTTTTCCTTTGCAGGCAGGTGAGCAGTGAGAGTTTCTCCTTGTCATCAGAAAACTAGCAGTGCTGGGAATGAGGAAGTCCTTCCAATTTTTTTCGTCCTCATTTCGCTTGAAAGCTAAACAATGGAAGTAATGCTTGACAAGTCATAGAGCAACACTGCCACACGTATCAAAGTAAACAGTTGGGGTTGTTTTTTGTTCCTTTCACACTTACATGTGGTTGTGGCAGGATACAGTATACCATCATTCAAAAAAAAAAGCAGCAGTACAAACTCTTGAGAGTTGATTTTGCATCATTTAGAAACAGTAACACCATAATGTAAATCACAGTTTGTCGTGTTGCCTTTCATTGCATGACTTCAGAGAACAAGACACCACAGAAAGGGACTGAACTGCACACACACAGCAGCAGCAGCAGCATCCATTTGGATCATCCACAGATTGGATTTGATTAGGCTACAAAGCACTAGTTAGACGTAATACCCTGTATCCACTCATATACATTCCTGTGCAGAACAATTTAGCTGTGCAGAGTTTCAAACACTCTCTCTCTTCCATTCTAAGTTCACATGAGGAATCTTGTCCCTGAGTCTTCAAACTATATCTTAAAAGATCCATTGCATCCTAATCTCCCACCCGTTTCCATGAACATCCTTCTCTTACTATCTACAGACATTCATTCATCTCGCAGGTATGGGTTAAAGGGAGCTTCAGCCAAGTTCTGTGTAAATCGATGATTTGAAATACACACCCCCTGGCAGAAGGGCGGAGAATATGACCACCACGCATACGCACACGCATACAACAAACATGTAGTCGCACACGGACACTGAACAATTCACACACATTAAACAACACACGCGGCTTTGCTGTTGGAGTTTGGTATGCCACAGTAATGTCTTAATGGCGTTTCAGCGTGCAATGGTTGTGCGGAGCTTGTGTGCGTTCATGTTTGCAAGTGTGTGTGTGTGTGTGTGAATATGCATATGGATTTCCATGGACACTTCTTGCTTGCCAGGACATCTACTGATGCGTGTGTCCCTGTGTTAAGTAAGGGCGTACTCAAACGTCCCTTTCTCCAGCCCCTCAATGCCATCAGCCCAGTTGGAGGAGGGCATACTGCTGTAGGGGTCCAGCAGGATCCTGAAACACCTTACTATTAGCAGCCCCAAAAACACCAGTAGCATCCCCACAAAGGCAAAGGCTGTCTTCTGCTCCAGAGTCAGAGAGTGCGCCATCATGTCGTTTCCGCTCATGGCAGCAAGGGAGTGGTTGTAGTGGACGCTGCTCATGGTAAACCAACATCTAGGTGCCTCATCTCTCCTCTGATAGGGTCAGGCGTTTAGAAGCCTGCATGTTACCTGGACAGAGTTTAAATGGTGGTGTCAGCTATCTGCCATCATGTCTTGTGAGCAGATCCATTTCAATCAGCCTGTTTAAGTGCAACAGTTAATGCATAGACTGTAGAGAAATTCATTCAAGGTTCCTGTATCTACATAAATGCCTCTTTTGAACGTTCAAAGATTGATCTCTCTCATTCTACAGATCACCCCCCTCCCTGTAAATTTTGCAAAGAAATTAAAAAAACAACAACCCCAAAACCCAAAGAGCATACGTGAACCTAGGAGAGCGACAGGCTTGGCTCACTGAAAGCGAGGCATGACTACATGTCTTTAAGTCAGGTTTGAATTACAGTGTGTCGCAGTGCATAGCCAGCTGTTACACATAAGCAAAGCAGTGAGGAATGAATGACTACATCGCATCTCGTGAAGATGTGACGCTACATATGTTCAGCTCACAGGAATGGAATCTCTACCTGTTGCATGTAAGCAGATGCCTGCCAGACAGTGCAATTCCATTAGACGGTGAGAGGGCGACCGTAAATGACCAAACATAATCACAAAATTGTTGTGGTCACACAAGTGGAAGTCTGCACTTCCCCAATCCCCCAACCCCAACGCTAAAATCTTTCACATGAACACAAGCAGCAGGTGGCCAGAGTGACAGGACAGGAAGCGGGTGAGGGGGTAAAAGAGAAGGAGGATACATACAGATAGGAAAATGAACAGGGAGGACAGGGAAAGACAGACGAGGAGGAAGGAAGCAGAATGATGAGGAGGACACTGCACAAGTGTGGATGGTGAGAGAGAGTGAGAGAAGAGAGAGCGAGGCAGTGAGGTAAGGTGAAAGAGAGAGGGACTGCATTGACAGATTCTCTAGTGAGGATGTCTTAGGGAGAAAAAACAGGCGTCTCACCATCATTATCGTGCCATCCTTACAGACCTGTTGCTGCCGTCTCTTCCGAACAACTCCTCCTTCTTGAAGCCTTCAGATGTATATCCATTAATTCATCCATTGCTGGCATTCTGGATGTGCTAGGCTAACTGCTCATCTAAGCAAAAAAGCCAGAGGTGAAGAGATTAAAAGAGAGGAATGGAAGCGGAAGGCTGGATCGAGCTATTATATGTCTATTCTGAGAGATAGAGCTCCTGTCCTCATGCTCCTTTACTTGCCGCCCGCTGCTCATTATCATTCTGTTTCTCTAGCTCTCTCTCCAGAAGCACATGCGCTTGCTCCTGCTGCATGGCAACCACTTGTTAGTCTCACTCAGCTGCTCTGCTGCCTCAGTCATTCACAACATTCCCTCCCACCCCAACCTCAGCAGCACCAGGATGAATGCAGCAGCATAAAGAAGCAATCTGCCTCATCTGCTTCTTCTCTCTTCACTGTTCCTTCTCGGGGCGTATTTGGGGGCTTTCTCCAAAAAACAAAACGTCTCCAGCAAAAATCAAACAGGGATCTCCTGGTTTAGCAGGCAGGGGGAGTGCTCCCTCTGACTGCCTCTGGGCTGTAAATGCTGCTGCAAAGGTATTTTTGGTACAGCACAGCACCAAGCCGAGTTTGATGATGTGTCTTTAATTGGTGCAGTTGGCTCTGGCCAAATCGAATTAGCCCCCTCTCCTTAAAGGCTTATACGAATGCAAGCTGCCCGGACACGGCGAAGGAGAAAAGTCTGCCGTTTTAAGAGATATTAATGTAGTGAATGAAAAGCAGTATTGCACAGAAAACAAAAAACAGACCAAACAGCAAGTACTTGATTATTAACTATAAAGGAATGCAGCAGTGAAGCATCTGGCCATCTCTTTCATTGTTATTCAGTGGAAATTCAGATGAACAATGTTGTTTGTTGTCACAGTGGTGCAGTGGCTCGCATCTAAGGATAAGGCATGTCATGAGGGAGATTATCATCACCGATGCAACCTTAGATGGGAATAGTTTCTTCATATTGGACTCGTGCCTCTGCAGTGTAAATTTTAGTATTGCTTTTCTTGGATCAGTAGCTATTTTGTAGACTTATTGTTAATACTTTGCTGTATTCAGGTAGAAATAGGCAGCCTGTTTCAGTATTTCAAACAGTGTTTCCAATTTAGATGCCACACTGCACAGGCAGTTTCCTCATTAGTCTTTGTACCTTGTTGTTCTAATGAACTTAAAGCCCAAAGGTTAACATGAAATTCTCTTAAGAGGTGCTATTGTCAAGATACAGTGGAGTAGTGTGTGGCCATCAGTGATGAAACACATGTAAACTGCACGTTATTATCAATCCATTGATTGATAACAAATTTGCAGAGAGGATTTCACAAGTCCATTCATGTCAAAATTATCAGAAGTTCAATTACTTGCCTTTATCGTATCATTAAATGCATCTTTACTTGTGCGTCAAGGTGAAAGAGAAACTGCTGAGGCATTAACTTGTTGTATAAAGCATATTAGAATATTATCCAGTGTTGGTTGTACATATGGATAACGGCTGTTGGATGTTTATCTCAGTCAGACAAGCGATCAGGAGAAAGGCTGATATTGAGAACTGTAAAACAATTATTCTAAACTGCTCTAAGAGAACCTTTAATGAATGACAAAGTCTTTTTGGGGGTTATACAGTCTCACAAGGAAGTACAAAGACTGATTTGCAAAGATTGTAAATACTCCAGTTGGCTTTCCCGTCAACCAAAACTGCTGCAAATACTACTTCTCCAGGGAGCTGCAAGTTAATCAAAATGACACTGAAAATTTTATTTTCATTAAAAAATATGGTCTGGTACATTTTCGCACAAATAATATATTCGTTGTGTTGAGGTGGTTCGGTCATCTGACTAAGCTGCCTTCTAGGTGTTTCTAGGAGGGCACTGCTGTGTCTCTTAGATGGATTGAGAATGCCTTGGTGTTCCCCTGGAAGAGCTGGAGGAGATGGCTGGGGAGAAAGGAGGTCTGGGCATATCTGCACAGACTGCTGCAACCTGGATAAACAGCAATAAATGAATGAAATACTATTATAGAAATATTTTTAAGGGAGCCACTAGTAATAGGTCTTTCATTTTAGGATGTGCAAATGTTACTTTTAGCTGCTTCCTTATTCACAAGGGGTCACTTCACATGTTTGATTTGGCAAAACTGAACCAGAGATCTTTTTCTTGTTAGGCAAATGTGTAAACCACTACACATGAAATACTTTGTCGTCGTTGTTACTTTCATTCAGTTCTCACACTCCAGCTTTAATTTATAGGTCTTGCTCCAATAATAGCAAAAGTAAATGTGATACTTTATCGATTAGTGATTGTTCAGCAGGCATGGTATGAATTGTGCACCATTCATTTGTGAAATGGATGTTATGCCATCAAGGAAATGAAGGATCAGTTTACTGACCTGATTTTTCATTTACAGTCTAATGCAAGCAATTTACTGTATGTTAAATTTTAACCTATGTGCTCAGTTAGAGGTCAACCAGACATGCGATTGTTGCAACTTGTACTCTGTCACTCCTATGTGTAGCTCTTCCTGAATGAAGTGAAAGTGTTTCTTTTTTACAAGTCAGTTTTTGAGTTAGTGCTTAGTATGCTGAAACCAAAGCAGTGAGATATATAAATATATATATATGCATATTTGTATTTGTAGCTGCTGAACCAAAATGCAGAACCAGTGTGTGAAAAACTAAGTACAACCCATGATTGAGTAGCTTGTAGAACCACCTATAGCAGCAATAACTAACTCATGTGTCTCTTCTATTCATGGCGGTTAGCAAGGATTTCAATTATGCACAGCTCTCTTAAGTTCCTGCCACAGCATTTTAATCAGGTTGAGGTCTGGGCTCTAACTGGGCCATTGCAGCACCTTGATTCTTTTCTTTTTTGGCCACTCTCTTGTAGATTTGCTGTTGTGCTTGGAATCATTCCCCATTTTCAGCTTCAGCTGTCAGACAGACAGCCTCACATTTGACTCTAAAATATTATGGCTTACAGAGGAGTTCACCTAATGACTGCAAGGTGCAGGTTCTGTTACTGCAAAATAGGCCAGATCATCAACCCCTCCACCACAGTACTGTGGTGATTTGTTGTGTTTGGTTTTCACCAAACACTGTGCTCTACATTATGTTCAGACATCTCCACTGTCTGGTCCGGTCTGTCCACAGAACATGACAAAAGACATGTAGACCATGAGATGCAATTACTGTGTGTATTGCATCGTCTGACTTTGGGGTGAATTTACTGGGTCATTCACTCCTGGGGAGATTGTCACATATCTGAATGTTGCAGATAAGCAAACTGTTAAAATGTTTGCTTTTACGCAGGTGCTCACACTTACTGATGACCAGTTAATCAAGAGCATTCGATTAGCAGCACCTAGCTGTTTCTATGGAATATCTTTCCTAGGACTACAAACCTGCTGGGCAAAGAGTTCTGTACAACTGTACAACTTTAAACTGTGATGTTAAAAATCAGCTTTAAAAGTATTTCTCCACTGGTGGAATCTCCCCAGGGCTCGCTGAGCAGATTCTCTTCAAATGTTAAAGCTGATTGTGTGAAGAAATTGAAAGTATTTCTGCAGTGGAGTAAAAGTGCATTAATCAATAGTTTCAGGAATGATGAATAGACTTGGCTCTGCATGATAATCAATAAGATGGGACATTTTAGTCTGACACTGTGAGTGTGCTGCCTGGAATATTGTAGTTTATAGGTAATACTGGTATTGCTTTATGAATTACAATGTCTGAAACAGGAAAGCAAATTTATTATAGCACTGGCCTTTCTAACCAGCAAACAGATCATTTTTAATAAACTTAAAGCAACACAAACCAAACAGTTTGAGGATGGAAAGCTGCCATAAAGATGTTATTGAGATCGAATTAGTGGAGCAGGCAATTCTCTGGGATGGACCTGATGTGCTTGATGGACCTTGGAGCTTTATTGGATCATATTTTAAGAAAGTTTAAACAGATTCAGTAACACGGAACTTCTGTATATTCTGTACCCAAACATCACCCCAGTTTATTTTTCTTTTTTGTTTGGTCTTTTTTTTTATCTGGAGAAGGGACAAATACGCATATAAAATAGCGGTTGCTCTAGAATCCTTTATAAGACATTTTTTGCACTATATTGTTAGTAGACATTTTCACAGTATCCAAAGTTTTTCATTTTAGTAGACACTTGATCGCACGTTGTTTTGTGCATGTATAAAATGGCTTTGGTGGAAAAACAAAAGTTCTGCTGATGGTAACTTGGAATCTTTTTATTGCTAAAATAAAGTGGGGCACGTAAGAAAAAAAAAAAGGTAAGAATCGCTGCATTTTCAATTTAGAGAGAAATCACCTCCACATTCTTTTTAAAGGATTTTCTTTTTTCTTTTTACCCGTGTCCATTGACACCTATACTATTCAATTCTCCCACGATGCCTAGCAACAGCTCCCAAATCTCGCGTTGGAATCACATATCTTCCCAGCACATTTTGAACTGCGTAGCGATCGGGGTATCCTGCGTTGTGTGTAGGGAAAATAAACCTCAACATGGCAGATGTTGAAACGCTTAAAGAGGAACCACAGGAGGAGGAAATTTCTGAATCAGTCAAGTCGGAACCCGACGAGACATCTGAAGAAACACCCAACGGCGTGAAAATGTGAGTTAAAAAGTTGCAATATTGTCTGGTCCTTCTGCGTCGCTGTTAGCTAGCTTAGCTAAAATGGAGTCCTTGGATGCTAGCTATTGTTAGCAAAGAATCATCCAACCTCTTGTAAGAAATATAACGTTAAATTATTTGTGTTAAGTTCAAATATAATGTAACACTTTAAGGTATATATACATCTCCATAAACTCTGGCTATAATGTTACAAGGCTGGTGCAATGGGTCATTCTCGGTTAGGTGCTACTCTCCATTGTGTTGTGCTTGCATATTTAGCTAAAGGTAAATATGTTGCTTAATCTGTAACGAAAATCTGATATTCAGCGCTTTTTATCAACAAGCCAGCCTTACTTTAATTAAATTAGTTAGATTAACCATACGCATTATATGCTGTGCTTAGCACCCATTCTAATTTTAGTGCAATTGTTTATGGCCATTGCGCTATGCTATGCTAACAAACCTGCAGTTAGCTGCTAATGGCTCCGCGCTGTTGCACAGAAATTAGACCTTAGATAATTTAAAGTGCTCTGTACGCATTAAAGTATCTGCTCATTTAAAATGCACGCTGTATTTTCATACGGGTTTATAAAATGTTGTATTTGATTAAAGTCTTCATTATGTTTGTCTTTAGCAAAATCAGAAGTTGCATGAATACTTTTATTTTGTTCATGCACTCATCTACTCACATAGTTGTCATTTACACTCAAAGAAATCCAAAGAAAGACAGAGGTGCTAATGTCAAGATACAGTGGAGTAGTGTGTGGCCATCAATGATGAAAGGCATGCAGACAAAGTTTTTCTAGCATGTATGCATGCATATTGCTTTGGGTGGGTGGGTGGGGGTATGGCTATGTTAGATATGTTTTTTACGTTAGATCCATATTATAGAATTTATTAACATGAGTAGCGTTTTTATGTATGTATAGGGTTAAAAGAAATGTAAATTACATTTCTAAAGCAAATCACAAAGTATGAGTCTGCTATTACTTACTAATTTATTAAGGGTAGATTTTAAAGTTAATGCCTCAGTGATCAGTGAAAGATGTTTAGAGATGTTCTCTGATCTGCATCTCTCTGTATTTTGTAGGGAAGAAGAAGGCAAGCCCCCCAAAGAAAAGCATGATGGTAAAGAGAAGTCCTCTGGAGGCAGAAGAGGAGGCCGCTACCATCCCTACAAAGACAAACATGGTGGAGAAAAGAAGGGTGCTCATAGGAACAGAGTGTTCATCAGCAATATCCCATATGATATGAAGTGGCAGGCAATTAAAGATCTAATGCGTGACAAAGGTAATCTACCCAGTGATGGGTATGGTGTCTTTCCCTCTGTCTCTCTCCAGCTGATAAGAAGATGTTGACTCTTTGTTTTGTTTTGTTACAAGCCTGAACGTCTGCTTCTAACGCCAGCTAATTTGTGTGTAGCTTTTGTGGATATACTTAGTGCAGATATCAAGGAACCACCACATTGTGATTTAAGGTTATTGGAGTTTTAATTCTTTTATTTATGTATTTATTTTTGGATGGGCACCAATTTAGTTTGGGCTGATATGTATGTGAGGAAAAGTTACTTGTTTTATTGGCATTGTCAGCTCCAAAATGTAACCTCAATCCAGCAAGGAATATTTTGATTGTTGAATGTTTTTGTTGCATCTGCATTAAGGTGAATCTTGCTAGTATCACTGAAAAATATTCTAATGTTTTACTCTATGAAATACAGAGCTTCCAAAAAAGACCTTTTGAAAGGCCAAAGGACAGCTTAAACATCTCAACTGCCTTGAATGGAATTTGTTGCAAAACTGATCACGTTGAAGTCTTTTGATTTGAATTTTCCCAGGTTTAATATAGCTGTGTTTTTTGTTTTTTGCTGTTTTTGTTTTTATATTTCTGGCCTTGGCCTTTGGGTGTCTCAGTCACTGCCCAGAAAGGCATGGTGTTGTCTGGTGGGATGTTGGTCTGGGCTGGCTGTTGATCAATGGGGACATCTCCATCTGTAGCTGTATTGCCAAGGCCAGCGGTGATTTGAAGACTTGGTGACTTAAATTCCTTTGTTCTTTTGGTATTTTCCCTTTGTATGTCTCATGTAGTTGGTGAGGTTACATACGTGGAGCTCTTTAAGGATGCTGAAGGAAAGTCAAGGGTAAGTGATGTGGCCAACTTGCTGCACGAGGTTTTAAATGCCCTCAGCAGGCTCTTAATAATGTAGTGCTCTTTTAGGCTCTGATCCTTTGGGTTTAATGAACTGGAGACACTATAGGTTGTGTTTAGAGCCTGAAAGATGGCTAATGATTGATTTTCATTTGAAAGGGAGATGTCCTGTTGACTTTTGGAAATGTAGCCAATGAATTTATCTAAGAGTATACTTTTGCTTTTGTTGTTGTCATTTCAATTGGTTTAAAAGTTTGTTTGTTTGGCCATTTTCCAAAGGGAAATGCGGGGTTGTGTGATTGGTCTTATTGATTGACCCTCATGTCTCAAAATTTTTTTTTACAATTCTGTTATATGGCAAAGCTTTCTGTTTAATGGAACAAAGCAGTTGCGAAAGACCATGTAGTTGTTTTTGTTATGTCTTTATGTTAAATGGCAACAAATGATGCAATAGATGTAAAGATGAAGCACACAACTTTTCTCTTAAAGTCAGAACTTCTTAATCCTAAACAATGTACTAAATACATTTTTTATGGCTTTTTTTTCATCTATCTTGGTAATCAATGTCCAGTTCAAAACCTAAATATTTTCAGGTAGAATAATAGAATGTTTAAATGTTACTGACAAATATGGTTGTTTTTTTTAACTACAACCTTTATGTATTACTGTTTAGATATTTTTCTTCTTTCTTGTAATATTTTTAATTATTAAGAAATCTGTTTTGTTTTTTTTTTGTTTGTTTTTTCTTCCAGCCTTTTTTCTTGCTTGCAGTAAAGTTAAAAAACCAGCCGGCTCAAGCCAGCAAGGAAAATATGGCCAACATGCATAAAATAACATATTAAAATCTAGTTGAGATGTTGTATTTATTATGTTTTTGTTTGTAATATCTTGTTTTTAACTCTATTTTGTTCCCTCCTTCTGTGACTCCTGAACTCCTGTGATGCCACCTACGTAGGGGTGTGGGTAAGAAACCCTATTTTCTCAAAGAAAGAACTTTTTGTTTTTAAATGATGTGCTCACATTGACTCGTCTGGTGTTTCCGTTTGCCTCATTCAACAGTGTGGTGGAGTTCAAAGATGAGGAGTTTGTGAAGAAGGCAGTATTAACTATGAATAAACATGACCTGAGTGGAAGGCCACTCAACATCAAGGAGGTGAGAATCATAGATTACAGATTATATTTAGCTGTTCTTTTTTTTTTTTTTTTTTTTTTAAGAAAAGCTGATCTCATGTTGCTATTTTCTTTAGATTGTGAGCATATAAAGCAGTCATAAAAAGATTGGTGGTGATAACCATGATGTAGCATTGTTACATTACAGATATTTTTGTTATCATCAGATCTGAAAATATCCAGTGATGTACCACTAAATTAAAATGACACTGCGAATTTTTCTAGTTTTTTTTTTTTCTCTAGTCTTTCTTAAATTTTATCACAAATTTAGCATTTGTGATAATGTAGAATATTGATTAAATGGTGGTGTTTTCTATTTAAGGACCCTGATGGAGAGCATGCCCGCCGTGTGTTGCAACGCATGGGAGGAGGTCAACAGGGAGGCCGTGGGCAGGACATGGGGCCTGGTGTGATGAACCTCCCGCCCTCCATTGCTAACAACCCTAACATCCCACCTGAAGTCATCCATGCGCTGGAGGCTGGGCGACTTGGCAACACTGTGTTTGTAGCTAATGTAAGGAAATGTTATTAAACATTAATTACCACTGTGCAATTGTAGACATCTGCCAAGCACACTCGTTTACATAGTGAAGGCTTTAAAGTAATTTAAAAACTTGGCACCAGAGATTAGTATTACTAAATAAATATTTCACCAGCTGTGAAATACGTCCACAGTCATATGTTTCTACAGGATTTGTGCCAGTCTATTTTAAGCCTGGCGGCCCACCAGGGTTTAATGGACCTTCAGCTGGGCCTAAACATTGTGTTATTTAAAAAAAAAAAGAAAAAAAGTTTTTTATGATATGTGTATATGCTTTACCTACAACTGTTTAGCAAGCAAATCCACTTTCACCATTACAGTTAAGAATTACTGTTTATTTAACGACTTGTAATTTAGAATTATTGTTGGCAGAGGGCGGTCCACCTGGAGAGAACCCAAAATAACTTCGATGACTACTGACACAGTATTGTTTTAACCCCTTTCATGTGATATCCATCCACTAATGTTTACTGTTTACCGTAAGCAGTAGTATAATCCACTTTACTTTGTCTTCGTACTGAAAATGGGAAATGAACTCCCCACTGTACCACCGTCACCACCCTTCATTAGCATAGGAGACGCATACAAAAGCTCTGCTGTGCCATCTTTACCGCACAGTGTGCACAGTGTGCCTGTCACTGGTACGGAGGTATAGCAGTGTCCAAATCTGTGTAGTCATTTTTTTTCCTGTTTATTAAACTCACTGGTGTCTTTCTGTTGTTCAACAGCTGGATTTTAAGGTGGGGTGGAAGAAGTTAAAAGAGGTGTTTAGCATGGCCGGTGTGGTGAAGCGAGCAGATGTAAAGGAAGATAAAGATGGCAAGAGCCGTGGGATGGGAACAGTTACTTTTGAGCAGCCACTGGAAGCTGTGCAGGCCATTTGTATCCTTCACAATTAGGTATGAATTAAAAAAGAAACAAAAAGAGAAAAAGAACTTAATCTGTACAGTTTTTACCACGGCATTCTCCTTGACGTTGATTCCAGCCATGTTCAATGGACAGATGCTCTTCGACAGGCAGATGCATGTTAAAATGGTAGGTGTGTGTTGTTTTTGTTTTTTTAAGTTACAGTGTGCTTTAAGCTGTGCAGTGTGAAGGGAAAAAAAAATGCTTGGTCTTGCAGGATGAGAAGTCTCTACCCGCTGAAGACTTCCGGCAAGTAGAAAAAGCGCCTCAGTTACCACGTGAGTTTGCTGTTATTCCCTCATCATAAGCGAAAAAAAATGTAATTTAAAAAATAGTTTTATGACAGTTTAGTAATTTCCGGCAGTTAATATGGTGGTGCTTGGTCATTAGTCAAGTAAACACACCTTACCAGAACAGGATGTGAACAGCTGCAAAAAAAATTAACAAGATGGTGTAAGAGTGAATAAATAATTTGTTAACCAAAATGGCAGTGTGCCTTTAGTATTACGTATGTCTTGAGCAGTTCTTGTGGGTGGAGACAATACAGAAGGCATTTTTGTTCTTTGTGTAGGTGGTCTAGGTGGTATTGGAATGGGTTTGGGGCCAGGAGGTCAACCCATCAATGCCAACCGCTTGAGTGGTGGAAGCGGCATGAGCTCTATGGGACCTGGAGGTCAGTCACCTTTTGAGATATTCTTTCAGCTTAAGGTTTAAATTATATTCAGCGCAAATATAATAGTATATATGCCGAGTTGTAACAGTTTGTCTTTACAAGCATATATTTATCCAACAGAAATACATCTCCACTAGCTGATCATCACATTAGGGTCTCAAGGCAATGTTAACTGTGTTCAAGTTAGACTGATATATATGCAACATACCAGTGTCTGTTTTTCTATTAGCCTTGATATGCAAAGAAATAAAATGAGCAGAGCTCTGTCCAGATAATAATATTTCAGCGCTTTTACTTTGTAGATTTTATTGAATTACATCAATCTCTTGTAATTTGATGCTCCTTCATCTTTTGCCAGGTATGGATGTATCAGGTTATGGTGGAATGAACAGACTTGGGGGAGGTGAGCTTTTTGCTGCCTATGAGTTTCTTTCCTGTTGAATGACCATGGTTACCTTGGTGTTAACAAAGGGGATTTCTTTATTCTGTTCTGCTTTTGATAGGAATGAGTAGTGGGAGTGGAGGCTTTGGAGGCATGGATAGCATGGGCAGTATGGGTGGCTTTGGAGGGAGGGACATGGCACCAGTTGGCAGAATGGGAGGTAAGTCTGTGTTTTCCCCTTAGTGGGCAGAAAAATCAGGTTATCTATTTGTTATTGGTAACTAATTGAGTCATCTCGTTTTATTGTTGTTTGTTTGTTTTGTTTCTCTTTTGTTGTGTTTTTGGCGTTAAGATATGTACCGATCAGGAATGGGTGGAATGGATCGGGACTTTGGGCACGGTGACATGCCAATGAATCGAGGATTTGGGGATTCTTTTGGAGGAATGGGTAAGTTATACTCTCACTTAAGGGAGGCTGTGATTTCTGCTGCACTGTGGTTTAATCTAATTTCCATAAACTTGCACTCTTCTTTAGGTGGAGGCTTTGGAGGAGGCATGGGCAGTGGTGGCATGGGGCACATGGGAACTGGATTAGGTACAGGTTAGGAAAAAAAAAAATTCTCCAATGATCATTTTTATAGCAGTTCTTCTGTAATTAAAGGTACATGAGACTCATAACAGAACTCTTACTTAAGTTTTGGCTGCCCCCAAATCATCCATTCCTTCTAGTAGTTTAAATATTTATTCTTTTTCAAGTATGACACTTTTTTGTAAAATATAACTCTTTTACTTAAACAGTGTAAATTGATAAACATGGAAAAATTAAAGAATGAAACGAAATTAACAGGATTTCCTGCTATAACAAAAATAACATCTCTCATATAATGCTTCCTACCTGTTTAAAGTGGTAGCCTTGTTGTTGCTGAATGTTTGCTGGTAAGCTTTACAATGATGTGGTAAGCATAGAGTCATCATCTTTCCAGCATTGCATAAATTGGGGCTCTGTTTTCTTTCTTACAGGGAAGGATAACATTTGAATAGAGAAACAGAGGCTTAGATCTTTATGGCTGATTACAGCGACCTAATCTCCTGAACTGTCATACACTTAGCAGTGGGTGTGGAAACTCGTGGTCATGGTTGTCACACAGATTAAGAAAGTAGTGTATTAATATCTTTCACTTATTAGCATGCACATCGGTGTATTTTGCAGATCCTCATGTCACGACAGACCGTCACCACACCTATTTTATTTTTGGTAACATAACGAATAAGATATAACAGGTTTTTTTTTTGTTTGTTTGTTTGTTTTTAATGAATTAAATTACTCTAAAACAATGAGAAGTTAAAAAAAATAGAAGAATTAAATTGTTTCGTTGTGTGTGTCACTCATATTTGTGGAAAAGTACTTGGAGAAAAGAGATGCATTTTCAAGACCAAGAAAAAACAGCAGTGCGCCATGTGCCTGGCTGACCACAGCAACCCACAGAGAAAATATGCACTTTCTGTTTCATGTATGCCAAAAAACCCGCACAAACCTGAAAACCTTTACCGTTACATTGTAAGATGGAATCTATGATCATGGAGTTGTCAAGTTTTGGTTGACCATCCTTATGGTATTCTTCCATTTCATCCTGGGCTTGTTTAAAATATTAGACTGAAAGTATTCAGAACACTGCTGCCTGTACTATAGCAAATGCTATAGTAGATGGACAATTACTTTGTTTGTTAGAGACTAAAAAGGGGTATAGTGGTTTGTCAGTGGTTAAAATATTTTCTTTTCACAAAAGAATGAAGCTTTCCTATTGATTCTTCGTGCAGTGTGGTGACTAATAATTTAAACTGGTACAGAGTCTGCACCCACTGTGTAAACAGTGTCATGGCGACATTGGCTTCTGTGATAGCAAGTTTGGAAGAGGAAAATCAATCCTCTTCTGCAGTGTTTAGATACACTTCGGTTACATTTTATTAATATAATTAATAAATTATTAATATAAACGGTGCAAAGTGTTTTTAAAGTCCCAATTCACAGAAATCTGTCATGAGACTTTGTAGTTCTGCAGCAGTGCAGGAAACTGCAAACATGACCCTGTTAAAGCTTAACTGCATTAGGTTAAATTGTTTGTGTGTGTGCTCAGGTGGCGGAATGGGGAATATGTCGATGGACCGAATGGGCTCCAGCTTTGACCGTTTGGGAATGTCAGGAATGGACATGAACCGTGGCTTTGGTGGCTATGGCGGCGGGGGCCGGGCCACATGGGTGGAGGCATGTCGGACAGAGGGTCAGGGTCCAAAGCAGGTTGCCAGATATTTGTGCGCAATGTAAGCAGAAATAAAAACACATTCATTTATTCGGATTTGCAGAGCTGTTACATCTGTGGACATCCTTATCTTCCCATACAGTTAGTCTTGATAGTGATAGTAGTCATAGTGCTTGCACTATAGTATGCTGCCACTCAAAGTTTAAAATGTTAAAGGGGCATTCGAAGGTCCAGGTTTAGCAAACACCACTTGTGTTACAATTTCTCATGCCAAAACTGATCAATTTTTCTGCAAGCCAAGGTAGTAGTGCACACTGCTGTATGCAGACAATAAGAATAAAAAATGGCTTGCTTTTTTACTCATCATTCCTCTTTTGTTTAGATATGTTCTTAAGACATTTGTGTATCTAAATTTACTGCTTCTTTAATCAGTCCGCTGTGCTAACATGATCAGTTAAACTTTAACGTGATAAACGTTCATTAGACGTCATTAAATATATTGTTGCTGGGCCTTTGTGCGCTTACGCAGCTATCCAATAAAAGTTATTAATAATATGTGGTGTGCTTCCATGAGTCATTCATTTTTGCTTGGAGGATTTATGATCAGTTCAATGTCATCTTTGACATGTTTGATTCCTGTACAAAGGTCCAGCTGTAAATGTATTAATGCTGACAAATGTAATGACTAAGTATATTTTTGTGTTTTATAGCTGTCCTATGATTTGACATGGCAAAAACTGAAAGACAAGTTCAGTCACTGTGGTAAGTGTTTCGCTTATTATAGACCACTGAATTAAATATTCTTTGTTTAATTCACGAACCACTGGAGCGCTTTTGTCATTTTACCACGATTGATCGCTGAAAACAAAGGGCAAAATTTAAGATTTGATCAGCACTTTGTTAAAGATTCTGCTTTCACAATTCGGCCATTGCTCATTCTTTTCTGCTACAGGTCAGGTAATGTTTGCAGAAATCAAGATGGAGAATGGAAAGTCGAAGGGATGCGGAACGGTGAGATTCGACTCTCCAGAGAGTGCCGAGAAGGCCTGCAGGATGATGAATGGAACCAAGATAAATGGCCGAGAGGTGGACGTCCGTATTGATCGAAACGCCTAGATCCTTTGTAGAAGTGAAGCTAACACGTACACTTTCAGTCCCCTTGCCAATGATCTTTTGTTTTGTTTTAAAAACATAATTACTTCATATCGTCACGTGTTCAATGTTTCTTTCTTTCGTCCTTTTTTGTTTGTTAATGTAAACTACATAGCTATTTTCTTTGTTTTATAAACCCTTTTTAATTTGTGAGACAGTTTATTTGACCAAATAAAGTTTGTAATTTTTAAACTTGGTGGTTGTAAATTCTCCTGAGATCAAAGTCTCAAAGTTGTTCTTCATTGTGTAAACTGCTGCTGTAGTGCTGCCCCCACCCCCCTAAGAACAGTGTTCTACATTGGCGACTTCAGATCTGGAAAATACCACAATAGTCCACAGATCAAACTCTGTATGAGTTTATTTTATTGGAACATTTATTACAAAAAGATATTCCAAGTATTTAAAGTTTTAAGTTTCTACTAATTTTTAATTTGTTTTTTTTAGTCAAGTCAATACGGACACCTAACAAAACGGTGAAGACATCGGAGCCGCCCCGAAAAAATATGTAACAGTGCTTCCTCAAGCTGTTAAAAAGGTTTCATCAAAGCTACGGATTAAAACTCGATTTTAACTGTATCTTTATTTGAATTAGGTTTGCTACAGTTTTGAACTAATTCCTTTCTTGGAAGTCTTTGGAAGGTTTTTGTGCTTAGTTTGAACTACAACGTTGTTGGGTTTCTTGTAAGAGTAGATTAGTGTCTGAAGTCCACATAAGCATTGCAGACTTGGTGGTTTTAAAAAAAATGAATGCGTGACAGTTTTAGGGAACTGAAGATGAGTGGAAAGTTTTTTTTTTTTTTTTTTTTTTTTTTTTACTATTTATGGCTCCTACCATTCTTTCTCGCTCATAAAAGCTTATCAGAGAAATAAGTCTTTTTGTCTTAGCTCAGTCATCCTCTTAAAAAGGACAAGGCCAAATGAGTTCAGTTTAAACCTTTTATTTCTTTTCTTATTGGAAATCTGCAGTAAACCTGTGGGAGCAGTAGCTTTTTGTTCATGACCCTTATGTAAGACAGGGAATGTCTTGGAATGTGAAGATGGGCCTTGTGATGATACTGGTCTTGTCTGGATCTTGGTGAACACGCCCATGGATCCTAGGAACACTGCCACCTTTGGTAATTATATTACCAATAGTTCACTGAGATGTGACCATCAGGTATGTGCGCCGAAGAAACTTGATATTTGTAAATTTTTAAAAGCTTAACGTTTTTGTTTTGTCTCAGAAAATATGGCTTTAGTCCTGAGAAGGTCAGATCTCAGTCGCTGCACAGTCTTAGGGGATTATTCCCAATAATTCCCAGCTCATAAAGGATGGACAGAGTGGCAAAGAGGATGTAGCATATGAGCGAAACGATTCCCAACTTCCAATCCAACTTCCATCCGTTGATGTGCACGGCTACGAAAAGGAAGACGATTGAAAGGAGAAGTGTGGAGGAAATGAAGACCAGTCCGGTGCTGTTGACCTCTACAGGGTTGTTTGTGTCCACAAAGGCAGTTTTGATGAACCAAGGCAAACCCAGGCACAGCATGTCAAACACGTTAGAGCCCACGATGTTGGACATGGCCATATCAGCTTTCCCTTAAGAAAAAAAAAAAAGTGTACATGGAATTACAGTATATAAAGCAAAAACTGAGTTAGTGCAATTTCTGTGTCTAACACCACTGACTGAAATGAAGCTCCAAACCATGATGGAGCCTGCACTGTTTTACAGATGGCTGATGCTTCTTGACAGGCATTATCAACTAAAGAGATACCACTTCTGTGGTCAAGTCGGTGAAAAATGCGAACAAATTATGTTTTGCGACAAGATGCTAGTAACAAAGTGCCTAAAGATACAAATTAAATTGGTTCTCTGCTAAGTCGTCTGTAATGTGTAGACACAACACTGGTTCTTCCCTTAGGTAATTTTTTTTGGTTTTTTATGCTTGAATGACTCATAGGTCAGTGTTAAGTTGCTCAACAGAAACATTCCCCTGTAAAAGGTCAGGTAGAAAACCTGATGGAAATATTTCTCAAGAAATGAGGCATCGCTCAAAAGTACATAGTACTGTGGATCTTCCACAGAAATGTGAAATCCTATTATCAAGTTAAGTAAACAGCACATCTGCTCCTATTCGCTTTTTGAAAATCCAATCCATCATTAGACATTGTCCATTATCCAGAATCCACATTCATCAGAGGAAAATAAATAAATTTCAGGCAAAGTGATCCAGAAAACAACTCACCAATATTAATCACCACCTTAAATGAATCCTTACAATCCTGCCTGTGAACTGTGACTGAGTTCTCTGTACTGTCCAATTCGGTACAGAGCCTACATGCCTGGTATTTCGTAAGACTCAACTTTCCTTGTATGTGCATGTGAGCCTTTCTGAGAACTACTGGATAATAATCTCATTATACATTAAGTAGACCTGCCACTGTCACATGATGATTTTGCCTTTTTACCCTGAACGTACATCAGTTTTATAGTTCATTCTTTTGTAGAGGGAAGGTGGAGGGGTTCTTGCAGCCCTGCCAAGTTCTGTATACACCCAGTCCTCACATGACTGTGTTTCCTCAGGGGTGAGCCCCCTGTTAATTGCTGTGGCCGGCTAGGCACATGGCCCACTGGAGCTACAATAGGCCCCCTCTGAACCTGCTCAGACAATGGCATCCCAGGAATTAACCAGCAGACCAACATGTGACTGTACTCTGCAAATCAAATGTTTTTCTCACAAGTTTCAACACTTGTGATCTGCCGTGGCTCAGTGGGTGATGAGCTAATTTACACCTGCAGCTAATCTGCAAAAGTTTAATGAGAACTACAGAATTTTATTACAGACTTCAGAGTTAAAACAGCCATCTTACCGACTACAGTGACCATCCACACCAGCACATATGTAAAAGCTGAGATCCAGACTGCTGACATGAGGAAAGTGATCATGAACCACTGCTTCCAGAACCTTCTCCTGCAGTCAGGGATGGTGAGGAAAAGCAGAGTGATGATAGGCAGGACAGTACCCAGAGAATCCTTTTCAGGTCGCTCTCCGGGACGGCAAAGACACTTTTATGCTCTGCTGGTATGAGAGAATATACATCATATATCTCTCGTAGATCAAACATGAAGGCGAATGACTCAAAGTGGTGGTGAAAAAAAGGAGTTTTACTGTGCCACCAAGAAGTGCGCCTTACCCTCAGGAATCTCATTGAGTCCGTGTAGGCTGAGGGACAGGTGAGAGTATCCCGACTCGTCGTGGAAGATCCCACTGTCTGTTCTGGAGCGACTGTGGACTCGCAAGCTGGTGTCGTCATTCCAGCCCAGCAGACGCTGTGTCTCAATCTTTTCACCAGAACCTGAACCCAGACACGTGCAGCAAGGACTCAGCTTCCTCAAGACAAACTCACTGATGCGAAGGTCAAAGCACAGAACCACAATGTAAACGCCATAGACCAGCAGGAGACAGGCAGCATCATACCTGTCAACAAAATACACAGTTTGAGCATTAATAGTTCATTGACATACTGTAAATAAAAAAATTGTCAATAAAACATACAATGCTGTGAAAAAGCATTTGTCCCCTTCCTGAGTTTTTCGTTTTTTTGCATATTTGTCAGACTTAGATGTTTCAGAACATAAACAAATTTTAATATTAGACAAAGATAACCTGAGTAAATACAAAATGCACTTTTCACTTATTATGTATATGTAAGTAACAGCAGTGATGAACCACGGTGAGAGCCATTATCCAAAAATGGAGAAAACTTGGAACAGTGGTGAAACTTCACCAGAGTGACCGGCCTACCGAAAATACTTCAAGAGTTCTTCAACGACTCACCCAGGAGGTTGCAAAAGAACCCAGATCAACATCTAAAACACTGCAGGTCTCACTTCCCTCAATTAAGGTCAGAAAACATACTTTTCAGTGGCTTTTGACCATTGGATTATTTCAACATTTTTTCCATCTGTAATTCTCCAAATTGTTGTTACTTTTTTTTAGCCATGGATATAGTTACGACAGTACCATAAAAAAACAAAAAGAAAAAAAACCCCTGTAAATACCTGCACTGTACAAATTGTTTTGTGATCTCTTTTAATTTGTTTTTGTCTACATCACAAGAGGCAATAAAAAGCTGTAAATGACTTTGTATCTTGTTACCACCCTTTGGGTTATAAAATAGTCTCTTATAAAAGGACAAAGTCTTTTACAACCCAAATTCAACCCCTGTTTGTATGTGGTGAAAGGTCTTAAGATGATTCATGTAATGATGAGTCAGTACACACAAATACACTCACCAGTAAACCTTGTTATCTGAAATAATGCCAATGACAGCAGCGACACTGATCCCATATGCCAGGCAGTCCCTGAATAGTGACCAACAGGTGAGACGCCCAGCCTGATAAAGGAAACAAAAATAAGTGGTTTAAGGCTCATAAAACACAACCATCCTTCTGTTTTGGCTGAGCAAAAGTGGAACTGCTACACACAAGTAGTTAGCAGAAGTGTAATGTTTGTCTGTATCTTATGTGTTATCGTGTCAGAATGTACCATAGAGGCTAAAAGTCCACAGGCACCACAGATTCCTAGCAGGTTGTAGACAGCCGATCCCACAATGGTGCTGACCCCAATGTCGCCTTTTGTCACAAACACACCTGACAGTAAAGAGCACATTTTAGCTTTGAAGCCAGGAGCAATGAGGAAGCATGACAGGGAAAAGAAATAAAGAGCTGAAAGTTAAAATAGCCTAATTCAAGGACACTTTTCCTTTTTGTTCCCATATGGTAAAGTCACTGTGTCAGGCTGGGGAATGCCACAAAGACACAGATGATCATGCTGGGGTCATCATTATCATAATTAGGTTTTTACTCAATGGGTGATTACCTAGGAAGGCTGTGACAAGTTCAGGTGCAGAACTTCCAGCTGCCATAAATGTGGCTCCTGCTACGTCCTGTGACAATCCCAGACCTGAGAGAGGTCCAAAATAACACACACAAAAAAATTATAATGCACAGTTTTGTTCAACAATAGCACAATCCCTCCTCAAATGGCCCATTAACAGAATGATATATATATTTTTAAGGATTTGTCTCTGATATTACATTACATATCTGCCCACTGTGGGCTTATTTAGTCAGTCAATGACTAATCAAGAAATGATGTTAGAATTTGCTGTTATAAATAAATTGCTCTGATAATCATACAGTGCAAAAATACAATGAGAACTTCCACCCAAGCCTGCACCTCACACACACATGTTCTATTGGAAACGTGTGTGTTATGTAGAACTTACGTTCACTGATTACTTCTAATGATGGCAGAAAGTAATCGTCGCAGACTATAGCGACAGCCAAAAGCATGTAGAAAATAAGCATAAAATAAATGATGAGCCCTCCATCCTTCCTCTCCTGCACTGTGAAGAAGCCTTCAGGAAACTCGGAGGACTGTGGCGGGATGCATTCGGTCTCATTCTCTAAAACGGCAGGAACAACACACACACACACACACACACACACACACACACACACACACGTTCAGATCAAGGTTATTATAGTAAAGTAATGCAAAAATAAGAAAGAAAAACATTTTAGAACATTTTAGTAAAGTCAACTAAAATTTAATTACACAGAAAAGTTTCAGTTTGGCCATTTTGGTCGAATACGTCACTACGGAAAAGCCTGAGGAAGAATGTCTTTATGGAGACTGGGATGAGGATGAATCAGTTGCCTCCAGTAACGTTTGTGTGATAATACCTTCTTTCAACTTTAATCTCGCCCCTGACAAATACACGCGAGAATATTATCAAATAAAATACATAAGCACCGAAAACTAATCATCGTTAAATGTAAAAACTAACCTGACAGGACTCTAATAACGACTCTTAACAACTCATACACACAAATTGTCGCCCCAAGAAGCCAAGATGGTTAGATCTCTTTTCATGGCAGTTACACGGTCTTTCATGTCGATAAGATACGACGATTAGTAAAGCAAACATTGCCACAGTTGCTATGCCACATGATTGCGCACACATTATTGCCGTGACATAACTCATGACACACTGAACAGATTGTCACTATGAAACAAAGCTCCCTCGGATTATTGTGGCAGTTCTAAAATGTTACAAAGTAACCCAAAAATCCCGCACGCACTTGCATACGGTGTTTCAGATATGCTTACCCACGGCCCGACGCACCCTGACAGAGTGACTTCCCTGTGCTGTTTTTGCTGTTACTGAAAGGAGACTGACCGTGCAATACAAAAATATTACAAATCCCAGAAAGTAAGGTATAAAATCTTTTCTCTTCTTTTTCTGCACAGCTACAGCAGTACCCATAGTCATTTGAAAATTAAATATAACAAAAAATAAATACAAAATTAGCGATTAGTCCAAGGACGCATGTGTGTCTTTACTCTAACAAGCTTGCACAAATGTACTAAGGACTGAAATTGCTTGTGAGCGCTGCATCTAACACTACATACGGCTGCAAGCTGCAAAGAGAGATTACTGGGAGGGGGGACATTTTAAAGTCTGGTGCTACTAAGAATGGGGATCACGAGTTGCGAGTCATTCCAGTCGATTTGAACACACTCCAGCCTGAGGCGCAGCGGGGGTGAAATCCAGATTTCTTTAAACACAGTTGCAATACAGCTTTACAAGTGGAAATGTAATGTTTTCTTGATTAAATACATATTTAAGCAACACACTTGCTGAATTTGGAGATGATCATCTTCACGTCAAACAGTGGCACTGTGGGCGCACTGTGGGCGTACATGCAGGCCACTCAACTAGGCCTTTGCGCATATCTGACTCGTAATTGTAGACAGAACATCACCATAAACAGGATTTGTGTAGTTTTATTTACACTGTAGACTGATACTCATACTACTCACATGTGAGGAAAAAAGGGGGTGTGAGTATGTGGAGGGACGGGATGCCGGGGCTTGTTTGGACATGCCCCAAAGTTTCCCCTAGAGCCACAGAGCGTCAGTCAGGAGTGCTCTCTGTGTGGATCGCCTTCGTGCTCCAAAGACATGAAATGAATGGATGTTAAAATGATGGATAGTTTATCCTGAGTCCAAATAAGATGATTTGAAAAAAGGTGAGTCAATTCAATTACTGGTTTTCTGAGAAGCTGCTCTGTGTCTATTGCACGTATTTCATTAAGCAGAAGATTAATCATTATGAATTTATATTATGAAAGCAACTTTTAAGGTTGACAAATGCTTAAATCATCAGTCTGACATTTCTGTTGCACCAGTGAGCAGTGCACACTAGCCGAATGAAGCTGAACTTGCTTGTTTTGTTGTGCTAATTGTGATGAATGATGCTGAGCCTAGCTGTGAGTTATTGGCGCCCCTGTGTGGTTTTGACTGGGTTTGTGGTTTGCTGGTCATCCTGTGTAGACTGATAAGGGCCTAGCCTGGAAGTCATGAAACAAGAAATAAGGCAATGTTAAAGAAACCAAACCAAACCAAAAACCAACACATGTATTCTGGTAAATAGAGGGTATGTTTGGATATATTTTTAATATAAAAAATTACATAAAATCAAATAAAAACAATGACATCCAAGCACAGAAAGTAAGACAAAAACAAAAAAAACAGAACAGGAAAACAATAAAAGAAGAGAAAAAAAACAAATAAAACAACCCGGTTAGCCAGTCCAAATCAAAAGTTCAAGAGAAATGCTAGTGTCCGAAGATGATCTTCTGTATGAAGACAGGGTTAGACAGGGCAACAGAGAGTTCTCCAAGTCCAAAAGATGTGGGGAACAAGTCCAGGAAGGAATCAGGGTCCGGCAGAGATGCGGTTTCACACAAACACAAAGTGCAGTCAAATGGGTTAAAATTTATGTTAAATCCCCGTTAATATGATTGACAAAAGGGCCCCAGATTTTGACAAATTTAAAGTGAGTATCAGCCAGACGATAACAAACCTCTTCAATATACAAACATACAATCCTCTCGCGTAGCCAAAACCTAAACAAGGTAGGAGATGGTGATTTCCAGGCTCTAAGAATAGCTACAATAGCTTTTAGCTACAAACATGCCAAACATTAAGGGTTTCTGAAGAGGACTTAGGGAGGTTAGGGAGCAGCCTAGCACTGCAAGTATACAATCCGGCTTTCATTTTAAACCATAACTCTGGTTATATATATTAAATATATCTGCCCAGAAACTCCTGAGTGTAGGGCAAGACCAGAAAAGGTGGCCAAGGCTTCCTTCCATTGCTTTGCATTTATCACACAATGAGGAAATAGACGGAAAATGCTGCCTAGCTTTGTTTTAGAGAAATGCAAATGATGAAGGACTTTGAACTGTGTAAATTGTAATCTGGCATTTTTTAATCTTCTTCAACCCATTGGCCCACAAAGCGTCCGATATGTCTACTTCCATGTCCTTAACCCAAGCATCCTTGATGTGGTGGTTTAAGTGTAAAAGTGTAGTAAACTGGCTGATTAGGTGTTTGGAAGTGGGATTTCAATCAAATAATCATAGAAGTCACTATGAGCAGGTGGCTGATCCAGATGGGATCAAGAGTGTTTGACAAAATACCTCATTTGTAACTATCGAACTAAATGAGCAGAGGGAAGCATAAATTTTGATTGCAACTGAGCAAATGAAGCAAAACAATTGTCGATGTAGACGTCCTTAATAGTGTGAAGACCCAATTCCGACCAATGCTTATACACAGGGTCCATCAAGCCAGGTAAAAAAGAAAGGTTTTGAGTTATGGGGGCAAAAATGGACAAAGCACCCCTAACTTGCTTTAAGCTCCTAAGAGAATGACATGGGACAAAATCTTTGCTAAGAAGTTTGGTAGGTATGTTTGGCTTAGAAAACAGAATAGCATCAACTGACGCACCAAAAATGGATTTAGCGTTGTGCGCCTCTATAAAAGGCTAGGAGGGACGGCATCCCTTCTGAACAGCAGGAACAGCTGAAACACTGTTCCAGAAAACTGGGAGGACTAGTCCGCCCTCAGAGGAGGGTTTCTGCAAGTGTGACTTTGTAATTCTGTGGGGTTTATTTGCCCAGATGAAAGACATAATGATAGAGTCAATAGTTTAGAAAAAAACGATGATGTGAGAGAGATGGGTATGTTTTGGAAGAGATGAATACATTTAGGAAGCACCACCATTTTTTAAAGTTTTATTTTTTATCATTTCATTTAAACTCATAGACCACACCTGTTCAACAGCTCCTTAAAGCAAATATCTAATCAACCAATCACACAACAGTTACTGCTGAAGTTCAAACTAAGCATCAGAACAGGCAAGAAAGGTGATTTAAGTGACTTTGAACGTGGTTGTTAGTACCAGACTTGCTGAACTAAGTATTTCCGAAACTGCTGTGTGCAGTATTTCTCTGGGAGAAAATTCCTTGTTGGTGTCAGAGGTCAGAGGAGAATGGCCAGACTCCTTCCAGCTGATAGGAAGGCAACAGTAACTTAGGTAACTGCTTATTACAACCAAAAGAGGAGAGCATCTCTGAGCATGCAACATGTCAAACCTTGAAATACAGGAGCTACAGCTACAGAAGACCTACCGGGTCCTGTCAGCTAAGAACAGGAAACTGAGTTTACAGTTCACACAGGCTCACCAAAATGCTCCAAGAGAAGATTTGAAAATATTGCCTGGTCTGTAAAGTCTCAATTTCTGCTGACACAGCTGAATGCTAGGGTCAGCATATAGCATAAAAACCTGAAAGCGTGCATCCATCCAGCCTGGTATCAGCGGTTCAGGCTGATAGTGGTGTAATAAAAACTGAGTGCCATTAAAACACCTCAGCCTACCCGAGTGTTGTTGCTGACCATAGCCATCCCTTTACGACCGCAGTGACAGCATGTTCATTGCTGTCAAATGGCCTCCACAGTCACCAGATCTCAATACAGTAGAGCACCTTTGAGATGTGGTGGCACATGAAGCCAGCCAACATATCTGCAGCAACTGTGTGATGCAGTCATGTCAATATGGACCAAAATCTCTGAGACATTTTTCCAGCACCTTGTTGAATGTGCTACGAAGAATTACAATAGTTCTGGAGGCAAAAGGAGGTCCAACTCAGTGCCAGCAAAGTGTGCCTAATAAAGTGGTTGATAAGTATCTCTTTTAATGACTCTGTTCATTTATTGGAATAACAACTGAATACTGTTTAATCTTTTATTATTTAATGAACCTTTTAGGAGTGAATTAGTACAAATTCATTTCCCCTGTACTGCTTGCATTAATTTCTCTACAATTTAATTTTTTTTATTCTTTAATTTTTTTTTTTTTTTAAATAAGTGAGTTTAAGTTCATCATCAAACTAACATCGCTGAATACTATTGAAATCACTATTCTTTTCTTGGATTAAAATATAAGCAAATGCGCACATATGTCCAGTGCTGACAGTTTGCACGTCTATCTGACTCACCTAGCTTGGTGGAGGTTTGTCATTGCCTTTGACCACACCACTAACCAGCCAGCAGATGCCAGTATTAGATCAGAAAGTCTCAGGATACCTCTAGAATCTAACGCCAAACTTCACCTGTACAGAGGAATGTCTGTTTTTATTAACTTGAACAAGACATGATCTTTTTGGAGCGCGTGTTCATAGCTTGACACTGTAATATTTCTGGAATTTATGGGTCAGAGCAGAACCATTGTTCCTGTTATCAGAAACTGTGACTTCTAGCTGTGCTAAAAGGAAATATCTCACAGTCTTTTATTTACAGAGCTAGCCCCAGTCAAATGGATTATTTAATAGCGCATTGTGTACACATTCTTTGTGTGTGTGTGTGTGTGTGTGTGTGAACTTAGGTAAAAATGGCTCAGTCCAATAGAGCAGATCTCAATCCAATCCAATCAGGTAAAATATCAAGCTGGACAGCAACCTCACCATCTAATTTGTCATTTGAAGCCTTTTTGTCTCTTAGTGTTTGTGTGCTTTCACTTGTGTGTAAGAAGATACAGCGGAAACTTGACAGTGCCTCGTTCTATTTCAGTTGTCACTGGTATGCCTGCAGTGGTGGATGAGTCTCTAGTTACAGTATCAACACAATGGAAAAAAACATTACTCTTGTGTGCAAACGTCTTATCCTCTTCACTCTGTTTTTTTCTATAAGCCTGTAAAAATATTCAGCAACATTAGTCTACTGCAGCAGAATATGCACAAGACTATATTTGTATATTAGAGACAATAGCCGCAAGGCAGAGGGGCAAAACCTGCCTGTCACCTTAACAAAACAATGATCGCAGCCACAGAAAAAAGAGGAAGGAAACTAGTCAGACTAGAAAAACTGGCTGAGTTGCTTTTGTCATCATTACACAAGGAGAACGCAGCAGTTTTTACTGCTGTCACAGTCCTGCCTTATGAAAGCCTTCTTATCGTTTGCTTATCATGTCTTTCCTTCTCGAATGTTGTTCCTTGGCTCTGGAAACAGCATAGGTCTGTGCGTTTTGTGTACTTCAACTTGTTGAATAGCAACACCCTGCCCTCTGCGGGGAGTGTTCAGTGTTCAAGGTTCAGGAAGATAACGAGAGGTGAGTGGCTGACGCGTAGCTTGTTTTATGTTACCAAAGGCTCGTGTCATATTACTGAAGACAGCAGGCTTGGTGAAACTATCGCCGGATTGAGAGTGCTGAGACTTGAACAGACCAGGAACTGGGACTTTTTTCTTTTAAAAAAAAAGAAGTTTTGAAGAGGCTAAATAAGCCTGACTTCCTCTTGTTCAAGAACAGTGTTACCATGGGTAAGACGACACAACCACGTCTGCTGCTTTTGCTGTTTTTGTCAGGGCTTGTTCACTGTTCAGCTACCTTTGTATTTTGGACTGCAACGTGGAAATAAGCTTTGTGAACAACTACAATGAGACTGAGGAGAAATACTGTGAGTGTGGGTTGTATGGCCGTAACTCTCCCGTTAGAAGCGCTTCGGGCATCGTTACACTTCCCGTGGGAGACCCCAAAGGCTGTGGCCCAGATCCTGTGTACGGCCGCAACACAACCTCACCACCGTGGATAGCCCTGGTGAAGAGGGGCAACTGCACCTTTGGTGAGAAGATCAATGCTGCTAAACGCCTCTGAGCAGCTGCTGTTGTTGTGTATAATGTGGACGGCAGTGGAAACAGCACTACACACATGGCACACTCAGATGCAGGCGATATTGTGGCGATCATGATTGGTAACACTCAGGGCATGGAGATTGTCAGGCTGCTGAAAAACGGGATTGATGTTCAAATGATAATTAGTGAAGGCATGGCTCACGGGCCCTGGATGGACACCTACTGGCTTTACTTTCTGTCCATTGCCTTTTTCATTGTGACCGCAGCCTCCATCGCCTACTTTGTGTTCATCTCCGCAAACCGTCTCTACAATATGAGCAGGAGCAAGCGCAATGAGAAGAGACTGAAATCCGAGGCCAAGAAGGCAATTAAGCGTTTGCAGGTACGCACGCTCAACAGAGGGGACGAGGAAACCAGTTCGGACTCCTCGATGTGTGCCGTTTGTATCGAATCCTACAAGGTAGGCGATGTGGTGACCGTGCTGACGTGTGATCACATCTTCCACAAAACCTGCATCGAGCCCTGGCTGCTGGAGAGGCGAACCTGCCCTATGTGTAAGTGCGACATCTTGAAGGCCCTGGGCGTTGAGGACGACAGAAAAGAGAGCTTCTCTGCTGAGTCACCGCCAGATGTCACTGTGATCACAGTGACAGGAGACACCCTGTATGAAGTCCCACTCACTGACCCAGGGAGCCTCGACCCGGAGAGACAGCAGCATCGCTATGACAACAGGGCCTTCGAGGAAGACTCAGAGGCTGCAAGGGATGAGCAGCAACAGTGGAAACAAAACAAAGCACAAATCAGGACTCAGTCAAATTCCCTGTTTGAAAGACATATTTTTCTGGCACACAGTGATCCAGTGGAATCAAAGTTTAATCTATCAACAGAGGAGACAATGTTCATCTTGCAATGTGGACATGAAAAAATGATTTTAAAAAGAACCCAAGGATTTAAAATGTCAACGGATGTGTGTCATTAACTTAAATGTCAGTGCTTCTTCTTTGTTTTCTGTTCTGGTGTAAGTCTGTAAACAGTGGGTGTGTTCATTAGAATAGAATTGAGCAGTCATGGAGCGACACCATTGTCAGGTTGCTGTTTTGCATAAGCAACAAAGCAGTCGATGTTGGTTAGGAAGGAAAGTAAATATCAGAAAGTGGGGCCAAATTTCTTCCAATAAAAGGCTCAATATTGGACTGCTCGCAGTAATATGCAACAAACGTTTCCTTTTCCTTTAAACTGCAATACAAATATTTCTCATAATCCACTTTGTCCTAATGACTGTACGTTCTTTTTCTGAGTGTTTTTTTTCCATTTGCATCTGGGTTGTCATTCTGGATTTGCAAACACACCCTCATGAACACGCCTTTGTCTGAAAACACTGCATGGCATGCATTTCTCTGGCATGAGTAAATAAAACACCTGAGGGCCAGAGGCTCATAGCATGACAATGTGCTGAAATAAGAATTTTCATGTTCGGTCAGATCACAACCAGAAGTGAAATGTAATGCAGTCATGTTGCAATAGACATATCTATCTATCTATCTATCTATCTATCTATCTATCTATCTATCTATCTATCTATCTATCTATCTATCTATCTATCTATATATATATGTAATGTATAAAACAGCCATTGGCATTGTAGATAATTTTCTTCCAAAGATGTTTTCTTGGCTGCTGGATGGGGGAATTACTGTGTAATTATCGTGGAATTATTGTGTGTGCTATCTTTTTAAGTAATACACTGAGATTGGCTTATCACTCAATCAACTTTACCTGTTAATATAAAGGTAACACACTATGGAAAGTACAGCTGATTTTCATTTGCAGACATAAATTGTTATTGATGAACATGTCTTCCAGGTTTCGCCCGTGCTCTACCTCTGATCTATCACACGGTTAAATATAGGAACGTGTTTGAGATTCTTCCACGATCCAAAGTGTGTCCCTCCATATAGGATAAAGCTAAAGAATTGTTTCACTTCTTTGTTTTCTGGCGGGATGTGCTGATCATGGTACTAAAAAGATTTTATATCGAATCATTTTCACGGCTGTTTTACAGATTCCAGGAGTCTTAAATTGCACTGTAAAAAATGAATATTAGCTTCTGTATTAAATCACATTGATGCTTTTTAGAATGAAATAAATCCCTCAAAATGAGGCCAACTTAACGAGGACACATACTTGTGAAGTGGTGTTTGTTTGCGTGTGTGTGTTTGGGGGGATATACATATATATATATATATGAACATGAACGTGAAAAGTATGGTAAAGGAACCTCTCACTTTCAGAGATGTGTCTCTACAGAGATAACTTGAGGAGAGAAGTGAATTTGTAATTACTACTGCATAGGTGGGAGCTGATACACACATACACACCTTAAGCTTCAGTGGGATAATCATCATAACACGTAAGTATACGGGCTTGAACGAACAAGCCGAGCAAGCTCGTCTACTCCTCAGGTGATCACATATCCGGAGTTTGAAAAATCCAAACATGGAAACAAAACGGAGGCTCTGGGAAGATGTGTCATATTTTTTTGCTCAAAACAAACAACATGCTGATAATCAGTCTGTTTAGCTAATAAATAACGTTAATAGGTTATCAAAATGGACCCAAAGTAACATACTTAATGCTGTATTACAAGCTAAATGGTTACAAAAATACATAAAAAAATGCTGTATTTGCTCCATTAATGAAAATGGTTTCACTGTCAGTGGCTTGGAGCCTGAGTGAGCCGAGGTCCAGTACACTCAGCAGCATGAGCTTTTTCTGTTTAGCAGAGATTCCCAAGCTTTTGGTTTTGTTTTCGATTGAATTCCAGTAATGACCGCGTGTGACACCTGATGAAACTCAGTCGGTCAGCCTTATAATTTTACCACAGACCGTGGCCTCTGTGTGGCTGTGAATAAGGTTGAGCCAAAAAGTACGTGTTTGGGTTTTTTTTTCTTTTCAGATTGCTTGATTTTAGAACCCAGAGGTATCCGATAGTTGGCAATAAAGCAAAATCAGAAAGATATAAACATGAATTTGAGTTCCCGTGCATTCTTGAGCTTGTTGCTTGCTTTGCGTTTATTTGCTTGATTTCAAATGTTAAGTTTTCGTTTTAAATATTCTGTGCCTCTGGGCTTTGCCTTGTTTTGTAGTCCTCATGATCAGAGGCTACACTAACTTAAACAGCAGTGAGTATTTAGTCCTTGGTGCTCATATTTTTCACTCAGGCAAGCAAGCAGCATTTGTTTATGTCATCCTTCCCACTTGCAAGGGTCAAAGTGCGCATTGTAAAACTAGCTTATAACACACCCTTATAAAAATCGAATACAAAGACTAAAATGAGCTTTAACGTCTAACCGTTTTATTATATTGTCAGAGAGTGTCAGAATTTCCATGAGTTGACCAAAGAATTGATTGATTTGTCACAAGGGGAGTTTTTAAAAACGATTAATGTAAGAGTGGGGTCAAGTTGTGCAAGGCAGGCATGGTTAGAAGTGCAGAAACTAAAGCAGCGATACTAACAGGGCATGAGCCAAGGGCAAGCGTTTTCGGTGAAAGTCCTGCAGTCCTAAGCCCAGAGGGTGACCTAAGTGTTTCCTCACATGGCGCTCCCTCTCCCCTTGGAGGGCAGTGTGTGCTGGATTTCAGGCCAGTGCTGTAAGCTCAGCTTTCATAGGTCAGATGGTTATAGTGGTATAACAGCACGACAGAGAATCAATACTGAACTAACTGGCCGTGTTGGGAACAACTGGCAGTCTTTGGGTTAGAGGCATGCTCTGCTCAGCGGCGGTGCTCTTCTGATTTATTGTAGTTGTTCTGAGAAAATTGAGTCAGAAGGTTTTCATTTAATGGCACACTAGTCGGTGGCTGTACCCTGGTACCACACTTGACCTTCAGTTCCAGATAGGAATCAAACAATGGAATTAACTACCGTAGTGGCCCGATAGCTTATCTTCTCCTGCACAGCCTAATCACAGTAAACATCTCATGTTTTTCTATGGCACCAAGTACACTTGGCTGGAGGCCTGCAGCTGGACGAGACAGTGGAAGGTGTTCTGGCCTGCTGTTTGTCGCAATTAAACAAGAACACACTGCTCTATGTTTAGGCACGAATACAATGCTTCTCTGTAAGTCTCAGTCTGTCCTTGTGAACATTAGGATCGTCCTGCAGCACCACCTGGTGGACACAGTCAATGCTTGCAGTGACTTTAAATTGCCTTCCAGAGAAGGTAAAACTGCACCGTTCCACCCTTTCATATTTGATCTTCAGGTACTTCAGGACAATTTCCTGCTTGAGTGGAACATACAGAGTAATAAATCCTGTCATAATGAAATAGAGCGCTTATGTGGCAGTGTACTTTAATGGCCCAGTTGAGGAGTTCTGCTTGTCCACTTATTGAGGCATTGATATGCCAAACACACACACAAGTTCAAACAGCTAGGATTTTGGATTGACCTTAAACTAGATCTATCTATCTATCTATCCATCCATCCCACTCTGTGGTCTGTCTATTAAGAAGCTTCAGTGGAGCAAAAGAAAGTCTCTTTAATCGAATTACAGTACTTGGTGGTTGTCCATGGCTCTCTTGTCCCAGACTGTCTGAGTAATTATCTTAATGAACGAGAGAAATTTGATTACAAAAGCGCACTAAGAAACAAATGAATCAATTTAGCGAGGGAAGTACAACATAAAACATTTCTTATGTTGTGCTTACACAGACAAATAAATCACAAAGCCCCCTTCTTCACATCTCACTGGCTCCGTGATGAAGTGAAAATATTGAGAATGCTAGTCACAGCTCTTCTCTGCAGGTTTATGTTCAAAGTATTAAGAAGACTCAGACTCTTCAGTTCAATAAAAGCTACATGATATTTTACTGGTGACTGATGTGGCTCATGTCTGGCTACTTATTGTGTTGTGCATATATCTATACTCCCCACCCCAGCAGCACTGCTTCACGTTTTCACAGCGCTGAAATGCTGCAGGGGCATTCATAAGTCCAAAGGGGATGCGAATCCACTCATATAATCCCCAGGGGGTCACAAAAGCAGTGAGTGGACGACTTTCTTCTGACATGAACCCCTGGTGGTACGCTTTCCCCTGATCTAAAAGCGAAAACCAGGAGTTTCCACCCAAACTGAACATAATGTCCTGGACGCGTGGGATGGGCTGGCGATCAGGATGGGTTTTCCGATTCAGGTCTCTGTAGTCTATGCACAGTCTTAAAGTACCATCTTTTTTTCTAACACAAACGACTGGTGAGTAGCATGACGAGTCTGACTTTCTGACCCAGCCTTGTGCTATTAAATCATGCAGGTAACTTGCCATGGCCGCTTGGTAGAGCGGCCATGTCACAGACAGGTATGTGCGTTTGACTGGTTCGTTGTCTTTGAGTGAGATGGTCATTTTCAGTTTTTCAATACAGCCTATATCATTGTCTGTCTTAGAGAAAGAATGGCATTCCTCTCTGAGCATCTGTTTCACTAATACTCTCTGCTCTTCACCCATAATCAAGGAACTGACCTCACTGTTCATTCACTGGGCTGGCTTCAGTTATTGTGCAAGTGTACTGTTGGAGGAAATCTCCCAAATAGAAGGCTGCCAAAGTAAAACAGAGACACAGTGAGACAATATAATCAATCACATGTACATGGGGTGAGCGTCTCAAGAGACAGTCACCCAGTACTCTTCTTTATTGCAGGTTATATAGGCATGTAGGTTACACAGCAGACGGAGGCAGTCTCCGCCTGTTCTCAGAATATAGATTGCTTAACTGACAAATGCATATCTTACTAAACATTCTGTCCGTACTATACTAAACGTCTGCTTAAGTGGCATTTTCCGTTCTTCTTTACACAGGAACTTGTCTTCACAGGCATTTGATAAGCATAGGCAAGGCTTCATGTTTATCAGGGTGAATCGTCATTCAGAGTTTACACAAGCAAAGCATATTTGAATAATAAACAAAATCTTTTCACATTTCCCTCCTGTTGTTTAACTTTCACACTAGTTAAAACACCTTTGGTTTATTATCTGTGCATGATTTCTTGCAGCGCATTTTAAACAGCACGTCATACATTGGTGTATCACAGCATTTCAGTGTCAGGTGGATTATCATCATCTTCGTCCATGGGCAGTGTCAGGTATGCCTGCACATGAACTGCAACAACTTTATTAATCATTGATTGTACACATGGCAAAATACAAGAAGTAAAACAACAGAGTAGGAGTAGAAGAACTCCTACAAAAACCAGTCCTTTTATTAAAAGAGATTTCCAGGAACCACTCAACAGCCAGGTAAGCCAGTTCTCAGTGTTTGTGACATAGTCCTGTTGCTGAGCGTCCCTGAGTTGTTTCAGCGTGCGTAAGGCGTCGGTCATGTTGGAAGAGTGAACATTATCTGGAATGTACGTACAGCATGTGTTGTTAAAGAGTATACAGAGTCCTCCTTTCTCAGCCAGAATCATGTACAGTGCGACTCGGTGTTGCATCACAGTTATGCGCAGGGCATCAATCTCTTCATTTTGTTGATTGTTGATTTTGCATGAGGCATTCAGGAACAGTCCAAAGCGGTAATCCAAAGTTTCAATTCTTAACATGTTCTTTCCGGTGCCCACCCATGGAAACAGTGAGTGGAGAACCTTTTGTCCGGTGGTCCAAAGCTTAAATTCCTCTGGCACATCACTGCCATAGATGGGATCATGTGGTTGTAGTGTGGAGACGTCTCGTCGTTGTCTTGTAGTCTGAGAGCTATTTACAGCTGACATCCTGAAGGTGTGGTCTGAAATGAAGATTGGGGCACAGGTGCCCGTCCATCCGGGTGGCAGTATGAAGTAGGCACGTTGTCCACACAGCCAGGCCATTCCCTGCACCCAGTAGGTGCCGTTGCTGGGCGCAGACGTGTTTACAGGTGCGCCCTCTCCATTGGCTGTGGTTTGGTTACAGTTGGTGGTGTCGCCTAGGGGTCTGTTACCGTTGTCTTGTCGGTAGCACATGGAGTGGTTCTTCCCTGGGGTTTGGTCCAAGAACACTGGGAAGTGAACGGACGTGTTCCGATTCGTCACGTTGAAGTTGATCCAGAAGAGCTGGTCACACGTTCCGTTGTCAAATCCAGCGTTTTCGACGGTGATTACCTCGTATTGGGGTGGTCCCTGAAACATACTAAAGAAGGTTAAGCGCATAGATGACAGAGCTTGTCTCATCAATGATGATTTTCTTATGTTGATAGCCAATGCCCGTGAAGCTGGCAGCGCACTTGGCTTGTGTTTTATTCATGTAGTTTCCATAAAAAGTGGGATGTGTTGAAGTGCATGGCATGTGGGAGCAGACGTAACATGCAGTGTTATTAGGCTCTCCCTTAGTCCTGTCATGTACGTAGCGGTACCATGCGTTATTCATCCATGGGTGAATGTGGTCTTGTGTCATGTCACGGAGGTGTGAATTGTCATGCGTCCATCTCGTCCGTAGATGGTGCTGTTCGTTTTCTGTACCATCCTCTAGAAACATGAGGAGTCCTGCTGAGAGTAGGAGGACAGCCACGAGGACAACAGGAGTCTTCATGGCGACCAAACACACCTAGGTCCTCAGGTGAGTAGACTACTGGCAAGAAGCAGAGGGCGGGATATACCCGATCAGCCCTCCCTTCACCAGTCAGATCACCTGAAGGTAGGGGTGCCGGCGCCTATGAGTCTGGGCTGTCACTCACTTTCTTGCAGTGGCTTTGGTGAATCCAAGATGGTCTCTCTGCTATCTTACAGGCAGTTGGTGTGGTGATAAGCACTTGGAATGGGCCTTCCCAACGGGGCGAGCTCCAATTCTTTCTATGGAGAACTCGAATCAGGACCCAATCACCTGGCTTCAACCTGCAAGATACTGGAGAAGATTCAGAAGGCAGTTTATTGTTCAAAACAATATCTTTGTTTTCTAGTAGTTTCGACATCCATTCTGCTAGTGTAGTTTCTCTGATTGATTTATCTAAAGGTTCACTTGTGATTGGCAGTGGAAATGGTCTGCCATGAATGATTTCAAAAGGTGTAAGTTTTTGTGAACCTTGTGTTAATCTCATCCACATTTTTACTAGGCCTATGCACTCTGGCCACGGCCTTCCTGTTTCTTCCATACATTTTCTAAGCCTCTGTTTTATTGTGCCGTTTGTCCTTTCTACTAGGCCGGCACTTTGAGGATGATAAGCACAGTGATATTTGATGTTAAACCCTAGTGCTTCAGAGACTTCAGACTTCAGACTTCAGAGACAGTAATGCCCACATAGTTTCTAAGACAAGGCATTGTGTGTGAACTTCTATATGTATGTAAGTGTGTGTGTGTGTGTGTGTTTAATTACAATCAATAATTTGACTGTTTTTAAGTTATACATTAAGATTTTAAACACCATTATATTTCAAGAGACAGACTTGCTAACTAGAAAAAAACACGTAGCACATTACCAGCCTTTTTCTTCAGGCCCGTCCTTGGTAGTGCAGGGGTCCTGCAGAGCAGCTCGACCTCATTCACAGGACAGAAGAGAAGTGAAACTGTGTTACCGAACACGTGGCAAACATGAATAATAAAACGCCGGTGTAGCTTTCGGAAATGACTCCTCTCTCTGGTTTCTCCTCACAGAGTCACACTTCTGATGCCTGCGTTCAGACCCGCAGGGAGTCTGACAAGCGGAGCTCCAGGCTGGACCGCCCGTGCGGTGGATGAATGTTATCATTCATCCACACAACTATGTTATTTCTTTGTCCGCTGGGCAGGTGACCTACAGAATCACGTCTGCCCCAGCTGGACACCTTTTCACACACACACCGTGACGTCAGACACACTCACACTCACTTCTGCTTAGAGCACAATTTCACTTCATTCTTCAACGATCCACACAACACGTGCTGCCCAATAAAAACTTTGCAGTGTATTTCATCCTCTTTCAAGGCAGACTTCTTTTATGTTTGCAGCAGGCAACGCGACTTACACCAAAACCCAGGCTACGTGTACACAACAGGTCACAGAATTCCATTAACACCGCTTAGGTTTCCTTCTGTGCTGCTGCGTTCACTTACTGGCACTCACACACATATACGCTCATTCACACTCTTTTTAGGCCCATAATCCCCCTTACTGCGGCGAGCTCTTTCCTCCTTACCATTGGTGGAGAAACCATACACTCAACGCCCTTAACTGCAGAGAACCTTTTTTTTTTTTTTTTTTTTTTTACCTTTATAGAGCTCTATCCTCCTTTCGGTGGAGAAACCGTCCTTACCCTCCTTCTATTCGGTGGAGAAACCTCTTTAAACCTCCTTCGGTGGAGAAACCGACTTAACCCTCCTTAAATAAATCAAAAAGATTAATAACAAAACGAAAACACTGGCGGAGAAACCAGGCAGCTTGTGTCTACACGCACAGCTTGCGCACTCACGTACCTGCTTTAACGCACGGGCACATAGCCGCTCTCTAAGGCCTTCTGTACTCACTGTTCGTGTTGTTTCCGTTCATGGGAAGAGTCTCTGTTCCCCATCAATCGCCATCCAGAGTGCATGTGAGGGGTGGAAAGTGTCCTTCACACGTCGGATGATGTGTTTGTCGTAGAGTTGGGAGATGGGCGGGAGAGGGCCTCCAATGATCCTCTCTGCTGTCCTCACTATCCGCTGCTGACCTCTGAAGAAAATGAAGACAATCAAAATTCAAAAGCCTCAACAGTAGAGAACACTTTGGCCTTTTCACATTTACAGTCTCTGATGCCCCGTAACATTAATAAAAATAAATAAAGTTCTTTAGTTAAAAAGAACTTTTTAACTAAAGGTTTTTAGCTCGTGGAATTTACAGATGAAAACATGAATATATTTAATGTAGAGGGTCAATATGCATAAATAATTAAATATTTAAATAATGAATGAAAGGTCTCATTAACTAATGTATTCTTTATAGTTAGTTTCATCATGTACAGTTAATAGTAGAATATTATTTAGTCAATTTAAAAAAAAAAAAAAAAAAAAAAACCATACCTATTAAATTGTTTCACTATTTCAGTAGTTATTTCATGGTGCCTGTGCCATAGCACCTCACCCATCAAACACAGCCTACTTAGCAGGTACACAAAGTTCACAGTGAGACAGCAGCTTGGCTGTTTACTGCCTTTTCACCCTAATGTTAACAAAGAAAATAGTATATAACAGCGACAGAATGGGTGTTTTCTTATTTTTATTTAGCAGACTGATTAAAATAGAGAGAAAAGAGTTGGATAATTATTTTTAAAAACTGATAATATGATCATTTCTGATGCAGTTTGATATCTCGATATAGGATATCCACGAACTGCACCAACATGCTGCTCCAGATGACAATGCTATCACTTTCCTCATTGTAATAAAATATTGTTTTAATAGTTAGTTTAAATTGAACGTGCACTAGTAAACAAGATTCAGAAATTATTCCATTCAAAAGACTTTAATAGTAAATATCATTTCAGTGAGAAAATCTCACACTGAAATTACAATGTGAATAACATCAGTAAGAAACTGTTCAAACAACAAATGTCCTGCAAAAGCTAAACTGTTCCTGAAAGTTAACTATTATTATCTTTCAGAAACAAGCTACAGTTTGTAAGCTTTGTTTCCCTATCCTTTAAAACATACATACCTATTACTGCCAGCCAAACTATCAATATTGTGAGAGGAGGAAAATAATACAGGGCTCACAAACCAGAAGGAATAACATAAAACTACATGTATTTCAGGCATTGGGTCTAAAATACAAAATCCTCGATTTTAGAAGCTAAGCGAAATAAATATCCATGATGAAAGGCAACTAAATATCTTGAAAGGCAGGGAGAACACAAGAAGAGGGCAGGACCACAGACTATTAATACAAACTGACACACTTGGACTAAGCAGGAAATGGGAAACAGGTTTGGAACAAGGAACCCCTGAAGACAATTAAGAAAGCAAAACAAAGGAACCTTGAAAAGCATATAGAACATTTTTCAATATTTGCATTTGCAAATATGTTTGTAAATATCCTCTTTGTGCCAAATTTGATGAATAAATATTAAGCACCTGTTCACCTGACATATTCGGCAACTATTTAAGTTTAGCCATTTAAAGAGAACATGTGCAGTATAGGTTGGGTTTAAACTTTTAATTTGGGCAATTTAAATTGTATCATTATTATTATTATTATTATTATTATTAGTAGTAGTAGTAGTAGTAGTAGTAGTAACATTATAATTATAATTATTATTATTATATTTACTGATAACTGTACACACTATACCAAAAGGACAGCATACTGTTTTGTCCTACGTGGTGCATTGTTCATTAGTCTAAACACCAAATGGCAACTCCTTGGCAAATAAATAAATAAAATAAAAATGATGAAATAAAATGATGCGACCAAGACAAAACCTGTGGTATTTTGTAAATATGACAAACGCGAATTCACTGTGTATAACTTTATTAGCAGTGTCCTCCAACAACATTGAGACTAACGTCCTCCTCTCTGCCCCTTTATGCTCTCTGGTCGCTATGGTAACGCGTAAATATTTCTTTAAAAATAAGACACACAACTACTACACGGAAAAAGACCCAGGGAAACCGAGTTAACGACAAAAGCAAAAAGAAACCCTGAAAACCATAAATTTTACGCTGAGCCTCAACTCTCGTGGTGCGGTACCAAACGACGCACGGGCCGGACCGGTTGGGGACCGCTGATTTACACAGTATATTCAAGGTTACGTTACGTCAGTCCCACCAATCACGAGTTGCAAAGCGAGAAATACATTTGACACTCACCGCGTTGTCCAATTAAAACTCTGACTTGTGTTTGGTGGTTGTAGAAATCTTTTTATGAGCTTTTAGCTGAGATTGAGAAGTCTGAGTGCACCACACATGCCTGTCTATATTTACACAGCAGACCTGGCATTACAGCCGGTAAAACCATGCGCAGTTGCCCCCGCCCGGTATCGCGGGCCTTGCCCTAGGTTAGCTACCTGACGCCATCTTGATAGCAGCGCTATCAAATGCTAAGACTAGCTAAAAGTCCATGGTGCATAATATACACATATGCTACATTTCATACCCCAAAAAACGCTTACCTGTATGTTCTTAACCCTTTAGCGCATCCATTAGGCTGCTCCGAACACGAGGACATTTAATGTTCAAACATGTCTTGCTTTGCATACTAATAATCAAGGAACTGACCTCACTGTTCATTCACTGGGCTGGTTTCAGTTATTGTGCAAGTGTACTGTTTATAAGGTTGGGGAAAACCTGCAGTCAGCTGAGACTGAAGTCCCTTGGATGAGTGACTAAACGTTTCTCTCACTGAAAACAGAATCAACCTTTTGGAAAGGTTTAAACCAATGACTGTTGGTTTAAACACCTACAGCTGAGGCCTTTAGGCACCGCCCAGCCAAAATGTCATGTGACCTTTTCTTTATGACATCATCACTCCTTGGTTTAGAGTGATGATGTCATAAAGTCAAATTTAGAATCTTAAATCCTTTGAAGTTTTTCCTTAAATAGGACCGAGAAGCAGCAATTTTTAGTCAGTGTTTTCACAGCATTCAAACGTTCACCAGAGAAACATCTGAAAACCTTTTCAAAGTCACTGTAGTGTATACAGCCATGAATCCACAAAAACACCAAAAACGACAAAACGCATCCCTGTCCTCTCTTTGCTCTGTCGATCTACAAAACAAAATTAAACGAGCTGAAGAAGAGATGCTTGGACTTCAGGAGAAGTGCATAGAAATGGAAGCACAAATTAAACGCCAGCCTGACATAAAGATCATTAATGAAGGCTGGGGAATCAAGTTTGGTACAGCCCGAAATGAGATTTGTTTCATGAAAAAAGGCTACAAGAAACATATGGATCTTTTACAACAAGGGTCCGACAAGTTTGATGCAAATGATGCTACTATAGAAAAGTTAGAAGAAGAGCTCGAACACACACGCAAAATTAATGAGGAGCTCCAAGAAAACCTCTACAAAGTGCTGGAAAAAAATAGAGAAATCCTTCAACAGAAGGAAGAACAAGACATAAAGCAAAGAGACATGCAGTGCAAACTCAAAGACATTGAGGAAAAATACAGAGAGTCCACAATGGCTGAATTTCAGACTGTAGTCTCTGTCCTCATTACTCCAGAGAATATCTTACCTGCTGTCAGTGAGTGTTTCAATCGGTTCTCCCGAGTACAATGGGGGACGATTGAACATGGAGTCTGGGACTCTGATCTCCAAGCAGCACTGGCTGACATGATAACTGAAATAATTCAGACAGTTTCTACTGGCATCCTGAACTCGGCACTTCCCGTAGTTCAGAAGTTTATGACACATGTGTCCCAAACAGATATTAGCATACCTGTGGTAAAAATAGCTCCGTCGCTGGGAGACTCTCTCTCAATGAGCATTGCCATCTCTCTTAACATCCCCCATGACAAGTATCAGTCCATTAAGACGCTGACAAAACTGATTGAAATGGAGATTTCAGAAAAGGTCAACTCGGCTGTGACTCTACTTTTAAACAACCCGGATTTACGGTCAGATCCCGCTGTTTATGTCAGCGGAAAAATTACATGCATAAAAAACCTTCGACGCATGGTCTCTCATGCAGCCTCGTATCTGAAGAGATGTGCAGGTAAGCTAAGCTGCCTGTGCATGCGAAAGGGGGCCAGTTCGAGTTCCCCTAGTCCCTCTGATTCAAGTGCAGAGAGTACTAAATCAAAGATCCGTGAGAGGGTGACACTTGATGAGGTCAGCATTGCTCTCACCAAATGGAGCACAGATGCAGCAATCACTGAGGACAAAATGGAAAGTCTAACCAAAGTGATCGCAGCTGATGCTGTCAATAAAATACTTGACAATCTGAATTATTTAGCTGAAGATGCCACAGGAATAGAGCAGTGCACAGATGCTGTGGCTGCTGAAAGTCTGCAGCCTCCCAGCACGCCAGAAGAAATAGCTGCAGCTGATATTGTCAACACAGTAATTGATAATCTGCAGTCTTCTGATGGTGAAGATGTCACATCTAGTAACAAATGTGGCTCTTGCAAACCTTTTAATGTGCAGCTAATTATCCAAAAGGTGAAAAACTTTTTTGCCTCATGCATCCCACCCCTAAAAACCAATGAACAAAAGCTGCACAAAGACCACTTCTGCAGCTTTGCCAAAAAGCAGTTTTATAAAGTGATAAGAGAGATAAAACACCTGGTGAAGAAAAACAAAAGGTTCTTCATCTGTCTCCAAGATCCGGTCAAGTCACCTGATAATCAGAGAGCAGATTCTATGGACAGCTACAGTTCTTTCTGTAGGTATGTAAACACACCAACTATGCATACCAGGTTTAAAAGTTCTTCCTCAGTTGATTTTACCAGTTTCAACCCTTATCTTGATCAACTGTTTAATAAATTAAAACAGACAAAACACCTTAACCTTATCCAGAAACCCATGGAAAACGTAAATGCATTTGTTGAAGTTGAGACGTTTTGCAGGGAGTTGACAGATAAAATTTATGACCATCTCCAGTCAACTCAAAGATATTCACTCCCTGTGATGCTACTGGGAAGAAGTCTTTCAGACTCTGTGATTTCTAGGTCTCCAGAGCCAACAGGTGAGTTACCTTTTTCGCCCGAAGTCCTCTATGTAACTGTAGAAGACTCAGTGCAAAAGTTTTTGCAAAACATTCTTCTGTGGTTAGAGAATGATGCTTTGGATGAAACTGTCCAAAGTGACAAAGTTTCTGGTGCCGTGGAAGACATCCAGGATGTGATTTTACGAGCACTAACCCCAACAGAGCAAAGAGAATGCGACAGACTGTCTGAACCAGAGTCAAGTCCAGTTTCTCCTCACAAAAATCAACCCATCTCCTGTGTGAGTGTACTAGAGCAGGACCTACCTCCAGAAAAAAGCCCTGAGCCTGAGCCAGTCGCTGACACTGGGCCTACAGAAGGTCAAAGTCAGCCATCAATCTCTAAAAACTTACAGGAGGAACCTTCAGAATTTTTTATATCACCTTTTGCTGCTGAGAAAATTGCCAAAGACTTCAGCGCCGTTCTGTTACCGAGTCTCCTCGAGAAATGCAGTTTTGACACAAGAAAGACAGTGAATACAGAAAAAAGAAAGGCCATCACCAGGCGTCTTACACATCTGGTTTTAGATAACGTCAGAAGCTCAGAATATCTGAGTGCTCTTGAAAATAACAAACTTCAGATTGTAAAGAAAATGACTAAAGCCCTTAGAAAGGAGCTTGGCTCTTTAGATCAATTCGTACATTCTGTTCTTACACCAGATGATTCAACATTTGCTCAACTTTTTCTGGCTCATCTGGAAATCATTATTGAGGTTGTACTCAATCCCCCAATGAAGTCTAAAATTGCTAGGTTCTTTCGAGCAGTGGGAAAAGCTTTAATGAAGCCGTTCAGCTGCTGCTTTAAGGGCAGCAGTGATGACTAAATGACCATCTTGACTTTTTTCCCCACTAGCATGCTTCTTTAGAGATCTTGAAGCATTTGGCCATCAGAAGTATACTTCATCTTGTCTCCCTATATTTTCTTTTCACACCCCCAACCGGCCGCAGCAGATGGCCGCCCCTTCTTGAGCCGGGTTCTGCTGGAGGTTTCTTCCTATTAAAGGGAGTTTTTCCTCCCCACTGTCGCCAAATGCTTGCTCAAAGGGGATCTTTTGATTGTTGGGTTTTTTCTTGGTAGGACAGGGGTGGCCAACTCCAGGCCTCAAGAGCCCATGTCCTGCAGGTTTTAGATGTGTCCTTGATCCATCACAGCTGATGTAAATGGCTACATTACCTCCTCAACATTTCTTGAAGTTCTTCAGAGGCCTGGTAATGAAGTGATCATTTGATTCAGGTGTGTTGACCGAGGGTGTTATCTAAAACCTGCAGGACATCAGCTCTCGAGGCCTGGAGTTGGCCACCCCGCTGTAGGGTTTTCACCCTACAGTATAAAGCACCATGAGGAGACTGTTGTTTTGCCGTGATGCTATATAATCTTGAATTTAACTGAATTTTAAAAACATCTATTATAGCATCAAAGTAAAACTAAACGACTAAAGTATACTTCATTCAAATGAATCAAAACCTGACATGAAGAAAATATTATTCAGCATCAAATAAAAATCCAAATCACAAATACATTCTGATTTTCTTGTGTTTTATTGTGTTGTCAAGTATGAAAAAAAGTGTTGCATTTGTGCGCTCTGATCATCAGTGGCGGCTATGGTTAGTGTTGCAAAAAGCAATTTCACCCCGGTTCGTGTATTCGTCAGGCCTCCAGAAAGAACACCGGGACTCAGTAGTCAATTAACAATATTTTTATTAATACACACTTATTGATTATACCTTCTAGAAGGGAGATGTACAGAACCCCGGATTTCCTCTGCAGATCTCAACTCCTTTGTCTGTTACATGCAGTTTTGTATAAGTGACCCCCCTTCTAACCCTTCTACGAGGTGCCATAAAACTAATCACCATGTTTACATGTTTGTGTGTGTGCGAGCACGTGAATGCCTACATGTGCGTGCTCCCACGTAGCTACGTGAGTGTTCGTGAGTGACTATGTGCGCCTACCTGTGTGTATGTGTGTGCACGTGAGTGAGTGTGCATGTGGGTGTGGGTGCGTAAATTAAAGCACTGTAGGTGTGTGTCTCAATGTAGTGACTTCCCGGAGGTCATAAAAACCCATCTCCGTTCCAGACCACCGTTATCAGGTCACAAATGTTGACACCCCCACCTAAGTATACCCTGAGGAATTTCCACTTTACTCCTTTTGTCTTAGTTTCACAACTCAAGTGGGGGAGGGCCTCCTAAAATCTACTTCTAAGTTCATGACACAATCAGGCCTTTATTACATTGAGGGCAGTGTCAGTGTCTTTACAATAATTCTACATTCTAACTAACACATTCCTAAACTTCTAAAATAAGCTAAACATCCCTACATTAGCTAACCCTAACAGCTGGCTGAAAACTTCATTCAAGTAATTGTTTTTTCCTTTAACGTAATTCTATGATGAAAATTCTGAAACTGTTACATAATTTATTCTGTTCATTGTTCATTTGGTGTAAAAATATAATGTTGGGTCTAAACTCAGACCCCGCTGTATCCAGGACTTATTCCCATGAAAGAAAAACAAGGCTACAGCGTTCGATTGATTACTTGCGCAAGGGAGGCCTCATCTGTGTCCAGCACGAAAGAGACCCCAAATCCGGCCTCCTCTCGCTGCCTTTTATTGAGAGACAGTTCACACAAAAAGTAATGCCCACATAGTTTCTAAGACAAGGCATTGTGTGTGAACTTCTATATGTATGTAAGAGTGTGTGTGTGTGTGTGTGTGTGTGTGTGTGTGTTTAATTACAATCAATAATTTGACTGTTTTTAAGTTATACATTAAGATTTTAAACACCATTATATTTCAAGAGACAGACTTGCTAACTAGAAAAAAACACGTAGCACATTACCAGCCTTTTTCTTCAGGCCCGTCCTTGGTAGTGCAGGGGTCCTGCAGAGCAGCTCGACCTCATTCACAGGACAGAAGAGAAGTGAAACTGTGTTACCGAACACGTGGCAAACATGAATAATAAAACGCCGGTGTAGCTTTCGGAAATGACTCCTCTCTCTGGTTTCTCCTCACAGAGTCACACTTCTGATGCCTGCGTTCAGACCCGCAGGGAGTCTGACAAGCGGAGCTCCAGGCTGGACCGCCGGCGGGCTCGATCGGCTGACCTGGAGAAGATAAGACGCTCGCAGCTGATGGTGGTGGACGACCACTGGATGACAGAGTACATGTGCTGTTTCTCCGCCCGGCTTATAGAGATGGGCTCCACCTAGAATCCCTAAATAACAAGTTTCCTTACGTGCAAATATCAGGAGGAAATCATGTATCATTTTAATTAATAATACAGAGAGAGAACCGTGTTGCCACAAGCAAACACCGCTCGCTGCGTTGTCTCCTTAGTTGACAGAGAAATAACAAATAAAGTGAAGAAGTGACACGAAACAAATCTAATTAACTTAAAATTAATTTAATTCCCTTCTCTCTGGGATCTTAGATAACTTCTCTCAGTTACTAGCGCTTCAGCCAGGAGGGTGTCACTCCTCATATGAGAAAGGAACAGTGTTACACGAGTGTGTCTGATCATTGAGCAGCAGTTATCAGCTAGACTGCAGAGTCCTTTGGAAGATGTTTGATGTAAGATGTGCCCTTACATCAGCGTTTATCTGCATTCACGACCTTGCTGCTTTGGCTTCCTGATGGAGACAAAAAGCTCTTAAAAGCAACTGTAGCAGAGGACAGACACAGCTCGCAGTTGTTAATGCGCCCCCAAGTGGTCAGAAGCTGCAGCTTTAAGCGCTAAAATGCTCCAACGCTCTTTTTTTAATTCAAAATATTTTTATTGAGTATTTGTGGATATAGTTTACAAAGAAAAAAAAGAAGACGGAAAACACAAACTGTTTACAATGAATACAAAACAGAACTTCTCATGTTGGAACATTTTTCTCCCTTATTATTTACCAAACAAGCAACGAGAAAAAAGAAAAAAAAACAAAAAGAGAGAAAATAAACGAATAAACATTTATTATGACTTGTGATGGTGTGGTATAGCCTTTCCCACATCTTCACTTGATGTCAAATTACACGGGATTATTTATGATAAACTATCGAGACAACAGGAACAGTGTTTTTTTTGCTCCAGCATCCTGTCAGAGCGAATCGCTGCTGTCGAGAGAGAAAGAAAAATACTATCCTTAAATTTCAGACTAAAGCCCATTTATGCAAAAGTTATTAACCATCACCTTTCTTTAATTTTCTTTTTTTGTTGTTGGCTTTCCCTATGACAGTAACGATTGGATCTGCAGGAACAGTTCAGATTTCTGTTTCTAAACACTTTCAGATGAAATTGACTGAACTGTGTTTCTTTGGTGTTGTTTTTTGTATGAGAATGAACAATAAAAATGACTCTTTCTTAGATTTTCTATACATATCTACAAAAAAAAAACACATCCACGTCACTTTTGAATGTATTTAGTTTCTCAGCATGAAAGAAAGCTCAACTGCTCTGCTTTCATTTAGAGCTCATTTCCAACACAAATTCTTTTTTTCAGTTCTCTCTCATGAAGCCAGCTGTGTATTTACACCTCAGAGAGTTTGATTGGAGAAAGGCCCAAACTGGAATTTTTGATATCTGTGTATTTTGGATATGAGGAGTTCAGCTTAGATTAAAAGAAGTTAGAAACACATGATATGTCAAATAAAGCTCAAATCTAAGGTATTTTAACAGAAAAGGTTAGTATATTAAATTGTAATCATTGTAATTATTTAGATCAGGTAGCTGTTAAGCATACAGTATATTTATTGCAGAGTGTAGTTGGTGTGTTTTCACTTTGGGCAGCTTCTGTTTTTTTAAATTGATTTTTAATCAGAAATAACCTGCGATTTTGACACAGTGTGTAGTGAATACTCCACAGGAAAAAAGCTTTTAGGGTAATTACGCAAAACTAGATGTTTCTAAAACTTTTAAGTGAAATAAGGAGCAGTCATTAAAAAGTATCGCTGTACTGCTGTCACTCTTATTTTTTTAAAGACAGCCAGAGCGTATCAGAATTCCAGTTTAAATCCAGGCGTTTCTGCAGCGTCCTGGTCCACCAGGGCTGAAACAGAGACCTACATGTTTCCATCAGCGTGAAGAAAAGCGCACGTGTTAAAGCGTTCTGAGTTTGTGGCGTCTGTTATTTGTTGATTTTAACTCAAGATTGTAAATACACTGTGAGGTCATGGCTGTGTCTCATGACTCAAACTGAGGGCTAATCGTCATTACGTACCAAGTTTACAGTTTTGCACTCAAATTCACTGAGAATGCTTGTCGTTTTCACACCAACCGAACCTCCTCACTCTGAATGTTCACAGCTCTTCATGTTTGTCCTGACACCACAGGAAGACTCTAGTATTTTCTAACAGTCCAACTTGTAAAAACCAGTGTTTGTGCTCAACCCGTTCTCACTGGAAATTGTAAATATGGCATGTCAGGGGTGAACAACTCCAGGCCTCGAGGGCCAGTGTCCTGCAGGTTTTAGATGTCCTTGATCCAACACAGCTGATTTAAATGGCTTAATGACCTCCTCAACATGTCTAGAAGTTCTCCAGAGGCCTGGTAATGAACTCATCATTTGATTCAGGTGTGTTGACCCAGGGTGAGATCTAAAACCTGCAGGATACCGGCCCTCGAGGCCTGGAGATGCCCACCCTGTGATATGTGGTGAGATCACTATAACGCTACCAGCGTTAACGGGCTTCAGGATCGCTGTCTGACTACAAAAACAAAATGATACTGTTTTGTATGAAAATCGTCACACTAAAGCGGCTTAGAAACACTGAAGTAGGTTTTTACAGGTGCTTTCTCAGTCCAATCTGAAGTTTCAGGAGAGGCTGGATGATTCAACAATAGGGTTCAAACATCAGTAAACTTAAAAGGAAAAATCCATCCTTTGAAACGGCGAAGTCCTGACCTTAACCCTGGGGAAATGCTGTGGCATGAGCTTAAGTGCAAGTGTGGCTGGGTGGGGATTTTTCCAGGCTGCCCCCAAATAAAGGCGCTCTCTTGTCATAACTAGGATGAAAACCAGACTATTTTGAGTAAATGTATGTTTTTCTCAGGAGGACAAAGAAGTTAAAATACACACATCCGCTTTCAGGCCGAAATCTCTTCTCATACTTGGATAACAAGCTAATTAAACTGCATCTGAAAACTTAAAACGCTGTCAAAGGAAAAACAACTTCTCACTCGTGAAACACCGGCCCCTCCCAGGTTGAGGTTTCACTCCACCTGATGCCTCCGCCTCTTCTGTGAGCTCTCCTCCTGCACCAGTAGCTCCTGTTGCACGTAGAGCTGCTCCGGAAGCGCACCAGAGTCCTCATATCGACCTGTTTTTACCCTCAAATCGATTTCATAAGCTATTAAGGGAATATAGAGCGCAACCGTATTTTATTATTATTGGTATGAATGAACTGCATGACCCTGTCGCGCGGATAAGAGCTACAGGTAGGTTTGAACTGATGATTTTTGTCAAACAAACACCTCGTTGGAACACGATGCTGTCCTAAAAGGTAACGCACAGTAAGACTATGAGAAGCATTTTTGTTTTATTTTGGTATGATTTGACTCGATTAACTAGCAGGATAATTCTTACTGTCGCTTTTTTTGTATTGTATTTTATTTTTGTAAGTTGAAGCCAATCCTGCACTGTGAATACATTGAAGGCAACATGATAATCGAGTACTGCTTTAACGATGTGTCTCTATAAAGGGAGCACCTTCTCATATCAATCAGTGTCATGTCACCAAATGCCACCAAACAGCTGTGGAAGAAGCGGCTAATGTGAGCCCTCCTGGACCCTCTCTGTTAGCCATCATGGGATGTGGCACCTCTGTCGCCACAGAAAAGCAAGGGGAAACGCTGGAGCAAGGTAAGCATGTGTAGGTGGTTTAATGCTGGAGTACACCGGATATTGGGATTTTTATTGCCCCCCCCCTGTCCCCAGAGAGATTTGTTCCTCCTGTGAAAGGTGGGGAAAAACCCACATGCAAAGACGTCACACACACAAAACAGCCCATAGGTGTTAAACACTAATTGGAAAGCAAAGCTCATGTGATGTAAAACAGCATATGTATTCGTGCTGTGTAATACTGGAAATTTTGGTATAGATCCGATACTAAGTAAATGCACTGCCAATGTTACCAATACCGATACTTTTAAATTATAAAGACAGCTTATGTAGGGAAAAGCGGCAACTTAGCAAATGATTAACATAATTCAGTGAGCTACATACTGAACAAAGAAGATGAAAGCAAAGTATCGATCCCATCGCGCTTGTACCAATACCGATACCAGTGATAATATCGATATTTTTTAATGGATCCACCCACCTCTACTGTTTCTGGGCCCTTACAGAGACTTTGATTTCCCGTTACTCGAGTACAAGATAGTTTAATAAATGATTACACATCAGGCACATACAGTTGCCCCTTATTAAAAATGACTGCAGTCAGTTCACCTAAATTGCAGGGTGTACTCCAGGTGTTACTGCATGCTTGTGTTTATGCAAAGGCATTTTGTAATGCTAGTACTGCTACTACTATGCTTTAGTAAGTTACTAACCTGTTCTGCTGCAGCGAGTTGATGATAGTTATTTTTTTGCTGCAGTAAATGTGCCTCTGATTTTGACAGATGATGCTTTCCCTCCTTTGCAGTCTGTCTTTTCTTCTCTTTAATGAGTGCTGCTGCTCCCAGAAGCTTGTTTAATTTGCTTAGTTTTCCCAATCCCACTGTTGCACACGACCTTCCTTGTGTCTTGTTATCTCTCATACCGTGTGTGTGTCTGTATATGCTCATTTGCACACAGTTTTATTCAATTACGCGTTTCACGTTTTCTCGCTGAATTGTAGTTTTCCCTTCATGCAGATGAACCAGTTAAGACTCCCAGCCCGGCTCTGAGTAAGACCCCGCTCATCCTTAACCGTCAGGCTTTTACTTATGTGGCATGTATATCTGTGTTTGTGTGCTTGTCTGTCTGCAATTTTACATTTTGCAAGAGTAACGGAGGGTTCCTGTGGCCTGTGGAGTTCTGCAGAACTAAAAGATGGGATGTTTGCTTTGAGTGTGCTGGTGGAGATGTATAGGGGAGGTCAGAAGGAGCTTCACTTGTCTTTGTGGATCTAGAGAGTATGAGGAAATAAGGAGTGGCAGAGAAGTATGTTAGGGTGGTGGAGGAAGCATATGAGGATGGTGAGATGTGGAGTAGGAGTGACACAAGGGTTCAAGGTAGGGTTGGGATTTTATCAGCGGTCAGCTCTGAGCCCCTTTTTGTTCGAAGTGGTGATGGACAGCCTGAGAGATGAAGGTCAGGCAGGAGTCTCCATGCACTATGATGTTCGCTGACATTATGATCTGTAATGAGAGGAGGGAGCAGGTGGAGGTATGCACTGGAGAGAAGAGGAGCGGAAGTCGGTAGAAGCAAGACAGTACGTGTGTTAATGAGAGGAAGAAAGGTGTAACAGTGAAGCTACAAAGAGTACAGGTAGTAAAGATGCACGAGTTTAAATATTTGGGTTCAGCCATGCATGCAAAGCAATGGACAGCGCACAATGTCAGGAGTGATTTGTGGCCTGCTATGATGTATGGTTTGGAGACGGTGCTGCTGACAAAATGACAGGAGGTGGAACTGGAGTTGGCAAAGCTGAAGATGCTAAAAGTTTTAATACGAGTGACAAGAATGGACAAGATTAGAAATGAGTACATCAGAGGGACAGCTCAGGTTGAGTAGAGACAAAGTTAGAGGCGAGGATGAGACAGTTCAGACATGTTCATAGGAGGGATGGTGGATATATTGGATAAAGTTGAGTATAAAGCTGCCAGGCAGTAGGAAAGAGGAAGACCACAGAAGGGTCATGTATGTAGTGAAGGAGGACATCCAGAGGGTTGGTGTCACAGAGGACGATGCTAGGGATGGGGTGAGATGGAGATGGCCGAAAAAAGACGTTTTAAACATTTTCATCTGTTTTCATCTTTGTTTGCTACTACATACACTCACTGGGCACTTTATTAGGTACACCTTTTGCCCTCAGAACTGTCTTAGTTCTTCATGCCATAGATTTGACAAGGTGCTGGAAACATTCCTCAGAGATTTGATCCATACTGAGATGATAGCATCACATAGTACCTGCAGATTCATCTGCTACACATCCATGATGTGACTTTTCTGTTCCACCACATCCCGTGGGAGCTGTGATTTGAGCATTGTGGCATGGTCCGTTGTCTTCCTGGAAGAAGCCATCACAAGGGTACAAATTTTAGCCCTACAATCTGAATGTTTCAGCATGAAGCATGTTGCTATCATACAATTTTTGTGATCCTTGAATTGTAGCCACAGTTTCCTGTTCCTAACTGACAGGAATGCCACCTGTAGCCCGTCTATTTCAGAGATTGTAACCAGTGGTTATTTGAGGTACTGTTGCCATCCTATCAGCTCAAAGCAGTCTGGCCATTCTCCTCTGAGCTCTGGCATCACCCAGAGATCAGCAGTTTGTCACTAACAACCATGCCATGTTACTTACATCACCTTTCTTCTCTATTCTGATGCTCAGTTTGAACTTCATCAGGTCATCTTGACCTAAATGAACTGAGTTGCTGCTATTTGATTGGCTAATTAGATATTTGTGTTGATGATGAGTTGAACAGGTGTAGCTAAAAGAGTGCCTAGTGAGTGTATTTTCTCACATGTTGAGCCTGTAAATTTAAAAAATACAACATTTTGTTGCAGCTATGAAGGCAGCTGTTTTGATCCAGCGATGGTACCGGCGCTACATGGCCCGTCTTGAGATGAGACGCAGGTACACCTGGAACATTTTTCAGTCTATTGAATACGCCGGGGAACAAGACCAGCTACAGGTGTCTCTCACTACAGGCATCTATTTTGCAAATTTCAGAAGTATCATAAAGCTTAAACATGTGTTTCTTTTTGTTTTTTCAGCTCTCTAGTTTCTTCACTTTCATGCTGGACAACTTCACTCAGCTGAATGGGAATGGGCCAGGTTAGGGGAGAAAATTCTAATATCTACAGCGTAAAAGGGTGTATTATTATTATTACTTTCACTATCATCATCATTATTATTATTATTATTATTATTATTATTATTATTATTTTGCATGTCTAAAACTTAGATTTTTGCCTTTAATATTTGGAACTGCTGAAGTAATGTTTGCTTCCTTTTGGAGTAAAATATCACACTGTAGCAGCTAAATAAATGTGCCTAATTTTAAGAAACATTAGTTTTCTTATCAGTTGGTGTTTAATGATTGTTCTTTTTAACTTTTCCAACACCCCCATTGCTTAAATTAACACCATTTTGTTTGTTATGCCACTGTACTTTAGATATTTTGATCTAGACGAGGAAACCCATTGCGTATACCCTGTTGCTTAGCAACTACTGTGAATGTGGAGGCCAATGTGTCGGTGCGGTGCGCTGAAACAGCTGTGGCTTAAGTGTGTATTGACCCGCTCTTCCAGCTCAAAAGCATAATGCTTCATTGACAAGCTAATCCTCAGGGAAGCCCTTTTTTGCTCATCATCTCCTGAACATCTTCTTCATGGGTTTTACATTAAGTCTACGTAAGGGATGCAAAGAGGCCAGACTCTGCTGTCTCGGTTTACTACGTACAGGATCTGTGTTTTTATATTTGTTTGTCAGAGACAATATAGAGGAAATAACACAATGGGAGAGGGAAATGGGCCTCTGGGTAGACGTCTGTCCCAGCACTGTTTGTTTGCATAATTTAGAGACTGTCGGGATTTGTTCTTATATTTGAAACATCATTGAGGTCTCAAATATGAGAAGAATATTTAGTATATTCTATATTACCTATATATGAGATTATAGTATAGCACCTGTATATGAGATTTGTGTAGTTTAAGACAACGAGAGAGAAGAAAAAAGCAACAATACACTCCCATTACAGACAAAATAGAAATTGTTGGTGACAAGCTTATCATTGATTAAGTCAGAAAAAGAAGAGCTGTGTGGTGGGTGGGTTGCAAAGCAGCTTGCAGATGTGCTGCAACTATAGTCATGTTAAAGCATGTTCAAAAGCGCCACCTAGAAAACATTTTGCACTGGGATGCTTAAAAGGGCATCAGCTAAGCCATCATCTCACGTGAGCTGGCATTAATAATTGATTGCTAGCTGAGGTTTTTAAGGGTTTATTTATTTTTTTCATATAACCAAATATTGCACATTCCTGTTTAGGATTTAAAGGATGTAAAGGTGAGGATAGAGGAAAAGGTACAGGATACATACCATTTACTAATTTTTTTTCTTGACAAAGATAAGATTTCATGTTTGTGGACATCTAGCTTTCATTTTAAATAAATTATATAATATGTAAATTGCGTTTCAGACTTGATCTCCCAGCTGCTGGATCCAGTGGTCGACCCATGGTTAGACAGAGAAACCTGCTACAACTTGATCCATGTTCCAGAGTCCTACACCGGACCTAGACTGTCGTTTCCTCTCTCCGTCGCCGATACAAATGCACTCCTGAGTGCTTTTAAGGATCAGCAGGTACCAAATATGAGGCTTTCACTTTGTCTCTTAAACATCTGATTGTCTGCTGGTTTAGATTTGGGGTGCTCACTGCTTTTTTTCCACACAGACTCTCCATGCCAGATATGTTCTCCAGCTGCTGTATGAGACCAAAAAGCTCCTCAAACAGATGCCAAACATAGTCCACTTGTCGACATCCTACTACAAAGAGATCACTATATGTGGTGGGTCTCAGTATCTCTTGTTAATTTAAGATTCAAAATTATAAGCTTTCAGGACCACAAAACAAAAAATTAAAAAAATATATATTTTAATCTCATTGTAGCCTATGCTACACTGCAGTGAAGCACAGACCAAATGAATGATCTCCATAGTTTTTAAATGATAGATGATGCCTTGTTGTTGTTTAAATACAGTTGATTGTATCTTACTGGCAGCTTCCCAAGAAAGGTAAGTCCTACTTATTTGCACACTGATCAGCCACTTGACTCCTCTTGCACAGCTTTCCTCCTCCTACCTTTGCATGTCATTAAACTCAAGAATACTTGAGTAACAAAAATGAAAAAACACACACTCATAAGGCTGAGGTGGAGCAATCCTTATGATTAGGGAGTTTTAGACCACTTCTGTAAACCCATAAAGCAACAGGACTTCAGTTTCTTGATTGCAGTGACTTTTTTTTTTTTTTTGTACAGGTGATCTGCATGGGCGACTCGATGACTTACTACTTATATTTTATAAGGTAAGGCTGCCCGTACAACAGCTTTCTTAAGCATCATTCGTGCATCATCTACCTCACAGCAATATCAGATTTTATGTAGATTTTTTATAAACAAAAGACTGAACCCTCTGCAGTTAAATCCTAAGCAGTCGCTATATGTAATTTTTATTTTTTAATAAATTTTTCTGCCCATCAGAGAGCAAAGAACAACTAACTGACATGCGTCACGAAACTACTCACATATTTATGTCCATTAGTCATTCTTTAGACTGTAGGTCATTGCAGGGGGGTTGTCTATGACGACAAACCTCAGATGGTTAAATAAGTAAAAGCTGAAGATCTGACTGTTTTTGTTTTTCTCAGAATGGCCTTCCCTCTGCAGAGACACCGTACGTGTTTAATGGGGACTTTGTGGACCGTGGAAAAAAGTCAGTTGAAGTGGTTATCCTGCTGTTTGCCTTCCTTTTGCTTTACCCAGACTACATGCACCTGAACCGAGGAAACCATGAAGACCACATAATGAACCTCAGGGAAGTTTGGAAAAGGGTGAAGTGAAAAATATTTACCTGTCCAGGTTCACCATGAACACGAGGAGAATAGAGTATCAGGGTTTAAAGGTATGTTGTTTTCTTTTTTCAGATACGGGTTCACAAAGGAAGTCATGCAGAAGTACAAGGTAAAGTCCAAATACATGCCGTCAGTCTGATTTTTTTTTTTTTTTATGTCCACAACTCAGTAAGCACTTTGCAGCTTGGTGACTGTCACAGCTGATTTTTTTAAAATTACTGTTCTCGCCTGTTTGCAGACTCATGGCCGTGAGATCCTTCAGCTGTTTCAGGATGTTTTCAGCCTCCTGCCCATCGCAACAGTTATAGACGGAAAGATTCTGATCGTTCACGGAGGAATTTCAGACCAGACTGATCTGGACTTCCTGAGCTCCATAGAGAGACACAAGGTCAGTGGAATCAGCAGGGTCAGAAAAAACAACTTTTTACATGCTGACACACTCATACCCACCACATATCAATGTAGCTGTGTGCAGCATGAAAAAAGTGGTTTGTAGTTTTATCCAGCAACAGGAGGCAGATTCCTGAGACGCATATCGAGACATGTTGGTTCAGCAGCTTCTGAGTAACAACTGCAAGGCTTAGTTATTGACAAGTTATTAGAGTAGCTTCTTTCTAGGTCTGCTACTGTTTGAATAGGGGTAAAATGGGATTTGGTGGGGAGACCCTAAGGTTGGGTGTCGGAGTGCGGTGTGGGAAAAGGCATCACTTTCCCTACTTCTCAGTAGGGGTGGCTGTGGCTCAGGCGGTGAAATGGGACTTCTACCCACTGGAAAGGTAGCGGATTGATCCCGGACTCCTCCGGTCTGTGTGCTGAAGCATCCTTAAGCAAGATGCTAAACCCTGAGTAGTGTGATTCTGTGTACGATGTATATGTTAGAAATCAGTCACATAAGCTCTAGTTAAATTTTATTTGTATGCAGCCTATAATCAGCTGGCTTCTGCTGCTGCTCCAATATTCACTGCTCCTTGTGGATTTAGCCAGCTGAATTCATTAAGATCTAAGCAGATGTTCTTGAGCTGGTTGGCTGATTTCCAACCCCTAGATAACATAAAGCTGGTAAAAAGTAAAAGTTAAAAAAACAGTAAATTGGTGAGTGATTCTAATCAACACCATAAATCTGGTGTCCTTGATGTAACCGAACACTGAAAACAAAAGCAAAGTGTGCTTTGCAGTCCAACATAGAGCATCGTTGTAAAGTTCACCTGTTTGTGTGTTTGTTAAACTGTTTGAAAAGTTGCATTTGAAATTCCCTGCATGATTACTCTGTTTATGCTCACTCATCCTCTATAGCGCTGATTAGATTCTGAATTAGGCCATCATGAACAAACTTTATTCACATCTGCGCCTTGAACACATCACAGAGATGAGAGGTAAAAAGGGATGTGTTGATGGTGTAAGCAGACACGTTTAATTGCTCATTAATCTAAAGCGCCGCAATGCCTTTCCAGACATTTCCAGCCCACTTCAACCCCAGTTTGTGGGCTTTTATTATGGTATCAATCTACATTCAAGATTGCTACTCCAAGTCCAATTAATGGACTCCTGCTTGATTGAAAAACAAAAATATTTAGCCTGACAAATTTTGAAGGTTTCTGCGACACTGCAGTGTTTCACACTAGGATTAGCTGAATAATGAAGCAGCAAACCGGAGGCCAGGTTTCCAGCAGAGGGGTTAAAAAACAGGGACTCATGCACAGGGATTAAGAGAAACCGTTTGTGAGGGTTCACCTTATTTTGCAGGACCCATACAGAGTAGTTTGACTTTGCTTCACTGTTTGGTGCTCTGGTGACGTTCACTAAGTTTCAGTTTCACAGAGCTTTTCTTCTGGCATGAGTGTCTCAGACAATTGCAAAAAGATGTTGTTACGCAGAGAGATGCGGTGAGGGAAACATCAGACTTCACTCTGTCTTAACTGAAGTAATTGCTTTATTGTCTCTTGCCAATATCATGCACACACAGACAGCAACGTCTCAAAATGGCCCCCAGTCCATTTCCTGCTCCCTTTAAATACTCTAAAGACCACGCCTTCTCAATTCAGACTGGCCTATAAAAGAGCTGCAATTGAGGCAGGCCTCCTTTTTACTGGGAAAACAAGATGGCCACCACAGAGGTAACCTGCAAAACACTTTATTACATGAATGCTTCCCAACAGATGTTTAAATGCTTCTAATATGGCAACCTTCAACACTCTGTCCTGTACCTATGCTACTTTATTGTTTTTTACTATTATTATTTTTATTTTGAATGATGGTTTTGAAAGAAAATGACACAAAAATAAAATTGTATTTGAATAAATTATTGCATTTATTCTCTTAAAATGCAGAAAGCACAGAGCATGAATGGTCATCACAGGTATCTCAGAGACTGCTTTAATATGTGTGAAAGTTATCATTAAGGTGGATTTTATAGATTAATTTGTTTATTTTTTACATTAAAATACTCATTTACTGCTTGCTAAGCACTGCACTAAAGATGTGTATATACTTTTTTTCCACCCTCTTTTTATGTTCCTTTTATGTCTTCACGTTTTGCTGTTTGTCAGCATGTTGTTTCCACCTCACTGCTACCTCCCATTCCTTCCTCTTGTAGGTGAAATCTGCCCTGAGATTTCCCAGGTGCAGTTTGGAGCACCTGGACATCAGTCAGTCCTGCAGACAGACCAAAAGAACAAGATCCACAGACAGCTCTCGTCCCAGCAGCAGTCGCAGTCAAAACAAGAACCAAAGGACACCCAACACGAGGTGTGACCGCAGCCCACAGACACTCACATGTGTTATGTAGTAAGGTCAGTGTGCAGTTAGCTCCTGTTAACAGCTACAGGGCCTCTTTTCTACCGCCGTTTGTTTTTTCTCTAGGAAGAAGCGATGCAGGCTCAGCCGACAAGACAGCGCTGCCTCCACCTCTTCCTCCTCCTCGTCTTCCTCGTCACTCTGCTCTCCTCGAACCCCATCCTGCCTCTCCCCGCATGCTTTTCCATCTTCTCCTTGCATGCCTTACTCTGTTAACGTCCTCCAAGTGCCTTTCCTGGACTCTCTGTCCTCCATTCCCCTCCCGTCACCTTCGCAACATGAGCAGGAATGGAAGCAGGTGAGAGGAGCAGAGAACACATTAATATTGTTTAATAATCGGCTCATTTGATGAGGTCCTTCTTTGTCTTGGTCAACACTTTTATCTGCTTTACTCTGGAGCAGATAGTGGATATATTGTGGAGTGACCCTAAAATCCAAGATGGCTGCAGTCCCAACACCTTTAGAGGTGGAGGCTGCTACTTTGGCCCTGACGTCACCCAGAGACTACTGCTCCAACACGGACTCCAGCTGCTCATCCGCTCGCATGAGTGCAAACAAGAAGGATACGAGTTCTGTCACAATGGAAAGGTAGACAAGGTGCAATCATTTCATTTAAAAGTGTCACTAACACTTTAAAATACAGCCAAGACTAAGGGCTTAATATCCCTGTAATTAAATGGAATTTCACTGTAATTATAGTTACAGTTAAGTGTAGGTGCCCTTGGATAAGAGGATAATAAGTAATATTTTTACACAAAGAAATAATTGTAATCTAAGCAAATATAAGTAGTCTGTAAATAATTATAGGTAATGTGTAAGTAATTTTAAATAGCGCATGACAAGCTTTAAATTTTGTATGTAATTAAATTTAAGTAGTGCATAAGTGATTTTTTGTGCCTAAATTCTAGATATAATACAGGAAAGGAGATATAAATTACACCCTAAGTCATTTTAAGTAATTCTAAAGTAATTTTGTAGAAAAACAAACAATATTTTCCCATCTTACATTGTAGAATTTAGGGGAACCAGCCGTGTTATGGAGTGGCTCCATCATAAGGTCACATAGGCCTGAGAATTTTGATGGTATTTATCTTTTCCTTGTAAGTCGTTAAGGCAGAACAGTCATTTCATTTATTTTGGCAAAGTAAAAGGACAGTTGATTAATAAAACATTCATCATGAACATCAACATAATGAATATTAAGTAATGTTGTAAAAAGCTGAGATTAATCAATTTCATAATACCACCCACACCATGGAAAATACTGCATATTTACGATGTAAGATGAGGTAATATTGTTTGTTTTTCAGATAAATTACCAGGAAATTGCACAGGACTTAAATTTATTTGACTTGTTACCTCTTATTCTAGTGTGTTTACCTTTAAGTATTTGAAGGTAAATATATTTCAAATGAAGTACATTGCCTTGTTGAGACTATTTGCATATTATAGGTGATCACCATCTTCTCTGCGTCCAATTATTACGAGGAGGGAAGCAACCGAGGAGCCTATGTCAAACTGGGGCGAGAGCTGGTGCCTCGCTTCTACCAGTACCAATCAGCCGGACCACTCGCAAACTTACACTGACACAGAGGTAACACGGGTGTCTGTGTGTACTGTGGGGCCGATGAAGCAATGCTCAGGGTAGTAGCACTGAAACTAATCATGGCAAAATCATTTGCATAATTTTATAATTCTATTAAATGTGTAAGAAAGGTTCGTTTGTGTGTAAGAAAGGTTCGTTTGTGTCTGCAGAGTGCGAGCCGCTGAGGGCTCTGCTCTCAGAGCCTTAAAAGAGAAGCTGTTCGCTCACCACTCCGAGCTGATGGTCGGCTTCCAGCAGTACGACCAGAATAACACAGGTGCTCTCTTCTCACTCCATTTTCTTATAAATTTCATGTTGTTTTAATGTTCAGGTTTGATTCCCAGGCTGACATGTAGAGTTTCTACATTTGCACACGCCTTGCTTCAGGTCGTGTGTCGGTCTGCGAGTGGGCTCTGGTTCTGGAGTCTGTACTGAGACTGGACCTGCCGTGGAGGACGCTTCGTCCACACTTAGCCCGTCTGGCACCAGATGGCAGCCTGGAGTATCAGTCCTGCTTCGAGGATATGGGACCAGGCATTCCCCTGCCGCAGGTCCGAAACGAAGGGGTAGAAAGGAAACGCGTACATTCGCTCGAGTACTGAGCTTAAAGGAAAAAGGAGATGAAGGAAAACCGTTAAAGTTCACTGTTTTCATCTGAAGTTATACGCCTAATATAAACATCCCTTTGTCTTATTATACAATACTCCAGTCACAAACATCCAGATTATTGAAAGGCTAATTACCTCTTCACAGTATTTTTTTTACATAGCAGTTCTTTCTCATTTGCACTTTTAAAACGAGTCCATTTTACTCCTGATCCTGTTCTTTTGTCTACAATGTTGAACTTGTATCTGCGAGGAGGGATTCTGCCCCTAGTGGTACAGTTACTTCTAGCATCGCGGTACATGTTCTTGCACTGCTGCTGTTAAACACAGCTGGTAGCACTCCTGTTTTTTTTCTTCCAGGTCACTCCAAATTTGGCCGAAACTCTGTTCAGATACAGGACAGACATTGAGATAATATTCAACATCATAGACAAAGATCATTCAGGTAAATAAAAAGCCAAAAATATTTTTCGAGATAATGTTTCAAATAAGCCAAAACTGACTTGTACGTGAGTGATGTTTGTTTTAACCTGTAGGTCTAATTTCCATTGAGGAGTTTCGTCAAACTTGGCGTCTTTTTAGCGCTCACTTAGGGGTTGCCATCGACGACAGTGCCATTGATGACCTGGCCCGGAGTATTGACTTTAATAAGGATGGCAGTATAGACTTCACTGAGTTCCTAGAGGCATTTAGAGTGGTACACAAACTGGACAGCAAAGATCAGCAACTGCATGAAAAGATGGATGGAGAGAAGAGGACAGGCTGAATACTAAAGTGTGGAAGTACTGATGTAGGATACTGTAGGATATAACAAAGAATACTTGAAGACCATACCACTGGAAGTGATTAGGTCATGATTCATTGGCAGATTTCTCGATTGTGGTGTGTGGGTTAAGGTTAGGAGGGGTATGGCTCCAGGAATGCCAATATCTAAGGCTGATTTAAATAAAGTGATATATCTCAAATTTTATTATGTCTTTTATTGCACCACCAGCTTTTTAGAGGGGCTGACTGGAAAAAAAAAACCGTCTTAACAACTGCTGGCTCTAGTAAAATGAATATTTCAAAGAACAGCACAATAGAGTGAAAAACCTTTACAGTGAGCTGATTAAAAAAATCAGCTACAAAATCAGAAGAAGCTCTCGAGGCGTTGTGTACTTCAGGCACTGTTTGATTTACTTTTATTCATTTTCTTCCACAGAAATTGAACTGAAAAATATGGTGCGATTGAAAAAGCTTGTACAGCTGTGCCTAATAAAGTTGACTGAATGTAGGTTTACAAGTATTGGTGTAAAAAAGACTTCCTTTTTTTTTTCTTAATAAAATAAAAATAATATTTGTGTGTGTGTGAGTGTGGACAAGTGTCTAAGACAGACTGAATGTTCAACTCTGTTTGGCTCAAAGCTGGTAGAAAGTTCAGCTGTTGAACTTTAATCCGCGTGCTCAATAAATACATTTAGAGAGAGAGGAAGAAGTCCCTGGGATTTTCAAAGTAAAAGCCCACTGAATGCACTATGGAAAAATGTCTGAACCTTTTTGTGTTGACTGTCACATCAATTTAAAATATTTCTAAAGTACCCAAAGTGCTTTGGAGAGAGGCACATTTACATTCCAGGTCTCCAAAGAACAAAAACAAAATACACAAGAAGCTGAAAGATGTGTTTTGTTGTATTAAATAATTATTGTTGAAAGTAAAACCCACTAAAATGTTTTCAGAATTTGCAAATTGATGATGATTATTCATGTCATAAATCATGACACACTGTTCTTCCCCCACACAAGGTTCTGTTATAAGTTAAAGGTCTTGTTATTGGCATTATTGGCTGTTTTTATGTGGTGTGGTATCAATACTACATTTTTCAGTAACACACAGCACTAATTAGAAAGTCTGGATGGTCACTCTAGAGCAGGCCTCAGAGATTTCAAATCTCCACTGATGTATTAAATAATACACATTTGACTGGATTGATAATACCCCAGGGACCAGGTGATAAAAGGAACCGAGATGTCTTGACTGTGGTACTTATGTTACTGCATTAAAGTGGACAGATTATAACCACCTTTTCTGAAAGGTTTTGGCTGTGGATGGGCATGCACAGAATTATATTACTTCTAATTCCTGACCTTGCTCCCTGTCACTTGTAGAAAATGGATGTGAACTTGTTGACGTCACCTTTGAAATGTTTTCCTGCGAGTGTCTTAAGGTTAACCAACGCAGCAGCACTTTAGATTATATTTAGCAAGAAAACAAAAAAGCTGAAGAGAGAGCATGTTGAGTACACCGGAAAGATTTGGGACTTTGCTGAGCACAAGGCCCAAAACATGAAGCTCTGATGGGCGAGTAGTTTGTGTCTCTATGAGGGATTGGAACATTGTTACTGCCTACATGTTTAAATTATTCACTCATGCTCACTGGAATGACACTGGCTCCTGGCTATGTCACACCTCACTGGAGTTCAAAGGACCAAATGTCCCACACCCCAAATTTAGATTAAGACAGATTTAATAGTGTCCACGTGTAATAAATTAGCAGGTTTCATTGTTCACCTTCAAGACTCATATTTGTCAATATTGTTAGAGTAAGAAAAAAACAGTTGTTTTACTTGCTACAATGTCCTTATTTGTTTGATTAACAGACTATTTTTGGCTGGGCTCCTCCAAAGCAACCTTATAAATTTATGATACGAACATTTTAAAACAATTTGTGTTTCAGTGTTGTAAGTGTTTTTTTTCTAATGGTTATGTTGTTGTTAAATGTCACCTTGGCACACTATAATACTATGTAAAAGTTATATGAGCGCTTTTAAGTAATCAGTATGATTTGATGATTTTTTTATGATTATTTCTTAAATTGTAAAATATAAATATCCAGCAGGAGATCCCTAAATTATTTGTCCAAAACTATAAGATGTTTAGTTAAATGTATTGTTGTCTCCGTCAGAGATGGAGAGTAGGCTAGAAACTGCTTTGGCATCATTTGTAAACACACATTTTCTCTTCATTTACTAGTTGGTCTAAATAACTATTGTTGGGTTTATCTAGGCACAAACCCCGCTTGAACACGAGACACTCAATAACTGCACAACAAAACAAGGCAAGACAGAGCTCTTTTGTCTTTGTGGCTCGCGAGGGAAGTCAGCCCAGGCCTTCACCTGTCCTTAGCCAACTTCAACTGATTCCTTCGCTACAGCCCTTTATATTGTCAGCAAGCAATCATTCATGAATATGCAATTACAAATACACGTGACATTCTTAAGCAGTCATATCTGAACAACATCAGTGTCTGTATTCTGTGTGTGTAGGTGCATGTAGGTGTGTGTGTTTCCAGCCATACCATACATAGACATACGACCTTTCAATGAACTTAAACTGTGTGTATGAGGTATGCAGAAAAGCAGAAGTAAGTGTCTTGCTAAACTATAAAACAGGAACTTGCATGTCATATCTCAAATGAACATTTAAAGGTGTGAAGTCTTGCACCTCAAGAAACAGAACATGGTGCTTTCCAAATGTATAACATAGTTCGTCTCTGCACTAAGCTGCACTCTAAATAAAGAAAGCACATTTTGTCAGCACAGACACAGATAAAGGAAAATTTAGAAGGTTGAAAATAAATCCTCTGACTGTCTGGCCTTTTCTTCATAATGATAGCCATTAGAGGACACATAAAGGCAATGATTATATATCTATATATTTTAGCACAAATGACAATATAAGAAATATCAATTCTAACAACTATAATCATAGAAAAAATAAGGAGTGTGTATTTTTATCATCATCATTATAATTATAATTATAATAAATAATAATTATTATTATTACTTGCTTAAATTTGAAGCAATTATATGATAAAAGGAGATCGCTTGAACGCACCACGGTAATTTGACAGATTTTACACACAGTATTTGAAAGCAGGACAACTGTGTCGACACAGCAACGTTCAACTGCATTTTAGAAGCAAACAACACACAAAAAACCTAATGTTGGTGAAGAAGAACAGGGACACAGGCCATAGATCTTTTCAGATACCTGTGACATGGGATTTGTAGTGTGATTATCAGACCAGTGCTTATCAGAGGATCTCTGCTAGCAGTTAGCGACAATTGAAAACCTTTACATCACAGTAGCACTGTTATGCTGCCATCTTTCGGGGAAATTATGTCATTACACCGATATGAGTTTGGGTATAGGTGGATTTTTTTTTTGCTCGTGAGTTTTTGCAAACAGAAATGTCCACGAGCTGCAGTGAGTTAACATTTTGCACAAATGTTATTCAAATCCCAGTGTTTGTTTGTTTTTTATCACATCTCAGGATTTTAGCCCCATGTCTTAACAACAACGTCCTGGTAACGTTTTTAGTGTTTATTTTAATTTTTATTTGAATCAAAATTAAAATTTTTACAAATGTTTTTAACTTTTTCTTGTTTTTTTTTAATGTTTTACAAAATTTCAGTTATGAAGCACTTTGCAACTTTAAGAAAATAGCTATATGAATATAGCAATTTGTAATACAATATTTATATTTTCAATTAACGCTTTATCTGGCAAGGAATCATAAATAGTTACTTGATTTGCATCTTAACAATGACCTTTTTTAAGGAACGATAAAAGGTAACAGTCTTGTAATATCCTCCAGTAACTCTCTAGGGTTGTGAAATTTACCATGTGCAAGCATTTCAAGTTCCCAATAAAAGGTTAAAAGCCGCAAAACAGCAGTCTTAGTAGGTCTGAGATGGTCTGACTTATGTCTTATATTCAAATCGGCACAATGAATGTGATCTCATTAAGTGATAGGCCTGCATATGACTAGGACAATTTTGTAAGTCTCTAATAAAAGATGGGACTGTTTTGGAAAATGGATATGGTTCTAGACATGCACACTTTGAGTCTTAGATCTTTATGATGCCAAAATGCATCAGCAGCTACACTCCCCTGCTGTTCAATTCAATTTTATTTATATAACGCCAAATCACAACAACAGTTGCCTCGAGGCGCTGTTCAAACCTTCTGTTTGCTAAGAGCAGTTGCTCAAAAGGAAGTTGACTTGGAGGGTGATATAAAAGCTTGTTATAGAGAGTGAATGTGCACGGGTTGAACCAAAGTTCAGTACAAAGAATTACTGTCAAACATGAATCATGTAATCATGATCTAGTAGTCCATGAAGATTTTTATAGAGTTGGAAATTAGCACAATAATTCTCCCTTTATCTTTCATGTTGTTTTTTTTTTTTTTTAGTTATATAAGTTCTTCTGTTATACAGAACTGACACCATAAACAATGAAGGCTATTCCAAGATGTGTTCCTATTCCCGCTAAATTCAAAGTTCTGGCCAGGCCCAAACCAGGACTCAGTGACACTGCTGACCTGGAGTTTTGCTGCTCGATGACCAGTGAACAGGGGTTGTTTTTCTTCCTCTCTAGATGGGCTCTTTCTGATTACACAACAGTGTGCACTGAGGCATGTTACAGCACCTCAGGGAAGCTTCTTAACATGTGTTATGTGTTTATGTCTGCTCCCTGATATCTCATAATCTTTGAAGGCTACCAGTGGACATAAACATATGCAAAGAAAGGGCACATGTGCAGAAAATTGTTAGTGTGGGAAAACTGAAGAGGAAGCGAGCAAACATCTTTGCTATGGTATGAGGGGCCGTACAAGCCAAAATTCATTCTTTCACTCTCACACACATACATTCTTCTCTCACACACATATATTTTCACTCTCACATACATATATTTTCACTCTCACACACATACATTCTTCTCTCACACACATATATTTTCACTCTCACATACATATATTTTCACTCTCACACACATATATTTTCACTCTCACACACATACATTCTTCTCTCACACACATATATTTTCACTCTCACATACATATATTTTCACTCTCACACACATACATTCTTCTTTCACACACATATATTTTCACTCTCACATACATACATTTTCATTTATGCATTCCTACATTTTGCTCTCATTTACATGCATTCAATATGCATTTAATCTCACAAATAATATATGTATGTAAGAAGAGAATGCATACATGTCAGAAGAAAATATATGTATGTGAATGAAAGAGTATAGTGGAAACGGAAGGAGTTTAATGGAAACGGAAGGCTGGGTGTCTGTACCGCTGTGATTGGCTGAGAAGCACGCGCGGGTCACTTTCAAGTGTCTGACAGCATGGAGGGGGGAGAAGAAACTCGAGTTCTTCAGCAAGCTATCGGGGTGTTAAGAAATATTTTATCATCTCCTGAAACGGTCACATCGTTGTCCTCGTCACTTGATCGAGATGGGACGGGCTCAACTATAATTACAATATATGTATGTGAAAGTGAAATATCAATATATCAATACAATATATGTATGTGAGAGTGAAAATATATATGTGTGTGAAAGAAGAATGTATGTATGTGAGAGTGAAAATGTATGTATGTGAGAGTGAAAATATATGTGTGTGAGAGAAGAATGTATGTGTGTGAGAGTGAAAGAATGAATTTTGGCTTGTACGGCCCCTCATACTATGGCGTGTTTGTTACAAACGACAACAGCAGGCAAGCATGGAGACACATCAATGAGATTTCAGATTCCAGTTTGATTCAGAGCAGCAAGGGACATGATCAGCTTTTATCTTCTGCTCTTCTCTTTTATCTCAGTGCAGGCTGTTTTTTCTAAGACTGTCCATGCACAAGTGTGTGTGTCTGTAGTTTATGGATGTATCTCTGTTTGCATTCTCTTCAAATTGTCTAAATAGTTTTGTCTAAACGTAGATTTAGTGTAGCTTGTGGATGGGGCTGCAGTGGTGTCAGCTGAGATGCTGCAACATGTTTTGGCTCTTTTAAGTGTGGCTGCAATGAAGGCTAACTCATGACCAGGCCTGCTGTACAGGTGTGTGAGTGGCTGTGTGTGTTTGTGCACTTGTGACTGTTTCTATCATTTATGTCAATGAACTGTTTGGATATGCTAACACTCCTGGGAGCTTCCACTGCCTGTGTCCTGCACACCACAGTCTTCAGATTGCAGATGGCCTCTGCCAAGGCTGCAGAACATTTGCTCGATATAATGTACTGAATTGACTAACTATATTACTGTTACTCTGAGCACTGCTTCAATGCTGTTTTTCACCAAAGAATTACCTGTTTAAAACACTGACATTAGTACTGACTTCATGCACGCAGACTTTAGGCTTTAAATAAGAGTCCCACATTAAAGCCTGGAGTTTGACAGCAGTACAGGAGCTGCAGACTGTGCTGTGTCCATTCCTGTTCACCTTGTATCTCAGACTTTTAGTACAACTCTGGGTCATACCACCTGCAGAAATACTCTGATTATGCAGTGTTGAATGTAATAGTGTTGGGCAGGAGGAGTACAGAGCACTAGAGGATGATTTTGTGGTGTTGTCTTGGGAAAATCATCTGTTTCTGAATGTGAATCGGATCAGAGGACAACTGTGCGACCCGTTCCTGGGAAAGGATGTTGATGTGGGGAAGGAGTACAAGTCCAAGGGGGCTGTTGTGGTGAGCACAGCTGTGGACTAAATAAAGTATTTTTCATCTTATTTCATGATCATGTTATGCAAAAATTCAAACTGTAGACAACTGTGAGTTGGTTCAAAGCGATTGTAATTCACTTCTTGATAAAGTCACAGCACTGTGCAGAAGTGCTATTTTGCATCCAATGAGCCACACTGTCTTGTGATTTTTAAACTGGTCTTGAGAAATAGTTCTCCAGGCTTTCTTTTCATTTTTCTTTGGACATTAGCTGCTTTTTCACTTATTTTTTTTTTGCAACTTTTTTTTTTTAACCTGACCATTTTCAGAGGAATGCTTTTTTAAATTTAAGGTATTTAACACTCATCTATGAATCACTAAAGCATAAAAAAAAGCACCTAACTGAATTGACAAACTGGTGTTGTGTGTACACATAACAGAGAAATTAGCAAACAACTGATTTTAAATTGTATCTCGAAAAGAAATAGTGACACAGAGACATCATTAAATGCACATGTGGTTACTCTACTGCGCTACTATTGCAGATAAAAATGTCAGCAACAAGAGGCCTACTATAATTTCAGCAGCTGGGAAAACAGACTAGACACCCACTGTTAGTCTATGCCAAGGAAAACACCTGGCCAACTTCTACCTGTTGGGTAGTCGTTAACTTACTTTTACTGTAAATTAATTACTACATTGAAGTCCTTTCTGTGAAACAGGAAAATGGATGTGCATGTTAAAAAAGACACATGAAAGCTTTTTTTCTTTCTTTATTTCATGCTAAATGAACAAACCTTTAGTATATGTTGAGGTAAAGTTGACCAGACATATCAGTAGCATAACCCTGGAGATTTGCAGAAATACACAGATTTTTACTCTTTATACACACAACACAGATTAAAAAAAAAAAAACTGTTCCCAAACCGAGTATTGTTAGTACTAAAACATGATTGGCTGCCATGAAAACAAAATAATAAAGAACATGGAAACTATCACATTTAAAAATAAATACATGTGTTGTTATGAATGTGGTCATGTGTGAGTGAAAAGCTAATCTGAGGGCACAAGTTGTAAATTTTACTCCTTTTTCCCACATATCTGGGGAATTATCTCATTAATTACAGCAGAACAATGAATTACAATGTTACTAAATAAAAAATAAATAATAACAGCAGAAATGGATTTGATTTATGAGGAATAAGTATGCACATATGATCAAAATCTTTCCTCTGGTAAATGCTGGGCCTGAATACAACTGTAACATACGATAAATTACAAGACAGACAACAGAGTAAGATTGTAAGTGTCATAAACATACGTCTGAGCAGCACGTTCACAAAATAAATAGGTTTACAGTCTAGACTCACAAAGACGAAATAAACTGAAATACAGAGGTCTGCACTGGCAGCTAAGGCTATGATGTTAGATCAGTTATATGAGCGCTACACAGTTTATTAAAGAGTATACTTACAAGCACCGCATGAACAGTATGAGGTGATAACGGGAAGTTAGTTTTATGAAACATGCCTCTTCGGGTATTTATGGAGTCTGTTGGTAAAACACACCAGTCTGCCTATTCACTGCATCAGGCAGCTGGAACTTGGCAGGAAGTCCTGAACGTAAGTGACTGCCGCTTTGGAGAGATAGGTCATGGTGCCATAGCTACCACTAGGAGCGCTGTCGTAGAAAAAGTTGCAGATTCCGGTTGCTGGGTCCTTCTCAAGGAAATACTCACTGGCGCCGTGGGATTTCTAAAGATGAAGAGGTAACGCAGAGTGAAGCCCAGTGAACAAATACTTGCAACAGACCAAAAACCTTTCTCTGTTAGTACCTGGTCACTGAGGAAAAGGTCATTGGCCAAATGCAACACGCGATCCACGTGGATGATGCCGCCGATGTTGTCCACGTCTACGTCCGCTATCAGGCCCACAACCATCACAGTCTCCACTAGCAGCTGCCGGTACTCTGGCTGTGGGACGTGGTTCAGCACAGATTCAACCTGCACTGCAAACTTAATCTCTCCTGCTGTCATCTACACAGAAAACACAGAATTTAAACACACACATATGCAGGAAGTCCAAATCTGCAGCAGGTCTGCGAGTATCTACCTCTCTTGTGGTAGAAGAGGGCAACACGTATCCGTCGATGGACAGACCGTGGCACTTCTGCAGGATCTTCCACACCTTTTGGTAGAAACCCATAGGTACTCTGTTGATGGCGCCATCTAGCCTGCGTCTCCTCAGCCACTGGCCTTGCCTCTCCTCCCAGTGCAGCTGGCCGTCTCCTGGACAAGTGCTCACCGGGGACAGCATTCCACTGGGAGTGGAAGGGCTGCTGCAACGCTGTGGCGAGGCAAAACATGTAAAAAAGGTTGAAATATTGGAGCATTTTTTTTGTCTCACCAATCCACAAAATGATAGCTTTTCCACCTTTCATGCAGTTATCCATGCATACTGACACTCCATCAAACTTGGCAACAAAGCACTTTAGTATATATGCTGAAGGACAAGGCTGCTATCACTCTGTTATTGACAAATACTCCTAAGAGCTTACTAACTAGTGTTGTAGCTGTAGTAACAGCCTGATATAGCTTGTGCCTTCACTAATTATCTTCCAACCAGAAAGGATAGTGTATACTGTTGCAACAGCTGCCACATTGCTTCATTATGATAAACACACCCAGGGTTATTTTTGTCAAGCTATTATAAATGCAGACATCTCCCAGACCCAGAGATTTATGAACACAAGCTACCCCAGGCTTCGGCCACAGTAGAGCCCGTGCTGATATGAGATGAAACAACAATGTTGTTTTAGCTGAACATAATGCAAAGAATTGCAATCTTGTCTTGATATGTACTGTTTCATCATTTATAAATAGATGAAAGTTATCAATCAAGCTCTAACACACTATACTTGTTAGTTGGGTACATTTGTGAGCGATTCTGTTCTCATTAAAACTGTTGTTAATAATAATAGATGACAAAATAACATCATCCTCATCCTTAAATAAGTAAAGCAACGAGTAAAGTGTAAGATATCTACATAAACTATGAAATCTGAATGGACTTTGCTTGGTCTACACATACTTCCTATTGCAACCTTAAAACAAATAAGCTGATATGAAGCAGGCGAGGTGAAATGGTTTACCGTAGAGCGAGGAGATGTGACATTGCTACTCAAGGAAAAACCGCCACTGAAGATCTACACATGGATATGGATGACAGATGACAGAGAACAGTTTGAGATGGTTCACACGGCTGTCACACTGCAAATATGATGGCGCTGGAGCCACACAGAGCATGGGCATGGGTAAAAATTACAACAGAGCTGCGAAAATCAGCACACGAGAAAGACTGCTGTAAGCAAAACGATAGCTGGACAGGGCTGATCACAACAGAAATCCTTTAACAATCAAACCATGCCAATCCATGACCAAATGCTATAACAAGATGGGTTATGAGGGGGTGGGGTGGGGGGGGGCAGCTTAATGAAGTTCTGGACTGGTTCATCAGTTATCTGAAGTCTTGTTCTCCTACTGTCATGGGATGGAATGAGAGTCGCTCCAGCTATGGATTTAGACTGATTTAGTCATTTAGACCAAGGTCAGAAAAAGTCACATGCTAGATATTATTAAAGCCAACCCACACTTGTAGGGCGAGAGTCATCCAGCTGCAAAAAGAGAAGAACAGTGTCATTAGATAGATAGATAGCTAGATAGACAGATAGATAGATAGATAGACAGATAGACAGATAGATAGATAAAAAGGCACTTGAAGCAGATGATATATATATATATATATGTATACTTAAATTACAATACTTAAAATTCTATGTCCTATTATTTCCCACCTGTTTTATCTCACTCTTTAGCTTGTGTATTCCTGTGCGTTCAGTCTTTGTAGCTCCCGTGTGACCTAGTTCATGGATGGATATCGCAGGACTAGTGGCTGTAGACTGGATTGGGCGCACTGATGAAAAGAAACAAGAGTCACAGATCAAAGATTCTGGATTGTTTAGGGGGAAGTCAAATACATTTTTTCCTGATTAATCATTTTAAGTAACAAGGTTCATGATCTGGTGTAGAATACACAGACTCTGTGTGAGAGCCACAAAATATATGTCCATGATTATTAAAAAGGTGTTCAGCTGTTCCACCCCAAATTCTTTGCCACTGAGGATGTGATGCAGTAGGTTCTTCATGCCAAATGGACTCAGGCTCATCAAACTCTCTGACGCCTCCTCCCCTACAAAGACGTTGCAAGCCTTTCATATTGCACACTCTGCAGACTTAATTCCTTTGCTCATCCACTCAGTTATGCGTGCATGTGTATGTGTACGTTGTGTTTTGGTGTTTTTTTCCTACCAGAACAGTGCAGGCTACGAGCTAACTCAGTGGCCATCACTTGCATGATGAGTCCTATCCTGAGTCTGAGCATGTCCCCGAACAGAGCGGGCTGGGAGCGCACATACATGGCTAGATACACCATAATTTCCTACACGACAGACACACACAGTTCAGAGCTGTAAGATCAGCGTGTGGAAAAAGTCATCAAACAGTCCAAACAGTGACTGACTTACCTGAGTGAGCACTGCTACACTTATGTCCTGACCACTGGCTTCGTAGATGAGGTTGTTTAACTCATCCGGAGGAAGAGGGCTGAACAGAATCAGGACAGAGACCTTGGATTATTACTGGAAAATTTCTTCAGCCACACTGTTTTACTGCAATAACGGCTTACACTGTGATCACTCTTTCCCTGGGTTGAGGAGGTAGACCTACAGTCAGCTGCTTGTGATGGGAAATCAGATCTGTGCAGGCCTGCAGAAAAGACAAATACATGTGGAATGAATTATTAATAAATGGTCATGGACACTGTTGATCCTGTTCAAAACACACCTATTAGGAACTTCCTAATTCTTACTTGCAGCATGAGTGAGTGACTGAAGCTGTTTGTAGGAATAGGGTAGGTCAACAAAGAGACAGCAATGATTCAACAACACTGGATCAGAACAGAGTCCAGATATCTGATCACAGTGACTGAGCCACATGGAAGATACCAATGACACAGCTAAAGACTGAATATATAAGTATACATGATTTATGGTACATGTTTGTAAGGTCAATTTGTGGCTACATGTGGAATGGCATCATCATGCTGTTGGTGGTAGTGCTGTCTTACTACTTAGTGGTGTTTAAGTCAAGCACATAATCTCTGCTGCAAGTTGCTGACACACTTCGTTTAAAAAAATGATCTCTAACCAGGTGCTAAGCCACCTTTTTCCTAAGACACTGACCTCAGCGAGGACCTCCACCCTCTTGCGCAGTATTCCAGAGATGTACCTAATGAGCCCCCACTCTTTGCAGGCTCCGGCTTCTAGGGCTGTGCGATATGACCAAAATCTCATATCCCGATATTAAGACATCTATCGTCCGATAACGATATAAATCACAAAAATGTAACATTTTCTGTAAATTCTGTGAATGTCGGGCAGCTCGACTTGCGTGAAGTGTTTCCAGCTGGGCGTCGCGTACCTGGAGTCGAGTGTTTTAACTGATGCATGAAACGATACATTTTAGACATAGGTTGTAACGGCCGCCGTTTTCTTTGTGAGTATTTATTACACAGCGTGCTGTGGGGAAAAGCCTGTTCTAACGTTTGAGTCTAAGGTTTATTTTTTAGCACCTGACGGCTCTTTTTTGCTTCTCATCCGTAAATACTCTGCATCTTTCACGTGATTCAGTTTATTTTGAAAAGTCTCAACAGGATCTTGAGCTTTATTGTGAAAGGTTTATGTGGAAAATAAACAAGCGGACACCAGGTGGTTTTACCGTCGTTGTTGCTAACGACAACGCATAAAAACAAGCGCTTGTCCGTCTGTAGTGTGGTTATATTAAACATAAGAGAAAGAGAGAACTTTAGGAAATTAATATAGCCACTACAGTGACCATCAAAATAATGAAAAAATATTGCCGTAAACAGTTTATTTTGCGACACCACGAAACAAACGATAGCGTAAAATGAAACGATAGACGTTTTTATATCGTCATCCGATATATATCGTTATATCGAACAGCCCTACCGGCTTCTACGTACAGCTCCTCCAACAGTGATCGCACGCTGACCCCACCCTGCCCAGGACCTGACAACTCCACCAGCCAATCAGCTCCTCTGCTCAAGAGAACAAAAACACAGGATGGGCAATTACAAAAGCAGCATTTTTTAATCAAACGTTTGCTCTACTTTTGTCTTGATGATCATACTTCATCACATAGAGAATGTAGAGGATGTCAGCCTGGTCCTGAAGAGTGGGGCATTCTTTTAGCTGCCTGACCAACGCTGCAAAGTCTGTGTTGCCCTGAGAGTCTCGAGGCAGGTGAAGATCAGCAGCAGAGTGTGGCTAGTAAAGGAAAAGTGCCAGGGTTAGACAAATGTACTCACAGCAATACTGAAGTCATGAGAGAAATGAGTTTGCTGGTGGAAGGATATGCTCTGTCTACCTTGTGCTGTTTCGCCTGTGGGCCGTGCTGAGGATGAGGAACATCAAGAAGGTTGAGAGATTTGCGATGTTTGCTCTTGACCGGAGTCACAGGCAGATACATGGAAGACTCTGAAAATATGTTTCATTAAAACAGAGCATTAAAAAGAGAGTCTCTGCTTTTTAACACACTGGCAGCTTATTACAAAAGAATGCCTTTTAAGGTCTCTGCTTTGCTGTTAAACAGGGAGGATATCTTTGATTATTACTGGATTATTATTAGAAAATTCATTCAATCACAGTTTTTACTGCAGTGACAGCTTGCACTGTGATGACTCGGTCCTTGGGTTCAGGAGGTAGACCAGACCTTTGCAGGTTTGACAGGCTTGACAACGGCTTAGTGTCTTGACAAGATTTGGCAAGTTTTGTCACTTTGATGTCAAAAAATCTAACATCAATCTTATTATATCATTACAGACTGCTTATAAAAGATGGATGTGCTAGGAGGGTGAAGCCAGTGCTTGAGTGCCATAAACCTGTTGTCTCTCTAATGGCCAGCAGGGGGGGAAACACAATTGAACTAATTGTAATGACGTTCACGAGAAAATTACCCAAGTCCTTGCTTAATGTGTGACCTCAGCAAACATTTTCAGTCACACTGACACCGTGCTTGTCTCAGATAAACAAAACAACCAAAATGCTCAAGACAAGGCTTCACAAACCAATTGGTGGCATCGTGGTGACCACATCCATCTTTTAAATACACATTATGGTTAGTATATCTGCACTAGCATGAAAACTAGCATGGTCATCATTACATTGTTGAGAAACTCACTGGGAACGTTCAGGCCCTGGACCTGCGCCATAAAAGACAGGATGTCTCTTGTGGTATGTTCTGGACTGAAGACGTGGTGCTGCCCCCTCTGGATGGGAGGAAGATGGCACTTGGTAGTGGTGCTGTGAAGGAGCTGGGTGAGGTACTGGTCAAATACATCTTTTGAGTCCTCTAGAGTTAAAAAGAATTGAACCATGTTTACACACAGGACAAAGTAATCGTACCACTCAACTGCTGTACAGTCTTGGACAATTAGTAATTACCCGAGGGACCACAGGTATTATACTCCTCTCCATATCCATCGTCATCATCGCCTTCATCCTCAAGCAATATGTCATCATTCTCTTCATCCAGGAAGCTGAGACGAGTGTGAAACGAAGTGGTCTGGACACTGGAGACGTCTGACATCTGCACCCTGTAGTGGTCAGCCAAAGTACTCAGACACAAACTTTTCTCTAATCACAAAGTTCACATCATCTGTTGTTTTAAGTTATAGAGGGAAACAAACCTCGCTCCAGCAAAATAGCCATCCTGCAGTTTCCTTAGAGTTGATAGGATACATGAATCAATTGTTTCTCCATCCTCATCTAGACAGAAAAAAGATGGACATTCATCAGGTAAAAAATTAGGAGCTACTCACAGTTCATGTGTTCAGCAGTGTCATCTCCTGTTTGAACATGCAGTCTAAACATCTAAGTTTATTTTTTATATTAGCTAAAAAATACAGTACATTCTTAATTGTATTATGTAGAACAATTACAGACTGATATGATTTGGTTATTACCCAGCATGCTACGGGTGATTGGGAATGTGAGCGTCGGACGTCCTGTCATCCTCCAGCAACAAGAGAGATAGGCCAGCTCGGTCCGTAACATCTCCACAATCATCTGGTTGTCCAGAGCCAGATAGAAATGGTGCTGATCCAGAAACTGAACAAAGGGAGCCCAAGCAGAAATAAAGAAATTCAAATATTTATTGTTCAATCATTAATGTTAATGTGGTTAACATAACAAGGTTACAGCGTGCCCTAGTTTTACCTGAGGGGTGAATATGTAAGAGCGATTTCGGATCTCGTAGAATTTGGATGTTCCCAGGACACCAATGTGTCTGTACGGCCGCCCACTCAGATTCAGCTTCTTGCTGTTCCCTGTGGCAGAGACACCAGATGGTACTCTTATTTATTTTAATATGAACTCACATGCACAGCTGTACACTGTAAGGAAAAGAGTGCTTGTTTACCCAGTCTAACATAGACATGGCTCAGGATGCGAGCTGGCATGACCCTGATGGGCAGAACTTCTGCCATCGTCTGTACCTCGATCCCCAGATCTCTTAACAACTCCTGGATCTCCTCCGACTCTGCTAGAACACAAACTAGAAAAAGAAAATGTATAAAAAGCAATTTAGATATTAAAAAGGTTGGTAGTTCAATACCTGGCTGCTCCAGTCTGGATGCCAAATATCCTTGGGCAAGTTACTAAACCCAAGTTGCTCTCTGATGTCTTTACTGGAGTGTGAATGTTAGATAAAAAGCATTTAAGCATAAAAAGGTGCTTGTATGAATTGGTGTTGACATTGGTGTGTACAAAAGAATATGCTGACATCAGAACATCAGAAATGACTAATCTCAGAAATGTGACATTTGGTACTGAAGCTGAAAGTCCCTCTATTTTCAAAGCAGTGTTTAGTTAATATCTGACTTTAACTCTCAGCCCATATTAATTGTTTCCTACAAATTAATCACCAACCTTGTACCACCACATCTGGTTTGAAGCTTGTAGAGAATCTCCTGTTGAGCGGATCTATCTCTCCTGGTGCTAAAAAACCCTTAATCCGAAAAGAAAAGGCAAGACGAAGCAGAAGATTTATAACAGTCGTTGAATGCTTATAAGTAATAAAAGCAAGGTGGGTTTTATGTATTGAATTTCTGTTAGTAACATCTACTAGAAGTATTCTCATCATCATTACTTACAATACAACTACAGCATCATTACTAATTTGTGACATTATCTAAATATCTGCAATAAACACAGTAATAACAAACAGTTGCCTTGTGGCTAGCTATCATTTAAGGTGTATAGCTCAGGACCTACCTCAGCCACAAGGGACCCCAAGATGTAGAGTGACTGTCCCCACATGTGTGGCAGCTGGCCCATGGCTACCCTGTCTACTGAGTGAGGATTGCTATACTCCTCCTCAACCTGCAAGAGGTGGTAGCTTAATAAACAGATATATACACTGAAACAGTCCAGGTAAACAGAACAACAGATTGACAATGTATGAGTAAAATTAGCAAAAAAAAACCCTTAGGTGAACAAAACTACAATTTTATAGAATATAAGTGATGACAAAAACAGGGCAAAGAGTATTAACCACAGCAATTAGCTAATTAGCAAATGCTAATATGCTAATGTTCACTAATTAGCTAATTGCTGTGGTTAATTAATTTTTCACTTGTTTAAAATTTGTCGTTAAACAAAGTTTAATGACTTCTACAAACTATTTTGTGAAACAAGAATAAAACAAATAGTAAATATATAAATAAAAAAATAATAAATAAAACTAATTTTTTTGACACAACTGTTTTTTTTACCTTTTAATTTTTAGAAGACACTGCAACTAATTATGGTTAAACTTGATACTGAAAAAACATAAAATAATACACTACAATAGCATTGCACATGTAAAAGCTGCTCCTATGTCATATGTGTCATATTACAACAGACATTTTGAAAGTATTCTTCATGAAAGACTCAATTTCGTATCTTCTATTAAGTTTCTTTAGACTAATTTACAGCACAATCTTGAGTCCCCTCAGTTCGTATATTTCACTAGGAAAATGGGAAATAGGTGCAGTGATTTAACTGAAATATATGCCAAAGAAATGTAGTAGACAAAAAAAGAGTTTGCACATTTCTAATAAGCTTCTTTTGTCCTCCCCAGATAGTAACAAAATGCTTCAAGATATAATTTATCTTTTGTCTGTTATGTGTTGATACAACACTGGTTCATCCCTTGAGTTATTTGCCGTTTTATGCCAGAATGATTCACAGGTCAGTAACAACAAACCATGAAAAGCATTTCTCTGAAAATGGTCAAGTATGAGGACTGGACTGAAAAAGAGGACGCCAATGACCAAAGACAAACTTCGAAAGATCTTCAGAAAGCTTAGAGAATTACTGCTCAAGACCACTTGAAAAAATTACAAGTCGAACAAAACATAAAGCAATGAAAGGTGGATTAAGTCAGACCATGCCACAATAATGTAGCCCTTACTATGAGAACGGGTGCATATATCTGTCAAAATGTGGGACTATGTTTACAAATGGCTGTAATTCCTACATAGCTAATGCAATATTTTTGTTAATACTCTTAAAAACCACATTCATTTTAAAATATAACCCATACTATGGTGGTGTTCAGAGGTAAAATTATTTTTAAAAATGCATCACTGTCCAAATTTATGGCACTAACTATATGTTGTGCTTTCCTGAGTCTAGGATACCTTGTCAGGAGGAACAGAATAAAGTTCAGGCACCAACTTAATGCCATTCTTCCCTCTGATTAAAACACCCTCCAGTGCTTCACGGTACTCTTGCACCTGTGAAAAAGCAAATTTGTTGTTATTGTTAAAAAAGCCATATCCAAAGTGACTCAATGATTGTGTGAGTACAGCAGAAAGTGCATATGAACCAGTGTATTTGGTTGCTTTACCTGAACTTGATCACCAGCAAAAATACAATCCAGGATGAGGTAAGTCCAAAACACAGGCCACTCACACTCGATATTCTCAAATAGCTTCAGCTCAGCAGGATCATAATGCAGCCGAGATGGATCCTAGCGAGAAAGATCAAGAGCTTACATAAGCTTTCCTGCAAAAAACATAAAAATCTATACTCTTCACTAAAAAAAGAGCACCTCCTCCCTGGGTTCACTGCTGTAATGCATTTACATGTCCCATGAGCCTTAATACTAGAATATATCACCTCTTTGGGACAACGATATCCGTCCCTGATAAAGCGACAGCAGCCATAGCGACCCTGAAATAAAGCAAAGAGTAGAATTTAAAGAGCGCAGGTCAAAATACCAAACTACATACTTTTCCTTGGCAGAAATGTCCAGCTTGCTTATGCTTTGACTTCACCTGCAGTTTGCTTATGATCTCTGACTTCGTCACGGCCACCAGGTCAGCATCCTCCACAGCAAACGCAGGGAAAGAAGTGATGGACAGAAGACCAGCATCTATTTCCTTTGAAGTTGAAGCTCTTGGCAGCATGGAGCACAGAATAGACTGAAGGGGAAAAACAGCACGCTGAATACAAGAAGGACAAACAGAGGTGATGCTACCATAGCTAAGGGCTAATTAAAAATGATACCTGACAGTGTTCGACTTCATCAGGCAACACATGGATGACTGACTTCGGCCCTCCGTGAGCACCAAACAGATCCAGCTCATCTATAGCCTCAAGCGCTGCCTGCAACGTGCATACGCAGATTAATCCCTATATCCATGAATGGACAGTACAGTGTATCATAAATGCTGATAATTATTAAATAACACGTAGCCTTTGTACCTTAGCCATTCCTACAGAGCTGGCATTGAGCTCAGGAATGCCCTGGTTAGTCTTGTCACCTCGTTCCCACATTCCATAGTCCTGCAGTGGTAAAAATGGTCATGGCTTCATTTCTTTCGGCAACTGTCCAGGACTGAAACTCATCATGGCACTGAAAAGCCTATTCCACTGATTTATCATTCAACTATGATAACAGAAACAAAAAAAACAACAAACAAACCTCTGACTTTTTACTACTAATTCTTCTTTCATTCATTGTTTCAAAAACCTGTGGATACACTACCCTGAAGTCAGTCCAAAACCCAGAAGTGTTTCCAAACATCTGGACGTGTTACAGTAGAAGACTCGACATGCACATATTTTGGGAGCAGCTTTTATTCTGTGTCTTTTCATTTAACTACTCATATGTCACACTCCAGACACCACATACCCAATCAAGACCTCTAAAAATATTACCCACCGCTACTTTGTAGGCAGCCTCTATGTAGAAGACCAAGTTTTGGATGAAGGCTACCTCGTCCAGGTTGGAAATGATACGAAGACCTGCGGGATGAGATAACAACTCATGTTCAGTGTTCAGTAGCTGTTTTAACAAAGGAAAACTCATTCTTTAATAATATGATGTTACAACACCAAGGCAAAGAAAAGGCAAAAATTATATATATACACACATTAAAAAAAGCAGTCTGCATCACTATTGTACCTGAGGCTGTCATCTGTGCCAGCATCAGCAGGTAAATCGAGGTGGCGTCCACCTGGAGATGACCCCACTGATCATCCCTGACCACTGTGGCACAAGTGGGAGTATCATATTTGGCATGCAAGCAATCCTTTGTACTCTGGGTGTGTTTGAACTTCTCCACCTTGGCCACCTGGAGACACATGACCAAAGACTCATTGTTTCTTGTCTATAGCTTTAGCTAAGTTTATAATGAGTTTCCTCATAAGCTAATCAGCAACGTCAATAATTTCACAGTAAAAGCGACGTCATCAAGTTGTTTGTTTTGTTTACCCAGCAGTCCAATACTCAAACCCAGGGTATATCTTACCTGTCTCATCATGCACTGCAGAAGCCCCTGCATCAGTTTCACGACACTCTGCCAGCAAACAAAAACAGCTCTATCAGTAAACGGCAAAAATCTCACCGTGATGCAATTTACTTTCTATTTCTAGCAAGCTAGAAAGGAAACAGCTACAATAATCTCTTGTGGCTCTATGTATTTATTCTCACATTTCCCACAAGAACTCGTGGAGGGCGGCTCGAGACTTTTGCAATATGCTGTATTTTATCAAACAGGTTAGCAAATTTATCAGCTTGGACTATTAAACAATGACTCAAAGTTACAAGAGCTAAAAATGTACTTAATAATTTCTAACAGAACTATGAATTGGGGGTTTTTTCATACACATTAGATAATTTTTTAGCAATTCTTTTAGTGAATCTCAATCAGGAGCTTTTATCAGTGCTGGCCTGATTTTAAAGTTAGATATTATAACACCTTACTCTATAATTAGGGGCAGAGTGGTACTTGTTTATTGATGGCACTCAGTACATCCACTGTAGGTTTGCATGTATGGGTGAAAGCCTGTGCATGTTCAGTGCATGTTATGCCAGAGTGAAATAATCCTTTCCTCTTTCTTTAATCCTCTTTTTTCCTAAAGCCTACTAAAACATTACGATCGCAGTGCTGACCAAAACAAATGTGATTCTTTTATATTCCCTTTCAAGCTATTTAAGAGTAAAACAATATTTTCTGTTGAGCTAATGTGATACTTTAGCTTAACTAAAGCCCACATTCATTAAAGTTTTCCTAAGTTTTGCTATCCTCAAATATTTAACCCGTCATAACTGAAAGAATGCACAGGCCCCTTTTTTACTCGCTCTATTTATGTTGCAAACACACCTGCTCCAGTTCGTAAGCTTTGGCCTTGTCTTCATCGCGGTCTGCATTCTTCCGGTAGGCCATACCCAGCCCCCACACCGCCAGGACACTGTAGACATTATCCCTCACCCAGGCGTCCTTCTTCTGCGCACTGGCAGGAAGAAGTCCTGTCACTGGGTTCTGAAACCAAGACACATGTGACATGTTAACCAATAGTAAAGACAGGGGTGGTATGAAGGATACAGTTGTGGTCAATAGTTTACCTGCACTCATCATGAGCCTGAATGTGATCATAATTGTGATTTAGGTTGGGTTTTTTTCAGAGTTGAATGATTGTACCACGAACACAAATCTTTAACATTTCTGAGGTCAGGTTTTTTGGGAAGCCCATTACAGAAGCTCCATTCCAAAACCAATTCTGGTGTGTTTGGGATCATTGTCCTGTTGGAAAACCCAACAGTGTCCAAGTTTCAACTTTCTAGCTGTTGATCTGACGTGAAGCTGAAAATTTTGAAGATAGTCATCCTTCATTATTCCATCCACTTTGTGCAATGCACCAGTATCATAAGCAGCATTATAGCTACAGAGCATGATGCTACCACCACGCTTGACAGTTTGTAAAGTGTTCTTAGGTTTGAAAGCCTCAGCTTTACTCTCCCAAACATACATTTTGCCATTGTGTCCAAACAGCTCAATCTTTGTCTCATCTGACCACAACATTTTTCTCCAGAGAGTATTTGATTTGTCCATGTGGGCTGGTGCAAATTTCGGTCAAGCTTGAAGGAGCAGGAGCTTTTTTCTATAATCCATGTGTGAAAGATCCACGACAGATACACAGCTGCAGCTTTTTAGCTAGCAGCTGAACACTCCACCAACGACTACAACACACAGACAGGACCCAATACACACTTTAAGCCAACGAGGCGTGATTCTTCTTCACCTATCACAGAATCATAGCTATTATTCTTATATGTGTTATTGTGATCTCCTATGAGCAGAGCTGAAAATGAATGGAAGCATGGTCCCGCTGGTTACAATTCAAACTGAAATTGTTAAAAAGTGTCAGAATCCTTTCACTGAAAGTTACTAAAAGTTAATGTGTGCCCAGTAATAATAATAATACAGCAGTTGCAGTTTATATTTGGAGGAGCCTGAGACATCATTGTGTCACCCCTCCTCTCTCACGAAACATATACCCCGACATGTCAGTACATGCTATGCGTGGAAAGCTGATGCCGTTTCCTATCAGCTGAGTACTCTCTGGGTCACAGTTTAGCATAGACAGCTGTTGATGGTGCCTCATGTGAGCTCAAGAGCCAGTAGATAACAGTACATAGCTTTCCAGTCCTCAGCCTGTTCCAGTGCCTGAACTTTGCCCACACTTTGTTTATTTCTGTGCAGCTCACTTTTGGCTGAACCCTAACCTATATGGGCTACAAAACATGTCCATACCTAGCATGCTTCTGAAGGAGAAATCAAGGATATGTGCATAACTGAAATCCATAACACTGGGTCCTGGTGTTGTCTCGTTTGAAGTTTGCATGACTTAAACGTTCAAATGGACTATAGTGTCCAAAATAATGTATGACAGTATTTCATATACAACCACGTACATTCTGCAACATCTAAACTAGTACACAGGTAGTGACGCATCAATAACTGTAATCACAGTATGCAACATACTTCATTTTGAAATAAGTGCTTCCACATTTAGATCTTGAGTTATTGCTTCATTCAAACGTTTCTCAATAACATTGCGAAAAAAGTGGCCCTCACTCCCTTTTCCTGCCAAAAAACGAAAATCCACCTTTGCGGAAGTGCTCCAGCTTTACTGCGCTGCCTCGTCTCTGGTGTATGTCTGGACTCACCTGATGGCACAGGATAGTCTCCTGGACCAGCCGGGCATAGCCGTCCAGCCGCACTCCTGAGTTACTGCGACTCCTCATCCTCTCTGATCACTGCACACACAACAACAGTTTAAGTCTCAGCGACCGCTTAAAACTCGGTATTTGCTTGTTTGTAAACGAAGCTTCGATTACCACCGGCTCTCGCTTAATAACTTAGGTAGGCTGTATTACCAGGCAGCGACCCATCCTCCCAGTACTGTTTCGCCGACTCGATCCCCGCAGAGGCTGCTCTGCTAGCGCTCGCTAGCCGGGTAGCATCCAGCTGTTTTTTGACAATATCAACATGTAACATTAAGCTAGCAGCATAAATTTTCAGGCACACACGACCACACGGCCCGGTCAAAGTGCCTAATAAGACGAGTCAGGGCTCGCAGAGGACAGGACGTGAGGTCTCACAAACACAGAGAGGCTGGAGGGCAGAAACGTCTGTGAGCGATTGTACATCCAATCTGTAAAAAAAACAAAAACATTGTGTTCTTGTTGTTTCCCTGCTCGCCGACAGGGGGCGCCAGATCACTTTCGTTCCTTCTACTCCAAGGCTTTAAGCCTTAAGCGTATTCACTTTATTTAGAAATGGGGAAAACTGACCGAGTATCCTGCTAGTTTATATGGCTTGTTTCATAAACATTAGATTTATTACATGTACTGTTGGGTTTTTGGGGGTTTATATTTTATATACAAAAAGTAAATAGTTTAAAGTATCTAGCTATTAAATGCATTCAGCTAGTTTCCCTTTATTTCCCTCGATTTTAAAGCAGCATTAAATGAAAACACTCGTTGAGTACCACAAAACTGTACTTTTGCACATTACTTAAAATGTAATTCATGCATTGTTCTTTGCCATTAAAGTCATCATCACTGTAAAGAATATACAGTTGGTGTATTGTGTAAATGTTGACAGTATTTAGACTACTTTTTATGTATAATCTGAGAAAAATATACCAGCAGAAAAAAAAACAAATAGACATAAACTTCCCTTGTTGTTTATTATTTATGTATACCAGGTCTATATTACAGTACTGTAGTGCAGATTCAGTATTTTAGTCCAGTACTCAAGTAAATGTATCTCCAGTATATCTTGATTTCAAAATCAGAGAAAGTAAAGAACAGTTAAAAGTAGCATTTAATTTAAATATACATAGTTAAATGCATAAAATATGTGGTCAAAAGATGTCATGGTAATTTGAGGCTTTTTATGATTTCTTCAAATCATAAAAAGTTGTTTTTCCAGGAATGATTGCTCAGCGTATGTCTCTAATGGTTGTTTAAAAAAAAAAAAGAAGAAAAAACAGGAATTGGGTGCACAAGCTCAGAATTATTTTGGATTTTCTGGGGGGGCTAGAGTCTATCCCATCTGCCACAAGGCAAGGTGGGGTACACCCTGGACAGCTCACCCATCTGATACACAGAGACAGAAGACCATTCACACACACACACACATAACACCTGTAGGCAATTTAGATTAACCTATCAACTTAAGCCACTAATTTGCAAGCCAGAGTACTCAGAACTCACGCAAACACCAGGACAACATACAAACGCCACATAGAAAGGCCGAGACAGATGATGGATTTGAACCCCTTTCGAACATGTTTTACAGAAAACTGCTCCAACTGTCAAGCATGGTGGTGGTAGCATCATACTCTGAAGCTATTTTGGAATAATGAAGAAGAAGGACTACTTCCAACTTTGTCAACTTCACCTCAATTAGAGATAAATTTATCTGAATTTCAGGACTGGGACCACATCTCCATACACCTCCCTTCTGGTTCTCTGCTAAATATGGCCCCCAGACACTACAAGCTGCATTTTGTGTGCCTGACCCTCCCTTCCTTTTTCAATTTATATACTTGTCATTAGTACATGGGGATCTGCCTGGCTCAGGAGCCACCACCAGTTCCCTCTGAGGCAAAACAGTTCCCCAAACTGCAGCCTCAATTCATGCTCAAGCCATCTTCCATTATCTATTAGAAATGCTGTCAAAACTAAAATGAGGATGTGGTCACAGATAGTGAAATCAACAGCTAGACACAACTGGGTATTCCAACAGGACAATTACCCAAACACACATAAAAACTGGTTTTGAAATGAATAATGCAAGCTAACATTAAGCTTCTAGAGCGGTCTTCCCAACAATGTTCCCTCTAATTTTTCATGTGTCTGAGCGAACACACAAACTCCCTGAGCGATCCTTTGGATCACTGTGAGCGACATTAGACGTGTGCACTGTGGTCTCGCCAGCATTGAATCCATCCAAGTTACATGGTTTATTAAAATTAAAATTTAAAAAATAAAATAAAATTACAGCATTTACATTTCTGTTAGACTACTTTTAATTAACTGCTTTAGCCCAGTTACAATGAAAGTTTAAAAAAAAAAAAAAAAAAAAAATCTTGTTCATGACCTGTGTAGTATATTAACACTATTGGAAGTAAAAATAAGTTGAACTCCAATTTTGAAAACACAACTTTCTTTCTTTCTTCTTTTTAAAAAAAAAAAAATAAATAAAACTCTGACTTGTATTATGAGTCTGTGGTCTGTGAGAGAGTCCTGTAACTCTCTGTCTGCAAAATACAGTATATAATGACCAATGTTGGGCAATTAATTATATAGTTACTTCTTCAAAAAAGTGACTGAGTTTTGCAAACAAGTTTTTTTGCAGCTGTTTACCTAATAATGATGCCAAGGCGGTTTTTTAAACAAACATTTCAAAATACTTACAGAACAATCAGCTGTTCTGCATCAAATCTGATGCCACACAAATTATTTGTGCCCCTCCAAAAATTAATTTCTGTCCACTATCAGATAAAGGAGAACAACAGCCTGATACCGGCAGGCCTGACAACAGGAGATGTATCACTCCTGTAACACCTGTAATATTCAGCAGTCGCCTCATTGTTCTGACACACACAACAAAACTATTGACTACACCACACACTAACTACACAAGATTTGCGCTAAACGTCGCAAATCTCTCACATCTCAAAACACCGCCGTCACTCCTAAAACTTCCCCCCGTTTCTTAACAACTAAATGCCATGTTTTGATTGGTCGACATGGTACATTTTGCGACCAATGGGAAAGGGTGTGGGGTGTTTTGGTTTCGTCTTTGCTCACAGGCGGAGAGTGCTTTCGAGCGTTTTCCTTATAAAACGCCGTTTTTACCCTTTCTTCACGCAGTGAATATAAACAACGATAGTATTCAGGAAGAAAACCAAACATTGCATTTTTTTTTTTAAATCATAACTCTGGTTTTACGTGGCCTATCAACACAATTTAAAAACTGGTATAAAGTCCACACTTTTTCCGTCAATTGTTCCGTCTGTCCTGCTCACATCTCCAATGGTTGTACACGTTGTCATTAACGTGGCTTCACTCCACATCAGCCACGCTTTGCTAGCTAAAACACTGGTGTCGGCACATATTTACTTTAATTTCAATTCAGGTTAGAATTTTTTTTGTGTGCGCAACGCAGATTTTCTCTGCGCAGAGACCGTGCCAACAGTGCGCAATTGCGCACGTGCGCAGCTTAGAGGGAACATTGCTTCCCAAAGCTCTGACTTCAATCCTTTTGAAAATTTGTGGACTATGCTTAAAAGCTGGATCCGTGACAGGAAACCAACCAATTTAAATTAACTCCACTATTTCAGCCGAGAAGAGTGGTCAAATATCGAGCCAAAATTATGCAGCATTGTTGAAGCTTGTTGATGGCAACCAAACGCATCTGGTCAAGCTGCAAATGGCAAATGGTTAACCAGATATTAGTGGGGGTGTAAGTATGTATGTGAACCTGTATGTGTACTTTCCACCCTGTGGAAATTCAGAAATTCAAAATAAATTCAAACTTGTGCACCAGTTCTAGTTTTTTTTTTTCTCAAAGTAATTAAAGATGTACGCTGTACAATCATTCAACCCTGGAAAAAGAACATTTCAAAGAAATCATCAAAATTTAAAAATTACACCTGACCGCAACTCTCTCTCTCTCTCATATATATATCGATATCTCTCTATGAGCACACTGTCGCGCTGAGCTAAAGGATCCTGTCTATCCCGCAATATACGCTAAATTCTGTAAACTCTCCTTATCAATCTTGCACCTTCCTTGCTCGCGTACAAACGGACAGGACATGGCTGCGACAGACTTCCCAAATCCACCTTCGCTTTTATAGTCATGGTCTCTCATCTTGATTGCACGTAGTAATTTACTATTACTACTCTAAAATATGAATTACATCTGACATGATCTACTACATGTAATAGGATGATTAATAGTACATTTCCCTTTTTTTCGGAAATGACCTGTATGTATCTGTATGACATCAATACAAGAATCAAATGCTGCATTATCTTTAGTTATATTGATAATATTTATTTATGGTAAAGCAGTGGAGAAATATCGCTCTTGCTTTCATATAACTGCAGCGGACATACCTGAGTGGCCGCGATCTAATCCTGTTTACATAAAGTAAACCTGCTCCCGAGCAGGTTTACGCTTACGGATCTGTTGCTATGACAGCAAGTCCCAGATGAGCTTCGGAGAACCGAACGATCCAAGATCACGCGAAATCGTCAACATTCAAATCCGGCTAACTTACTTAGCGAGGTACGAAGAACGGGCCCCTGCTCCTGTTTTTGTTTGAGCGTGGCATTTCTCCCTCCTCCCACTCAGGGTTTTAAAGCCAGGTGGGTAAAAATAATTAACCCTAATCAAGCTAAGCTGTTTCCAATTTGTGCTGATTAGAGTACGAGTTTCACTCCCTGTGCGCCCTTTTGCTTTCATCACCAGTGGCCTTATAAAAGAGATTCTGCAAGTTTCACTGGGTGATTTCTCTTCATGACTTTTTTTTTTCCTTCAAGGAACTTGACACAGCAAACATGAAGGCGACTGTTCATGTAACGCGTAGGATCCCTCCACGCACCAAAAAGAGGATTCATGCTTACTCCACTCTCATCTACAGAGCTCATAAAGAGGTTAGAACGCACACTATAATTGTTTGTGCTCTTTAATCTTTAATGACTTTAACATTAAAACTACATCTCCATCTGGCCTGTACATGTTCCTATGTGATGAGGGACTGGTTTCACATGCACTTCTTTCTCGGTGTTCTTCTGCAGGTTAGTCCTGTTGGACTGAGAAGTCCTGAGTTTCTGACCAGGAGGCATGGTGTCCCCAGACTGGTCCTGCTCAGGCTTGTAGGCTCGGAGGCTTCTCGGCTGTCCAAGTCAAACAGGTTGAAAGTCATCACTCGGAGAGAGCTCAGTGCTGCTGTTGCACACATACAACGGAGGATCCATGCAAGAGCCGCTGCCTGAAGATATAGACTTTAAAACAAAATTTTATTTTTATTATTAAAGGGTTTATTTTTTTTAATCTCTGCCTCTTTATTAAAGTAAAGCTGTTAGGTATTTAACCCTAACAGCTGGTGGATGGAAGACTAGGACAGACAGAAAGTGTGTACGCTCAGATTTATGGAGGTTGCGACTTCCTATTAATTGTAATGGTCCTGTTATTCCACAAGGTGGAGCCATAGGGCGTGAGGTCATGGGCAAAAACCATCTTCCAATAAGATAAGACTTGCTTATGATATTCTGACAGTTTGACAGGCAACTTCCAAATATCAAAATCACATTTCAGGAGAAAATCCAACCCTCCCACCTTTTTGAAAACATTTTTGGGGATATGGAACGATATGGAGTCAGGTTTTGAGAGGAAGGCTTTTATCCAGTTTATTTTACAGTTTTTTCTGAATGCTTAAACCCTAACTGTGATTCTTATAGCACAATTTCTAAAACTATTAATACAAAACCACTCACTGAGTTTGCAAAACTAAAAGCACAAACACTGCTTTGCACTCAGTTTGCCATTTTGTAACACACACTTTGCAAAACTGTAGGCACAATTCACTGCACAACACTCTTTTTGCAGAACTTTAAACACAACTCACTGCTTACACTCAATTACCACATTCCCAACACACTCCTAGCAAAATTATACACATGTATGGCTATCATTAACACTATTTTGCCAACTGTCTGGCACACTTTCACATGTGAAAACTGTCTTAGATAATTAGTCCACTTTGCAATCAGCCTAAGCACTATAAACAGGCCACAGGTAAGCTGTCTATGTGGAGTACAATGGAAGGAGCAGCAAGAGTGAGAATCAGAGGAGGCCGAGGGAGAGGACGTGGAGGTGAAGAAGTTGGAGGAAGAGGACGTGGAGGAGCAAGAAGAGGACGAGGAGGGGAAAGAGGAAGGGTAAGAAGAGTAAGAAACAGAATAACTGATGACATCAGAGCTACAATAGTGGACCATGTCATCAACCATGGGATGACCCTGAGGGAAGCTGGCCAACGGGTTCAGCCTAAACTGAGCAGCTACAAGCAGGCATCATTAGGACATTTCCAAATGAGAATCGGTAAGTACTTTGTAGCACTGCCATACTCTAATGAGAAACACAACACTACCATACATGCAAAAATACTGAAATTGTTACTTCACAGAATTGCTAGACGTCCAGCTGTTGGGGGCAGAGGCAGAATGTTCACTCCAGAGCAAGAGACCCATATAGTGAACATGGTGATTGCCAATAATGCAATAAGACTGCGTGAAATACAGCAGCGCACAATTGATAATGACACCATCTTTCAAAATGTACACAGTGCAAGCATTTCTGCACTAAGTCGTGTACTTGCGCGCCACAGAATAAGAATGAAGCAAATTTACAGAGTTCCTTTCGAGAGAAACACAGAACGTGTAAAGCAACTGCGATATGACTATGTGCAGGTAAGCCAGTGTCATTGGTTCTGAATTTGGAAGTGCATACTGTAGTGCTGTGCATGGGCCTGATGTGTTGCATTTGTTTTGTCTTGTCCAGAGAGTGATGGAACTAGAAGCAGATGCAATGGGACATGAGCTACTTTTTGTGGATGAGGCCAGTTTTAACCTCAGTAAAGATAAGATAAGATAAGATAAGATAAGATAAGATAACCTTTATTAGTCCCACACGTGGGAAATTTGTTTTGTCACAGCAGGAAGTGGACAGTGCAAAAGTTATGAAGCAAAAATTAGAATAAAATAAAATAAGAATAAATACAGTACACAACTGTACAGAATAGAATAAAATAAAATACAATATACAGTAGAATAAAATAGAATAAAATATACAATAAGATAAAAATAGAATACAAATGTTATATACAACTGAGTAAAAATACAACGATGCCAGAAAAGATTATTGCACATTAGTGTTATTGCACATGTGTGGACGTGTGTGTTTGATCAGTTAAAGTCTTTGTTGTGGAGTCTGACAGCAGTGGGGAGGAAAGACCTGCGAAATCTCTCCGTCCCACACCGTGGGTGCCGCAGTCTCCCACTGAAGGAGCTGCTCAGTGCTGTCACAGTCTCATGCATGGGGTGGGAGATGTTGTCCAACAGGGATGACAGCTTAGCCACCATTCTCCTGTCACTCACCACCTCCACTGGGTCCAGAGGGCATCCTAGAACAGAGCTGGCCCTGCGGATCAGCCTGTTCAGTCTCTTCCTGTCCCCAGCAGAGATGCTGCCGCCCCAGCAGACCACACCATAAAAGATGGCTGAGGCCACCACAGAGTCATAGAAGGTCTTCAGGAGTGGGCCCTCTACTCCAAACGACCTGAGTCTCCGCAGCAGGTACAGTCTGCTCTGCCCTTTCCTGTAGAGGGCGTCTGAGTTATGAGTCCAGTCCAGTTTGTTGTTCAGATGAACACCAAGGTACCTGTAGCTGTCCACAGCCTCGATGTCCATACCTTGGATGTTCAGTGGTTGCAGTGGAGGATGTTTGTGCCTGCGGAAGTCTACCACCAGCTCCTTGGTTTTACTGGCATTGATCTGGAGGTAGCTCAGCTGGCACTAAAACCAGGAGACGTGGCAGGAACATTATTGGACACCGTGCCATCATCAATGTCCCAGGACAACGTGGTGGTAACATAACCATGTGTGCAGCTATAAGCCAAAATGGTGTTGTTCACCATCATGCAACCATAGGCCCATACAACACTGCACACATTATTGCATTCCTGGACACCTTGCATGACATGCTCACTGTTCAGAGACCAGAGCAGACCCGATATGTCATCATATGGGACAATGTTAGTTTCCATAGGGCTGCTTTGGTCCGCAACTGGTTTACAGACCACCCATCCTTCATGGCACTCAACCTCCCTTCATACTCTCCATTCTTAAATCCCATCGAGGAGTTCTTCTCTGCCTGGCGCTGGAAAGTGTACGACCGTCATCCTCATCAACAGGTAGCCCTTTTACAGGCAATGGAGGAGGCATGTGGAGATATTGACCAGGCATCATGTCAGGCCTGGATACGGCATTCAAGGAGATATTTTCCCCGGTGCCTTGGACTGGAGGATATCGCATGCCATGTGGACGAAATTTTGTGGCCGGACCCAGAAAGACGACATGATGTAGGCTGATTGTCTTTTTTTTCCTTTTTTTGTGAAATTCCTATTTTGTGTTCTGACTTTGTCTTGGTTTTGATGAGTGTGAATAAACACCAATACTTGAAGTTTGGATCCTTGTATGTTTACATGACACTATGACAAAAGTGTGACCTCAAATTGACATCTGTACACAGAGAAAGCAAAAGCCAGATGTGTTTTGTATTCATACCATCAGTATGCAGTTGGCGCATTGTGTGCTTAGTAGATGATGGCTTGTGTGTACTGTTTGATACGAAAACACCATTTTTACGAAGGTGTGAAGGGTTAATCTAGCTGTGTTCGCTTTTGCAAGAGAACTACAATGTTTTGATAATTGGGTGACAGGTTTTCTTATTTGTGTGTAGAGTTTTGCAAAAATAGCCAATAGTTACAAAAAATGTGCTTAAGCAATCAGAAAAAACTGTAAATACTCCAGCCATTGAGTGAAGTGATTGATTGGAGTTCATCTTTTTAATACTTTGCGGGGTAATGTATAATGAATAAGCTGGATAAACCATCTTTGAGACACCCTCTGATTTTGATAATAGATTGCATCCAAAAATTGTAATATCTCTCATTAGCCAATGATTTAGTGTTTTGGACATACCATCAGTTTTATCTTTTAGCTTTTTTGACTTTTGATATCTTTTTTAAATAAACGCCTAAATATTTAACGTCACTTTTCACGGGAATCGTCCTCATGCTTTTTTCCAACAATTATAAAGTGAACATTTCTTTAGATTCAGGTCTGAAGCTTTAGAAAAAACTGAAATTCCATTCAAAGCTTTATCAAGCATTGATTAATCCTTCAAAAACATTACTGTGTCATCCGGGAACTGACGTCTTTTTAGTTCAGTATCAAATATATTAATTCCTTCAAGGTCTATGAATGCCTATCACCGTTTCACATGTATTCTCATTTTCTTTCTCTGTCAGGCCTGAGGTCCCATCTTCTGCGGTACCGTGCGCTCTCCAGACAGCTCTCCTTCAGCTCTTTGTTTTCCTTCATCAGCGACTCCATCTTTGTCCTTAGCTTGTCAATTTCCTCTTTGTTTTCTTTGTTTGCCTTTGTGTTTGCTTTGATGCTTCATTCAAAGTGTCTTGTTAAGTGAATCAAATCTTTCTTCACATCTTTTTGTGAAGGCTAGCAAGACTTCATATATATTCTCATTGCCCACCTGCTTCCCAGTAGTTTTGCTTTTCAGTTTTTTGGGATTGGGACTTGGTAACGGAGTGTGGTCGCCCGTGGGTCTTGCCATATTTTGTTGAAGTTCCATCTCTTCTATATCTTCATCCTCACATGCATCTTGGACTGCAGCGAGGTTGTAGTTGTTGTTGGAAAGGCTGTTAGCTTAGGGCAAATGGAGGAAAATGGAGGATTTTGTGTTGGAGGCAACTGTGAGTTCACGCACTGAAAATCTATTTGTAGCCTAAGATGTTTAATCTGTCCAAAAAAGTTGAAAAGCAATTTCTCAGTCTTTGTTTTCTGTTTGTGAAATGTTGTGCTCATGTGCAAGACCCTGCCGAAACACTGAAAAGCACCACAATAAACCAGCTCTGCCAACCACACACTTGTTTCAGGTCACCATGAATAGCTCTAAAATAATATTTATTTAGAGAGCAATTTTCACTGACGACAGCCACAAATTACATTATAAGAGAAGTATAAATACAAAATACATACATTATCTGTGTTTCTGTTTGTGCTTTCATCACATATCAGACCAAAGGGTTGGTTTAGGCACAGTTTAATCACCTCCTTGTCCAATTCTGGGCAATGGCACCTATCAAAGTGCACAGAAATGAAAACGCCGTTTTTCTACTAACTGTACTGCACTTGCTGCTTACTTGAAATAATAATAACAACACTAATTAGAATATTTAACGACTTTATCTTAAATACGGGAGGACTCTGTATTATAAGGGATGGATGGCAACCCTAACTCTTAGAGATCTTGGCGAGCGATCTCCGAATCCGGGAACATATCCTTCATGGACGTGTTGAAAACATCTGCAAACGTGAATGGGATGTTGCTTGTAGCTAACAGGATAGCCATCTTTTTCTTGGCATAAATACCACCCTTGGGTCTCTCTTTGGCAACATGACCCAAAATACTAGGCCGTGATAGGTGCTGCACGCATATTTCTTTCTCTTGCTGGTCGTTGCCATTTCTCTTCTGCTTCGTCTTCCTTTGTTCTGATTCCTGCGCTTGACTTCAAGGTGTCACCGTTATTATAGTCCGGCCAGCAACAGAAGCTCAGTTAAGGATGGTTTAGCAATTTTTTTGTTTTGTTTTTTAAAGTCTTTGCACAAATTTACAAACTCTCAATGGGAGATAACATTGGTGCAATTACATCTGAGCAAAAAACATAGGAAAAAACAAAACAACAAAAACAAAAAATAAACATTTACAATAAAAATGGGCCATATTCTTATGACATTTTACATTTTCTTTTCTGGTAACACTAACATGCGCAAGACTTACTTGGTACAAAAAATGAAACACATTCATTAATAGTGTTTCATTATTATTCATTATTAGTTTCAGGAATCTGATTTAACCGTAAAGAGGGCAGCTTTATTTGTTCTTTAGAGTAACATAAATGATTTTGTATCAAACTCAACAGAAGTAAAGGGATCACATTACAAACTTTGTTATATACTCTAAGGGAACACTGAATGTTAAACTTTGAAAACATTGAAAACACATATTTTGAGAAACTGCCCCTTCTCCTCAAGTAAATCTGTTATAAAGATGTTTTTTTCCATGCCATTCTTTAATGAATGACTTCCTATTAATTGTAATGGTCCTGTTATTCCACAAGGTGGAGCCATGGGGCGTGAGGTCATGGGCAAAAACCATCTTCCAATAAGATAAGACTTGCTTATGATATTCTGACAGTTTGACAGGCAACTTCCAAATATCAAAATCACATTTCAGGAGAAAATCCAACCCTCCCACCTTTTTGAAAATATTTTTGGGGTTATCAGAATCAGAATCAGAAACAGAATACTTTATTGAACCCTGGGGGAAATTATTTTTTTGTTACAGTGCTCCATTATAAACCAATATTAACAAAACAGACAACACGCTAACTAAGAATAGTACAATATATATATATATATATATATATATACACATAAGTCACACATTAATAAATAGCTGGAAAGAAACATGTAGTTGTAGCAGTAAACAGTGTGTTAAGCAGATGCGTTGTATAGGGAGATGGACACAGGCAGGAATGATTTCCTGTGTCGTTCAGTGGTGCTTTTCGGTACTCTCAGTCTCTCACTGAACGTGCTCCTGTGACTGACCAGCATGTCATGGAGTGGGTGGGAGGTGTTATCCAACATTGTCTTTATTTTGGACAACATCCGCCTCTCCGACACCACCTTGAGGGAGTCCAGCTCCATCCCCACAACATTACTGGCCTTACGGATTAGTTTATTGAGTCTGTTGGCATCTGCGACCCTCAGCCTGCTCCCCCAGCATGCCACAGCATAGAGGATCGCACTGGCCACAACAGACTCGTAGAAAATCCTCAGCATTTTCTGGCAGATGTTGAAGGACCTCAGTCGCCTCAAAAAATAGAGACGACTCTGGCCCTTCCTGTAAAGTGCTTTGGTGTTTTTAGCCCAGTCCAGTTTATTGTCAATGTGGACTCCAAGGTATTTATAGTCCTCCACAATGTCAACACTGACCCCCTGTATTGAAACAGGGGTCAAGTGTTTCCTTGTCTTCCTGAAGTCCACGATCAGTTCCTTGGTCTTTGCCACATTGAGCTGCAGATGATTCTGCTCACACCACGTGACAAAGGAGTTGACCACAGCCCGGTACTCCGTCTCATCATCCCTGCTGATGCATCCAACCACCGCTGAGTCGTCAGAAAACTTCTGAAGATAGCAGGTCTCTGTGCAGTGGCTGAAGTCTGTGATGTAGAGGGTGAAGAGGAAGGGGGAGAGGAAAGTCCCCTGTGGTGCCCCTGTGTTGCTGATCACCTTGGAACGATATGGAGTCAGGTTTTGAGAGGAAGGCTTTTATCCAGTTTATTTTAAATACTCCAGCCATTGAGTGAAGTGATTGATTGGAGTTCATCTTTTTAATACTTTGCGGGGTAATGTATAATGAATAAGCTGGATAAACCATCTTTGAGACACCCTCTGATTTTGATAATAGATTGCATCCAAAAATTGTAATATCTCTCATTAGCCAATGATTTAGTGTTTTGGACATACCATCAGTTTTATCTTTTAGCTTTTTTGACTTTTGATATCTTTTTTAAATAAACGCCTAAATATTTAACGTCACTTTTCACGGGAATCGTCCTCATGCTTTTTTCCAACAATTATAAAGTGAACATTTCTTTAGATTCAGGTCTGAAGCTTTAGAAAAAACTGAAATTCCATTCAAAGCTTTATCAAGCATTGATTAATCCTTCAAAAACATTACTGTGTCATCTGGGAACTGACGTCTTTTTAGTTCAGTATCAAATATATTAATTCCTTCAAGGTCTATGAATGCCTATCACCGTTTCACATGTATTCTCATTTTCTTTCTCTGTCAGGCCTGAGGTCCCATCTTCTGCGGTACCGTGCGCTCTCCAGACAGCTCTCCTTCAGCTCTTTGTTTTCCTTCATCAGCGACTCCATCTTTGTCCTTAGCTTGTCAATTTCCTCTTTGTTTTCTTTGGTTGCCTTTGTGTTTGCTTTGATGCTTCATTCAAAGTGTCTTGTTAAGTGAATCAAATCTTTCTTCACATCTTTTTGTGAAGGCTAGCAAGACTTCATATATATTCTCATTGCCCACCTGCTTCCCAGTAGTTTTGCTTTTCAGTTTTTTGGGATTGGGACTTGGTAACGGAGTGTGGTCGCCCGTGGGTCTTGCCATATTTTGTTGAAGTTCCATCTCTTCTATATCTTCATCCTCACATGCATCTTGGACTGCAGCGAGGTTGTAGTTGTTGTTGGAAAGGCTGTTAGCTTAGGGCAAATGGAGGAAAATGGAGGATTTTGTGTTGGAGGCAACTGTGAATTCACGCACTGATAATCTATTTGTAGCCTAAGATGTTTAATCTGTCCAAAAAAGTTGAAAAGCAATTTCTCAGTCTTTGTTTTCTGTTTGTGAAATGTTGTGCTCATGTGCAAGACCCTGCCGAAACACTGAAAAGCACCACAATAAACCAACTCTGCCAACCACACACTTGTTTCAGGTCACCATGAATAGCTCACATTGTAAATCACAAAGAGCCAGTATATTATACTGTAGATTACACTCACTGTGACAGGATGGCTTGAAGGAAGTAATTACACTCTGCTTCATTTGGTTACAGCTCAGATTAAGGGACAACACATAGACAGATGGAAAAAATGTCTGAAAAATATTTACTGTTAGAAACATTTATTACAGAAGTTTCTGTTTGGCAAACCTCAAAGGTTTGCCAAACAAAGGGGGCTTAACAAAAGAGGGCTTAACAAAAGGGGGCTTAACAAAAGCTTGATTTTGTCAAACGACAGATAACTAACTATTTGGGAGGGTGCAATGGCTGCCCCTAAGCTTTCAGTAGAATATTAGCTCTGATTTCTAATTAAACTACAAACTGAGAGCATATATGATTTTATCTCGGGGGCTTGACAGTAATTTGATTTATTCAGACACTCTCAGTGTATTCAATTTCAAAGATCAGGGAGCACTTCTTTAGGGCTGGTCTGGAGACGTCAACAGACTTTAGGTGACAGGAAGTGCTGCAAGAACTGAGAAACACACTATTGATCTCTTTTTGGTGCACATGATGACAGGTGTGATTCATGTATTGTGAGTATTATGTGTTGAGGATTTCTCTTTGTGACTGAGATCCTTACCGGTGGCAAGATTTATATTGAGCATGTATCATGCATGTAGTGTCATCAGACACCAAACCACAGAGGGAGGAGGACTTTTGGAACAACTTGTCCTTTTTATATTCATAAGTTGTTTCAGCTGTTTAAGGTGTTCAGAGTTTTTGCACTTTACGATTTAAAAGAGAATTTAAAAGGACAATAACATCTTGAGAGTGATGTGGATTTTATTGAAAATATATATATTAAATAAATTGACACTGGTATCAAGCTGAGCTGTAATTTGACTATAACAAACTATTCATGCAACTTCAAAATGAGGCTCAAAAATCAGGAAAACATTTTCTTAAATGTTTGCTGCCTCAACGTCTCCCTCCCTGTGTCTCTGCTTGCCTACTCCTCTGCTTGTATCTCTGGTGAGCGGTAACAAGACACGAGGAGTGGAATCAGAGAGAGAGACGAGTCCCCACTTCAAGCATTAAGTCACATTTCAGCTCATCCGGCTGCAGGACCGATGAGCTCCTGCCACGGGGAACCGTCCGTCGTCCATCTGTCTGCTCACATGAGTCATTACTCCTCCTACAGTGTGGGTCATTATTTAATCAAACTTGTACACAATGAGAGCTCTCACAATATAAACTCATTATCAAGGTCACATTTGTTGTTTTATGGGCAGTCGTCTCTGACCTTCTAATTATTAAAGTTTGATGAATCTACAGTTTTTGACAAACTCTGTAAATAATTGTGTTAACTATCCATCATCTCAACCAGGACCGTGCAGAGACGTTTATAGGGGCGGGTGCTCAAAGCTAAAAAGGGGCACATTGAACCAGGCTGAATAACAACAACACACATTCATCAAGAATCTAATATGGAATCGCATCATACTATATCACTGTTGTGAGGCAAAGCAAACGTAGCCTATGTTTTACCTGATGGGTACAATGTTGCTGTTGAGGGGTTGCTGCTGCTCCTGCTGCTGATAGTGCTGGAGGGCAGCGCTGTGTTGATCTGAGACTGTAGACATTAAAAAGTCCATAGGAGAGATGGTAGCTGATTAAACAAGTGTCATGAGATAATAACAAAATGCAAAGATTGGTGACAGCACTTGGAACCATAAGGCAACAAAAAACAGAAATAAACTAGACCCTGCCTGTGCCTCCTTCCATCCCCTCATTTCATCTATCACTCTCCACTTGCTGTCCATCTAAGAACAAGGCACAACTTGCTATTGCAATACACTATTATTTAATTATCCACACTTAACAACTCTTACACTTAATCTATAATAAAATGATGACAGAAAAATGTTATAGAAGCAAAACATTTCAGTTGTGCTTATTATTATTTTTATACTGGAATACCTCTCCAACAACTGGTACATGTGTTAATGTTACCTGTGCTCTTTGTAATCCAGCTGCTGAGGGATCCACTGCCTTTAGTAACCTCACACAGCTCCTACTGTTTCCTCCTCATGTCCTTACCAGCCATGTCTGGACAATGTTATATTATGAGTAATAATTCAAAAATCCATATACATAAAACACACACATGCACGCACACACAGTGACATTTTAGACCTTCAGAATACTGTACAGGGAGTGCAGAATTATTAGGCAAATGAGTATTTTGTCCACATCATCCTCTTCATGCATGTTGTCTTACTCCAAGCTGTATAGGCTCGAAAGCCTACTACCAATTAAGCATATTAGGTGATGTGCATCTCTGTAATGAGAAGGGGTGTGGTCTAATGACATCAACACCCTATATCAGGTGTGCATAATTATTAGGCAACTTCCTTTCCTTTGGCAAAATGGGTCAAAAGAAGGACTTGACAGGCTCAGAAAAGTCAAAAATAGTGAGATATCTTGCAGAGGGATGCAGCAGTCTTAAAATTGCAAAGCTTCTGAAGCGTGATCATCGAACAATCAAGCGTTTCATTCAAAATAGTCAACAGGGTCGCAAGAAGCGTGTGGAAAAACCAAGGCGCAAAATAACTGCCCATGAACTGAGAAAAGTCAAGCGTGCAGCTGCCAAGATGCCACTTGCCACCAGTTTGGCCATATTTCAGAGCTGCAACATCACTGGAGTGCCCAAAAGCACAAGGTGTGCAATACTCAGAGACATGGCCAAGGTAAGAAAGGCTGAAAGACGACCACCACTGAACAAGACACACAAGCTGAAACGTCAAGACTGGGCCAAGAAATATCTCAAGACTGATTTTTCTAAGGTTTTATGGACTGATGAAATGAGAGTGAGTCTTGATGGGCCAGATGGATGGGCCCGTGGCTGGATTGGTAAAGGGCAGAGAGCTCCAGTCCGACTCAGACGCCAGCAAGGTGGAGGTGGAGTACTGGTTTGGGCTGGTATCATCAAAGATGAGCTTGTGGGGCCTTTTCGGGTTGAGGATGGAGTCAAGCTCAACTCCCAGTCCTACTGCCAGTTTCTGGAAGACACCTTCTTCAAGCAGTGGTACAGGAAGAAGTCTGCATCCTTCAAGAAAAACATGATTTTCATGCAGGACAATGCTCCATCACACGCGTCCAAGTACTCCACAGCGTGGCTGGCAAGAAAGGGTATAAAAGAAGAAAAACTAATGACATGGCCTCCTTGTTCACCTGATCTGAACCCCATTGAGAACCTGTGGTCCATCATCAAATGTGAGATTTACAAGGAGGGAAAACAGTACACCTCTCTGAACAGTGTCTGGGAGGCTGTGGTTGCTGCTGCACGCAATGTTGATGGTGAACAGATCAAAACACTGACAGAATCCATGGATGGCAGGCTTTTGAGTGTCCTTGCAAAGAAAGGTGGCTATATTGGTCGCTGATTTGTTTTTGTTTTGTTTTTGAATGTCAGAAATGTATATTTGTGAATGTGGAGATGTTATATTGGTTTCACTGGTAAAAATAAATAATTGAAATGGGTATATATTTGTTTTTTGTTAAGTTGCCTAATAATTATGCACAGTAATAGTCACCTGCACACACAGATATCCCCCTAAAATAGCTAAAACTAAAAACAAACTAAAACCTACTTCCAAAAACATTCAGCTTTGATATTAATGAGTTTTTTGGGTTCATTGAGAACATGGTTGTTGTTCAATACAGTTTTTCTCGATTGCTTAAACACTATAACCAGGCCTCTAAACTAAAATTTCAAAACCATAAACGCTATTGGTCAAAAAGCTCACCCATTTCCCTGAACTATAAACACTATTCCCTGCTTTGACACATGACTCAAATTTGGTGAACTGGTACTGCAAAACTCTACACACAAATCCCTACATTTTACAGTGCTTACACCATGTAGTCATGTAGAAAGCACTAACATGCAATAATGTTAACTTAAGTCAGCATAGCTTGAGCCCAATTAGCACACAATTAACCAGGTGGAAACACTAGGAGTCAAAATTTAGCACACACCAATCAGAACCTGCGATGGATAGATAAAAGGGCCAAAGTCAGCTCATTCAGGTTTGAAACAATGGATCCAAAGAGATGCAAAGGAAGAGGACGTGGTGGAGAAAGAGGACGTGGTGAAGGAGGAGGACGTGGTGGAGAAAGAGGACGTGGTGAAGGAAGAGGACGTGGTGAAGGAGGAGGACGTGGTGGAGAAAGAGGAGGACGTGGTGGAAGAGGAGGAGGAGGTGGTGGAGGTGGAGAACGACGGCGACAAGGAAGGGGAAGAGCAAGGGCACGAAGACAGTCAGTCTCGGATGAAATTCGAGCCACTTTAGTTGACCATGTCCTTGTCCATGGGATGACTATGAGGGAGGCTGGGCAACGAGTACAACCAAATTTGAGTCGCTTCACTGTTGCCTCCATCATCAGAACCTTCAGGGAGGAAAACAGGTAGGTGTACTTGCAGTAAGACTGCTTTGTACAGTAACGTTTAAGTTACTGAATTTATGTGTCTTGAGTTTCAGTATGTTTCCATTATTTTCCTGTAAAATGAATGTGTGACAGTTACAGTAATGAGTGCTTCTATTTTTGTAGGACACAGAGACGACCACCTGGTGGAGGCAGGTTAAGGCTTTTGTCGGAGGAGCAAGAGAGGGAACTTGTAAACATGGTAATTGCAAATAATGTAATCCGCCTGCAAGAGATTCAAAGGAGAGTGATTGAGGATGATCATCTTTTTCGAGGCATAAATGCCATCAGCCTCTCCACAATTGACCGCATCCTCCGAAAGAATCAATTCCGGATGAAACAGGCATACCGAGTCCCTTTCGAACGAAACTCTGACAGAGTGAAAAACCAACGTGTGGAATATGTTCAGGTATGAGTTTTGATACTGTATAAGGTATTGTGTACCATCACAGCATGGCAGTTTATGCTGCCATCTCAGCACTCTTGAACTTTGGTTCAGGGTACCGATTGACTCTACTGTGTTATGTGTTTTGCAGAGAATCTTTGAGATTGAAGGACGGCCTGTTCCCCATGAAATGATCTTTGTGGATGAGGCAGGTTTTAACCTGACCAAAAGAAGGAAAAGGGGGAGGAACATAATTGGCCATCGGGCTATTGTAAATGTCCCTGGTCAGCGTGGGGGGAATGTCACTATGTGCGCAGCCATCAGCCAACGAGGGGTACTCCACCGCCATGCCGTACTAGGACCCTATAACACTATGCTTCTCCTTGCTTTTGTTGATGGTTTAAGACAACATATGTTCCAGCTGGACTACAGGGAACCAGCACAGCCAGAGCAGCCTCACTACGTTGTTGTGTGGGATAACGTCAGCTTCCATCGCGCTGCTCTGGTTCGTGACTGGTTTACCAATAACCCAAGGTTTTCTAATATCTTTCTGCCTGCATACTCCCCCTTTCTAAACCCGATAGAGGAGTTATTTTCGGCATGGCGGTGGAAAGTGTATGACCGAGAACCTTATGTCCGTGTTCACCTCCTTCAGGCCATGGAAGAGGCCTGCCTAGAGATATCAGTAGATGCATGCCAGGGGTGGATCAGGCATGCAAGAGGATTTTACCCCCGCTGCCTGGCTGGGGCCAATATAGCCTGTGATGTGGATGAGATTCTCTGGCCTGACCCAGACCAAAGACAAGATGCTGTGGTGGGATAATGTTTCTGGTGTGTGTTGTACTGTATAGTACATGAATGACAATGTGCCACTGTACATACATTGGTTGCGTCTTTTGTGTTTATCATGTGACAAGGGTTTTGAAGGGGAGAACCATAAGCAACCTAATTGTTTTGGAACTATTGTTTTGAATTAATTGTACCAGTGTGCAAAACTCTGTTGTAGTGTGTGTGTTTTTGAGGGCTTGTGTTTGATGTCTGAGGGCAAAGTTCGGTTTTTCAGCAGGAGTGAATAGTTTTGGGTGTAGAGCTTCATTTTGACCTGGAAATAGGATGTTTGGGGAATTGAGTGAGATGTTATGGATTTGTGTTTACTGTTGTGCGGATATGAGGCGTAGTTTCAAGAAATGTGTTTTAGCAATCGAGAAAAACTGTAATTGCAAAATCATACTTGCTACTCTTACACAACAAAACATTTAGTCACGACTGAGTCTTTTTTTTTTAACCATTAGTGCTTTTACTTCAGTAAAGTGTGTGGACATCTCCGTCACCACCTACAGCACAAACACTGTTTTTTACAAGTTGGACTGTTAGAAAATACTAGAGTCTTCCTGTGGTGTCAGGACAAACATGAAGAGCTGTGAACATTCAGAGTGAGGAGGTTCGGTTGGTGTGAAAACAACAAGCATTCTCAGTGAATTTGAGTGCAAAACTGTAAACTTGGTACGTAATGACGATTAGCCCTCAGTTTGAGTCATGAGACACAGCCATGACCTCACAGTGTATTTACAATCTTGAGTTAAAATCAACAAATAACAGACGCCACAAACTCAGAACGCTTTAACACGTGCGCTTTTCTTCACGCTGATGGAAACATGTAGGTCTCTGTTTCAGCCCTGGTGGACCAGGACGCTGCAGAAACGCCTGGATTTAAACTGGAATTCTGATACGCTCTGGCTGTCTTTAAAAAAATAAGAGTGACAGCAGTACAGCGATACTTTTTAATGACTGCTCCTTATTTCACTTAAAAGTTTTAGAAACATCTAGTTTTGCGTAATTACCCTAAAAGCTTTTTTCCTGTGGAGTATTCACTACACACTGTGTCAAAATCGCAGGTTATTTCTGATTAAAAATCAATTTAAAAAAAAGAAGCTGCCCAAAGTGAAAACACACCAACTACACTCTGCAATAAATATACTGTATGCTTAACAGCTACCTGATCTAAATAATTACAATGATTACAATTTAATATACTAACCTTTTCTGTAAAAATACCTTAGATTTGAGCTTTAATTGACATATCATGTGTTTCTAACTTCTTTTAATCTAAGCTCAACTCCTCATATCCAAAATACCAAAAATTCCAGTTTGGGCCTTTCTCCGATCAAACTCTCTGAGGTGTAAATACACAGCTGGCTTCATGAGAGAGAACTGAAAAAAAGAATTCGTGTTGGAAATGAGCTCTAAATGAAAGCAGAGCAGTTGAGCTTTCTTTCATGCTGAGAAACTAAATACATTCAAAAGTGACGTGGATGTGTTTTTTTTTTTGTAGATATATGTATAGAAAATCTAAGAAAGAGTCATTTTTATTGTTCATTCTCATACAAAAAACAACACCAGAGAAACACAGTTCAGTCAATTTCATCTGAAAGTGTTTAGAAACAGAAATCTGAACTGTTCCTGCAGATCCAATCGTTACTGTCATAGGGAAAGCCAACAACAAAAAAAGAAAATTAAAGAAAGGTGATGGTTAATAACTTTTGCATAAATGGGCTTTAGTCTGAAATTTAAGGATAGTATTTTTCTTTCTCTCTCGACAGCAGCGATTCGCTCTGACAGGATGCTGGAGCAAAAAAAACACTGTTCCTGTTGTCTCGATAGTTTATCATAAATAATCCCGTGTAATTTGACATCAAGTGAAGATGTGGGAAAGGCTATACCACACCATCACAAGTCATAATAAATGTTTATTCGTTTATTTTCTCTCTTTTTGTTTTTTTTTCTTTTTTCTCGTTGCTTGTTTGGTAAATAATAAGGGAGAAAAATGTTCCAACATGAGAAGTTCTGTTTTGTATTCATTGTAAACAGTTTGTGTTTTCCGTCTTCTTTTTTTCCTTTGTAAACTATATCCACAAATACTCAATAAAAATATTTTGAATTAAAAAAAGAGCGTTGGAGCATTTTAGCGCTTAAAGCTGCAGCTTCTGACCACTTGGGGGCGCATTAACAACTGCGAGCTGTGTCTGTCCTCTGCTACAGTTGCTTTTAAGAGCTTTTTGTCTCATCAGGAAGCCAAAGCAGCAAGGTCGTGAATGCAGATAAACGCTGATGTAAGGGCACATCTTACATCAAACATCTTCCAAAGGACTCTGCAGTCTAGCTGATAACTGCTGCTCAATGATCAGACACACTCGTGTAACACTGTTCCTTTCTCATATGAGGAGTGACACCCTCCTGGCTGAAGCGCTAGTAACTGAGAGAAGTTATCTAAGATCCCAGAGAGAAGGGAATTAAATTAATTTTAAGTTAATTAGATTTGTTTCGTGTCACTTCTTCACTTTATTTGTTATTTCTCTGTCAACTAAGGAGACAACGCAGCGAGCGGTGTTTGCTTGTGGCAACACGGTTCTCTCTCTGTATTATTAATTAAAATGATACATGATTTCCTCCTGATATTTGCACGTAAGGAAACTTGTTATTTAGGGATTCTAGGTGGAGCCCATCTCTACCTAAGCCGGGCGGAGAAACAGCGCATGTACTCTGTCATCCAGTGGTCGTCCACCACCATCAGCTGCGAGCGTCTTATCTTCTCCAGGTCAGCCGATCGAGCCCGCCGGCGGTCCAGCCTGGAGCTCCGCTTGTCAGACTCCCTGCGGGTCTGAACGCAGGCATCAGAAGTGTGACTCTGTGAGGAGAAACCAGAGAGAGGAGTCATTTCCGAAAGCTACACCGGCGTTTTATTATTATGTGTGCCTATGCCAGGAGGCACACATATTACTATTCCTCGGATTTATTATTATGTGTGCCTATGCCAAGAGGCACACATATTACTATTCCTCGGATTTATTATTCTTATTATTATGTGTGCCTATGCCAAGAGGCACACATATTACTATTCCTCGGATTTATTATTCTTATTATCTGGAATGGTGTGCTATGACTTTTGGTGTTTATGAATTTTATAGTTTTTTAAATATTAATATTTTAGTGAAAATTTTCCCGCGCTCCTCTGCCGAACAGTTTTGACATTAGGGTTACATATGTTAGATCATTTTGTGCGGCTGGAGCTGGACTATTATGTCATGACTTTTGGTGTTTATGACTTTTATAGTTTTTTAAATATTAATATTTTAGTGCAAATTTAGGCCAATTCATCTTTTGGCGCCAAATAAACAGACTTCATTTGTGGTGTGTTGGCGCCATCTTTTGGTCCCATTGAAACAAATTTCAAACTTCATTTGTGGTGTGTTGGCTCTCTCTAGTGGTATGCCGGGAGTGGTACAGCCTGTCTACCCTTATTTGGTTACCGTAATGATGACAATATCAATGGCGCGCACAGCCTCGCTGCTTTCAGGAACCATTGGAGGTTTTAAGGTTGCGCGAACCATTGAATAGTAGGGCTGAACGAAATATTGCATTTGCGATAATATCGCGATATGATCAAGTGCAATTTTCTAACCGCAAAGGCTGCGATTATACTCTGTTTACGTGACATGCGCGAGTAAAACATGTCCAAATTCATGGGCTGCATCCTCCTGAGGCCGCATTTGTAGACCGATTACGTCACAGCGACGCGCCGAAGGCTGTCCAAATTCATAGGCTGCTCCGAATGCAGCCGACAAATGGGTCCTCATTTTCTCCGAATTTGAGGATGGGTCTGATGTATCCTTCTTTGCCCACCATATCCCAGAATTCATAGCGCGGCCCAGCCAAACTCTAGTTTCTGGTAATGGCGGCCGGTACTACGTTTTAAAATTACTCATATTAATTTTTCTGGGTCACAAAATAAACTTTTAACATATTTTCAGGCGAGAATATGGGTGTGTAAACTTCAAATATCTGCTCGGTTTATCAAGATATCGCATATTTGCAAAACTGCTTCGACGTTTTCGGAGACACCTGCTACCCACCAGCTTGATAGCGAGCCGGGAGCTCGAGGGTCACTGAAGCCGCTGAGAACGGCACAACTCCCGGCACATCATTTTCAGATCACCGCGGACTTTCGCTACTCAGGTTAAAAGTAGTATATAAGTACCTGAGACAACCTAAAAATGTTATTGTTTGGCTTTTTCAGTGTTTTGTTTGTTCGTGAGTAAATCGGTTTGGCTGAGATTAAAGTTATTAGATTAGATTAGATAAAATAAAACTTTATTAATCCCCCGAGTGGGTTCCTCCTTGGTTTTTATACAGCTGACTAAACGTCAAACAGAAAACTGATTAGGACCCGACCCACGTAGACCGCGAAGGCCGGGTCCTCAGGAGGATGCAGCCCATGAATTTGGACACGACCACACCACAGAGGCTGTTCACCTCATGTCATCATAACAGAGGTCTGTCTTCCAGGAAAGAACAGTTTAAAATTAATGTAATATAGTATTGGCCATACTATATGATGTATTGCTTGTCTTTGTTTAATAATACAGAAGACAAAGACCTTAAAAAATAATCGCATATCGCATCGCAATCGCAATATTGGGGCAAAAAATCGCAATTAGATTATTTTCCATAATCGTTCAGCCCTATTGAATAGTTACGGTAAACACAATGGCTTCTATGCTTGGTGGAAAACTCCATATCCCAGAATTCATAGCACACCTCTGCCGAGTTACACAATGGCGGCCACCACTTCGTTTTATATGTCTTTTATTAGTGTTTCTAAGTAAGTAAGTAAAATTTTATTTATATAGCACCTTTCAAGATAAAAATCACAAAGTGCTTTACAGAGGCAGAAAACAGACATTAAAATCCAAAACAAAACAAAATTAACCAAAAGCGAGTTTAAACAGAAAGGTTTTTAACTGCTTTTTAAAAGACATGACTGAGTCCACAGATCTCAAACTCAAAGGGAGCGAGTTCCAGGCTACGTCCACACGTACACGGTATTTGAAACGAGATTTCGTTTCGTTTAAAAAAATCCGTCAACGTAAAGGCAGAAATGAAGGAAACGCTGCTAGAACATGCAAAGCAGCAGTGGCGCTATTCCTAACGTGTAGAATGTGCCAATCAGAAGTCTAGAAGCCTCGTGGAATAGTAAACAAAGATGGGGCATAGAAGCAGAACCGAGTGGTATGTGTGGAGGGACAGTAACTGTGTGTGTATATGTAAGCATTTAAACACTGCAGAGAGTAAAATTAACAGTAACAGTATTGTAGAAATTCATTTCACCGAAACAACAACGTGGCGCACACTGTGACGTCAAAAAAGGCGCACACCTTTGACGCTGCGTTTTCTCCGTTTTCTCGTCACACGTAATGCAAAACGGAGTTTAGAAAATCCACCCTAGCCGAGTTTTAGAAATCTCCGTTTCAGTGACGAAAACGCGTTACGTGTGACGAAAGTGCAAACGCATAGAAAAATCTGCGTTTCAAAATACCGTATGTGGACATAGCCCCAGAGTCTGGGAGCCACTGATACAAACGCTCTGTCACCTTTTGTTTTTAACCTTGTATGCGGGACAACCAGCAACCCCTGGTCACAAGACCTCAGGGACCTGCTGGGGTGATAAGAAAGAAGAAGATCACTTAAGTATGTTGGAGCTACACTGTGCAGGGCCCTATAAGTCATGATTAGGATCTTAAATTGGACCCTGAACTTGACAGGGAGCCAATGCAGCTAGGTCACAAAGTCACAAAATCAACTTTTAAGATATTTTCAGGCGAGAATGTAGGTGTGTAAACTTCAAGTATCTGCTTGTTTTATCATATTAGCGACAGTGCTCTGACGACCTCGGTCCTGCCTGACAGCTAGCCGGCTACCTAGCTAGCTGCCGCACTTGGCTGCAAATGCACAGCGAGGGGACTCTCTCTCTCCTTTCACCTCCCCGGTCTCTCGCAAATGCTCGCACAGAATCGGAGTTACAGCTGGATGTGGAAAAAATAACTGAATTGTTTGGTGGTGCTATAATGCGGAGCTACAACAGTGGGCAGCTATCCACCGGTGTATGACAGAAAGGACATGCCGCGACCACCGATCGACCGGTGTTTGCTAACGCGGAAGTCAATCGTAGATCAGGGAAAGCGAAGGCAGGAGCGTGAGGTGAACTGAATTTCAGGTAAGAAGTTATGACCTGCACTCTATTTGGGTCAGATATAAACCGAGTTTAGGTGTAGTTTATTTAGCAACATTTCTCTTACGTGTTGCTGATAGCCGGCTAGCTAGCTAGCGCCGCTAGCTTAGCCGGCTAGCTAGCTAGCGCCGCTAGCTTAGCCGGCTAGCTAGCTAGCGCCGCTAGCTTAGCCGGCTAGCGCTGCTAGCGACCCTTCCCCAGGCTTGGCTGATAGTGAGGTGGCTAAAATTTGTTTCATCGCCCGATCGCTCGGCAAGGGTCTGTGTCTTAGCTGGACTTATTTTTCATTTATATGGGCCGATGATGCTGGTCGATGTGGAAAAAATAACTGAGTTGTTTGGTGGTGGAGCTACATCAGAGGGCAGCTATCCACCGGTGTGTGACAGAAAGGACATGCCGCGAACGAGACATACAAGGCGGTGAGGCTACCGCCGATTGACCGGTGTTTGCTAACGCGGAGGTCAATCGTGGATCAGGGAAAGCAAAGGCAGGAGCGTGAGGTGAACTGAATTTCAGGTAAGAAGTTATGACCTGCACTCTATTTGGGTCAGATATAAACCGAGTTTAGGTGTAGTTTATTTTCATTGTGCTGACTTTTTCAATCACAATAACTCGTACTGCGTGCTAGCTAGCACGACAGAGTTTGTATACAGCTGTGTGCACGCTAAGTTACCGATGTTACCGATGTTGAACTTTATGACAGCCTCCCCTGTCATTCTCTCGCCTGTTGAAACTTCAGTCATGAAACTGATCAATGATCGGCTTTTCTCTCTTGTTTGTTTATCGCGCTAAACAACAGCAGCACGTTTAAGCTTGATCAGCTGTTGTTAGAATTCATTTGCTTTTAATTTCTAGTATCAGCTGATGTTTGCTGCAGCCACAGCTGTAAAAAACGGCTGTTCCAAACCAGATGTCCTTACTGAATCATCAGAGCTGAACTGGTGATGGAGAAACAGGTTTACCCTTAGGTGACATGAATGAGTTGAAGGGAAGTTATGAACTGTTTCTGAGAGACAAACACCAAGCTCCTTTTTTTGTGTAGCTGACAGCTGGTAACTGTGCAGGGGCGGATCTAGCAAAGCTTTTGCCAGGGGGCCAGGTAGGGCATTAACAGAGAAAGGTGGACACAAAGATATACTTTTCTTTCTTACTCTCATATAAAATATTTAGCTTTTATTAAATAGTTATCTGAATCTTACAACCAAAGTTTGTATAATAATACACAAGATTGGCTGTAGACCATTGTTCATCATTCAGAACACTGTGTAAAAATAACAAAAAACAAAAAGTGAATGCAAAAGTGCATAAATATTTATTTTACGTGTTTGATGTGTGTGGCGGGGCGTGGTCTGCAGTGCCGCTGCAGGGGAGGTGGACCCACCTGAGCGGCACCTGCAATCACGCCTCTCGGGCGTAGTCTGTGCTCTCTCGGCTGTTTTTTGGGTGTGTGTCGGGCTGTGAGTTGAAAAGCTACAGCCGGCTGTTTGGGTACACCAACCATGTGTGAAAAGTGGTCCATAACGTAATGCTTCAAAGCGTGTTCATGCAAACATTGTCGGATCTGCCGTGGTACAATGGGACTTCTGCTCATGAACCTGTGTGCACAGCGTCTGCAAATCGGCGCTGTACGAAGTAACTTCATCTTTACACAAAACTGTAAGCTGTCATCTGTGAAGCGTGAGCGGTGTTTGTTTTTACCATAGTTCATGGTGGAGAATGGGTGCTCTTCTGAGTTTTGCTCTCTGTAGCTGTATGAATGGCAAACTACACTGAATAGCAGCGGCATAGGCACACTTAAAATTTCTTCTGAAATTTTCGCTTTCTAGTTCATGTTTGTCACGTGTTCGGTAACACAGTTTCACTTCTCTTCTGTCCTGTGAATGAGGTCGAGCTGCTCTGCAGGACCCCTGCACTACCAAGGACGGGCCTGAAGAAAAAGGCTGGTAATGTGCTACATGTTTTTTTCTAGTTAGCAAGTCTGTCTCTTGAAATATAATGGTGTTTAAAATCTTAATGTATAACTTAAAAACAGTCAAATTATTGATTGTAATTAAACACACACACACACACACTCTTACATACATATAGAAGTTCACACACAATGCCTTGTCTTAGAAACTATGTGGGCATTACTTTTTGTGTGAACTGTCTCTCAATAAAAGGCAGCGAGAGGAGGCCGGATTTGGGGTCTCTTTCGTGCTGGACACAGATGAGGCCTCCCTTGCGCAAGTAATCAATCGAACGCTGTAGCCTTGTTTTTCTTTCATGGGAATAAGTCCTGGATACAGCGGGGTATGAGTTTAGACCCAACATTATATTTTTACACCAAATGAACAATGAACAGAATAAATTATGTAACAGTTTCAGAATTTTCATCATAGAATTACGTTAAAGGAAAAAACAATTACTTGAATGAAGTTTTCAGCCAGCTGTTAGGGTTAGCTAATGTAGGGATGTTTAGCTTATTTTAGAAGTTTAGGAATGTGTTAGTTAGAATGTAGAATTATTGTAAAGACACTGACACTGCCCTCAATGTAATAAAGGCCTGATTGTGTCATGAACTTAGAAGTAGATTTTAGGAGGCCCTCCCCCACTTGAGTTGTGAAACTAAGACAAAAGGAGTAAAGTGGAAATTCCTCAGGGTATACTTAGGTGGGGGTGTCAACATTTGTGACCTGATAACGGTGGTCTGGAACGGAGATGGGTTTTTATGACCTCCGGGAAGTCACTACATTGAGACACACACCTACAGTGCTTTAATTTACGCACCCACACCCACATGCACACTCACTCACGTGCACACACATACACACAGGTAGGCGCACATAGTCACTCACGAACACTCACGTAGCTACGTGGGAGCACGCACATGTAGGCATTCACGTGCTCGCACACACACAAACATGTAAACATGGTGATTAGTTTTATGGCACCTCGTAGAAGGGTTAGAAGGGGGGTCACTTATACAAAACTGCATGTAACAGACAAAGGAGTTGAGATCTGCAGAGGAAATCCGGGGTTCTGTACATCTCCCTTCTAGAAGGTATAATCAATAAGTGTGTATTAATAAAAATATTGTTAATTGACTACTGAGTCCCGGTGTTCTTTCTGGAGGCCTGACGAATACACGAACCGGGGTGAAATTGCTTTTTGCAACACTAACCATAGCCGCCACTGCCAGTACTGATGATCAGAGCGCACAAATGCAACACTTTTTTTCATACTTGACAACACAATAAAACACAAGAAAATCAGAATGTATTTGTGATTTGGATTTTTATTTGATGCTGAATAATATTTTCTTCATGTCAGGTTTTGATTCATTTGAATGAAGTATACTTTAGTCGTTTAGTTTTACTTTGATGCTATAATAGATGTTTTTAAAATTCAGTTAAATTCAAGATTATATAGCATCACGGCAAAACAACAGTCTCCTCATGGTGCTTTATACTGTAGGGTGAAAACCCTACAGCGGGGTGGCCAACTCCAGGCCTCGAGAGCTGATGTCCTGCAGGTTTTAGATAACACCCTCGGTCAACACACCTGAATCAAATGATCACTTCATTACCAGGCCTCTGAAGAACTTCAAGAAATGTTGAGGAGGTAATGTAGCCATTTACATCAGCTGTGATGGATCAAGGACACATCTAAAACCTGCAGGACATGGGCTCTTGAAGCCTGGAGTTGGCCACCCCTGTCCTACCAAGAAAAAACCCAACAATCAAAAGATCCCCTTTGAGCAAGCATTTGGCGACAGTGGGGAGGAAAAACTCCCTTTAATAGGAAGAAACCTCCAGCAGAACCCGGCTCAAGAAGGGGCGGCCATCTGCTGCGGCCGGTTGGGGGTGTGAAAAGAAAATATAGGGAGACAAGATGAAGTATACTTCTGATGGCCAAATGCTTCAAGATCTCTAAAGAAGCATGCTAGTGGGGAAAAAAGTCAAGATGGTCATTTAGTCATCACTGCTGCCCTTAAAGCAGCAGCTGAACGGCTTCATTAAAGCTTTTCCCACTGCTCGAAAGAACCTAGCAATTTTAGACTTCATTGGGGGATTGAGTACAACCTCAATAATGATTTCCAGATGAGCCAGAAAAAGTTGAGCAAATGTTGAATCATCTGGTGTAAGAACAGAATGTACGAATTGATCTAAAGAGCCAAGCTCCTTTCTAAGGGCTTTAGTCATTTTCTTTACAATCTGAAGTTTGTTATTTTCAAGAGCACTCAGATATTCTGAGCTTCTGACGTTATCTAAAACCAGATGTGTAAGACGCCTGGTGATGGCCTTTCTTTTTTCTGTATTCACTGTCTTTCTTGTGTCAAAACTGCATTTCTCGAGGAGACTCGGTAACAGAACGGCGCTGAAGTCTTTGGCAATTTTCTCAGCAGCAAAAGGTGATATAAAAAATTCTGAAGGTTCCTCCTGTAAGTTTTTAGAGATTGATGGCTGACTTTGACCTTCTGTAGGCCCAGTGTCAGCGACTGGCTCAGGCTCAGGGCTTTTTTCTGGAGGTAGGTCCTGCTCTAGTACACTCACACAGGAGATGGGTTGATTTTTGTGAGGAGAAACTGGACTTGACTCTGGTTCAGACAGTCTGTCGCATTCTCTTTGCTCTGTTGGGGTTAGTGCTCGTAAAATCACATCCTGGATGTCTTCCACGGCACCAGAAACTTTGTCACTTTGGACAGTTTCATCCAAAGCATCATTCTCTAACCACAGAAGAATGTTTTGCAAAAACTTTTGCACTGAGTCTTCTACAGTTACATAGAGGACTTCGGGCGAAAAAGGTAACTCACCTGTTGGCTCTGGAGACCTAGAAATCACAGAGTCTGAAAGACTTCTTCCCAGTAGCATCACAGGGAGTGAATATCTTTGAGTTGACTGGAGATGGTCATAAATTTTATCTGTCAACTCCCTGCAAAACGTCTCAACTTCAACAAATGCATTTACGTTTTTCATGGGTTTCTGGATAAGGTTAAGGTGTTTTGTCTGTTTTAATTTATTAAACAGTTGATCAAGATAAGGGTTGAAACTGGTAAAATCAACTGAGGAAGAACTTTTAAACCTGGTATGCATAGTTGGTGTGTTTACATACCTACAGAAAGAACTGTAGCTGTCCATAGAATCTGCTCTCTGATTATCAGGTGACTTGACCGGATCTTGGAGACAGATGAAGAACCTTTTGTTTTTCTTCACCAGGTGTTTTATCTCTCTTATCACTTTATAAAACTGCTTTTTGGCAAAGCTGCAGAAGTGGTCTTTGTGCAGCTTTTGTTCATTGGTTTTTAGGGGTGGGATGCATGAGGCAAAAAAGTTTTTCACCTTTTGGATAATTAGCTGCACATTAAAAGGTTTGCAAGAGCCACATTTGTTACTAGATGTGACATCTTCACCATCAGAAGACTGCAGATTATCAATTACTGTGTTGACAATATCAGCTGCAGCTATTTCTTCTGGCGTGCTGGGAGGCTGCAGACTTTCAGCAGCCACAGCATCTGTGCACTGCTCTATTCCTGTGGCATCTTCAGCTAAATAATTCAGATTGTCAAGTATTTTATTGACAGCATCAGCTGCGATCACTTTGGTTAGACTTTCCATTTTGTCCTCAGTGATTGCTGCATCTGTGCTCCATTTGGTGAGAGCAATGCTGACCTCATCAAGTGTCACCCTCTCACGGATCTTTGATTTAGTACTCTCTGCACTTGAATCAGAGGGACTAGGGGAACTCGAACTGGCCCCCTTTCGCATGCACAGGCAGCTTAGCTTACCTGCACATCTCTTCAGATACGAGGCTGCATGAGAGACCATGCGTCGAAGGTTTTTTATGCATGTAATTTTTCCGCTGACATAAACAGCGGGATCTGACCGTAAATCCAGGTTGTTTAAAAGTAGAGTCACAGCCGAGTTGACCTTTTCTGAAATCTCCATTTCAATCAGTTTTGTCAGCGTCTTAATGGACTCATACTTGTCATGGGGGATGTTAAGAGAGATGGCAATGCTCATTGAGAGAGAGTCTCCCAGCGACGGAGCTATTTTTACCACAGGTATGCTAATATCTGTTTGGGACACATGTGTCATAAACTTCTGAACTACGGGAAGTGCCGAATTCAGGATGCCAGTAGAAACTGTCTGAATTATTTCAGTTATCATGTCAGCCAGTGCTGCTTGGAGATCAGAGTCCCAGACTCCATGTTCAATCGTCCCCCATTGTACTCGGGAGAACCGATTGAAACACTCACTGACAGCAGGTAAGATATTCTCTGGAGTAATGAGGACAGAGACTGCAGTCTGAAATTCAGCCATTGTGGACTCTCTGTATTTTTCCTCAATGTCTTTGAGTTTGCACTGCATGTCTTGTTCTTCCTTCTGTTGAAGGATTTCTCTATTTTTTTCCAGCGCTTTGTAGAGGTTTTCTTGGAGCTCCTCATTAATTTTGTGTTCGTGTTTGAGCTCTTCTTGTAACTTGTCTATATTAGCACTATCTGCTTCAAACAGTTTGGACATTTGTTGTATAAGACCTTCATGTTTCCTGTACTGTTTTGTCAGGAAACAGTGCTCATCTCGGACTTTACCATACCTGATTCCCCAGCCTTCATTAATGATCTTTATGTCAGGCTGGCGTTTAATTTGTGCTTCCATTTCTATGCACTTCTCCTGAAGTCCAAGCATCTCTTCTTCAGCTCGTTTAAGTTTGTTTTGTAGATCGTAATTTTCCTTCCTCCTTGTCTCTAATGCCCTTCGGATGTTTAAGATTCTTTTTCTTTTATTCTGTATTCTTTTTGGGCGTTTTACAACTTTTTTTATTTGATTGACAGAGCGAAGAGAGGACAGGGATGTGTTTTGTCGTTTTTGGTGTTTTTGTGGACTCATGGCTGTATACACTACAGTGACTTTGAAAAGGTTTTCAGATGTTTCTCTGGTGAATGTTTGAATGCTGTGAAAACACTGACTAAAAATTGCTGCTTCTCAGTCCTATTTAAGGAAAAACTTCAAAGGATTTAAGATTCTAAATTTGACTTTATGACATCATCACTCTAAACCAAGGAGTGATGATGTTATAAAGAAAAGGTCACATGACATTTTGGCTGGGCGGTGCCTAAAGGCCGTCCGCTGTAGGTGTTTAAACCAACAGTCATCGGTTTAAACCTTTCCAAAAGGTTGATTCTGTTTTCAGTGAGAGAAACGTTTAGTCACTCATCCAAGGGACTTCAGTCTCAGCTGACTGCAGGTTTTCCCCAACCTTATAAACAGTACACTTGCACAATAACTGAAACCAGCCCAGTGAATGAACAGTGAGGTCAGTTCCTTGATTATTAGTATGCAAAGCAAGACATGTTTGAACATTAAATGTCCTCGTGTTCGGAGCAGCCTAATGGATGCGCTAAAGGGTTAAGAACATACAGGTAAGCGTTTTTTGGGGTATGAAATGTAGCATATGTGTATATTATGCACCATGGACTTTTAGCTAGTCTTAGCATTTGATAGCGCTGCTATCAAGATGGCGTCAGGTAGCTAACCTAGGGCAAGGCCCGCGATACCGGGCGGGGGCAACTGCGCATGGTTTTACCGGCTGTAATGCCAGGTCTGCTGTGTAAATATAGACAGGCATGTGTGGTGCACTCAGACTTCTCAATCTCAGCTAAAAGCTCATAAAAAGATTTCTACAACCACCAAACACAAGTCAGAGTTTTAATTGGACAACGCGGTGAGTGTCAAATGTATTTCTCGCTTTGCAACTCGTGATTGGTGGGACTGACGTAACGTAACCTTGAATATACTGTGTAAATCAGCGGTCCCCAACCGGTCCGGCCCGTGCGTCGTTTGGTACCGCACCACGAGAGTTGAGGCTCAGCGTAAAATTTATGGTTTTCAGGGTTTCTTTTTGCTTTTGTCGTTAACTCGGTTTCCCTGGGTCTTTTTCCGTGTAGTAGTTGTGTGTCTTATTTTTAAAGAAATATTTACGCGTTACCATAGCGACCAGAGAGCATAAAGGGGCAGAGAGGAGGACGTTAGTCTCAATGTTGTTGGAGGACACTGCTAATAAAGTTATACACAGTGAATTCGCGTTTGTCATATTTACAAAATACCACAGGTTTTGTCTTGGTCGCATCATTTTATTTCATCATTTTTATTTTATTTATTTATTTGCCAAGGAGTTGCCATTTGGTGTTTAGACTAATGAACAATGCACCACGTAGGACAAAACAGTATGCTGTCCTTTTGGTATAGTGTGTACAGTTATCAGTAAATATAATAATAATAATTATAATTATAATGTTACTACTACTACTACTACTACTACTACTAATAATAATAATAATAATGATACAATTTAAATTGCCCAAATTAAAAGTTTAAACCCAACCTATACTGCACATGTTCTCTTTAAATGGCTAAACTTAAATAGTTGCCGAATATGTCAGGTGAACAGGTGCTTAATATTTATTCATCAAATTTGGCACAAAGAGGATATTTACAAACATATTTGCAAATGCAAATATTGAAAAATGTTCTATATGCTTTTCAAGGTTCCTTTGTTTTGCTTTCTTAATTGTCTTCAGGGGTTCCTTGTTCCAAACCTGTTTCCCATTTCCTGCTTAGTCCAAGTGTGTCAGTTTGTATTAATAGTCTGTGGTCCTGCCCTCTTCTTGTGTTCTCCCTGCCTTTCAAGATATTTAGTTGCCTTTCATCATGGATATTTATTTCGCTTAGCTTCTAAAATCGAGGATTTTGTATTTTAGACCCAATGCCTGAAATACATGTAGTTTTATGTTATTCCTTCTGGTTTGTGAGCCCTGTATTATTTTCCTCCTCTCACAATATTGATAGTTTGGCTGGCAGTAATAGGTATGTATGTTTTAAAGGATAGGGAAACAAAGCTTACAAACTGTAGCTTGTTTCTGAAAGATAATAATAGTTAACTTTCAGGAACAGTTTAGCTTTTGCAGGACATTTGTTGTTTGAACAGTTTCTTACTGATGTTATTCACATTGTAATTTCAGTGTGAGATTTTCTCACTGAAATGATATTTACTATTAAAGTCTTTTGAATGGAATAATTTCTGAATCTTGTTTACTAGTGCACGTTCAATTTAAACTAACTATTAAAACAATATTTTATTACAATGAGGAAAGTGATAGCATTGTCATCTGGAGCAGCATGTTGGTGCAGTTCGTGGATATCCTATATCGAGATATCAAACTGCATCAGAAATGATCATATTATCAGTTTTTAAAAATATTTATCCAACTCTTTTCTCTCTATTTTAATCAGTCTGCTAAATAAAAATAAGAAAACACCCATTCTGTCGCTGTTATATACTATTTTCTTTGTTAACATTAGGGTGAAAAGGCAGTAAACAGCCAAGCTGCTGTCTCACTGCGAACTTTGTGTACCTGCTAAGTAGGCTGTGTTTGATGGGTGAGGTGCTATGGCACAGGCACCATGAAATAACTACTGAAATAGTGAAACAATTTAATAGGTATGGTTTTTTTTGTTTTTGTTTTTTTTAAAATTGACTAAATAATATTCTACTATTAACTGTAAATGATGAAACTAACTATAAAGAATACATTAGTTAATGAGACCTTTCATTCATTATTTAAATATTTAATTATTTATGCATATTGACCCTCTACATTAAATATATTCATGTTTTCATCTGTAAATTCCACGAGCTAAAAACCTTTAGTTAAAAAGTTCTTTTTAACTAAAGAACTTTATTTATTTTTATTAATGTTACGGGGCATCAGAGACTGTAAATGTGAAAAGGCCAAAGTGTTCTCTACTGTTGAGGCTTTTGAATTTTGATTGTCTTCATTTTCTTCAGAGGTCAGCAGCGGATAGTGAGGACAGCAGAGAGGATCATTGGAGGCCCTCTCCCGCCCATCTCCCAACTCTACGACAAACACATCATCCGACGTGTGAAGGACACTTTCCACCCCTCACATGCACTCTGGATGGCGATTGATGGGGAACAGAGACTCTTCCCATGAACGGAAACAACACGAACAGTGAGTACAGAAGGCCTTAGAGAGCGGCTATGTGCCCGTGCGTTAAAGCAGGTACGTGAGTGCGCAAGCTGTGCGTGTAGACACAAGCTGCCTGGTTTCTCCGCCAGTGTTTTCGTTTTGTTATTAATCTTTTTGATTTATTTAAGGAGGGTTAAGTCGGTTTCTCCACCGAAGGAGGTTTAAAGAGGTTTCTCCACCGAATAGAAGGAGGGTAAGGACGGTTTCTCCACCGAAAGGAGGATAGAGCTCTATAAAGATAAAAAAAAAAAAAAAAAAAGGTTCTCCGCAGTTTAAGGGCGTTGAGTGTATGGTTTCTCCACCAATGGTAAGGAGGAAAGAGCTCGCCGCAGTAAGGGGGATTATGGGCCTAAAAAGAGTGTGAATGAGCGTATATGTGTGTGAGTGCCAGTAAGTGAACGCAGCAGCACAGAAGGAAACCTAAGCGGTGTTAATGGAATTCTGTGACCTGTTGTGTACACGTAGCCTGGGTTTTGGTGTAAGTCGCGTTGCCTGCTGCAAACATAAAAGAAGTCTGCCTTGAAAGAGGATGAAATACACTGCAAAGTTTTTATTGGGCAGCACGTGTTGTGTGGATCGTTGAAGAATGAAGTGAAATTGTGCTCTAAGCAGAAGTGAGTGTGAGTGTGTCTGACGTCACGGTGTGTGTGTGAAAAGGTGTCCAGCTGGGGCAGACGTGATTCTGTAGGTCACCTGCCCAGCGGACAAAGAAATAACATAGTTGTGTGGATGAATGATAACACAAAGAGTGTTTGGTGTTTCTCAGCCTGAAACAGCTGTAATGCTATTTTCTGTTTTGGAGAAAAGGACAGTTAAAAAATAAACAAGAGAGAGAGAGAGAGAGAGATGTGTTTTGTTTTAAGCAGTGATGAGATTAATGAAAATGTGATGAGAGGAACACAAAAACATACAGAAAATACATCAACCATACTAACCCTACATGCACATACACAATAAATGATACTCATGAAGACCAGACTAGGGCTGAACGATTATGGAAAATAATCTAATTGCGATTTTTTGCCCCAATATTGCGATTGCGATGCGATATGCGATTATTTTTTAAGGTCTTTGTCTTCTGTATTATTAAACAAAGACAAGCAATACATCATATAGTATGGCCAATACTATATTACATTAATTTTAAACTGTTCTTTCCTGGAAGACAGACCTCTGTTATGATGACATGAGGTGAACAGCCTCTGTGGTGTGGTCGTGTCCAAATTCATGGGCTGCATCCTCCTGAGGACCCGGCCTTCGCGGTCTACGTGGGTCGGGTCCTAATCAGTTTTCTGTTTGACGTTTAGTCAGCTGTATAAAAACCAAGGAGGAACCCACTCGGGGGATTAATAAAGTTTTATTTTATCTAATCTAATCTAATAACTTTAATCTCAGCCAAACCGATTTACTCACGAACAAACAAAACACTGAAAAAGCCAAACAATAACATTTTTAGGTTGTCTCAGGTACTTATATACTACTTTTAACCTGAGTAGCGAAAGTCCGCGGTGATCTGAAAATGATGTGCCGGGAGTTGTGCCGTTCTCAGCGGCTTCAGTGACCCTCGAGCTCCCGGCTCGCTATCAAGCTGGTGGGTAGCAGGTGTCTCCGAAAACGTCGAAGCAGTTTTGCAAATATGCGATATCTTGATAAACCGAGCAGATATTTGAAGTTTACACACCCATATTCTCGCCTGAAAATATGTTAAAAGTTTATTTTGTGACCCAGAAAAATTAATATGAGTAATTTTAAAACGTAGTACCGGCCGCCATTACCAGAAACTAGAGTTTGGCTGGGCCGCGCTATGAATTCTGGGATATGGTGGGCAAAGAAGGATACATCAGACCCATCCTCAAATTCGGAGAAAATGAGGACCCATTTGTCGGCTGCATTCGGAGCAGCCTATGAATTTGGACAGCCTTCGGCGCGTCGCTGTGACGTAATCGGTCTACAAATGCGGCCTCAGGAGGATGCAGCCCATGAATTTGGACATGTTTTACTCGCGCATGTCACGTAAACAGAGTATAATCGCAGCCTTTGCGGTTAGAAAATTGCACTTGATCATATCGCGATATTATCGCAAATGCAATATTTCGTTCAGCCCTAGACCAGACAGCATCTTAAGCATGAGATTCTGTTTGTCATCTTGTCCAAGTCACTAGTAAGATGAAAGTGATACATAGACTAGTGGACTGAATATTATAGGAGGACAGATGACCGCATCATAGGGAGAAAACAGAATGCTGATGAGGGGTTTTAAATGAGTGAGCTGATTGTGAGTTTCTGGTGTGTGAAGAAGTTTTACCATGGCACACGTTTGGTTACATGAGAAGAAACTTATTATGTGATGAGACAACAGTGTTATGCTGTATGTTGTGTGTGGCTGATTGGATGAATGTTTGAAATTGATCTAGCTGTTGATTTGTCTTTTGTTACTAAGTTGAGCCTGCCAAATGGGTTGTTATGATTTATCCCCCTGGCATGAAGAACACGTGTCATGATTTAAACAAGGCCTTTCTTTCCTTTTTCCTTTCTTTTCTTTCTTTTCTTTTTATTTTGTTACTTTCATGGTGCACTGAAAGTTTCGTTTGATGATCTCTGTTTGAGCACATATGCACGATTAGAACAGAAATGCTATACGACTCGTCGTCAAGAAAACTGTTGTAAAAGTGAGTTTCTCCAAAAATTTAAATAGGCTTAGGAGAAAGCCACTTATTTGGGACAATCAGAAAACAAGTCCCTGCCAAAAGGGATTCAGAGAGGTAATCCGATTTAAAGTTTTTCTTTTTCCTTTTGAAATGATGTCATTTTGCTGTGGGTGGAAACGGAATTCGACGATAGTTTCCACTATCAGCAAAGAATGAAAGAATGAGTGGAAAAACTGACTGACAAAAGCTGACAAGATTGACTGACTTAACACCATTGTGTGAAGTTAACCCCCACCTGACAAAGGTGTGGACGCATCTCTGTGTGTGTCTTCTGTTGCAGGAACAGAAGGAGACCACAAGAGGAAACTTGGGTCACATGACTATGTGAACTCTGCAAATGTAACCTTTTTTAGTTTAAAAATTTCTGTGTCTGTGAATTTACTATGGGTGTGTTATTAACTGCTTTGTGTTGCTCACAGAGATGACTGTGAGAAAGAGTGTATACAAATGCGCAGCGCTGACATTTAAATTTCTTTTTACAGCAGATGGTTAATCATGTCATTCGATCATGTGATTTGTAGTAGGACACATCTTAAAGATGTTTTTCTATCACAGGATTACTGAGATTTTGTGTGAAGAAAACTGGTTACAGGCTGTGTGTTGGTGATTAAATTACACTGTGTTGGAGAAAATATGAATGTTGCAGGGGAAAAGTGAATAGAGTGACACCGTGTTTAAAACCAGTGTTACTTCTTTTTTACAGCATCTCTGGAATCTGGGTGGCCGACGCCTGACCACCAGGATGAACCGTGTGTTTGGCTAATGTTTGTTTTTCTTTAAGAGTGCTTGTAAAAGATTCAGCACAGACAGACAAGTGACAATTGAACAAATGTGCAGTGGTTACAGAATAGTTGAATATGGGGCTCATTAGCTAGCCACTATTAAGCTCACAGTGATAAAAATGAGTGGAGTGACATTGCTTAAGGGAAGTCACCGATTAAATTGTGGAATAAATTGGGATGATTCATGATTTGGGACAAATTATGGCAATAATAGTGATTTAATGATTGGAGAAAACCTGCACATGATATTTGTCTTTTATGCTGAATACTTTATTACTCTTATGATCTATAGTTGGTTGCAAATGTGTAGTTGTTTTAACTTAAAGACTTTATCTTCCAGGATACAGGCTCCAGGTGGAGCTGAGAGTTAGACAAGCTAAACATTTAATTGCTGACTGATGTTTTTACACAGAGTTACAGGTTGGAGTATGGCTGCTCCAAGTGGGAAACCCTGGAGATTTTTTTTTTAGGGAGACTGTGCAATATTCATGTACATGTCTCATAGGGGAGTTGACACATGGCGAAAGCCATGTGGTGAGAGGAGTGTCATTTTAATTTGCAGATGTCGTGAGGTGCCATGACGAGAAGGAGTGACTGAGAGGATCATCGATAAGATGGAAGCTGAGGCCTGGAGAGAGTCTTCAGGAGGATCGGAGATCACCTTTAGCACAGAGAGCTGTGCTACTGGGCTTCCAGGAGATCGTTATGAGGAGACTCTGCACAGCAGAATCTTGAATAGGATAAAAGAGTTTCGACGTTGACGTTGAGGAAGACTACTAAGGTGTACGACGTGCTCTGCCTTTAAAATCTTCAGCAGCGTTGGAACATGAGAATCTGAGGGAGTGTGCCGAGCTCCAAAAAGTGACAGCGCAGAGGAGGTCCAGCGATGGACTTGTGGTTCTGTGAACAGCACAAATGCCAGGTGACTGTGAAATAACTAACAGCACTTTTTCCACAAGTGAAGCCAGTAACTTACTATCCTAAAAGATTAGCTGTAGTTCCTTGTGCTTTACCTCCATGCGTGTGATCAGTATGTGCAGCGGCTTAAGCTGTACAATGTTTCAGGATATAGTTTTTCACCTTTTTGACACTGTTAGTTCCACACGAGGTAGATGTCTACTACTGCAGGCTAAAATTACATTTCTGTCACCTACAAGACGCTTGTCTTTAATGTTACTGTTACTCTCACAACCACATATTACCATAAAGTGATGCACAATTCTGAATCCGTCAAACCTTTTGCCAACGAAAGAAGAGGGCACTTCTCATGAGCGTAGAGAAGGAGTGTAAGCCGAGGGATGACTTAATAGATGTGCCACTTGGTGAGGGAAAGGTTTGGTTTGTTGATGGTTTGAGTTTTTACAACAGCAGAGGGACAGACTAAAACAGGTTTTACTGTAGTAGATAGTGAGAAAGTTATCTGTACAGGACAACTAGCATGTTTCATATTTGCTTGAGCAGCAGGGATAGTAGCTTTAACGGAAGCGTGTTAAGCTGCAGAGAAACAAGATGTGACAATATACACTGATAGCCAGTATACATTTGCTACAGTATATTTACATAGAAATATACTGTAGCAGTGGGTGAGACGAGGTGTGACAACCGTAAAAATTACGCTAAACAAAATTATAAAGCAAAAACTGAAATTTTGCTTTATAAAAACTGAAAAAACTGAAATTACCCATTATCTTACACTTATCCTTATCCAAAATAATTCAAATTATTAACAAATATACACTCTGTGCAATCTGAGTAAAGTAAGAGACGATTAGACCTTTATCTTATACAGTTACTATATACAGAGTATTGTACAGTTATTAAATTAAATAAAAATAACTACAAATAAGAGGCAAACCAATGTTTGCCTCTGGGCAGTGTTATTACCCAGTAGAATTGCCGTTTGTAAATGTGTAGCACACATGTGAGGGAAAGATCCAGTTGCATTAGAGGATGCTTTTGCAGATAAGATCGCGAAAGAGGCAACTTTAGGAGAACATGATGTTAACATTTTAGCAATGCAACACCAGTAGACGTTGTCTATTATACCACATGTATTAGCAGACATGCAGGCCCACTCACCTACTGCAGGGAAAACAGGTGTGACTTAAAGAAGGAGCGAGCTTGCAGGATGGTGTTTATTATCTGTGTGATACACCAATACTGCCTTTAGAATTTGTATAAGACTGCTGCTATTTTGCGCCATGGGCTTTGCCATGTCGCAACAGGAGGGAGATGATGAGTAATTTATACTTTAAGATTAAATACCCTTAAAAAACAAATTTTGCAAGTTATGTATGATATGTTGCAAGCACAATTCTCAGGGTAATTTGAGACATAAGAGAGGGAAATTCCCCAGACCCAGTCACCCATTACAAATTATTCACATGGACTATAGAGCTGTCCAACTGTAATAACTATGAGTATTGTTTAGTGATAATGGTCCACACTTTGTAAATGAAGTGATTAGATTAATGGCACAACATCTAGGGATAACATTAAAACATCATTGTTCATATCACCCACAAAGTGCAGGGTTGATAGAGAGAACTAATGGAACAGTAAAGTTAAGACTTAGGGAGACGCAGGACATGGTTAGACTGTGTAGAATTAGTTGAGATGTACATGAGGATTATTCCAACAGAGAACGGTCTGACTCGTTGAGATTATATATGTTAGAGCATTTAGAGTTCTAGTCTTCTGTAGTGACGATAGAGAAGCAGAAGAGAGAGCATATTAGCAGATTAGATGCTTAAAATGTTTAAAAATAAAGAAGTCTTGAGAACAAATGATCTGCCAGATGATTCTGTTTCTCCACAGGAGCAGAGTCTGAAGTCTGGAGATTGGATTTTGATAAGGCCATGGAGAGGAAGTGCTGGTCCAGTCCACGGTGGTCCCTATCGGGTGATGCTGACGACGACCATAGCAGTGAAGATTGCTGAAAGGATTACTTGGATATGTGACAGGTTGAAGGACTACTGTTGAAGGACTACTGCATATAAAACTGTTCAGTTAATAATAATTCATATCAGTTGATAATGTAAATATGGTAAGAAAATGGTTAAGAGTTTATTATTTTTCATGTTATATCAATGGCTTTCATGTTATTTAAGAGAACTGCAATCTATACATCAGTGATCTAGTAAGCCTTTTCTGGGATCGATTAGTAGTGTCTCTATTCTCCACTAGGGGGCTTTCGCGCGCTCTCCTCACTGCAATAAACCACTGCATGAGAGACGCAAGTCATAATCACTCTCGTGATTCTTTTCCCCCTGTTTTCAGGTAAAAGTGTTTAAAAGTTGATATATTTCCAATGTGTACACTGTTAAGATATTTAAGAGATAATCCTTCATTGTTTTGTAAGCTTTAGAAGCATTATATTACGGGTTTTGTGCACATATACGTGGCGGTTTTGAGCCTCAGTTTTGTACTGTGTGGTGGCCATTAAGATAACGGCAAGAGCTAAAAACGCAGCTATTGTCAGCCATTTTGTCAGGAAACCTGCTCAGGTATCTGTATAGTAAGCACTTTGGTATTTTGGTTTATTGTTTGGTGTTTTCTTCCACCATGTGACATTGAGCAGTGCAGAGTGTGAAATGTTTCTGTTCATTTTGACTGCAATAAACCACTGCATGAGAGACGCAAGTCATAATCACTCTCGTGATTCTTTTCCCCCTGTTTTCAGGGGTGTAACATTTGGAGGCACCTCTGGGATCGCTGCTTAGATGTCCGGTGTCCACAATCTGCACATCGTAGTCCAAGCCAGCCAAATCCCCCCATACAACCCAGGCAGACTGCAGTGAGGAAAGTGTTGCTGTCGAGGCGAACTGGTAGCTGTGTTTTAGCGCATGTTTCCTGAGGCCAGCCAGAGATCATCAGGGGCTGCAAAAACGACTCAGCTCAGCGTCACCTGTACATGTAAAATTCTTCCTGCCTACTGCCACAATGTCTTCGGTGGAAGAGCTGCGAGAAGAGGTTGTGCGTGAAATGCACACTCTGTCCAAAGATCAACTAGTGTCAATCTGCGAGTTCCTTGGCATTGCAGAGAAAATAGATGTTAGCGGAAAAACACGACTGTCACTCCTAACACACATCCAAATACACATTGAGAGAGAAGGTATAACAGAACTTGAGGATGAAGGAATGTCAGAACTGTTTAATGATAAGATTGCTGAAGTAATGAAAGAGACAATTGTTGAGACTGAACCAAATGCAAAAGAAGGACGTTATTCAGGGCACAGAGAGCAACTAAACACTGCAACCTCACTGGTAACGGAGACAGCTAATGCAGTTAACACAGCTGTTAGTTCTCACTCCCAAGCTAATCACTCTGTCCCTAACTCATCTGTGTCAAGTGCCCCCCAACGACCAAGCCCTTACTGGCAGAAAGATTTCAAAATATCAGGCCAGATTGGCGAACCAGGTCAAAAAGATAAACTGACATTTTCCAGTCTTGCTCACCAGATCGAAAATGGACTGAGCAGAGGCTACTCAGAGCTTGACATTGTAGATGCTGTCATCAGGGCTATCTTGCCAGGTCTACAACTACGCAGCTATTTGGAGGGAAAAGCTCAACTCACCCTTCCGACTCTACGCCGCATCCTGCGCTCCCATTTCCAGGAGAAGAGCGCCACCGAACTCTATAAACAACTTGCCTCTGAGGTACAGACCCCGAAAGAGACTGCCCAAAGCTTCCTGATGAGAGTTTTAGATCTAAAGCAGAAAGTCCTATTTGCTTCCCAAGAATCAGAGTCAGGACTCAAATACGACCCAGCTTTAGTCCAGCGTATGTGTTTACACACCATACTCACAGGGTTCCAGAGTGACAGTGTCAGGATAGATATGCAGCCACTCCTGTTAGACTCTAAGACACCTGATGAACTGCTGTTAGAGAGGTTAAATATGGCTTGTGCCAATGAGGCAGAAAGGAAAAACAAGAAAAGATGTTTAGCATCACAGACTGCTACAAGTGTGAGTGCAGTGCAGTCAGATGATGTGTCACCTGCTAAGAACCCTGTGAAAGAAGTTAAAGCTAGGATACCACCCGAGCTTTTAACTGAGTTAGCGGAGCTTAAGACAGGTGTAGCCTCCCTGAAAGGTCTCAGTGCAGAGATAGCTCAGATTAAAGAGACTCTACAGCAGCCGGTGCCTGGTCCTCAGTCATATGCCCCACCACCAGTTATGCAGTATGATAGGGACCAGCAGCAACAGCAGTATTACAGTTTCCAGGGCCCCCGTCAAAGACCACCACCCCCTCAGTATCCTGTACAGCACTACACAGGTAGTCCAGCCCGCCGTGAGAGGAGGTGCCACATTTGCCAGCAGAATGGAGTCAACGAACGCTGCACACACTGCTACCTCTGTGGGAGTAGAGAACACTTTCAGGCTGGATGTAGAAGCAGAGGTATGAGACCATATACAGAGAAACATTTAAACCAGCAATGGTTACCACCGAGGGACGAGTGTTAACCATGCCCATCATCCACAAGTCCCAACATTGCTCCAACTGTAAACAAGAAAAGTCAGGCATGAGACAGTGTTCAGCATGTAAAAACGCACTTTATTGTTCAAAAGCATGCCAGAATCAACACTGGAGACAACATAAGAGACAATGCACTGGCTTAAAGACTAACAAAGACAATAAGACTGTTCAGGTACCACTGCCGCCAGCTCATGTAAAACTCACAAAGTCACATCTCTGGTGGGCAGGCAATGTCTGGTTGAGTGTCTCCTGGACGGCCACAGGCTTCAAGCTCTATGGGATTCAGGCTCACAGGTGTCGATCATTGATGAGAAATGGAAAAAGGACTATCTGCCACACACGGAGCTGAGAGATGTAGCCGATATTATGGACACATCTGAACTCACCCTGACTGCAGCAAATGGGACCAACATGCCATATCTTGGGTGGGTTGAGACAACCTTCCAACTTGTTTCTGGAACTGAACAAACGGAGAAATTGACCATCCCCATGTTGGTAATGAAAGGTTTTCAGCTCACATGCCCTATTATAGGTTACAATGTCATTGAATACATTGTGAATTAGACTGACCAAGCTAAACTGTACAGCACAGTGAGAAAAGCATTTCCCAGCCTCAAAAGACACAAGGTGAAAGCGTTTATACAGGCTGTTAGTGCAGATACAGTTGACGAGTACAAAGTGATGACGAAGAAAGACTGTATTACTGTACCTAAACAGAGCCACATGCATGTTGAGGGTCGTATAGCAGCAGGGCCATTTAAACAGGACATGGTCATGATATTTGAGCCAGACTTAAACCCTCAATGGCCAGACAATCTTGAGTTTTTTGACACTTTGGTTAAAGTTAAGAAGGGTACTTTACCTGTCATAACACTAGGTGTCTCTAACCCCATTGACTATGAAATTGTCATTCCAGGCCGTACGTTAGTTGGCTCGGTTCAGACTATTACAGCTGTTTTACCTGCCCAGATGTTTGAAAAAGCCGCATCTGTAGCTACTGTTAACCAGACAAATACACAAGCCCAGTGTAGCTCTAGTGAAGAGTGGGATCCACCTGTAGATCTTAGCCACCTGGGTGAAGAGCAGAGAGTATTAGCGAAACAGATGCTCAGAGAGGAATGCCATTCTTTCTCTAAGACAGACAATGATATAGGCTGTATTGAAAAACTGAAAAAGACCATCTCACTCAAAGACAACGAACCAGTCAAACGCACATACCTGTCTGTGACATGGCCGCTCTACCAAGCGGCCATGGCAAGTTACCTGCATGAAAAGTTACCTGCATGATTTAATAGCACAAGGCTGGGTCAGAAAGTCAGACTCGTCATGCTCCTCACCAGTCGTTTGTGTTAGAAAAAAAGATGGTACTTTAAGACTGTGCATAGACTACAGAGACCTGAATCGGAAAACCCATCCTGATCGCCAGTCCATCCCACGCGTCCAGGACATTATGTTCAGTTTGGGTGGAAACTCCTGGTTTTCGCTTTTAGATCAGGGGAAAGCGTACCACCAGGGGTTCATGTCAGAAGAAAGTCGTCCACTCACTGCTTTTGTGACCCCCTGGGGATTATATGAGTGGATTCGCATCCCCTTTGGACTTATGAATGCCCCTGAAGCATTTCAGCGCTGTGTGAAAGAGTGCCTGGATGGGCTGCGCGACAACAGCTGCATCCCCTATTTGGATGACACATTAGTTTACAGCAAAACGTTCAAAGGTCACTTGGAGGACGTGAGAAAAGTGCTCCAGAGATTGAGAGGCTTTGGTATAAAGCTTAAGCCAAGTAAGTGTGACATGTTTAAGTCTGAGGTGCGCTATTTGGGCAGAATAGTGTCTGCAGAGGGCAGTAAAGTGGATCCTGCAGACTTTGAAGCAGTCAAAGCACTCAAAGGTATAAAACCACAAAATGTTGGTCAGCTCAGAAAAATGTTAGGCCTTCTCTCCTACTACAGACAATACATAAAAGACTTCTCCAGAAAAGCAGGTTGTTTGTATGAATTGTTAAAAGCTGACAAAACCACAGAGAACTCAGACACCACAAAAGGGCCAAGGGCAAGACCAAAGAGAGCCAGTCAAGTTGTGCCCTCCTCAAAACAAATTGTGTAGACTGACCAGCATCAAAGTGCGCTTGAGGAACTAATAGACTGTTTGCTCCACCCACCAGTACTGGGATTCGTACACACAGATGCCTCACACAAGGGGTTAGGTGCCGTGTTGTACCAGAGACAAGATGGTAAGCTGCGAGTTATTGCTTATGGCTCCCGTACTCTAACAGCAGCTGAAAAAAGACTACCACTTCCATGCAGGAAAACTAGAATTTTTAGCATTGAAGTGGGCTATCACTGACAAATTCAGAGACGATTTGTACTATGCCCCAACATTTACTGTCTATAGCGATAACAACCCGCTAACGTACATTTTGTCAACAGCCAAACTGAATGCCACCACATCAAGATGGGTCGCTGAGCTCGCTGATTTTCACTTCACCATTAAGTACAAACCAGGGAAGGAAAACAGTGACGGAGATGCTTTATCAAGAATGCCACTTGATGTAGAAACCTTAATGAGAGACTGCTCTGAGGAAGTGCCACATGGACACTCTCAGCTGCAGCAATGTCAGTCACAGCAGAAGGTGAGCCAGCAGAAGCAACATTCACACCCATACCAAAAGAACAGCTTAATGAAGCGCAAAAGTCTGATCCTGTTATAAGCCCTGTATTACAGTGTAAACAGACAGATTCAAAACCACTGCCCAAGGAGCTAAGAACATTTGACCCTAAGACAAAATGCTTGTTCAGAGAGTGGGGCAAGTTAACGCTAGATAACAATGGCATCTTGTACAGACTCACTTCTGCCCGGAAACAGCTAGTCCTGCCAGATCAGTTCAAAAAGACTGTACTTGAAGAGCTGCACAATAATATGGGCCATCAAGGTGTTGACCGTACAGTGTCTTTGATACGTTAACGCTTCTTTTGGCCACACATGCAAGCAGACATCGAGCATTATGTGACCAACGTTTGTTCCTGTGTAAAGCAGAAAAAGCCCAGCCATGAAACAAGAGCTCCTTTAACAAACATTGTAACTGTTGGGTCTAAACTCAGATCCCGCTGTATCCAGGACTTATTCCCATGAAAGAAAAACAAGGCAACAGTGATCGATCGATTACTTGCGCAAGGGATGCCTCATCTGTGTCCAGCACGAAAATGACCCCGACGATGGCCTCCTCTCGCTGCCTTTTATTGAGAGACAGTTCACACAAAACACAGCGAAGCAACGCCCACATGGTTCTAAGGCATTGTATGTATATGTGTGAACTTCTGTATGTAAGAGTGTGTGTGTGTGTGTGTGTGTGTGTGTGTGTGTGTGTGACAGACTGTGTGTGACAGAGTGTGCTAGCAGGCAGAGACAAAAGGAGCATATGGCAGCAGCAGCCGAGGCTGTAAATTAAACATAGAGGAAGATTAGATAATGAATGTGTGCTCTGAGACAAAGAGACAACAGTAAGCCAGAGGCGGAGCAGACCGCTCCAGCACCAGAACTGTATGTGTGTATATGTCGTTAAACACATAATAAATGCGTGGAGCAAACAAATAAGTTGACCGACTGGCATGAAATCATTACAAAGAAATAAAAAGACAAAAGAAATGAGAAACACGGGGACGGGGGGCTGTATATAAAACCTTGACCAGTCACACGTGTGAGGGACAGTGACAGCAACGCGAACATAAACATTACCTCGCCCCCCAGATCAAGAAAACTGGACCCCTCCTCTCTAAATTACACATAGTCTAATGCATGATCAAGCATACACAAAGAGTCATATGACATATCAACTCTGAAAGTTAACACTACTTTCAATAACATAGTAAACAAATATAGTTCTTATTTTTCTGTTTTCTGAAGAATATCATTTTGCTAGAACTAATCACGTATCTTCGGCAATCCAAACTTTACAGTGTTCCCTTCATTCGCCCAGTAATATGCAAAAACACATTCAAAGGCAGAGAGCATGAAGCTATTTTTGCCTGACAAATGACACTTCAACATGTAGGTCGTAAACTGGCAAACCTCTCTACCTGCTGATTTAGAAAAATTAAAACATTAAGAGTATTCTGTACTAGTGTAGATTAAAGTACTCAGTAGTATATAAAATATATAAAGAAGTTTCATCCTAGCCACACACAGGAAAAAAAAATGCTGAACGGAAGTATATTTATAACAATAAATAAACATGTTTAGCTCAGAGCCACTATAGCCAATAGTGTTATTTTTATATCCAGAAGATTTAGTGGTGTAGTTCCACTCTGGGACCTCCCCACTCTTTTGTATGAGTGAAAAGCATACAGTGGGATGAGTGTACCTCCCTGCCCTTCTGTGTACATACATGCAAAGCCAGAGGCAGAGGAAATCAGCAGAAAGACCCCAGCACAGAACATAGCTGATATCAGAGACAACAAATATGACTTTGGTTAAGTCAGACACTGGATGAAAGAAGAAGATGGGCTAGAGGCAGGTTGCAAAATGGCTTGCAGATGTGCACCATCTGTAGGCCACTGATAGCTGATCTGCCAGGACTGAGCTTGAATTTGTGGCTTGCTTGAAGGGATGTAATGCTCAGTTATGTTATTTTGAAGTTTACTGTACATTTTAGAGTTATCTTATATTTACTTCAATCATATTTTCAATGCAAGACTTTCATTTAAAATTAAAATTTTTAAAGTTTTAATAATTCAATTCAGTATTTTTGTCAGTCTAACATGTATATATCTATACACAATCATCACAGAGTATGTAAGTACAGAATATATGTCTGTACCCAGTCTTGGCCTTAACGCGTGGGCTAATCTGAGCAACACTTTGCACAAACATCAGCACACATACAGCAATTATTAACATCTATATGCTTTTCAAAAACATTTATTATAAATCTCCAAGTCTTCTGATTCTTATATTCTTTGTCCCTTTGCAAATGCAGTGTTACGTTCTCTGCATTTCGTTCATGTGTCATGTTCAATGTATGCTGTCTGTACATAACTCAACAGTTACAAAAATTTGTGTCCTTTGTGTCCTTTGTGTCCCACTAAATTTGGAATGAAAGGTTTGAGAAAGCACTACAGTCCTGGGAAAAAATGCCCATAGGATAGGTTTTTGCTAATTACTATAATATTTATGTTATAGGATAGTATTTGTTGAGATTTTAAAGAATTTATTTTTATTTTATTTTACAATTTATTTTATTCTATTCTATTGTGTACAGTATCTTATTGATCTCTTATTCTAGTGGTTTTTCTCCAATTTTTCTATGCAACTTTGCACTGTCCACTGCTGTAACAAAACAAATTTCCCACGCGTGGGACTAATAAAGGTTATCTTATCTTATCTTAACCACATAACTAAAATGCTGGATGATCACAACTCTGTGGTTCAACTCTGTGGTAGTACCCTGTGATTCCTATTATTAAATGTCTGACATGGGATTAGAAACTGAGTCTGTACCATATTAACTGTGTCCATATTCTTATCACCTAAGCATGCACGTTTACACACTTCAAACACAGCTTGAACGCCCACACACATACACAGACTGAACTTCTGCAAGCCTCTATCTTGCTCTGTGTGTGTGTGTGTGTGTGTGTGGGATGGGGTGGAGGGATAGAGGGAGTATGGTTTAGGGTAATCTGTCACTGTCTCATTACTGGGCCACATAGAGCAGGGAGGTGGGGTGTGTGGTGTCATGCAATAACAAAAAAAAAAAAAAAAAGGAAAAAAAGAATCAGAAGAGAGGGAGGGAACACGAGGAGGGGACCAGGTTACCCTAATTCAATAATGGATATCGGCTGGATGCAGATGAAACTGATGTGCACCTCAGTTGAGTAACTTTAGTAATCATTTGTATCTCAGACCAGAAGCAGCAACTAGGAAACTGTCAAGAGAAAATTGTATATATGTGATCAGCTACATGAAATGTATCCTTTCATTATTTGAGATTAAGCACATGTTTAAATAACCTTTTGCCTAGTAACTTGTGTGATGAACTTATGCAGATACTAACCGCATCCTGTCGTTCTGAACATTTAGATGTAGAGAAGACCAAGCTCAGCTCTTTTACGAGAACATGCAAATGAAGAGAAGGGGAAAAACCCGCTGCTCTTAATGATGTTGTTACCTTTGTACACACACACACACACACACACACACACACACACACAGGAACATTTTGTATAAATAAAGGACGCGGACAGTCAATAGACGCAGATCCTGCGTCTAAAGGGCTGCCCTCGCGAGTAAAAGAAGAACTGCAGTGTTCGTGTGTTTTCTAAACTCAGGAGTCTTGGCTAAAGAAAGAACGGCAGGGTGATTTAAAGAAATCCCCTGTCAGAAACGAATGTACGTCACCTTAAACTGATTTAAAATGTGAAATACTTCTCAGCCTTTAAATTCTTTAGAGCTTTCAGAAATGCTAGCAGCTGCCTTGGGGATCAAAACTTACTATTTTCTTTTACATATCTGGCATGCAGGAAATGCATACCCACAATGAAGAGGCCTTGCAACATGGTGAAACTACAAACTTGTATTTGTATAAATATGTAATACATACATTCCTGAGTTGTGAGCACAAGCGTGAATAGTGATAACGTTTCTGTGTGTTGTCCTCTGGAAAGAGTGTGTCAATAGTAAGCCCTTGATATTAATACCCCTCAGACTTATAGATACTAGAACATTAGCAGGCCCTGATATTTCTTTGTACAGCTAGTAGATGATACTATTTCTCCGCTAGTTACATATCTTTTTAACCTTTCTACACTTTGTTACGGAGCTTGAAATTCGTCTTAGTAAACAACTAAAAGACTTCCTTTTTATAAATCATCAGGTTTCAGGGAAAATTACAAAATATCTTTAGCAGCCTTAAAAATATAATGTCTTTGCTTGTTTTCATTATGTAACATGCAACACTGTGCAATCCTTTTTACTGATTTAGTCAAAGGCTTTGACACAGGCTTCGCAGGAAGAACATTGTTGAAAGGTTTCAAAATTATTCAGGTGCAGGTAGAAGGAGTCGCATATAGCTTCCCCAGAGTAACTAAAGGAGTGCCCCAGGGTTCCATTCTAGGACCACTGCTATTTGTTGCATTTATCTTGGTCATAATATGACAACAGCAAGCTTTCATTTTCAAGCAAACAGTATGGTGAGGATTTGATGATATTCTCCTACTCCTAACCAGGCACTCTGTTAGCTACGATCAACATTTAATACAGTGCACCTAGTGTGTGATTTAAAAATTGTTTTAAATGCACATAAATTAAACTGAAAAAGTTTCCCAAACAAAATAAAAACCACTGAACCTCTCACATATCAATACAGTTCAGGACTCTGAGATCGAGTTAATATCTATTTGTAAGCACTTGGAAATTATAATTGATGACTCTCCCTCTTTTATACCTCACATTCAGTTGCTGGTGAGAAAATTTAAAAACATGCCCTCTAAGGAGATCCCTTCTCAAGCATTTTAACCCCCTCTCACAACTTGCCTCAGGTGACCCCAACAGCTCATATAATGGTGGGGTGGGGCAGTGCTTTACAGAGGTTTCAAATCTTGGCCCTGGTGACAGCAATGACCCATGCTGTTTTTCAACTCATGGCTCATCTGATGACTCAAATGATTAATAGTAGGTCACGAACCCGAAAACCGTCCCCCACTAGAGGTTAAATACCTGGGATTTTCCATCAGTTGTTTTAGAATTGAAGAAGCCTGGATGAGAGGCAAAAACGATCCTGCAGTCCAGTTGCTGTCTTTTCAAGCACTATTGACTACCATGACATGAATGACTGAGAATCTGCACAAATGTAAGTGCCAGGCCAGGATCTTGTAAAAAGAGATTTTTAATATCAAGAGTCATATTTTAATAATAAATATATAAATGAAAATCTTTACACTGTATGTGTGTGCGCACTCACATACACACACACAGATTGCTTTGACTACACCCACATGTACCACCGCTGCCTGGAAGGCTAACAGGGGGGAACCATAATCACACACACAGGAGATAAAGGTGATATGTTGGAGCCATAATGAGGGAACACTGTTGTTGTGAGCCAGTCACTGCAGCTCTGATTACAGGCCGGTGTTCAGTTTCTATACGAGGAGTAAACACATGAGAATACTGCCACTGTGGGGATTTGACAGTAAGCACACACACACTCGCACACACACAGGTTGGTATAGTGTAGATCAGGGGTCCCCAATCTCAGTCCACGAGGGCCGGTGTCCCTGCAGGTTTTAGATGTGTCCTTGATCCATCACAGCTGATTTAAATGGATAAATTACCTTCTCAACATGTGTTGAAGTTCTCCAGAGGCCTGGTAATGAGCTAATCATGTGATTCAGGTGTGTTGACCCAGGGTGAGATCTAAAACCTGCAGGGACACCGGCCCTCGTGGACTGAGATTGGGGACCCCTGGTGTAGATGAAAACACAGCCAGAATGTGAGTGCCTTCATGTGTGAAGGTTTAGTAGGCTGAAGCCCAACACACACCACTTTCCCTGCTTACCGTCTGTCTCTTCAAAAGACAAAGCATGGCCTTTACTGCCCCCAGCTCATTAGCTGCACCAGAGATAGAGATAAACAGCACATGCAAAGACATTGATACGTGTGTTTTTTCACTGATGCTACGGACACCTTAGCAGTTTAGTGGCATTTGGCAGTGGTCAGAAAAGGATCATCTTCTTGCTGATATATACACACATAGCAAGGAACTTATTTCTCTATAACCTACGATTCGTTGCAAAACTATTAAAAAACTATATTGCTAACATTTCCCCTCTTGTAGCAGAATCCACTGTGGTACTGTAAGTGAACTAAAGTATGCCTTTTTTACTGCCTGTTGGTAGATTTGCAGAGCATTCAGCCTGCCACCAGGGATTAGCTCAATTCTCCACTCAATCTCACAAGTGCACACACTATATGAGGGGATCTACTTATGTGTGTGACTGGATGTGCATTTGTTTGTATTAATGTGTGTGTTTGTGTACACACTCAAGGGCGATATTAGTTAATCATAGCCTTCACTCAGCATAAATAAAGACCAATTACTGTGGATCCCTATGGGCCCTTCGCTATTAGCACACTAAAAACCCTAAAGAGTGTTGCCCCATAGCTAATACAGCCTTGGTGTAGCAGTCAGTCTTCTGAATCATGATGATAAGCAGAGGGTAACAGAAGGACAATAATTACAGGATCACAACTACTGGGGCTGGATTAGACATGCATGCAGCAGGGAAGATCAGTAAGTACTCAAAAGAATAATGATAAACATCATGAAAAGTATACCTTTTTGATAAGTGCTAAGCTTTATTTATAACTGACTTTACATTAATAACCAAAAGAAGAAGAATTTGGGTTTCTGCCAGTGATAAAAAAAAATGAGATGGGATTTTGGTTGATAGTAAAAGAGGGCTACTTCTACATATTGAGTTGTCCATTCATTTATGTGTCACTGCATGTATTATACTGTTACATAATGAAATGGGCTTCATATCAATCCTTAGTTCAAAAGGGTATAAGACCTTAAACGGTGTTAAACCGTCTTATCTTAGACACAGAAAATACTGCCATGCATGAACAGGGATTGCTGCAGTTCTACCAAATAATTAAACTGAGGTTGTTTTATTTCAAGAAAATAAAAACTAAATTATTTGAGATGCCACAAGCCAGTGTCCAACCTTTGTAAAGATCAAAGTGCACAGAACTGCAAACTTGCAGTTAAGTTTATGTTATAATAATTAAGTGGTTTTATTTTCTCTGCAACGGCGCGACAGAAATATTTAAAACACATCTGTCCAAAGTAATGGACTAAGCTGGAAGGCATTGCATATGGCACACCCTGTAACATCAAAATCTGCTGTTAAGTGGAAACTATACCCTTTTGCCCATTCGGTCAAATTTTGTACTGTGACTTTTAGCAAGAGTTAAAAAAGTAAAAAGATGAACTAAACCACTGGGTCCAGAGTGCCACTGTGAATTTATCTTTCCTTTGACTTAATGTATACATGTGGACAAGTGAAACAGCAGTCACAGAGATATGTGATCCACAACACGTGCACAAATGCAAAAATACACACACAAATATAGTGGACCCTTGCTGGCAGCCACTCATCACCCGGAGTGGCCAACCCAATTTTGAGGACAGGCTCCTCTTTGTCTGCTGGGGAGGCAGCAGGGATTATGAGCCTTTATACACACTAATCTAGTTTAGCCACGCTGGGAGAGGGAATCTGTGTATCTCTCTCTCTCTCTCTCTGTGTGTGTGTGTGTGTGTGTGTGTGTGTGTGCGTTTGAGAGAGAGAGCGAGCGAGAGAGCAAGAACAAGGCTGTGCATGTGCCTAAAAGTGAGTCACAGAGTCTCTGTGTGTGTGTGCATGTTCCCATAGTGCCCCATGTGGAGGATTGCAAAGAAATATATATTCTATAGTCTGGTTTCTTAACACACATACACAGAAACGCACACACACTCGTACACTCCAATGACACGGTGTTATATTTGGAAACACAATTTCATGCTATCAGTACTGGCTAGCTATTCCATTTAGATAGCAGCCATCTATATATATATATATATTTGTGTGTGTGTGTTATATATTTGTGTGTTTAAGTGTGTTTGTGATCAGGTTGTGTGTCTGTGCATATTGCATTTCTGTGAGTGCACAGCTCACCCGTGTGTCTTGCAGAGACAAGTCATTTTCCAAGTTTATTGAAATTAAAAAGTGGTTGCCATGGCAACATTTGGATTCTCTGTAATTATATTGATTAAAAATGTGAAAATTAATTAAAAAGTCAGGAAAATGATCTCACAGCAGATGATCAGCAAAACATCAAAATGATTCAGATCTGTCTCTCTTTCCCTTCCTCCTGCTCTCTCTGATACACTCAAGCCTTCCCTTCCTGTCTCCCTCTGTCGCACTTCAGAAGTCCTTTATCGCCACACAACACTGAATTATCTGCATTCATTCCTCACACAAGCTTGTCTCCTTTCCTTTCACACTTACTGTATATAAACACTTTATGGCATGATGAAATTTGTCTTCATGTCCAAAGGGATAAAAAAAACAAAGCAAAACACAACAGCACGGAAAATAACACAAACTGCACCGCCTCTCTCTCTCCCCCCCTTCATCCAATCACTCAGCTCATTCACAAGTTTTTAACAAGCATGACAAGACTCGTCTCATGCTGCCAAAGCAGACGCATCAGCAACAAAAGTAACACTCAAAATGAGGAACCTAACAGTCTCAGTTTCTCTCTTTCAGCCTTCTCCATTACTCAGTTCTCTCACAACCCGTCTCTTGTTCTCAGTCTCTTTCCCTCTGACAGAATGAATAAACAGGCTAGCAAAGTGTAATCGCTTTCTTTTATTAGCAACAGCAAACACAGAAACAATGACTTTACCCTGCGCCCCTCCCTCTCTCTTCTCCGTCTGCTCCTCTCATCAGCTTTAATGAACCACAAATCTCATCAGCCATCTTTTCATCAGCTCTGCCATCACAACTTCCTGCACTTCGGCTCAAGTATTTAAACCTGACTACTTATAGCATGTCTGTTTCTGCTTCTGGCTGATGACCAGAAGGACTGAACATAATTCATATTTGGCTGCAAGGCAGAATGCATATCTTCTGCTAACAGTCAGAGTTAATATTAGGTAAAATTTGGTAATGACGGTTTGAGAGGCAGCAGCGTTAGTAGGACAGCTTCGCTTCACAGCTCTGGTTTACTTAGTGGTGATTCACTGCCAGTTAATCTTCAGCGTGTTCACCATGGTGATCTTAAGGAGGATGGTGTTATACATTTGCAGTCATCAGTTGACCGTGTTGTAGAGGTGGCAGTATAATGACTACTTTGTACAGCCTGACCTATTTCTCTCTGTCCCTTTTTTCTTTGTGAAAGGTGCACGTCTGTGTTTTTTTTTCCTCCCTTTAAACAACATAAAATGAACACTGATCTTGTGAGCTGTGATACTAAGCCTGTGTTGTTTTTGTGCATTTAAATATGTAAATGACTGTGAGACTGAGCCAAACCACTGATCATATTCAGAAAAATATAGACAAGGGCCCACCTCTCTCCACTGGCTCATAATGAAACTTGCCTCAGCCCCATAATCAAAGGCAAATGGGAGTGGTGTGTATGTGATTATACCAAGAACATCTGGTGCTAGACACCATCAAAAATGCAGGTAATAGTCAGCAGGTTAGTGATGTGAGGGCATGTCCTGGCTAGTGGCCCTAGCAACTTTGTAACATAACACAGCATTTTTTAAAACTATGTTTAGAGTAATCCTTGATGGAGCAGACCATGTCTCTGGTTTACTTGAAATATTCTGTGACACAGATAAGAATTTAAAGAGAAAACTCTTAAACTCTACAGTGAGGGGATCCCGTGGTTTTGATATGCTGTGGGGTTATTTTGGTGGCATGGCAACAAAGATGGATGGGTCACTTGGTTACGGGGGACAAAACCTACATCCATAGGGCAGCTTTTTCCATCAGGCCATCAGACTGCTGAACACTTCATAGACACCTCACCTTCACTTACCAGAACTTCAACATTATGCACTCCATACTGTATATAAATACCACTGTTTTGCACATACCAACCTCTGTATATTTTATATATCTTATTTTATTGTTTACTTTATTTCATTACATGTATATACACACTATATACACACTCAAACACACACATGTAGAAAAACATATTTAGTATACACATTCAGTAATGTATATACCTTTACATATTGTACATATATTTATTACTTTTTAGATTAGCAATTTTTATATTTTGCTTGTTTTACGTTATTGTATTTTGCACAACTCTGTTGCTTGTGAAGCTCGCACACAAGAATTTCACTCGCATGTACTGTACCAGTGTACCTGCACATGTGATGTGACAATAAAAGTGATTTGATTTGATTTGATTTGAAATTAATGTTTACTGGTCTCCTTTGGGATTTGTACTTACTAGACTTTAACCCAATTTTGTTTTGACTAACATGTTAAACTCCCCCTAACTATGATAAATACGAAATATTGTTCCACAATGCCAAGGTGCATCGAAGCTTCAAGTCAGTTAACTTTGGGCAATGTTCCTGTAATTTGCAAGCCATTTAATATTTGATTATACTGCATGCGGTGTCATTTGTGCACTTCAAGAATGAATTTAAAACACATTTCACTCTTTCTTCAAGTTTTATTCAATTTGTAGCTTTATTCAAGTTCATTTCAATTAATTTCTAATTTCCTCATGTTTAGATAGTGCCTAGCTTTTTATTATTCTAGTATAATTTTGCTGATTTTATACAATGATTTCACATTGAAATTATTTTTTGCTTTCCATCACAATTGCAAGATTTATTTCATATGTCAGGGTTTTCTTGACGCTCTAATTTAATGGAAAGAGTATTAGCTCCATTTCAATCCAGATAGAGAACACCAATAAAGGCTTCTCAGCTATGTGTGGTCTAATTGTGCACCAGTGATTGTGTTTCTTCTGCCTTGCTTTTCACTTCCTCCGACTTGGAGTAGGACTCTTCACCCCTCTTCCCAGTGCTGCCTTAGGAGCGGCAGGGCTAGGAGTTGAAGGGGCAGCGCTCGGAGCAGGCTGGGTCTTAGGCTGAGGGATCTCGATTGGTAATTTAGGTGGGATGATTGTTTTAGGGGTCAGAGTTGGTTTTGCCTCAGGGATTTTCTCCCCATGGCGATACACACTGACCTGAAGATAAAAAAAATAGCGAGACAAGGACACAATGTTAATACCCATTCATGCATTTACTACTAGCGGTGAACACAAAAGGATTGTTTAAAGGGCTGCAGCACATTGCATCATCAATAGAAATTGTTTAGGTATTTTTAATTTTAGAGAAATTTGGATTTTGTATTATTTTGTATTAATTCTGTCAAAATCAGGGTGAGCAAAAGTAACAAGGTCAAATATCAGGCCCGTGTAAGGTTTTTGTGCTGCTGCGATCAAATATATCCCCATGTTGGGCACCAATGGAAAGAAAATATTTCTGAAGCAGAGACGGCTCAGAGTAAATCCAGTCATTTGTGTTACACAGCGGAAACACTCACCACTATATCCACAGACTCTCCTCCATATTTATTCTGGACAATCATGGTATATCTGCCAGAATCCTCCATGGAAACGCCTTTGATCGTCAGACTGGCAAACTTGCCCTGGTCCAGGGAGACCACATACTGGGAAATGAATTCAGAGGTTAAAAAAAGTGAGAAAGCCAGTGGAGGGAGTTTAGCATGATTTATTCTTTAAAATGCCTTACTCAAAGTGGCAGCATGAGCAAAAGCTGAGCACTGGTGCATGGGCTGAATGGACAAAGGGATTAATGATGTATTCCTGTCTTATCTGTTCTGCTGCACTCAACCACGCTCAACCAAAGTATGGTGAAATTGAAAAGCAATACAAATGTGCCCAATCTATATTTTTTATACCACCCAAAAAAAACCCTACTGTATATTGTCTCTGATACTCTAGTCTACACAGAGTACTTTATTCTGAATTGTACCATGTACCACGAGTGGTGCAGACAAGAGTCCAACATTTTAAATTGCCTCTTATACCTGCCCACTCACTTGTAAGGTCTGGACATTTATACATTTTTATGGAGTGGTACTTTCAGTAAGTTAATTACATTATTAAGAGAAACACTTGCCTTTTAATTACAAGAAATAAAACGGTCTATTAGATTAAAATCCTAAAAATGGTAGCCATTAGCATGCTATGTGTTCTTGGTTAAATGCATTAATTTACTAGACCAATGTAGGTTAAGCTGTGTATTATTCAGAAAAAAAATATTCTAATTACAGTCGTTTCTGTGATACAGATATTATAAAATTTGACAAAATGTCTAAAAAGTAGTAACTTCTGCTTATTACACTACTCGAATTGAATTCTCTGGATCTTCTTATGTTCATGTTTGTTTTTCATTTATCTTCATGCATCCTCAGACGCCTCTGTGGTAACTAAGTGCATGAGAGACACTCCAGAGGTTTGGAAAACTCATCAACAAGGGCCTTGATTCTTGTTTTAGACAGATTATTAGCAGGTGAGGGAATGAATAAAGGAGAAAACTTGAACACAAATTCCTCCTGGACAGGGTTTCTCAAACTTAAATCTTCAAAGCTGGTAGAAGCTGCAGGATTCTGATGCTGTTGAAAGAGCTTTCGTCGACTAGCGACAGACTGTAGACTTACTGTACTCTGGTTGGCAAGTAGGTTAGTGAGTTATGAGAGGTAGAGTTGTTCCGTTACTGATCTAGGATTATGCTGATAATACTGACCCCAAAATGGGTAGAAGCGTAGTGTAGTTCCCTGAATCTTGGTGCTCTCAGTGGTAAATATACTCACCTGCCACTCGATTAGGTATACGTTGCTAGTTTTGGATTGGATCCTTTTGTCTTCAGCCTTAACTCTTTGTGGTGTATCTTTAGCAAGATGCTTAAAACATTCATCAGGGATTTTGTTTCATATTGACAAGATGGCATCATGCTGCTGATCTCATGCTCCACCACATCCCAAACGTACTCCATTGTTGATCTTCTATTGTTGATCAGAATACTTGGTCGCACCAGAATACTTAGACTAGCCCGTCTGTTACAAATAACCCTGCTCATGTACATTCAAAGTCTCACCTTTCTTCCCCCTTTTGACCCCCCTACATGCCTAAATGTACAGTGTTGCTGCCATTGGCTGATTAAATATTTACTTTAATAATTTCTTGAATCGGTGTACCTAGTAAAGTGGCTGATGAATGTATAAGAAGTGCTTTGGCACAATAGGGACAACATCATATTCATGAAGTTCCTAACAAGGAACTAAAGTATATCAATGGTTTTGGGGTTTACTGCATTTTATTACTACTAATCATTTGTACTAATTTAAATATACATGAAGCATACTTTTTAGAAAGTACTTCATTAGCACTTTCAGTATTACCAGAAATTGTTTTTTAATTACTGCTATTTCATTATTTTATATGAATACTGGTTTTAATATCATGGTAAGTATTATAGACATTGACTTTTGAACAGACATTATCTGATCAAATGGATCTGGAGAGTTCTCAAAATAACATGACATCATGAAGCATATTTTAGTAGACACATACTGAGTGTGAAATTTCCACAAGACAAGTTAATAGAAACATTATGTTGTAATTGTGTATGGTTAATGAGATAATTAATCGTGAGACAGGAGGGGAGGAGTTGAGTTTCTGAAGAGGTTAAACAGAGTCAGAGAATAAGGCAGTATTTATCGGGTAGGAATCAAATAAAAGTACAAAGCCCCATCTGAATATGAACTGGTTGTACATGTGACTTGCATACACAATTTAATTAGCTGAAAACAACTCCAATAAGACATTTACCTGATCATCAGGCTCGACTTCTGATCCGTTCTTCAGCCATGACACCTGAGGTTTGGGGTCTCCACACACTGTACATGTTAAACTCAAAGTCTACAGAAAGCATAGAAAATACCTATTAGCAAAATGAGACAGAAAGCATGCAGTTTCACACACTTAGACGCCTACCTTCTTTTCCATAATGGTGACCACATCAGGCAGTCCTCCCACCACCTTACCACGGTGTAAAACAAACAGTTGTTAACATTCTAGGTTATTCCTATTGTTTATTATATTAAGCTATTATATAAAGGAGAACAGGAGGATAAACTTACTCTTCTCAGCGTATGCCTCAGCCCTGAAAAATCAAAGCAGTTTTGTATTATTATACAAATTTTATCACTAGCAAATCTTTATATAGTTCAAGCTTTACTTTAGCCAAATCATTTCTGGTTAGCTTTCATTACCTGGCTCTGACCACACATCATTTTTTCTTTGTTTTTTTTTTTTCTTTTCTTTTCGGTTAACTAACAGTGGTCAGATGGTGTGCCACAAGGTGCGTTAGATTTACAGCCAAACCTCCTTTTAATATTGTTTACTTCAGGAGTTTCATGTATATTTCCTGGGGAAAAATGATATTGTTATGTGAGCGCTGTTGGAGCAGCATGGCAGGACCAGAGGTCAGCCACAAGACCAGATGGTTGGGGAAACTCTGCTCTCCTCTTGGCAAGTTGATGCTCAATCAAAAGGGTAACAGGGTGTCACTTGTTTCAATGTGTTTGTAAAGTCTTGTGCTTAAATGTCTCTCTTTGAATGTTAATTAGAAAAGGGATTTGGATGGTTTCCACACTGCATGCAGTGTTTAGTGTTTGCAGTCTCAATCCCTTTCCTAAAAGGATTTGCAAAATGTGTGTGTGGGTGTGGGGTTTGCTTTGGCCCAATTAGCCGACAGACCCCAAAGGATCTCTGCTACCTGACTGCTTCTATTTTTAACCAAGATTTTTATCTCAAATTATAATGCGCTGGACTCTTTCCAGACAGCCAGCGTTGGAGTTTTTGAATTTGCTCAACTTAAAGATGCAGGGTAATTTTTCGTAATCATTTCTGCAACTCGAGTTGCAGTGATTTAACAAGACTTTTCAAAACTGTAGCTGTAGGTGAAAAAAAAAACATACTTGAATAATTGGAACCAGGGCATGCAGAAGTTTTACACCTCTTGGAGCTCTTTAGATTCTGCTCATGCAATAGTGCCAGGGAAGCGTCTGATTCAATTTGCAGCTTGCTACATGCATGCAGCAGTGTTTTAAAGCATACACACAGTTTCTTCAGTCACAGAAAAAGGAGAATAAATCATCAAATAATATAGTGACCTAATCTGAAAATCATAACTTTAGTCTGGGATTAAATCCTCAGTCAGACTTCCACAGTAGACCTTTAAAAAAAGTGCACAGGTCCTTACAGGGCAAAGCACAGGCAAATTAAACAACTAAAATATTCAAAACAAGCAGTTAGTTTTAGTGTAGCAGTTTGGAGTTAGGAGTGCACTAATCAATGCATGGATCTACACTGATTAACACTGAGCATATAGTGGTTACAAAGGCTCATACAGTCTTCTGCAGTGTCTCAAATGATCTGAAGGCTTTGCACTGTTTGAAATGTGGAGATACAAATGTTAATGAAATTTCCAATAGATGTTTTAGTATTCAAATACAATCAGAACGAGAGAGTCGAATATACGTGTATTTATAGAAAACCTCATGCTTTACATTATTTGAAGCAGGAAAACAAGACTATTGTTTCCTTATATGAACACAGTGTAGCCTGGGAAATCATTACTTTGAACTATTAGATGTCAAACTCACAGTTATGAAGCAAATGTGAAGGAAGCAGTGATTCGTCATTAGGCGAGCCAGTCTGACACATAAAGGCACAAGTTTAAAAAAAGAAGAAAACAGCTTTGAGAATATAGTCTTACTTTAGTTTCTGGAACTCTGCAAAGGCTTTCTCATATACTGTTAAATACAAAAACAGAAAACTGTCAGTGTCACAACACATGCCAGTTTACTTTACTTTAAATTTAGACACACCTAGAACCAAAATAGTCTTTATAATATCAAAACAGAATCTTTCCCTTTTCCTGCTCATGAACATGGCAACTTTTTTTTTTAAAAGAAAATAATAGTTTTAAGATGAGAGTGATGCAGTAAACACAGGAGGAATGAACTCTTTCAGTCATAACACTCATAAATGTGTTTTTTTAACATTAAAAAAAGTAAATTTGAGAAGTTTTAGTGGAGATTTTTTCCATACAGTGCTGTGCAAAAGTTTTGAGCCGCAGTAATTATGCACGTAAAGGTACAATTAAAAAATGGTTCTTTGCTAATTTTTCTGTTATGTGTAGACACAACACTGCTTCAACCGTTGAGTTGGGGGTTTTTATGCTTGAATGTTACATAGGTCAGTGTTGGGTGGTTTAAACCAAAAAAAGCCATTCCTCTATAATTAGCCAGGTACCAGGACTGGACTCGAAATGAGTGAAAAGCAGCTAATGTCCAAAGACAAACTTTTCAAGGCTTTCTGTCTTTCAAACTTTCAAACTCAAGACTTTTGCATTGTTGTGTATGTAATCCGATCCACACTAAAATGTATGTAACTGACAAGCAGCCAAGCAGTCCAAACATTGAATTCTTTTTAAAAGTGAAAACTGGAGACTTTCATACTCAAAGACTAGCTGAAATATAACCAGAGAGACTACACGCTGAAAGAGAGCCATAAAAACAAGTGACTGTTTTTTTCTACCCTCTTTTTACAGAGTTCTCGATAAAAACAGGAATTGACTCAGGAGGGAAGGAAATAAGAGTGGAAAAGTACTGAAAGTACTGACCATCACCGCTGAGGTCCAGTGTGCGTTTATGTGAGTTTTCAGGGTCAGTGATCACAATGGAGTACTTGCCCTTGTCCTTCTCCACTGGTTCAACTACCTGTGATCAGCGAAAAACGATCAGCCACATGACGACAGAGGCATCAACTCAGTGTCTTGCTATTTATTTCTGCTTTGCGTGTTTTGAGCTATGATTTAAAATGAGATTAATTTAACAGGTAGGCTAATTACAATTATAAAGCTTTCTGACAAAGCGATCGGAAGACACGCTACTTAATCAACTTTAATGAATTTTAAACCATTTTTATTCATTAGCTTTCCCTTGTGATTATCCCTTTAATTTATCTCAAAGTTTCCTCGTCTCTGCAAAGACACTTTGAGGACTTTTACAAGCAACACAGACGAGCAGCAGCACCAATGTCTGAGGTGCTTTACTGTCATAAAGTTACTGATGTGTGAGATTCCTCCGAAGCATATACTGTTCAGCTTTGTATAGAAGATGATAATACCTCCATTGTTGCCATAGTCGGGGTTCCACCAATCACAATCTTGTCACTGTGGGAGAGTTTAGTCTCACTGAGGAGAAGAAAAGAGAGGTTAGTGTGTGTGTTTGTGTGGTGGGGGGTTATTTTTGAGCGAGTCAGGTAAATGAAAATCATGTTTACATGCCTCGCTAATGTCATGCCGACCTCTTGCTCTTACACGAACCCACAGAAAAGACAGTGAGATATTTTAAAATAAAATCTTCATAATTTTTATTCAGTTTTACTTCATTGTTCTGTCCACTTGTTTTTATTTTATGAACCCATTTTTTAACATTTTATAATTTCTGGAGTGAACTGGAGTGCTTTTAAGTGCAGAAAAGCCTTCCTTCTTTATAGAAAATAATAGCTGTGTGATTTCTGTCACAAAACAGGGCAATTTTACTGCAATAACAGGGATAATGAAACCACTTGCCAATAGCCCATCAGAAGTTTTATTATGCGGCTTATTGTTTTTCCCACTCGCGGCAGTTTAACTTGAGGGAAAACCAGAATAATGCGTTTGTGGTCAGCATGTTTATAGGTGGACTTAAAAGAATACTCTAGTAAAACAACTACCAGGACTACAAATACTGGAGTTATGCGTATTTTCTTCCTCCATTCCTTATCTTCATCTTCGTACTCCAACTATTTGGTATTATGTTTATATTTGTGAGGCAGTGTTAATTCTGTGTTTAATCTAATTCCTTACCCATTATACCAGGTGATGTTCATCTCTAAGGTGTAATACTTCATGTGACACTGCAGCTGAATGCCTGTTGCTGTGCAGTTTATCACAAGCTCTGCTGCACTGGCTCCTGGAGGAGGTAATGGAGGCGATGGAGGTTGTGAGGACCACGTTTGAAATCAAAGTAAAATACATGTTTTCCTCCAGCTGCTGGACTCTGTGACCTCGCTATGCTGTGAAAGCTACTGCATGCAGAGATGAATTAATTGAATAAAAATAAACTTCCATTTTCAGCCATTTGTAGGATCTAGTTTGAAATTCCCTTTTGTCCAGCTTGGAGAGGAAAATTCTGCTAATGAAGCAAAGAGCAGATTGTTTATATCCTGGCACTCAGTAAAGCACTTCAACCATGACAGGTTTTATTAACTTTTTTTTTAAGCCGTTATACCTAAAAGGGCATTTTATACTACACAATGTCTGTGTCAGATTTTCCTCACTGCACATTACAAGTGGGCAAGTGTGTCATCCACCTGGTCACATCACCATGGTTTCCCATTATCACAGTAATGAACCACTGCTGTAACAGTTGCTGCAGAGCTGTCAAGTGACTGTCTCTTAAAATAGGACTAAGATGCTCCTCCACACTGTCACTGTGACAGCGCAGTGGAATTTTAAAGTGATTTCACCACATGATGGCACGATGGCCAAATGCTTCCAGCATGACAACTTCTGCCACACGCTGATAAGTGTGTGTGTGTATGTAGCAGAGGGTTTTTAAAACAAGACCCATATCAGTCTGATGATGGATCTACCAAATCTCTCATCACTGGGGTTTGATGGTGCCATGTTAAATTTAGATAATTTGAACTGGATCCCTACAGTGGGTAGAGGGTGGTGCTGGTGGTGTGTCGTACCATTTTTAACATGGATGTCTCTTTATGAGATTATTGGTGTGTGTGTCTGTGTGCAGAATGCAGCAACTTACCAGCCAGTTGGCTGAGCTTGTTTATGGCATCGTCAAAGACTAGAAGAAAGGCAGAGGAACATGGGGTCAGAGACAGAGCCAAGAGGATGGAAAGGCATGATGCTGCTCTCTGGTGGCTGCATTCAGAGCTCAGTAAGGAAAGGTTTAATGAAAACATGGGAATATGTTACTTTATGGTTTCCCAACACAGTAATGAAAAAAAGAAATAGTTTATAACATTATAAATGTTTTCCCCATGTCAAGCATTTTATTTATTCTTTTTATAAGAATAATACACTGTAGGTAAACAATGATACTTGCTCAGTAAGACATCAAGCTAACTATCCAGACAGTGAACTTGTCATTTTTATTAAGTGGTAAGATGAACTGCAAAAATAGAGAACATGTTTACCTTTTCCAGAAATGTTTATTTGGCTCATATCTTTTCCTCTGTCATCGCTGATGGTGGCTTTGTAAATTCCTGCTGTCTTCATTGAAAACTGGAGAAGAAACAGTGTGACATAGGGAATACAGATTTGTCCATTTTGAACACAGCACGAGGACAGCGTTGGAACCCCCCCCCCAAAAAAAAGAAAAATAGTCTTTAGTGCCACAGTGTGCTCTTACCTCTTTAATTGGCAGTTTACAGACTCCTGATCCCAGGTCAGGTTTTACATCCGGGATGATCTCCGTGTCTTCTCTAAACCAGTGAAACACTGATTCCTTCTTCAAGTTAGCAACCTGTTAAAATCAATAAAAACTGCATATTATCATTTTCGAAAAACAGGAAGTGAAGTTTTATTGTCTCACACACACACTTTATATTTTATACAATTCATCGAACAATGCAAATCCAGATGACCAGGGATGTGCTGTATATAAAGTCTTGTTTATGTGGTAGTTTAGGAAGATCAAGAGATGTCGACGAGGCTTTTGAAAGACAAAGGAAGCAAATGCCTGCAGCAAACGGATTAAAGTGAAAAACAAATCTCTTAAATGTTAATGCATTGGTGCTTTTGTTTTCTGAATATAAAAATAATACTAATCGGAGAAAATGGTAAAACACAGTTTAATGCTTGGCTGTTTAGTTAATGAACTAAATGGTAAGAGTGCATTAGCATTTGAAGAAGGGGTTATTTAAAATGCCTGTTTGCTGCAGGACAAGTACACTTATTTTTGCCTACAAAAGTCAACAAGTCAACCAGAGGTTCCCAAATGTTAGCACATAACTGTACCTCATCAACTTTTTGCAGTAATTCTCATCCACTTGATGGATTTAAACATAAATCCTGTCTTTCAACCAAAAAAACTTGAGGCTAAATGATCCCAAATTGGAAGTAGAGCATTTTTCTGAAAACTGGTTGATGTTTAAGCTTGCTGTGTTTTGGTACTCAACAGTTAAATAATGAATGCATATATTTACTATATCTCTGCATAAATCAAAGATATGCTGATGTCAACTTAACTGTCCCGGAGCATATAAACGGCGACTTTAATTTTAAAATGTTCTTGATAATATACTTCATTCTAACAAGGGCAGGAAAAACCCTGACAATTCGAGTTATTATATGTCTGGACCTTATCATTACGCAGCACTGTGGCATCCACACTTAGTCTCTATAGAATATCTGCTCAGTAAGTGAGCCTCCCATTTGTCAGACTGTAAATATTCAATAAATATCGAGTACCACTGTGTTTACCTTGCAGACCAAAGTGACAGAGCAGTCATCCCCAATCTGAAGTGATAGAAACTCACTAAAGTGGGGGCCTGTAGTGAAAAGAAACATGAGAGGAAGCCTTGAAAATGGACATAAGCTTTTATAAAACACTTGAGGAACCTTGTTATAAGCTGTATTAACTGATGTGTGGTTTTAACTTTGCAGCTCGAGAGTTTATGCAAAGATAGTCTACTTCTCTCCTCTATGCTCACTCATTAGTTATCTCCCGGGCAACATAGTGTTGTGCTGGTCTCAGGCTAAATTAAGAACAAAGCTCTTACAAGCTTAAAAGTGGATGATGTTTTGTATTTCTTACCCTCTTTGACTCTGATGTACTCTCTCCTCTGGAAATCAGCCTCAGCCAGGGCTGCTTTGAAAGCTATGTGCACATACAGACACACATAAACGAAGAATAATTAAAAGATCAAAGTGTTGCTATAGATTTTTTTTTTAGTGGTCCCCCATATGAGAGCAGAATCATAATTTATGAAATCAAGCATCTTTAGTTGAATCTTAGGGAGTCCTATAGACATGAAGTTCAAACCCTTCTCTACACTGATGGGCTCAATACATTTCCATAATGGGATCTCTAATGCAGCAGATGCTAAGTCTACTGTCATACCAAAAAGCCCATTCTATACACTCTCTGCTACATGTCTGTGTTTCTCCTGGCTTAGGCTTGACAGCATACCCCCTAATTAGTACGCTGAAAAATAAGAGGTTGTGATAAGTTCTTTCTGCACACATCCACTTAATATACATTTGTGGTTTGATACAACTGCAATCCAACCAAGAGAAAAAAAAATTACAGTCCAGAGGTTATTGTTCTTTTTTTGTTGAATGTAGTCGGATACTGCAGGTTTTGTGGGGTCTGACTGGGTTGGAATCACATTTGAAAGGCTGATCGTAGGACAGGAGTAAACCTTGGCCCCTCTTACCATTTCCAATCAGAACCAGTGAGCTCTGTGCCTTTCCTCCTCCATCTGTGATCTGGCAGGTATATGTCCCCTCATTCTCCTCAGTGAAATGATCCATGATGAACTCAATGATCCCTGTAGCGACGTCATGACCCATCTTGTTGGGCTGCAGAAAAATAGAGTTGTAATTTTAAAAAGCCTACTTGACGACAGACTTTGTGAATATCATAACTTTTGTGTAGTTAAAAACAGCTGACTGAACTATTGTCTTGATAGAAAAGTAGGTTGTTCACCTTGAAGCTAGAATATAAATCATTCATCTCTTCTGTTTTTATTTGCAAGGTTCAATTAAATGGTTTAGTCCATACTTTGGGATCTTTCAGTTTGAGCCTCGCAAAAATTGCAGCTGAAAGAAGACTACCTGGCTAACTGATATATCATTTTCCGGACAGGAAAAGGGGAAGAGCTTAGGCAGGTGATGCAAAAGCAGGTAAGACTTTTTTTTGGGATCAAATAAAAAGAGAAATCTGCCCCTAAAAAAATAAAGAAATCAGAAATCTTCAAAGGCAGAAGAAGAAAGAAAAATAAAAGCATAAAAGAGGGAGAACGAGAAATGAAGTGAGCAGGTAAGACAGATTAAGACTCAGAGGAGAAAGTTTTAAAGAAGAGATTAAAAAGGACAAAGAGAGAGAAACTCAGAGAGATAGAAAGAGTCAGCCAAAGGTACCTACCTGGGTGTCTGATATCATAACTGAGCGCCAGCATCTTTACCAACTCTATAAGGCACAGACACATTATTTTATAGACACAGACGTGCAGTTATCATACATGTGACATTTTATGCATTGGTCTAATTTTACCATTAGCTTCGATGAGGTACCAGATAAGTCAGGGAGAGGAAAATCAAGAAGCAAAAACATCAAAACTGAAGATTAAAGCTGAAAGAACGACATTACATTGTGACTCATAACTGGCCCTGAATGCTTACCCTGAAACACAGACTGTATTCTGAGTTGTTGTATTATTGGAGCCTCACCAAGTACCTGTGATATAACTGAAATAAATGAAACCTTGCGTGCTAGAAGTTCAGAAATTATTGCGAGTTACAGTGGAATAACTGTAAGCCGAATGGGAAGCAATCAGTGGAAGCCACTATTATAGCCTCGTAGCAAACTGGTGCAATAGAAGGAAAAGCGTTGTGAAGCTTTCTGACAGAAATCCTTTTGCCACGAAGATCTGGTGGTAAAACATGTTCAGTGCCCCAAGCTTGGAGAAATAATGCGCTCTGCTAGTATCATCAGATGTGTAATGAAATTGTTTGTTGCCTGGGTGCCAGGGTGATTGTTTTTAAGTATGCTCTCACTACTTTCATCTTTTATTGCATTCTACACACTGCCTTAGTTCTCCGATACAATTTTCTTTTGATTTTGGCTCAAGTCTGTGCTTTTGATGTAGTTATTAGGGTGTTGCTCTACAGCTGTTCAAATTTTCACGATCAAGGCATGAGTGGTATTTGCATGCAATAGTTTAACAGAGGTAGGAAACGGATATGGAATGCAAACTAATGCGATGAGATGATTAAGATAATAATGGCAACATCGCAAATTACCATATGTCAACAAGGGCAAATGAGCCATGAGTATAGAATACAAATAAACATAAACATGAGAGATTTCATTAAGTCTAAGTTGCAGATTCTCTTACAGATTTTCAAATTTTGCATGACAGTTGACTGGGTGCCTAAGCATCAGAGCCATCCTTACATAGCAATGAATAGAACCTACCTTCATTAGAGATTGTGTAGCTGGATGACACTCCCTCTGTGTTTGTGACAGAAACAGAATACGTCCCAAAGTCTTCCTTATCTGGGTTCTTGAAGATCAGCTTAGAGCTGCAGTGGAGGGCGGAAGAGAAACACAGACACACACAGTCAGAGAGATTGTTCAAGCTGAAATTGAATGCAACTGTTTGATGTCATATGCATGTCATATATGTGTGTGTGTGTGTGTGTGTGTGTGTGTGTGTGTGTGTGTGTGTGTGACTGTGGTCTTACTGGGTGCCCTCAGATTTAATCACTACCCCTTTAGAGAAATCTGTGATTTCTTTATAATCTTTCTTCCAGATGAACTTGGAGCCTTCGTTTATCTGGCAGGACTCGAATGACAGAACAATGTCACCTGACTTCTCATCCACCACACAGGACACCTCCTGGGAACCTTCAATACACAGACAAACATAGTTTTTAGACTAGCCATTTTTGTCTCCAGTTAATGCCCAGAAAGCCTAGACTGCTATTAATGTGATCTTTGATATTTGATGGATTGATAGCACGTGTCCACTCGCTCTTAAACTCTTGCCTTCACCACTGTCAACAATAGTGCAACACTCACTCAAAGCAAAACCATAGCACTTTGTATGCTTTACAAAGATACAAAGAGAAACTTGGAGACACATATTTATGAATTTTAACACCCTACATTTTAGGAAGGTATTCAGTTTCTGTCTGCTGTTAAATGTTACCTGCCACGGCCTTGGCAGTCACAGGGTCAGAGGCCATTGAGGCCATAACCACTCCTGCAGCATTGACTGCACGCACTCTGAACACATAGGTAGTGCCCACCTCCAGACCTGTTACCTAGGACACAAACAGACAATCTGTTGTTGCTAGGGGGAGTGGAGGTGTGAACGTCTGTAAATTGGTGTGGTAACTTTCAACCTGTGCAAAATTGACAGGTAAATAAATTATGACATAATAACAGCATATTCTATTCTGAATCTAACAATACTATTTATTTTGTTGATCACTTGGTGCTGTGAATAAATGTAAAATATATCATCCTTTAGCCCAGCAGCAGCTGGATCTATTATTATAATTCCCCTTCTTCTTTTAGGCAACATACCCTAAATATTAATAATGCATGAGTAATCCGTATTGTTTCAAAGCATAAATGGTCTTTGTGTTATTATAATTACTCTTGTCTTATTTTACTTTACTGACTTTCCATTATCACACATAAGGTGATTCACCTTTAAAAGATTTCTTAAAAAAACAAACAAACAAAAAAAATGCTCAAGCCCCCCCCCCGCACGTGCGTGATGGAATTTCAAAGTGTTCAACGGCCATTCCACGATCTCTCCGGGGTGAGGTGAGCAAAAAAAAACCTACTCAGCCCTGCACTGTTTTGTTTTTTATGTTAAAATGCGTGTTTGACATTTAAATTCATATGCCCAGTGCTTTTAAAGTTAACGGAGTTCAAAAAAAGAGGGGGGAAAAGAATAACCTTTAATTTGCTAGAGCTAGTGCTGCAATCTGAATCCTAACGGGCAATTTGCCACTCAATTTTAGCCGTTGGGCCGCATCCCCCTGAGGACCCGGTAGGCCAGGGGTCACTAACAGGCGGACCGGGGTCCGAGTCCGGACCCAGACGCCATCCTATGTGGACCTAGACTTATAGTTAACAAAATATTAAATTATATTTAATTTTGACGGGGCGATACAATTTTAAGCGGTAACGTTACATTGTATTAGACCAGGGCCGTGCAGAGACGTTTAAATGGGCGCTGTAACAACTTCTACTGTTATAACTTGCACATTACTTTTCTCAGCTTATATATACACTAACTTATTGAAAGTTACATGTCTACTTTTTTAATGCACAGGTACAATAAACAATCTGCACTTTTCTAATTATTCTAAATATTCTTAACTATTTAAACATCTTTCAGTATCCTGCTCTGTTTGCACACTATGTGTACGCTAATTTAAACAACTGTACTGTACTCTGCTCTGGTAACTATTGTCCATGATGTAAATATGTAAAAATTGTGCTTCTGTTCTGTGTCCTGCTCTGTTTGTATATGTGTGTTTTTGCTGCTGATACAACCAAATTTCCCCTTGTGGGACAAGTGTCATCCTTTAAAAAACTTACTTACGAAAACGGTCCCGCCCCAAAACGTGCAATAAAAATATTATATATTCATATTTTTTTTCCACTTTAAATTGGTCAGTCTTTTAAAACTACTTCTGCCTGAAATATTCATATAAAGTTTTAATTATATTTTCGTTGTTTTAACCCTTTAAATCCCAGTTTAATTACATGAGCGCCCTGTTTTTTTAGCCCCCAAAAACAAAAAGACTAAATATTTTCCATAAAATACATTTGAAGTAATATTTGATTATTATTATAATTAGGCCTTTAGATGGGTCAAAGATTGGCACTAACATTCATTTTGATCGAGCATTATTTTTTGCAGCACCATAGTAAATTATAATAAAACGGTATGTTATGTTTTTAGTTTTCACATACTATGTGCTTATTACCTCGTTGTTTTTGTTTGTCACCGGCGAATAGCGCTGCGCTATCGCGATGGAAGAGAGCATCGCCGAAGTCGATGGCGGATCATTGTCCGCGGGTGACCAAAATACTTTTAAATTTTTCAAAAATCACCCTGTTACTGTTTCATTCATCTCCCTTTCGCTCCCAATTTTAAAATGAGTGGCAAAGGTGCTTTTTTTTACCGTTTTTTTTGCGATCCATGTGCCTTTCCGGAGGATCGGCGATGCGCGCTGGCCACTTCCGCCGTCAAAAATAAGTACTTCCGGGGGCACAAGCTGGTTTTTCCACCACAACGGCACTGAAAAATTAACTCGAAGCCATAATAGTCTAATTTGGTTTTGGTTCCAGCTTTTATATTCATTCTGTTTGTAATGCATTGTGGCCTAAGAGAAAAGACGGAAAAAAGGTGTGTGTGTGTGTGCGCGCGCGTGTGTGTGTGCGTGTGTCTTTTTTTTTTTTTTTTTTAGCCATAAAGACCTTTATTTTATTTTTTAAAACATACACGCCATTGTCTAAGACTGTTACTGACACAAAATTGTCATTTATTTGAGCAGAAAGTCTATGGAATAAATACGGAATTTACTGCGTTTCACCCACTTGCCCAAAAGTGGGAAAATGGCGCCACCTGGTGGACAAATAAAAAAATTACAATTTCAAGGCCCTGAGTCTAAAAAGAAATAAATAAAAATACATAATAATAATTTTGGGATGAAAAATAGCGTTTATAATGGTTGTCAATGGGCCGAAAACGGTCCCTAGGGTGATCAGTGTGAGTATTTTTGCTGCTCAGCCATTTTAGGCTGATTTAATAAAATCAGACTGAAATTTTAAAAATTTTTAAAAAACCAAACCGTTTGGTAAGTTTGGCTATATTACACCCAACACAGTGGAAATGGCTTTCATATGAAGAAACAAAGTGGCACAAAAAGGGCCCAGTATGACACAAGGGTTTAAAGGATTATTCTATTCTATTCTATCCTATTCTTTACTTCTGTGTGATACTGATTTTTTTTTCCTTTCTTTTTCATGTTGGATCGTTTTGAATGAAGAAAAAAATGGAAAGGTATTTTTATGAATTGTGTGCTCATTTATTCCTTCTGGATGTTCTTTGTATTAATAAAAAAGCATGTAGGATTTCATACATTTATAGAATTTCGACCAAAACAAAGTAAACTTGCTTCACATATTCTAGTTGGTTAGTCAGGCTGCAAGTACTTCTCAATTTTAGTAAGAATGATTGATTATCATTTTCTTTTCCCTCAGAAAACCAAACAACAATGAAGGTAAGAAAAACTATTGCAAAAAACTTCTGCAGTGTCTTCTCAGTTCAGTTTCAGTTTTATTTGTCATATGCAAGTTAGCACAGGGTCAACATCGCAATGAAATGTGTTTGACGAGCAGCGGTCTCTCAGCAGCATGATACAGTAGGAAAAAAATATAATAAAATATAATATAATAAAATAAAATAAAAATAGAAAAATAGTAAAGAGCAAAATATTAGAGAGACATGGTAAAAGAGAAAAGATGACTAAATATATATGTATCTATAAATATAAATATATGTACACTAGTGATTAAATAAGAAAATCTTGAAAAGAAATATGACAGGAGGGCAGATGGGATATTGCACAGGAATGAGCAGCAGAAATTTACAGTATTGCACTTTTTAAATATAAACTACAATAACAATAAAGTGAAGTGACCAGTGCAGATTAATCAGAGTACTTGTGAAGCTGCAGGGTAGCTTCTGAGTCCTGTGTTGTGTGTGTTTAAGTGTTGTGGTTGAGGTGTCGTATGGCTTGGTGGTAAAAACTGTTTTTAAGTCTTGTAGTCCGAGCAGACAGACTCCTGTAACGTCTGCCAGATGGTAACAAGGAGAACAGTTGATGTGCTGGGTGGCTGTGGTCCTTGATGATGCTGTGTGCTTTACGGAGGCATCGCTGGTGATAAATGTTCTGAATGGCAGGAAGCCTCGTGCCAGTGATGTGCTCTGCTGCCTTCACCACCCTCTGTAGTGATTTACGGCTGCTGGCAGAGCAGCTTCTGTACCAAACTGTGATGCAGCTCGTCAGCAAGCTCTCAATTGCACACCTGTAGAAATTTGAGATGATGCTGGCGTTCATGCCAAACTTCCTCAGCCTCCTAGGAAGTAAAGCCGCTGGCGAGCTTTCCTGATAGCAGTGTCTGTGTGAAGGGTCCAGGAGAAGTCCTCAGTGATGTTGACTCCAAGGAACTTGAAGCTGCTGACCCTTTCGACCTTGACACCGTTGATGTGGATGGGCTGGTGTTCCCTGACTGGTCGTTTCCGGTAGTCCACTATCATTTCTCTAGTTTTGCTGATGTTGAGAGTCAGGTTATTTTCCAGGCACCACTCGTACAGTGCCATCACCTCCTCTCTATAGGCCGTCTCATCATTACCTGTGATGAGGCCTATGATGGTTGTGTCATCAGCAAACTTGATGATGATGTTGGACTCATGTTTAGCAACACAGTCGTGTGTGAACAGGGAATATAGGAGGGGGCTAAGCACACAACCCTGGGGCATACCTGTGTTAAGGATGAGCGATGAGGAAGTGTGCTTACCAACTCTCACCACTTGGGGCCTGTTTGTGAGGAAGTTTAGAATCCATCTGTAGATCGGTGTTCCCAGCCCAAGGTCGACGAGCTTCGTGGCAAGTTTTGAGGGGATGATGGTGTTAAATGCCGAGCTGTAGTCGATGAAGAGCATTCTTGCATATGTATTCCCTTTCTCCAGGTGAGTGAGGGTGGTGTGTGTTGCCAGGGCGATGGCATCCTCTGTGGCTCTGTTTGTCCGATAGGCAAACTGAAGAGGGTCCAGTGTGTCAGGGAGGGAGGAGCAGATGTGACCTTTGACCAGCCGCTCCAGGCACTTCATGATGACGGATGTCAGTGCAACAGGACGGTAGTCATTCAGACAGGAGACCACTGATTTTTTGGGAACGGGAATGATGGTGGATGCTTTGAGGGACGTGGGGACCACTGACTGCCTCAGGGAGAGGTTAAAGATGTTGGTGAACACCTCTGCCAGCTCGTCTGCACACACTCTGAGTAGCCGGCCTGGGATGCCGTCCGGTCCTAGGGCTTTGTGAGGATTGACCTTTTTAAAGGTCCATCTCACAGCTTCTGTTTTCAGAGTTAAAGTTGCAGCCTCACTGTCCTCCTGAGGGTAGAGGATCTGCTCTCTGTTGTCTGCATCAAAACGAGCATAGAAGTTGTTAAGCTCGTCTGCGAGAGATGCAGTGGGCTGAACACTGACTGTGTTGACCTTCTTGTAGTCAGTGATGCAGCGCAGTCCATTCCACAGTCGCCTGGTGTCAAAGCTGTGGTAGCTGGACTCCATTTTGTCCCTGTAGTCCTTTCTGGCCTTTTTTATGGACTTTTTATGGACTTTTATGGACTCTCATCATCTGCTTTAAGGTTTATTGTTCTAAAAAATAAGTAATAATCTTTACTTTTGTGTTGACAAAGATAATTTTACTGTGTAAAATTAGTCAAATGAAGATTTTTTTAAGCTTTACTATAACTGAACTCACATTTTTAAAAAAAACCTTTTTTGCTCTTTGGTCAAAGGCTCAGAAATGAGCTGCATGTTTCTGGGCCTTTAGCCATGAAACATGCAGCTTTGAATAATAATTTACACCTGAGTTGTCAGTTCATGTTGTATGAAAACATTTTTTCAAAGCGTTAGATTTCTTGATATAAAATTTCCATTTCCAATGCAGGAATAAAACATGTATTAACACAGACTTTGCTACTCTCTTCAAAGTTGCTAAGAATAAAAAGTCAATAATAAACCACAACACCAATATAAAGATTTAAACTTTAGATAATCTCTCGTGTGAATTTTCATTTCAGAAAAAAGAGCTCCTCCCCGGCTGACCCGGGTCGACTTTCGAGTCATGTAAGTTAAATGCAGACGATCAAAAATTAAAAGGACTACAACTTCTGTTTGAGACTCACGCTGGAAATAATGTGGAAATATGATTCTAGAGGCTCTTGATAGGTTTCATCACTCTCCGACCTCAGTGAATCAGTGATGAGACCCAGCTCTATTTCATACATAACTAGAGTTACCCACTGATGATAACTAATGACAGTGTGCTCAGATTGTTCTTGAATGTGGAGCTTGTATCTATTCAGCACTAAAAGGTTTTTGTCAGCTTAATTTAACTTGCAGTACTTCCTGTAACTTCTGTCAGTTAGACAGTAATTATGTCAAATAAAGGACAGTAATTTGAATTGATTACCCTCATGCTGTATAACAGTTCTGTAACATTCTGTTTGCAGTTCCGTCAGTCTGGAAAAATCACACCCATCAGATTCACATTGATGTGATAGTTACATGTTTGCTCACTGTTTTTTCTCATGTCTCCAGACATGAAGAGTACCGACGCCTCTGGGCACTACAGCCCCCGCCGGGCGAAAGTGACCGGCGGGGGGTTAAGGCCCACGTCCGGGTATGTGTGGGATGAGAAAAGAAGTTATTACACCATCAGTTTCATTGTCCTGGGCAGCAATGTTTGTTGGAAGTACTTATGTGGGTTTTTTTTAATGTGTTTTTTTCAGGAGGAGCTCGCAAATGGGCGCGTGCCCGTAAGTATTTCTCCAGGGTTTTTTTTTTTCAATTATATATATATATATATATATATATATATATATATATATATAAACCTTCCATTTATTTCTTAATCTGCTGTTTTGTTTGTTTGTTTAGAAACCAAGCTGGACCCCCCCCCAGCCAAAGTAAGTACCTATGCAGTAGTAGCACCCAGATTTTCAGCATAATGGTATTTTGCATTGCATTGCTGTTTTGATGCAGTTTTCTGTCTTCATTTATGTTGGAAGTGATAAGTAGAGCCGTACGTTTTAATTTTTTTCAGAAATCTCTCAGTCAGACCGTGGTATATCATGTTTAGGTGGAAACTAGTGAGCTAACTTCACGAAGCTCTTGACTACTTAAGTATTCTTTTTAAGATTCAAGATTAAGAATCTTGAATCCTCACCCTTCTTGAGCTTCTCGAGTGATGTTGCGATCACTTGGTATACAGTGGCTTGCAAAAGTATTCGGCCCCCTTGAACTTTTCCACATTTTGTCACATTAAAGCCACAAACATGAATCAATTTTATTGGAATTCCACGTGAAAGACCAATACAAAGTGGTGTAGACTTGAGAAGTGGAACGAAAATCATACATGATTCCAAACATTTTTTACAAATAAATAAAGTGGGGTGTGCGTAATTATTCAGCCCCCTGAGTCAATACTTTGTAGAACTACCTTTTGCTGCAATTACAGCTGACAGTCTTTTAAGGTATGTCTCTACAAGCTTTGCACATCTAGAGACTGAAATCCTTGCCCATTCTTCTTTGCAAAACAGCTCCAGCTGAGTCAGATTAGATGGACAGCGTTTGTGAACAGCAGTTTTCAGATGTTGCCACAGATTCTCGATTGGATTTAGATCTGGACTTTGACTGGGCCATTCTAACACATGGACATGTTTTGTTTTAAACCATTCCATTGTTGCCCTGGCTTTATGTTCAGGGTCGTTGTCCTGCTGGAAGGTGAACGTCCGCCCCAGTCTCAAGTCTTTTGCAGACCCCAAGAGGTTTTCTTCCAAGATTGCCCTGTATTTGGCTCCATCCATCTTCCCATCAACTCTGACCAGCTTCCCTGTCCCTGCTGAAGAGAAGCACCCCCAGAGCATGATGCTGCCACCACCATATTTGACAGTGGGGATGGTGTGTTCAGAGTGATGTGCAGTGTGGACAGATTCCCCCACCTTAGCTGTAGATCTTTGCAGCTTGTCCAGAGTCACCATGGGCCTCTTGGCTGCATTTCTGATCAGCGCTCTCCTTGTTCGGCCTGTGAGTTTAGGTGGACGGCCTTGTCTTGGTAGGTTTACAGTTGTGCCATACTCCTTCCATTTCTGAATGATGGCTTGAACAGTGCTCCGTGGGATGTTCAAGGCTTGGGAAATCTTTTTGTAGCCTAAGCCTGCTTTAAATTTCTCAATAACTTTATCCCTGACCTGTCTGGTGTGTTCTTTGGACTTCATGGTGTTGTTGCTCCCAATATTCTCTTAGACAGCCTCTGAGGCCGTCACAGAGCAGCTGTATTTGTACTGACATTAGATTACACACAGGTGCACTCTATTTAGTCATTAGCACTCATCAGGCAATGTCTATGGGCAATTGACTGCACTCAGACCAAAGGGGGCTGAATAATTACGCACACCCCACTTTATTTATTTGTAAAAAATGTTTGGAATCATGTATGATTTTTGTTCCACTTCTCACGTGTACACCACTTTGTATTGCTCTTTCACGTGGAATTCCAATAAAATTGATTCATGTTTGTGGCTGTAATGTGACAAAATGTGGAAAAGTTCAAGGGGGCCGAATACTTTTGCAAGCCACTGTAGCTATATCTGTCACTTCTTCCTCTACTTGTCCACCACTGCTATATATATGCCAGTTTTCTTAGCTGTGTCTTAGCTTAGTGATTATCAATTCAAGAAGACTCCTCAAGATTTGGTAGAACAGATTTAACAAGATTTGTCAAGTTGTGAAAGCGCTTGCTCATAGGGGGTCATCTAATTGTTGGAGCGTTTTCCGTTTTCTCTGTATTATTGTAGTCTTTAACTTACAGTTTAAAGCACCTTGAGGCAACTGTTGTTGTGATTTGGCGCAGTATAAATACAATTAAAGTTATTTGAACTTGCCTTACTCTCTGCAGGTGTTGATCAAAGGCTTATTTGACTACCAAAGGTTTTGCTTAATTGTCTTGCTAACAAACTGTATTTGTGCTCTTGTCTCCCTCAAAGATCGCCATCAGCATAAGGGGTCCTCATCCATCGTGAGTGTAGTTGAACCAATAGAATGTTCTGCTTGATAATTATTGCTCTCTATTTCTTAACAGCCTTTCTTCAATTTTCATCCTCAGGTGCAGAAAATAAAAAAAAAATTCAATTACTACAGTTCTATGCTTTACTTAATAATTAATCGCCCATCCCATCACACTATGAATATTTACATGCAAAGCGTCCCTGGGAGCCATCCATATGCCAGAGGGAGGGAAGTCTGTGTGTTTATAGCATTAAACGCTCAAATATCGTCACAAACCCCATTTCGCCTCCAACCATGAAAAACACTCACTAAAGCATTGCAAGCATTTTATTTGGTGTTGCACAATGTAACCTATTCAAGTCCCATTTAGACGTGGAGAGTCAGACTACAGGTACTCTCTCTATGCTGAGCAGGAAAATGCAGGTGGATGCCCCACTGGTTGCTTGGATCACTGACTATTTAACAAGTCGACCACAGCATGTTCGGCTGAAGAGCTGCCGCTCGGATAACAGGGGCGCCGCAGGTGACTGTCCTATTACCCTTCCTCTTCACCCTCTACACATCTGACTTCAGGTACAAGTCTCAGTGATGTCATCTGCAGAAATTCTCTGATGACTCTGCCATTGTGGGCTGTATCAGGGATGGACAGGAGGAGTGCAGGAGTGTGGTGGACAGCTTTGTTGAGTGGTGTGAGTTAAACCATCTAGAGCTTAACATCACAAAGACAAAGGAACTGATCATGGACTTCAGGAAGCATGCTTCTCCTCCTACCCCTGTCACCATCAGAGGGGCTGATGTGGAGCTTTATTCAAGGTGGAGATGGTGAGGACAGGAACTAAGAAATAACTAAACTGGGAAAACCTAAATACATGAAATTAAAACCAAAACTCACAGAGTGACATGCAAAGGAACACAGGTAGGACCACAGCGGAGACTCTGGGAAGACATCACAGACAAATCAGCAACAGGCAGGAGAACACACAGGGCTTAAATACACACACAGGAGTAATCATGGGTTGGGAGACAGGAGGGAGAAGTCAGGGCCGACGAGACACAGACGTAAAGCTGAGAACACTCACATGAGACGGAGACCTTAAGAATAAAACAGGAAATACAACAGGTTTGCACAGACATGAACTTAACACAAGACATGGCGACAGGGAGGGAACATAAAGACGTGGGACCAGGGCAGGCACAGGGACACAGAACAAAAGGAGCTTGAAATACAAAACAGAAACAAAACCTGAGAACAAGAAATTCCCAACAAGAATGAACCTAAAACATAAGATAATAATCAAAACCTAAAAGTCCACCACTGGGTCCACAGACTCAGGACCACGACAACTGCTGTCTTCAAAAAAGGGCAGAGTTGGCTTTTCCTAATGAGGTGGCTCAGGTTCTTCAATGTTGGTAGGAAAATGCTGACCATGTTCTATCACGCTGTGGTAGAAAGCGTTCTTTGCAGCTGTGTGCTGGGGCAGTGGGGTGAAGACAGCTGATGCCAACAGGCTGAACAAGCTGATCTAAAAGGCTGGTTCTATCCTGGGTGTCAGACTGGAGAACCTGGAGGTGTCCGAGAGGAGAATGCTAAAGAAGCTTCTTTGTGTTATGGACAACCTCTGCCATCCCATGCATGCCTCCGTGATGGACCATCGGAGCACACGCAGCAAAAGACTAATCGCCCCGAAATGCAGAACTGACCGCCACAGGAAATCCTTCATGCCAGTGGCAATAAGACTGTACAACTCTTCCTCGCTCTGTAGGGGATTTTCCTGAGGATTACTACCAACGTTATTCTGTTCCCATTTAGACCGTGCAATATCACCCAACAGTATTTTATTGAATGTTTGTTTCATCTCCCCATCATATGCTGCTACTCTCTTTTATTTAGTTGCATAATACTATGTCACTTTTTAGAGTCACCTGCACTGATAGTTAAGTTATTTTATTTTTCAGGATATAGTTACATTGTTACTTCGTTGGGGTTATTTGATATTATATTTTGTACTATCCTACTGCATATTACTGTATGCACTATTCCTATTGTATATAATATATATCTTATTCCTCTGTCTCTATTGCTGCATTGAGCATGTGTATGACAAAAGACTTTCCCTTGGGACCGAGTATAGGAAGAAGAAAATAAAGTTGATGTTATTGAAGTGTTGAATGTGCTGAATAATGAAATTAGTGTAAGCTGATGAGTTAGAAGTGGGTGCAGTGGGTGGTTATGAAGTGGAGGAGGAAGACAGGAAAACAGCAGAACGTTAACACGTTAATGCATCATCACGATTAATGCGAGTAAAATTTTACGCATTTATCCAGAACGCAGATTGGACAAACTTTGGACAAACTGCCCGAAATGTGTTGACAGAGACATTTCAGGGATTCTGAGTCACTTTGTGCTCCAGATGGGTTAATTGCGTTACAAATTTTAATCGCGTTAATCGTGATGATGGATTAATCTGTGGTAATGTTAACAGCCCTCTTTTTTGTGATCTAGATGTTGAGCTTATCTCACACAAAAATATCCCACAACATGCTGCAGAGGAAAAAGAGCACAGCTGTTTAAAACTCAAAGGGACCGATGTGACAGGTTCAGAGTGAGATGGTGGCATTATTTTAAGCATGAGAAGTAATTAGTTCAGAGACCTCAAAAAAGAGAGAAGCAATCTGAATAAATAGCACTTATTAAAGTTGGTCCTCTCAGTGATTGGGCTGTTATTAATAATTTTTTTCTAATAGTTAAAATTGTATTTGTAGAGAAAATCATTTAGCTATTACTACTCAGAGCTAAGGCCATACAAGGCTCAGGAGAGTGGTGACTCTCTGTAAGCCTGGCTACAGCGCTAGAAAGAAACCAGGGGTTGTTCCTGTTTAAAGAGGGCTGCTTTTAATAATGTAATGTAACATAAAAATATACTGTAAGTAATTTTTCCACAGGGCAGTCAAAGGTTTTGTAAATTGGTGGAATACTGTTTCATCTTCAGCTGAGGAACACTACAAGGAGCTGTCTTACTTAGTAATTACTTTGTGGCAGTATATGTACACCCTTCAAGTAAAAACTGTGTCACTTGTTATGGAAAGGTTTTATAACCTCCTACTTGTCAAAGTGATGAAACAAATACACATCTATGTGAAGGCAGGGTGGAGCATGTGGAAAATACTGTCAGGGGTGATTTGTGACAGAAGGAGAGCAGAAGGAAATAAAGGGAATATTTACGACATGGAACTGAGACCCAATATGATGTATGGTTTGGAGCCAGCAGCGTTGACAAAAAAAAAATTAAGATATTAAGATTTTCACTACAAGTGACCAGAATGGTTAAGATTAGAAATATATGTGTGTGTGTGTGTGTATACATATATATTTCTAATCTCTGTCTCTCTCTCTCTCTCTCTCTCTCTCTATATATATATATGTGTGTGTGTGTGTGTATGTGTGTGTATACATATATATATATATGTATATATGTGTGTGTGTATATATGACAAAGGATGCTGAATAAGGAGCCGGAAAGGAGAAAGACCACAGAGGGAGGTTCATGGATGTGACAGAAGAGAATGTTAGTGATAGGGTGAAAGGGATGATCCGCTGTGGCTATTCATAAAGGGAGCATCCAAAATAAGAAGTATTCGCCTTAACAATAGATGACGGCGAAGCATTTAATCAATAACTACTGAAAACCAACGAAGAAGACGCAGGGGGAACGTGTCTGCGCGCGCAACCATTCCGTAATCTTGAGGTAAAATGGCGTCGAGTGCCGTTTCAACCGAGTGCAAGAAGATATCGGAATTAAGAGTTGTTGATCTTAAATCGGAGCTCAAGCGAAGAAATTTGGACACCTTTGGTGTGAAGAGTGTTCTTGTCGCGCGACTTAGACAGGTGAGTCAGACGGAGCTGATGTGTGCAGAAACGATGACCGAGCCTGGCTGCGCGGTGCACAGATGCTAACGCTAATGCTAGCCCGTTTAGTCACAGATAGGGTTGCCAACTCCCTGAAAAATACATAAGGGACACCTCGTGGCCAGGGCCGGGCAACCCAGTTGTCTTCACCCTTCCCAATGTGGTGAATTTTGTAGCTCTTTTTTTAACCATTTGACTTGAATTTGATTTAAGTAGATGTATATACGACTGCACGGCCACTAGAAACTCCAACATCATTATGAAGTTTGCGGACGACACTACAGTGGTGGGCCTTATCACCAACGGTGATGAGACGGCCTACAGGGAGGAGGTCAGCGCCCTGACCCACTGGTGTCAAGACAACCATCTCACCCTCAACGTCGCAAAGACAAAGGAGTTGATAGTGGACTTCGGCGGTGCAGAGGAGTACACACCCCCATCACCATCAACGGCGCCGCTGTGGAGAGAGTGAGCAGCTTCCGCTTCCTTGGTGTACATCTGGCTGAGGATCTTACGTGGTCAGTACACATAAACAAAACAGTGAAGAAGGCGCAGCAGCGCCTCTTCTTTCTCAGGAGACTGAAAAGATTCGGCATGAGCCCCCGCATCCTCAGGACCTTCTATCGCTGTGCCATTGAGAGCATCCTCACTGGATGCATCACCACCTGGTACGGCAACAGCACCGCTTACAACCGCAAAGCTCTCCAGAGAGTAGTGCGGTGTGCTGAACGGATAATTGGAGGTGAGCTTCCGTCCCTCCAGGACATCTACAGGAAGCGGTGCCTGAGGAAAGCGGGGAGGATCATCAAGGACTCCAGTAGGGCTGCCACAAACGATTATTTTGATAGTCGACTAGTCACCGATTATTTTTGCGATTAGTCGACTAATCAGATCATGCATCCATTGAACGTAAAACGTACAGCTTATTGCACCAGCATGCATCTGCTCTTATATAACTATCATTAGCTTACAACTTTAAGTGTTTAAGGTATGTGCTAACTAAAAATGAAGACAAGATGATAGTTTATTAAATTTAAATGAAATTTGCAGATTGTTTTGGTGGAGTTTAATAAACGCAGCCGTCTGCTCCTTGCTATCTAAAATATAACAGGACACCGGAGTATATTCTGGAGCATCTCACACTTCTGATAATCAGGTGTCTGCTTGACGTTTATTCAGCTGTGTAAAAACTATAACTTTCAGCCAAACCGATTTACTCATGAACAAATAAAATACTGAAAAAAGCCAAACAATAACATTTTTAAGTTATCTAAGTGGCTTATATATCATGTTTAACCTGAGTAGCGAAAGATTTGCCGGGAGTCCGGTGTTCTCACCGGCTCTAGTGAGCCTTGCCCCCGGCTAGCTATCGAGCTAGTGGGTAACAGACGTCTCCGAAAACGTCTGAGCGCTTTTGCAAATATGTGGTGTCTTGATAAACTGAGCAGATATTTGAAGTTTACACAGTTACATTCTCGCCTGAAAATATGTTAAACGTTTATTTTGTGACCCAGAAAGAATAATAACAGTAACATTAAAACTAACTAGCTGCCGCCATTGTTGGAAACTGAGCTGAGCTGCGCTATGAATTCTGGGACAGTTTCTTCTTCTTCGGGGTTTAACGGCAGCTGGCATCCTTGTACATGCAGTGCTGCCATCTTCTGTTTCAGTCCGTTATTACACTCTTAAATCCTACTACTTATTCCTGCATCTTTTGGGATCTTACAAAGCTTCAAACGACGCGTCGACTATTAAATTAGTCGTCGACGATTTTGATAGTCGACGTAATCGTGACTAGTCGACTAATCGTGGCAGCCCTAGACTCCAGTCACCCCAGCCACAAACTGTTCAGACTACTTCCATCAGGAAGGAGGTTCTGCAGCATCCGGTCCCGTACCAGCAGACTGAGAGACAGCTTTTTCCATCAGGCCATCAGACTGCTGAACACGTCATAGACACCTCACCCTCACTACTGGAACTTCAACATTATGCACTCCATACTGTACATAATTCTCTACAGTATTGATTAGAGTTCAGGTTCACTTGTTCTACAGCTGAACTGCTGTATGAAAAACATTCTCACAACATTTAGCCCTGTCAAAGCGCTTTCAAGGAAGTGGGTGTTAAAGTCTACAGTCAATATTTTTTAATCACATCACCTTCGGTTAACATCAAGGTCCAAACAATCAAGAACCTGAATATCAGATTAGACTTAGAAACCAAGATAAAAGTGTGGAGAAGGAAAGAAATCATCCAAAGCATTATCTATCAAACATGGTTCAGTTTTTTGGCATTTTATGGCTGCCAGTGGAATCTGGCCATTAGTGTTTATTGATGACGTGACTGTCGATAGAAGTAGCAGGACGAATTCTGAAGTGTATAGGACTATACTCTCTGCTCAGATTCAGACAAATACTGTGAAACTGATTGGACAGTGTTCATAGTGCACATGAATGATGACCCAAAGCATACTGCAAGAGTGACCCAAGAGTTTCTTGAGGCAAAGAAATTGGATATTCTTCCATTGCCAAGTCAGCGACCTAATCTCAAACCAACAGGTGATTTTTAGTTTCTGAAGACCAAACTGAAGGTGGCTGGAGTAAAGGACTAACAGAATATCTAAATTGCATTGCATCTCAAATACAGAATATGTTGTTGTTCATGGGTTCTGGACTTCAGGCTGTCAATGACCGCATTTTTTTTTCTTTGTAGGGGAAAACTACAAAATTGCACTATTATCCAAAAACATATGGACGTAGGCGTTTGAAGTGATAGAATATAGACGTATTAGAATCGTTTCCACACACACACACACACACACACATATATATATATATATATATTTTTTGAAATGTTCTTTCAATTTTGTTTTCAATTCTTTTTGTAAAATCTGTAAATACATAAGCAAGATGGAGCATGAAATTCCCAGTATTTCATGCTAATGCTTGCAAAGTTTAACTTTTTTTTAAGGCTCTTTGAACATGCTGCTGTGTCTTTACCCTCACCTCAGTCATTAGCTGGTAACCTTCAGTGTTTGGAACAGCTTTGTAGGTGAGAGGAAGGGCATAGAAATCTTCCTCTTTTTGAATGAACCTTTATTTCCTTTGTCTGATGTACACAATACATAAAATTCAGCTGTTACACAGAGATTTAGACTTATAGTACAGTCTTTATATTTGAATACAGTAAGTTCAGCAATCAGCAATGCCACATATATGTCACGATGGCTGTGGCTTTTCAGCTTCTCTCATTTCATGAGTGCAGCTTATGTTATTCAAACTCAAGTCTCCTTGCAGAAAAGTGAATTAATGAACACATCTACATTTAACAGCATAATGAAAGACTGCCTTATTATTTCCCAATGACCCTAATGAGTCAGTTAATATAAGGCATATTCTTCAATGTCTTGCTATTGGCCTTATATTCTCATTTGAGGAATATAAGAAATGTAACAGATATATCTCATATAGCTCTATCCTTTGATAAATGTGTATCACACTAGTTTATAATGTGCTGCCCCTTTATTCAAGAAAATAATGTAAACCTCATTAATTTCACTCTGTTGTTCAAATGTAGCCCTGTTTTCAGCTCAATTAAAGGCTGGTTTAGCTACTTCTGTAGTATTATTTATACTGGAGTTTTTCCAAGAGTTAGGACACATGTTGACACACTTTGCAGTTCCTTTTTGACCTAATAGACAATTTTTTGTCTTATTTTGTGACCACTACACTATTTCTTTATGGCTTTAATGAAGGAGTTATATGATTGCAAAATACTGTATATGGCATAGCTTACATTCTGTCCTATAAAAACATTTTTATGTAACAGCAGTCTTGTGCAAGATATAGAAAGTTGCACAAGTTTTCTCTCAAGTTTATTTCATACAATACAGGCTATGCTTTAGACTATTCTAATCAGAGTAATTAAAGGCATGAAGGAGTAGTACAGTAGGGGTAAAGTAGGATAAAAAATAGAAATTGCAAAACTGCTAAAAAATTATTGGGCTTTTAATTTTTCATCCTTCTTAGGTGTTGCTTTAATGCATCCAGAGATTATGTAAATAATGTAACAGCACAGAGAAGATTCGGGAAAGTACTGCAAAATGTAACAAAGAGAGTATACTGAGAGAACAGTGGGCAGGAGAAAGCTTGAAAGCACTGAAGAGTGATGCCCCTAAATGCAGAAAATGTTAGGCTGTTGAGCTGGCTGCAGGAGAGAGACAGAGATCTGAAGATGTTCCTCGTACTAATAGAGAACAAATGGTAAGGAGGGGAAGTAAACATGTGGAGTATTCTTCAGTTTTTCTTTGAAGTAAAGGATATGTTTGTATTGAATGAACAATAATAGCTCTGATATGTACGGCTAGATAAATATTTTGTTTCTAAAAATGTTTTTTGTTTGAGATATTCTATTGCCACTGGAACAATTTTGTGAATTCTGTGAATTTATGCTCAATAACGTGAAATGACAAGGCAGAATCACTCATTTACCAAAGTATCAAACCTTTTTGGCAGATATGTGTTGAATGATGTTAGCAAAAAACAGCTTTGAACAAGACTAATATTTAATGAAGTGTAAAGGGTTGAATATGGAAACAGATAGCAAAAAGAATGCATCTAAAATAGATAAGAAATACCTTTTAGCTAGCTTAGGTGTAGCTAAATAAGTGTAAGAGTTATTGCAGTCTGAAGGCATATGTAAGCATGAAATGTAGTAAAATAATTTAGAAGATGAAGTCATTTCCCAAACCTACAGTGCTGCCATGAGAAGACTGCCATTAAGATTCTTGAAATAGGAAAAATGTAAAACCACCTTGATTTTTCCTATTGTTGAGTATATGAACAAATGGAGTAACACGAGGGGGAAGGTCATTGGTCAGGGGAACATGTGAGAATCTATTGCAGGAAAACCATTGCATAAACACTCAATCGATGAGGCATTTATGTTGGAGTAGTTAGACAAAAGCCACTTTGAGTAAAAAGGACATAAGGGTTTCATTTCAGTTTGGCAAACTTCTTTTAAAGGTCTCTGTGCACAATTATTAAACGTTTCTCTGGTCTGATAACAAACACAGAATTCACAGAGGTCCTTGAAAATAATCTGCTCTGAAGTGAATGACCCTGACATATTAATAAGAGTTTACATTTCGCTGTGACCATGCGTCAGAGACAGTGATGGGGGTGCGGCTTTCTATGCAAGTGTCTAGGTCAAGCCACCTAAATATGCTGCGTTAGGACATTTTTTATCCCAATCTGATTTACATTTGCAAAAATTTCACTTTGGTCTTGTGGGTTGTTGATCAACTTAACTAGAAATCCTAGAAAAAATCACTATCCATCCTGTCAGTGTGACTGCATTTGATGTAGTCTTTTTAGATGTCGTTAGATTGTACTGCACAGCATCCCTGCGACAAGCTCCAAGCTTGCTTGCACTGCGTGCCCCACTTCTAGGACAGACTGGCAAGGAAATTTTCAAGTCTTGGCCAGTAAACAAGGACTCAGTGGATACGGGGATTTTTAAATTATTCACTCAATGGTGTCAGTCACCTACACTAATCAGTACAAAGGGACACATCATTCTGTTTAATCAGGAGTGAGCTATTATAAAATTATGATCTCTCCCTGGGACTCATCCACTTACCATCAGTGGCAGGTGAAATGTAACGTGCTCAATTTTCACCATTTTCTGAAACTCTTTTTTAGGCCCAAAAATTGAAATGATAATCATCTTTTAATCTCTGATTCCTGCTGGTCTTCTTTGCTGGTAGATAGTATGACTTCACTAACTCTCTTGCCATTAATGGAGTTGTTTGAGTTAGTGAAATAGCATTACCACCTCCTGCGTGTGTCTCTCTAAGCATTTATGTGCAAGTGTGTGCATGCTTGTTGGCAAGGATGTCTTTGGTGTTTTTATCTAATCATCATTAAGCACTGAGCTACATGAGGTGGAACTGAATTGTGGTTTGGTGAAGTGAAACAGGGCTAATAGGACAACATACTGTAGAATGGGATTTTAAATTTCTGGGGACGTACAAGTTCGCTGTCACTTAGCATGTTTGGGATGTTTTGTTTAATAGAAAAACAATATGTAACTATGAGAGGAAGATTTTAGTTTTTTTCAAGGTAAATAGTGAGCGTCAATATAAAAGTCATATCCATCAAAGCATCACGAAACTGGTGAAAGCTGTGGCAGAAGTGAATGGCCTAACTCAATGTAACAAAGACAGTAAACAGAAAGATTTGGCCTGGCTGTACGACTCTACAGTGTTTAACAACAGGGCTGAGCCAATGAACATCCAAAACTCCATGTTGTGAATGTTTGGCCAGGTGGTAGACTGTGGTGTGTGTCAGCAGGGAGGAGACATTAAGCTTTACAGACAAGACACCATGCAGATTTCCACTTAGATGGCTCGATGTCCCTCTCTCATGTTAGACAGCAGGGTGTTGGAGAAAATGCGAAAAACAAGAATCATCAGAACAAATGATAAGAGAGGATAGAGAGAAGACATGACAAGCTGAGAACAGAGAAGCAAAAGAGAGCAAAAGAAAGCAGATGACAGAGGAAAAACATGTTACAATACAGTTACAAAAGCATCTTACAGGAAGAGAGGAGTTACAGAGCCCGACCACTGATCTAGAATGATGATGCCCTATTTGTCAGGGATCTAACAGCCACCTCATCTTCTATACCATGAATAGCATTCGTACATCATTTGAACTGAAAGAGTCCATTTTTCTGGTGATTTAAGGGCGTTTTTCTCAAGTTTTTACACTTTTAACTGACAATGATTTTGGGGTATCAGTCAGAACTGGACTCAGAGTACCTCTTCTTACTTTTTTTGACAAGCGTTTTTAATTTTGTGTCCCTTTAAATAGAGTTGGCTCCAGCGTCCAGTTCAGTTGTGATGACAGCTACGTACTACAGGGATCCAAAAGTATCACCTGTCAACGAGTCACTGACACACTGGCAGCCTGGAGTGACCACAGACCCATCTGCAGAAGTAAGTCCCACCTGCCATTCAACTCAAACCAAATCATGTAGCTATTCAAACAAATAGCTTATATAATCATAGTAGCTCTTATCATCATCATTATAATAACAGCTCATATGGTATATGTTTTACAAAGTGAATCTGTTAAATAAGATAATGGTTATGCGTTGCCATTTGATCATTATTGTTTAATTAGTAATTTAGATTAATAAAAGATTTTTAGCAACCCTTAAACCCTTTTTAAGCATAATTTGTTAACAGTTACTACCTCGTTTAAACAACAGTATGTCAATGAATGCATTAAGAAATGTCTTCAGATTTGTCACAAATATTTAGATCGGATTAGATTTCCTATGGTCAAAATATTGATATCATTAAAAAACAGTTTTTCACCAATATTCATACCAGTTTTTAAGCAAGTGTCTAATGGGATAAAATGATCAAAATGAACCATATGTACCATTCAAAAAGTGAGCACCTAAATGGAGGCTGAACACTGTGTGACGACAAATAAAAGAGATGTTTCGCTTCTCATTTCCACAGTGATCGTTTCACTTGTGAATATAGCTGTAATCATATCATCTTGTCTATGGTAATTTTGAAAAGTGTGGCTGTTTTTACTTTAAAATAAGCTTAAATATACCTGGAATAAAACAGCAACATAACTTGTTAAAAGAGGCTTACACTATCATTTTACTTTAATCAGTTAATATCAACAATACACTTTATACAGATAGAGGATACATAATTATTTTTCAAATTAATAAATGAAAGTGAATGAAGCAACAAGATTAAAAAGGTAAATAACAGCCAAGTTTCCCAAGTTTTGCATTTTCTTAGAGGGTTAAAGTCAGGAAGCTCTAATGCTGACTAATGTGTTCAAAAATCACATGGTAGTTAATATTAACCTTGGACCTGAGTATGATGTAAAGAGCTGGAGGTGCAGGGGAAGTGTGAACCTGATTACCTCAGATTCAGTGATATGTTCAATGACACTTTTGTGTGCACTTTGGGTGAACTAGAGGTTAAGTTTTACCAACTATTATCGCCCCAGAGGTCTGCATTCAAAAATATGACCTGTCTTTAATCAGCAGCACCACCACTGTAGGCACTGTAGCAATGAAACTAGGATTACATTTTCATCATTAGCAAAAGCAGAAGTCAGTAATCCTAATGTGTTTTTAATAGTTTTTGGATAACAGTGGAATCGCACGGGAATTGCATGGCGGTGATGTGTTAGCATTATTAGGATAAGGCCACACAGGCACAGCTATGGTCACACTAATTATTTGTTCCTCGGAGTGTCAGATTGTTGATGAAAATGAGGAGATCTTTAAGCAGATCTTTTATAATACTCCTCTAAAGCCATGCAATAGTTAATCCTGGTCCCATACCTCTGAATCTGTCTCCAGATCTCTAATTTTGTCAGCAATTAAAATGGTATGGTGTTGCACTGATTGCTGTTTCTGTTAGTCAATATTAACTTTGCATGTAGGATTAGGCATAGGCACTTCATCTTGTTTGTGTGTGTCAGAGCCATAAAAATGGTGCCAGGAATTGTAAGTCAGGTTAACAAAATAACACCTCTTAAACCAGCTTAGCATGAAAAAAATGAGTTGTTCCTAGCAATCACTACCAGAGCTTCCATAATGACTGACATTGGCAGCTGAGCGATAATCCAGTGTATTCCCTATTTGTAATAATATCTTACATAAAGATATTGTCTCATGATTTTCACAAGCTTTGAATAGTTATGTTGTTTTGGGGTATTTGCAGATGCTAAATCTATATTATTATGGACATATCATAAATAATGTTAGCTCGGATTATGTTTTATTATTTGTTAATGTGTAAAAATTATGATTCACTTTCTGACTGAGTGACTAAATAAATAAATGTATGAGTGGCGGCGCAATGATGCAGGGGATCTTGCTGCCCGCATGTTTACCGACAGTATCCTGTTGGGCTTATTATTTTACAATAAAAAGGGAGACAGCTAACATAGACACCCAAGTGTGTGCGCAAATACACTTACAAACACACTTGCACTTGCAGCTAGTGTCCAGTGGACAATGTCACACAGCTCATAGTTGCTGCAATATTTGCCTTGAGCTGTGTGTGTGTTTGATGGGCAGACAGTCCCAGCGCTCAGACACAGACTGTAGGGTCCCTGTCACATTGTGTTAAAGTTTAGATGTGTGTGGTTATGTGCACATGTGTGAATGTGTAATTTGTGACTACATGTCTGTCTGTGGCTGCAGGAACCTGCCTGGAATCATGATACTGGCTATTTCTGATGGTTAGAAACAGTAGGGGTTTCTTGAAAAGCTTATCTGGAGTATTCTTTTTACTATTTATATTTACATAAATACTATGTATAACTTATTTTACAAGATTTTTAATTCATACTCGAACAATATGAAAATGTTCAAATATGAACGAATGAACAATAAATCATCAATTAGGGGGGAAAAAACACATTAAAGTATTCTTAATAAGAGAATTTGACATCATTTTTCATTATGTAAAACAAATAAATTAACATGAGACTCAAAAAATGTTTTATAAATAGCTCAGTGACTACATGGGTGAAGCATTTGTTCATGCTGAAGTCTCTAAACATTACTCAGAACATCACCAATATAACCTCCAAGTGATATAACAAAATAAATAATAAAAACACAGTTATAGAAAATATGAATTCAAATGCTTAGGACACTCTGAGCTTAGTGTGTTCTTGTTGTAAACCACATTGCACAGTACAGTATACTACTGACAAACACACATTTACTCTAGTACAGCCATTCCCAAACTGTGCACAATTTTAAATTTTGATATTTTCTGCAGGGTTTTCAAAACTTTGATTAACTCTAATTACCATGATAATATATTTACTTCATTTCATTTTAATAGAATTTTCTGATGATTTGGCAGTTAGGTCAATTTTCAACCTTATAGCAAATGCTCCAATTTAACTCCTTTCCAACAAAGATGACTTACAATAGACACTTAAAAAAGGCTTTCACAGAACTATACAAACCTATGAAAAAGCACCCTTACAGCCATATGCTGCGAACAAAATTCCCCTGATTAGTTCGTCATCAGCAAGTATGACAACCTCTACAAAAGCAAATGCTTTAGCAGTTTGCTGGTGATGATTTGGGCTTGTTATGTAGCTATTAGACATGGGCACCATGCAGTCAGTTTAGTGGACCATAAACTATGTATACAAATGTATTCTAACCAAATGTGAGGCCATATGTCTCATTGCTAGAGTTTGGCTGAACCTAGGTGATACAAATGGACAATGATCCTAAGCACAGAAGCAAAACTACAACAGAAAGAAAATAAATCATGGTGTCACAATAGTCCAGTCAAACTGTGGACCTCAGCCTGAAATGCTGTGGCAGAACTTTCAGAGAACTGTGCATAAAAGGAAGCCAATAAAGTGAAGCAACACTGTGGGTCAAAACTCTTCTACAACAATGTGAGAGACTGATAAAATCGTACAGAAAACAATTACATCACATTTTGCTGATAAAGGTTGTTCTAGAAGCTACTGAATCATGAGATATACTCAGATTTTTTTAGGATTGCCTTTGAGACAACCAAACCCTGGTCCGATATATGAAAAATGCTACTTTTTTAATTATGGCTTTTTAAATTTTGTTTCCAAAATAAGTGTAAACATTTAACCTTTGACATCTAACTATAAAATTCACATTTTTAAATATTGTTTAGATATTATAGAAAACCATCAACAGCTTACCTATAGTACCTGCATAGCTCACCAGGGGGCAGTGGCTGACACTTTGAGGATCACTACTGTTGTCTCAGTTTTTTCTTTTTTGTTGTTGTTGTCACAGAATCTCTTTTAAAATTATCCTCAAGGCATTCTTAGTAGTTCATTTCAGTTGAATTGTGGAGTGACATTGACTGTGAATGTTGGTTTTACTCAATATGCATTATATTTATTATTCATTTAGTGAAGCTGTAAATGGGGCAGTTTGGTAAAAGACTTTTGCAGTAATGTCAAAATATGGAACAACCTTCTTTCTTACTTTTGATTAAATATAGAGTACTTTATAAGGAAAATCTCAACTGAAGAACAGAAATTTCACAACAATACAAGACTGCATGAACTGGCACCAGATAGAAGCTGTGAATCCAGACTTTATTTTAAACACAAATATTTGTTATTACAGGGGTATATCAATACAAATGAACAGATGAAAGCAGGAAGGACAAAGTGAGATAAGAAGAAGAAATCGAGATCTGTAGTCTGTTACAAGCAAGTAGAGATTAAGAATGTCTGTACTATAATTCCTGTGCATTGTATTATTTTGTGTGATCACTCTCTTGGGGTTCAAACCCATGAGCCTTTCTCATTCTCTACTGAGACTTAACTGTTAATTAGAACCTGGTCTCTGAGATGAATCGCCATGAATGTGTTTCTGTGTGAGTGTGTAGCTGTGTGTATCACTGTGTGGTTCAGCTCTCTTTTCTAATTAACAGGCAGATCAGTCATCTGAGGTCCTCCTCTCTCTCCCTTTCTCTCCTTGTATTTTCCACGTCTCTCTCTCTCGTTCCGCTTGCCCTTCCTCCTTTCCTTTCTTACATTTTTTTCACCCTCTACTCTTTTTCTATCTTTTTCTGACATCTGTCTCTGATGTCTCTCAACTTATCTGTATTTAAAACCTCCTTAAACTGCTTATGCTCCTGTGACACAGGCTTTCTTTCCCTCTAATATGATTTAAGTTATTTTTGCCATTTTAGTATAACTACAAGGAGTTGCAAGGTACGTTGGTCACCTGCTCCATAGCAAACTGTCCTAATAGTTTCTATATTCTACATCGCTAGTATATTATAAAGGAACACCCAAATTTAGACTAAGATGATTCCTTGACCTCTCTTCTTGCAGATACAGGGTGTTTATGTATATTTGTGTGTGTGTGTGTGTGTGTGTGTGTGTCTTTCTCATCCAAAAATGAATTTCTTTGAGACATGAAAGGATGTCTCAAGGTTCAACGTTTCATGTTGACTTTCTTTAAAATATTTACCACAGGTTGGCCTTTGGCATGACAAGCATGTTTAAGCAGCTGATGCATGCACTGTGAATGAAAAGATGTTATGATGTCTTTCAGACATACTCAAAAATATACCTGTTCCAATCTGTATCCTAGTTTCTTTACATTTTAAAGAAGTGAGATCTTTAAGACATAAAGACTCCTCTTTCAGGGCTTTGTAGTGAGGAGAAGGATACTAAATTCAAATCTAGATTTAATGGGGAGCCAAGGAAAAAAAAACTAATACAGAAGAATAATCTCTAGTTCTGCTCCCATTAAGACTTTTGCAGTCATGTCTTGGATCAAATTAAAGCTTTTCTAGGACCTATTAGGACAACTGGAAGATACGGAATTGCAGAAGTCCCAAACAGAAGACATAAATGCATTACATACTTGTTCAACATCCCTTTGAGACAGGATGTTCCTACTTTTGTCTTTAATCTGCCCATAAAAATCTTTGAGGTTTGTTTAATATTTCAAATTAATCCACACTGTAGCACTGGAGGCCAAGGTGGTACTAAAAGTTGGTACAATGGGAATTTGGACCATTAAAAAGGAAATATGTTAAGTAATTGGAGAATTAGGAAAATAACTATATTATTTCTGTGGGCATTTGCTGTTTGTGAAAAGTGCTATATAAAGGGAAGAAATTTGGATTGATTTGGTTATAAATTACTATTATTAATTAAAATTATATTCACACAAATCCACACACACAGGCCTAAAGTCAGTGTAAACATAGTAAATATTATATGCTTACATTCTGTTTTTCAACATTTTGATCTCTGACACTACCTCACCCTGTTTTCATTTTGTCCTATTTCTAAAGTAAAAGGTGAATCTGCAAGCGCAGTTTTGACCAGATTATAAATCTTTTTTAAAAGCCCTTTGTTGCTCCTTCTTTCTTTTGCTCTCTTCCTTTGTAGCTCGTACCTGTGGCAGTAACCTAAGAGGACCCAGAGGGGTCATAACTTCTCCCAACTACCCTGTTCAATATGAGAACAATGCCCACTGTGTGTGGGTCATCACTGCAATGGACGCTGAGAAGGTGAGCTTTTTCATTGTTTAATTTTACTAAGAGTTTTTATTTTAAAAAAAAACAACATCAAAAAACTAAAACCCTGTAATCTGACAGGTGGAAAATACACATTTTATACCTGCAATATGCTTTCATCACGTTGTGTTGTGATCTTAAAAGAAGAGTACTGAGTTCCATTCAACTGAAATACAGGGAGTGCAGAATTATTAGGCAAGTTGTATTTTTGAGGAATAATTTTATTATTGAACAACAACCATGTTCTCAATGAACCCAAAAAACTCATTAATATCAAAGCTGAATGTTTTTGGAAGTAATTTTTAGTTTGTTTTTAGTTTGAGCTATTTTAGGGGGATATCTGTGTGTGCAGGTGACTATTACTGTGCATAATTATTAGGCAACTTAACAAAAAACAAATATATACCCATTTCAATTATTTATTTTTACCAGTGAAATCAATATAACATCTCCACATTCACAAATATACATTTCTGACATTCAAAAACAAAACAAAACAAATCAGCGACCAATATAGCCACCTTTCTTTGCAAGGACACTCAAAAGCCTGCCATCCATGGATTCTGTCAGTGTTTTGATCTGTTCACCATCAACATTGCGTGCAGCAGCAACCACAGCCTCCCAGACACTGTTCAGAGAGGTGTACTGTTTTCCCTCCTTGTAAATCTCACATTTGATGATGGACCACAGATTCTCAATGGGGTTCAGTTCAGGTGAACAAGGAGGCCATGTCATTAGTTTTTCTTCTTTTATACCCTTTCTTGCCAGCCACGCTGTGGAGTACTTGGATGCGTGTGATGGAGCATTGTCCTGCATGAAAATCATGTTTTTCTTGAAGGATGCAGACTTCTTCCTGTACCACTGCTTGAAGAAGGTGTCTTCCAGAAACTGGCAGTAGGACTGGGAGTTGAGCTTGACTCCATCCTCAACCCGAAAAGGCCCCACAAGCTCATCTTTGATGATACCAGCCCAAACCAGTACTCCACCTCCACCTTGCTGGCGTCTGAGTCGGACTGGAGCTCTCTGCCCTTTACCAATCCAGCCACGGGCCCATCCATCTGGCCCATCAAGACTCACTCTCATTTCATCAGTCCATAAAACCTTAGAAAAATCAGTCTTGAGATATTTCTTGGCCCAGTCTTGACGTTTCAGCTTGTGTGTCTTGTTCAGTGGTGGTCGTCTTTCAGCCTTTCTTACCTTGGCCATGTCTCTGAGTATTGCACACCTTGTGCTTTTGGGCACTCCAGTGATGTTGCAGCTCTGAAATATGGCCAAACTGGTGGCAAGTGGCATCTTGGCAGCTGCACGCTTGACTTTTCTCAGTTCATGGGCAGTTATTTTGCGCCTTGGTTTTTCCACACGCTTCTTGCGACCCTGTTGACTATTTTGAATGAAACGCTTGATTGTTCGGTGATCACGCTTCAGAAGCTTTGCAATTTTAAGACTGCTGCATCCCTCTGCAAGATATCTCACTATTTTGACTTTTCTGAGCCTGTCAAGTCCTTCTTTTGACCCATTTTGCCAAAGGAAAGGAACTTGCCTAATAATTATGCACACCTGATATAGGGTGTTGATGTCATTAGACCACACCCCTTCTCATTACAGAGATGCACATCACCTAATATGCTTAATTGGTAGTAGGCTTTCGAGCCTACTACCAGCTTGGAGTAAGACAACATGCATGAAGAGGATGATGTGGACAAAATACTCATTTGCCTAATAATTCTGCACTCCCTGTAGTAGTTTAAATATTTATTCTTTTTCAAGTATGACACTTTTTGTAAAATATAACTCTTTTACTTAAACAGTGTAAATTGATAAACATGGAAAAATTAAAGATGTCCAGATGAACAGATTCAACTTTTGGAGATAAAGAATGAAACGAAATTAACAGGATTTCCTGCTATAACAAAAATAACATCTCTCATATAATGCTTCCTACCTGTTTAAAGTGGTAGCCTTGTTGTTGCTGAATGTTTGCTGGTAAGCTTTACAATGATGTGGTAAGCATAGAGTCATCATCTTTGCAGCATTGCATAAATTGGGGCTCTGTTTTCTTTCTTACAGGGAAGGATAACATTTGAATAGAGAAACAGAGGCTTAGATCTTTATGGCTGATTACAGCGACCTAATCTCCTGAACTGTCATACACTTAGCAGTGGGTGTGGAAACTTGTGGTCATGGTTGTCACACAGATTAAGAAAGTAGTGTATTAATATCTTTCACTTATTAGCATGCACATCGGTGTATTTTGCAGATCCTCATGTCACAACAGACCGTCACCACACCTATTTTATTTTTGGTAACATAACGAATAAGATATAACAGTTTTTTTGTTTGTTTGTTTGTTTGTTTTTTTTAATGAATTAAATTACTCTAAAACAATGAGAAGTTAAAAAAAATAGAAGAATTAAATTGTTTCGTTGTGTGTGTCACTCATATTTGTGGAAAAGTACTTGGAGAAAAGAGATGCATTTTCAAGACCAAGAAAAAACAGCAGTGCGCCATGTGCCTGGCTGACCACAGCAACCCACAGAGAAAATATGCACTTTCTGTTTCATGTATGCCAAAAAACCCGCACAAACCTGAAAACCTTTACCGTTACATTGTAAGATGGAATCTATGATCATGGAGTTGTCAAGTTTTGGTTGACCATCCTTATGGTATTCTTCCATTTCATCCTGGGCTTGTTTAAAATATTAGACTGAAAGTATTCAGAACACTGCTGCCTGTACTATAGCAAATGCTATAGTAGATGGACAATTACTTTGTTTGTTAGAGACTAAAAAGGGGTATAGTGGTTTGTCAGTGGTTAAAATATTTTCTTTTCACAAAAGAATGAAGCTTTCCTATTGATTCTTCGTGCAGTGTGGTGACTAATAATTTAAACTGGTACAGAGTCTGCACCCACTGTGTAAACAGTGTCATGGCGACATTGGCTTCTGTGATAGCAAGTTTGGAAGAGGAAAATCAATCCTCTTCTGCAGTGTTTAGATACACTTCGGTTACATTTTATTAATATAATTAATAAATTATTAATATAAACGGTGCAAAGTGTTTTTAAAGTCCCAATTCACAGAAATCTGTCATGAGACTTTGTAGTTCTGCAGCAGTGCAGGAAACTGCAAACATGACCCTGTTAAAGCTTAACTGCATTAGGTTAAATTGTTTGTGTGTGTGCTCAGGTGGCGGAATGGGGAATATGTCGATGGACCGAATGGGCTCCAGCTTTGACCGTTTGGGAATGTCAGGAATGGACATGAACCATGGCTTTGGTGGCTATGGCGGCGGGGGCCGGGCCACATGGGTGGAGGCATGTCGGACAGAGGGTCAGGGTCCAAAGCAGGTTGCCAGATATTTGTGCGCAATGTAAGCAGAAATAAAAACACATTCATTTATTCAGATTTGCAGAGCTGTTACATCTGTGGACATCCTTATCTTCCCATACAGTTAGTCTTGATAGTGATCGTAGTCATAGTGCTTGCACTATAGTATGCTGCCACTCAAAGTTTAAAATGTTAAAGGGGCATTCGAAGGTCCAGGTTTAGCAAACACCACTTGTGTTACAATTTCTCATGCCAAAACTGATCAATTTTTCTGCAAGCCAAGGTAGTAGTGCACACTGCTGTATGCAGACAATAAGAATCAAAAATGGCTTGCTTTTTTACTCATCATTCCTCTTTTGTTTAGATATGTTCTTAAGACATTTGTGTATCTAAATTTACTGCTTCTTTAATCAGTCCGCTGTGCTAACATGATCAGTTAAACTTTAACGTGATAAATGTTCATTAGATGTCATTAAATATATTGTTGCTGGGCCTTTGTGCGCTTGTGCAGCTATCCAATAAAAGTTATTAATAATATGTGGTGTGCTTCCATGAGTCATTAATTTTTGCTTGGAGGATTTATGATCAGTTCAATGTCATCTTTGACATGTTTGATTCCTGTACAAAGGTCCAGCTGTAAATGTATTAATGCTGACAAATGTAATGACTAAAGTATATTTTTGTGTTTTATAGCTGTCCTATGATTTGACATGGCAAAAACTGAAAGACAAGTTCAGTCACTGTGGTAAGTGTTTCGCTTATTATAGACCACTGAATTAAATATTCTTTGTTTAATTCACGAACCACTGGAGCGCTTTTGTCATTTTACCACGATTGATCGCTGAAAACAAAGGGCAAAATTTAAGATTTGATCAGCACTTTGTTAAAGATTCTGCTTTCACAATTCGGCCATTGCTCATTCTTTTCTGCTACAGGTCAGGTAATGTTTGCAGAAATCAAGATGGAGAATGGAAAGTCGAAGGGATGCGGAACGGTGAGATTCGACTCTCCAGAGAGTGCCGAGAAGGCCTGCAGGATGATGAATGGAACCAAGATAAATGGCCGAGAGGTGGACGTCCGTATTGATCGGAACGCCTAGATCCTTTGTAGAAGTGAAGCTAACACGTACACTTTCAGTCCCCTTGCCAATGATCTTTTGTTTTGTTTTAAAAACATAATTACTGCATATCGTCACGTGTTCAATGTTTCTTTCTTTCGTCCTTTTTTGTTTGTTAATGTAAACTACATAGCTATTTTCTTTGTTTTATAAACCCTTTTTAATTTGTGAGACAGTTTATTTGACCAAATAAAGTTTGTAATTTTTAAACTTGGTGGTTGTAAATTCTCCTGAGATCAAAGTCTCAAAGTTGTTCTTCATTGTGTAAACTGCTGCTGTAGTGCTGCCCCAACCCCCCCTAAGAACAGTGTTCTACATTGGCGACTTCAGATCTGGAAAATACCACAATAGTCCACAGATCAAACTCGGTTTGAATTTATTTTATTGGAACATTTATTACAAAAAGATATTCCAAGTATTTAAAGATTTTAAAGTTTTGTATTTTTAGTTAGATTGTGGAGTGGGTTTGGTGTAATCCTGACAAACTAAGTTACCCGCTGTGGTGACCTGTTGTTAATAAGGGAGCAGCCAAAAGTAGCTGTTTTAAGTTTCTACTAATTTTTAATTTGTTTTTTTTAGTCAAGTCAATACGGACACCTAACAAAACGGTGAAGACATCGGAGCCGCCCCGAAAAAATATGTAACAGTGCTTCCTCAAGCTGTTAAAAAGGTTTCATCAAAGCTACAGATTAAAACTTGATTTTAACTGTATCTTTATTTGAATTAGGTTTGCTACAGTTTTGAACTAATTCCTTTCTTGGAAGTCTTTGGAAGGTTTTTGTGCTTAGTTTGAACTACAACGTTGTTGGGTTTCTTGTAAGAGTAGATTAGTGTCTGAAGTCCACATAAGCATTGCAAACTTGGTGGTTTAAAAAAAAATGAATGCGTGACAGTTTTAGGGAACTGAAGATGAGTGGAAAGTTTTTTTTTCTTTTCTTTTTTTTTTTTTTACTATTTATGGCTCCTACCATTCTTTCTCGCTCATAAAAGCTTATCAGAGAAATAAGTCTTTTTGTCTTAGCTCAGTCATCCTCTTAAAAAGGACAAGGCCAAATGAGTTCAGTTTAAACCTTTTATTTCTTTTCTTATTGGAAATCTGCAGTAAACCTGTGGGAGCAGTAGCTTTTTGTTCATGACCTTATGTAAGACAGGGAATGTCTTGGAATGTGAAGATGGGCCTTGTGATGATACTGGTCTTGTCTGGATCTTGGTGAACACGCCCATGGATCCTAGGAACACTGCCACCTTTGGTAATTATATTACCAATAGTTCACTGAGATGTGACCATCAGGTATGTGCGCCGAAGAAACTTGATATTTGTAAATTTTTAAAAGCTTAACGTTTTTGTTTTGTCTCAGAAAATATGGCTTTAGTCCTGAGAAGGTCAGATCTCAGTCGCTGCACAGTCTTAGGGGATTATTCCCAATAATTCCCAGCTCATAAAGGATGGACAGAGTGGCAAAGAGGATGTAGCATATGAGCGAAACGATTCCCAACTTCCAATCCAACTTCCATCCGTTGATGTGCACGGCTACGAAAAGGAAGACGATTGAAAGGAGAAGTGTGGAGGAAATGAAGACCAGTCCGGTGCTGTTGACCTCTACAGGGTTGTTTGTGTCCACAAAGGCAGTTTTGATGAACCAAGGCAAACCCAGGCACAGCATGTCAAACACGTTAGAGCCCACGATGTTGGACATGGCCATATCAGCTTTCCCTTAAGAAAAAAAAAAAAGTGTACATGGAATTACAGTATATAAAGCAAAAACTGAGTTAGTGCAATTTCTGTGTCTAACACCACTGACTGAAATGAAGCTCCAAACCATGATGGAGCCTGCACTGTTTTACAGATGGCTGATGCTTCTTGACAGGCATTATCAACTAAAGAGATACCACTTCTGTGGTCAAGTCGGTGAAAAATGCGAACAAATTATGTTTTGCGACAAGATGCTAGTAACAAAGTGCCTAAAGATACAAATTAAATTGGTTCTCTGCTAAGTCGTCTGTAATGTGTAGACACAACACTGGTTCTTCCCTTAGGTAATTTTTTTTGGTTTTTTATGCTTGAATGACTCATAGGTCAGTGTTAAGTTGCTCAACAGAAACATTCCCCTGTAAAAGGTCAGGTAGAAAACCTGATGGAAATATTTCTCAAGAAATGAGGCATCGCTCAAAAGTACATAGTACTGTGGATCTTCCACAGAAATGTGAAATCCTATTATCAAGTTAAGTAAACAGCACATCTGCTCCTATTCGCTTTTTGAAAATCCAATCCATCATTAGACATTGTCCATTATCCAGAATCCACATTCATCAGAGGAAAATAAATAAATTTCAGGCAAAGTGATCCAGAAAACAACTCACCAATATTAATCACCACCTTAAATGAATCCTTACAATCCTGCCTGTGAACTGTGACTGAGTTCTCTGTACTGTCCAATTCGGTACAGAGCCTACATGCCTGGTATTTCGTAAGACTCAACTTTCCTTGTATGTGCATGTGAGCCTTTCTGAGAACTACTGGATAATAATCTCATTATACATTAAGTAGACCTGCCACTGTCACATGATAATTTTGCCTTTTTACCCTGAACGTACATCAGTTTTATAGTTCATTCTTTTGTAGAGGGAAGGTGGAGGGGTTCTTGCAGCCCTGCCAAGTTCTGTATACACCCAGTCCTCACATGACTGTGTTTCCTCAGGGGTGAGCCCCCTGTTAATTGCTGTGGCCGGCTAGGCACATGGCCCACTGGAGCTACAATAGGCCCCCTCTGAACCTGCTCAGACAATGGCATCCCAGGAATTAACCAGCAGACCAACATGTGACTGTACTCTGCAAATCAAATGTTTTTCTCACAAGTTTCAACACTTGTGATCTGCCGTGGCTCGGTGGGTGATGAGCTAATTTACACCTGCAGCTAATCTGCAAAAGTTTAATGAGAACTACAGAATTTTATTACAGACTTCAGAGTTAAAACAGCCATCTTACCGACTACAGTGACCATCCACACCAGCACATATGTAAAAGCTGAGATCCAGACTGCTGACATGAGGAAAGTGATCATGAACCACTGCTTCCAGAACCTTCTCCTGCAGTCAGGGATGGTGAGGAAAAGCAGAGTGATGATAGGCAGGGACAGTACCCAGAGAATCCTTTTCAGGTCGCTCTCCAGGACGGCAAAGACACTTTTATGCTCTGCTGGTATGAGAGAATATACATCATATATCTCTCGTAGATCAAACATGAAGGCGAATGACTCAAAGTGGTGGTGAAAAAAAGGAGTTTTACTGTGCCACCAAGAAGTGCGCCTTACCTTCAGGAATCTCATTGAGTCCGTGTAGGCTGAGGGACAGGTGAGAGTATCCCGACTCGTCGTGGAAGATCCCACTGTCTGTTCTGGAGCGACTGTGGACTCGCAAGCTGGTGTCGTCATTCCAGCCCAGCAGACGCTGTGTCTCAATCTTTTCACCAGAACCTGAACCCAGACACGTGCAGCAAGGACTCAGCTTCCTCAAGACAAACTCACTGATGCGAAGGTCAAAGCACAGAACCACAATGTAAACGCCATAGACCAGCAGGAGACAGGCAGCATCATACCTGTCAACAAAATACACAGTTTGAGCATTAATAGTTCATTGACATACTGTAAATAAAAAAAATTGTCAATAAAACATACAATGCTGTGAAAAAGCATTTGTCCCCTTCCTGAGTTTTTCGTTTTTTTGCATATTTGTCAGACTTAGATGTTTCAGAACATAAACAAATTTTAATATTAGACAAAGATAACCTGAGTAAATACAAAATGCACTTTTCACTTATTATGTATATGTAAGTAACAGCAGTGATGAACCACGGTGAGAGCCATTATCCAAAAATGGAGAAAACTTGGAACAGTGGTGAAACTTCACCAGAGTGACCGGCCTACCGAAAATACTTCAAGAGTTCTTCAACGACTCACCCAGGAGGTCGCAAAAGAACCCAGATCAACATCTAAAACACTGCAGGTCTCACTTCCCTCAATTAAGGTCAGAAAACATACTTTTCAGTGGCTTTTGACCATTGGATTATTTCAACATTTTTTCCATCTGTAATTCTCCAAATTGTTGTTACTTTTTTTTAGCCATGGATATAGTTACAACAGTACCATAAAAAAACAAAAAGAAAAAAAAACCCTGTAAATACCTGCACTGTACAAATTGTTTTGTGATCTCTTTTAATTTGTTTTTGTCTACATCACAAGAGGCAATAAAAAGCTGTAAATGACTTTGTATCTTGTTACCACCCTTTGGGTTATAAAATAGTCTCTTATAAAAGGACAAAGTCTTTTACAACCCAAATTCAACCCCTGTTTGTATGTGGTGAAAGGTCTTAAGATGATTCATGTAATGATGAGTCAGTACACACAAATACACTCACCAGTAAACCTTGTTATCTGAAATAATGCCAATGACAGCAGCGACACTGATCCCATATGCCAGGCAGTCCCTGAATAGTGGCCAACAGGTGAGACGCCCAGCCTGATAAAGGAAACAAAAATAAGTGGTTTAAGGCTCATAAAACACAACGATCCTTCTGTTTTGGCTGAGCAAAAGTGGAACTGCTACACACAAGTAGTTAGCAGAAGTGTAATGTTTGTCTGTATCTTATGTGTTATCGTGTCAGAATGTACCATACAGGCTAAAAGTCCACAGGCACCACTGATTCCTAGCAGGTTGTAGACAGCCGATCCCACAATGGTGCTGACCCCAATGTCCCCTTTTGTCACAAACACACCTGACAGTAAAGAGCACATTTTAGCTTTGAAGCCAGGAGCAATGAGGAAGCATGACAGGGAAAAGAAATAAAGAGCTGAAAGTTAAAATAGCCTAATTCAAGGACACTTTTCCTTTTTGTTCCCATATGGTAAAGTCACTGTGTCAGGCTGGGGAACGCCACAAAGACACAGATGATCATGCTGGGGTCATCATTATCATAATTAGGTTTTTACTCAATGGGTGATTACCTAGGAAGGCTGTGACAAGTTCAGGTGCAGAACTTCCAGCTGCCATAAATGTGGCTCCTGCTACGTCCTGTGACAATCCCAGACCTGAGAGAGGTCCAAAATAACACACACAAAAAAATTATAATGCACAGTTTTGTTCAACAATAGCACAATCCCTCCTCAAATGGCCCATTAAAAACAGAATGATATATATATTTTTAAGGATTTGTCTCTGATATTACATTACATTGCTTTAATGACTACCGTCCTGTTGCACTCACTCCCATCCTGATGAAGTGCTTCGAACGACTAGTCATGCAACACATCAAGACTGTCCTGCCCCCCTCCCTGGATCCCTTCCAGTTTGCGTATCGGCCCAACCGCTCAACCGATGATGCCATTTCCACTGCACTCCACTCAGCACTCACACACCTGGACAAAAAAGACTCATATGTTCGAATGCTGTTCTTAGATTTTAGTTCAGCATTCAACACTATAATCCCCCAACAGCTCACTCAAAAGCTGGTCCAGTTGGGGTTCAACACCTCACTGTGCAACTGGCTGTTAGATTTCCTCACCGGAAGACCTCAGGCAGTACGGGTCGGCAGTAATACATCCAGTACCATCATTTTAAACACGGGGGCCCCGCAGGGATGTGTGTTGAGCCCCCTCCTCTTCACTCTGCTGACCCATGACTGCACTCCATTATACAGCTCCAACCTCTTCATCAAGTTTGCGGATGACACAACGGTGGTGGGTCTCATTAGTAACAGGGATGAGACCGACTACAGAAGCGAGGTGAGACGCCTGGCCACGTGGTGTGTTGACAACAATCTCTCTTTGAATGTGGAGAAGACGAAGGAGATTGTTGTGGACTTCAGGAGAATGCACACCAAACATGCTCCTCTGACCATTGACGGAGTGTCTGTGGAGAGAGTGAGCAGCACTAAGTTCTTGGGTGTGCACATCACAGAGGATCTCTCCTGGACGTACAACACCACAGCACTGGCCAAGAAATCACAGCAGCGTCTCTTCTTTCTCCGCAAACTAAGAAGAGCAGGAGCACCAGCCCCCATCATGTACACTTTTTACAGAGGCACCATCGAGAGCATCCTGTCGAGCTGCATCACTGTGTGGTTCGGAGCCTGCAATGCGTCCTGTCATAGAACCCTCCAACGCATAGTGAGAGCTGCAGAGAGGATCATTGGTGTCTCTCTCCCTTCCCTCCAGGACATTTACAGCACCCGTCTTACTAAAAAAGCCCTTTGCATAGCGGCTGATCCCACGCATCCAATGCAAAGCTTCTTCAAGCTGCTGTCGTCAGGGAGGAGACTGCGGAGTCTCCAGGCCAGGACCAGCAGACTGAAGGACAGCTTCATCCATCAGGCTGTCAGGAAGCTTAACTCCCTCCCGACTCTGCCCCCTCTCCCCTCTTCTCCTCCACGGTTTCACTGAATTCTGTCATACACACACACACACACACACACACACACACACACACACACACACACACACACACACACTCTCTGACTCACTCACTGGCCTGCACTAGTTACCAGTCACCTTGTGGAGCATTGGACTGCCATTATCTCATAAGTCTTTGTTGTTACATTATCTCTTACCGTACATTATTAAAAATTTGCACTAGTTGCCTATTTGCACTACTCTGCCTGGTTTACACTTAATGTCATTTACCCTTACTTGAATATTGTATATTGTATATTGTATAGCTTTCTTGTTATACGGAAAACTGTATTGTATCTATTTAAATTTTTACTTTTTTTAATTATTTTACTTGCATTCTTTTTTAACCACTCTCTTATATCTAAGTGTTCATTTGCTATTCATTGAGGGTTTGAGAGTAACGAAATTTCTATTCTCTGTATGTCCTGTACATGTGGTAGAATTGACAAATAAAGTTGACTTTGACTTTGACATATCTGCCCACTGTGGGCTTATTTAGTCAGTCAATGACTAATCAAGAAATGATGTTAGAATTTGCTGTTATAAATAAATTGCTCTGATAATCATACAGTGCAAAAATACAATGAGAACTTCCACCCAAGCCTGCACCTCACACACACATGTTCTATTGGAAACGTGTGTGTTATGTAGAACTTACGTTCACTGATTACTTCTAATGATGGCAGAAAGTAATCGTCGCAGACTATAGCGACAGCCAAAAGCATGTAGAAAATAAGCATAAAATAAATGATGAGCCCTCCATCCTTCCTCTCCTGCACTGTGAAGAAGCCTTCAGGAAACTCGGAGGACTGTGGCGGGATGCATTCGGTCTCATTCTCTAAAACGGCAGGAACAACACACACACACACACACACACACACACGTTCAGATCAAGGTTATTATAGTAAAGTAATGCAAAAATAAGAAAGAAAAACATTTTAGAACATTTTAGTAAAGTCAACTAAAATTTAATTACACAGAAAAGTTTCAGTTTGGCCATTTTGGTCGAATACGTCACTACGGAAAAGCCTGAGGAAGAATGTCTTTATGGAGACTGGGATGAGGATGAATCAGTTGCCTCCAGTAACGTTTGTGTGATAATACCTTCTTTCAACTTTAATCTCGCCCCTGACAAATACACGCGAGAATATTATCAAATAAAATACATAAGCACCGAAAACTAATCATCGTTAAATGTAAAAACTAACCTGACAGGACTCTAATAACGACTCTTAACAACTCATACACACAAATTGTCGCCCCAAGAAGCCAAGATGGTTAGATCTCTTTTCATGGCAGTTACACGGTCTTTCATGTCGATAAGATACGACGATTAGTAGAGCAAACATTGCCACAGTTGCTATGCCACATGATTGCGCACACATTATTGCCGTGACATAACTCATGACACACTGAACAGATTGTCACTATGAAACAAAGCTCCCTCGGATTATTGTGGCAGTTCTAAAATGTTACAAAGTAACCCAAAAATCCCGCACGCACTTGCATACGGTGTTTCAGATATGCTTACCCACGGCCCGACGCACCCTGACAGAGTGACTTCCCTGTGCTGTTTTTGCTGTTACTGAAAGGAGACTGACCGTGCAATACAAAAATATTACAAATCCCAGAAAGTAAGGTATAAAATCTTTTCTCTTCTTTTTCTGCACAGCTACAGCAGTACCCATAGTCATTTGAAAATTAAATATAACAAAAAATAAATACAAAATTAGCGATTAGTCCAAGAACGCATGTGTGTCTTTACTCTAACAAGCTTGCACAAATGTACTAAGGACTGAAATTGCTTGTGAGCGCTGCATCTAACACTACATACGGCTGCAAGCTGCAAAGAGAGATTACTGGGAGGGGGAACATTTTAAAGTCTGGTGCTACTAAGAATGGGGGATCACGAGTTGCGAGTCATTCCAGTCGATTTGAACACACTCCAGCCTGAGGCGCAGCGGGGGTGAAATCCAGATTTCTTTAAACACAGTTGCAATACAGCTTTACAAGTGGAAATGTAATGTTTTCTTGATTAAATACATATTTAGGCAACACACTTGCTGAATTTGGAGATGATCATCTTCACGTCAAACAGTGGCACTGTGGGCGCACTGTGGGCGTACATGCAGGCCACTCAACTAGGCCTTTGCGCATATCTGACTCGTAATTGTAGACAGAACATCACCATAAACAGGATTTGTGTAGTTTTATTTACACTGTAGACTGATACTCATACTACTCACATGTGAGGAAAAAAGGGGGTGTGAGTATGTGGAGGGACGGGATGCCGGGGCTTGTTTGGACATGCCCCAAAGTTTCCCCTAGAGCCACAGAGCGTCAGTCAGGAGTGCTCTCTGTGTGGATCGCCTTCGTGCTCCAAAGACATGAAATGAATGGATGTTAAAATGATGGATAGTTTATCCTGAGTCCAAATAAGATGATTTGAAAAAAGGTGAGTCAATTCAATTACTGGTTTTCTGAGAAGCTGCTCTGTGTCTATTGCACGTATTTCATTAAGCAGAAGATTAATCATTATGAATTTATATTATGAAAGCAACTTTTAAGGTTGACAAATGCTTAAATCATCAGTCTGACATTTCTGTTGCACCAGTGAGCAGTGCACACTAGCCGAATGAAGCTGAACTTGCTTGTTTTGTTGTGCTAATTGTGATGAATGATGCTGAGCCTAGCTGTGAGTTATTGGCGCCCCTGTGTGGTTTTGACTGGGTTTGTGGTTTGCTGGTCATCCTGTGTAGACTGATAAGGGCCTACCCTGGAAGTCATGAAACAAAGAAATAAGGCAATGTTAAAGAAACCAAACCAAACCAAAAACCAACACATGTATTCTGGTAAATAGAGGGTATGTTTGGATATATTTTTAATATAAAAAATTACATAAAATCAAATAAAAACAATGACATCCAAGCACAGAAAGTAAGACAAAAACAAAAAAAACAGAACAGGAAAACAATAAAAGAAGAGAAAAAAAACAAATAAAACAAACCGGTTAGCCAGTCCAAATCAAAAGTTCAAGAGAAATGCTAGTGTCCGAAGATGATCTTCTGTATGAAGACAGGGTTAGACAGGGCAACAGAGAGTTCTCCAAGTCCAAAAGATGTGGGGAACAAGTCCAGGAAGGAATCAGGGTCCGGCAGAGATGCGGTTTCACACAAACACAAAGTGCAGTCAAATGGGTTAAAATTTATGTTAAATCCCCGTTAATATGATTGACAAAAGGGCCCCAGATTTTGACAAATTTAAAGTGAGTATCAGCCAGACGATAACAAACCTCTTCAATATACAAACATACAATCCTCTCGCGTAGCCAAAACCTAAACAAGGTAGGAGATGGTGATTTCCAGGCTCTAAGAATAGCTACAATAGCTTTTAGCTACAAACATGCCAAACATTAAGGGTTTCTGAAGAGGACTTAGGGAGGTTAGGGAGCAGCCTAGCACTGCAAGTATACAATCCGGCTTTCATTTTAAACCATAACTCTGGTTATATATATTAAATATATCTGCCCAGAAACTCCTGAGTGTAGGGCAAGACCAGAAAAGGTGGCCAAGGCTTCCTTCCATTGCTTTGCATTTATCACACAATGAGGAAATAGACGGAAAAATGCTGCCTAGCTTTGTTTTAGAGAAATGCAAATGATGAAGGACTTTGAACTGTGTAAATTGTAATCTGGCATTTTTTAATCTTCTTCAACCCATTGGCCCACAAAGCGTCCGATATGTCTACTTCCATGTCCTTAACCCAAGCATCCTTGATGTGGTGGTTTAAGTGTAAAAAGTGTAGTAAACTGGCTGATTAGGTGTTTGGAAGTGGGATTGCAATCAAATAATCATAGAAGTCACTATGAGCAGGTGGCTGATCCAGATGGGATCAAGAGTGTTTGACAAAATACCTCATTTGTAACTATCGAACTAAATGAGCAGAGGGAAGCATAAATTTTGATTGCAACTGAGCAAATGAAGCAAAACAATTGTCGATGTAGACGTCCTTAATAGTGTGAAGACCCAATTCCGACCAATGCTTATACACAGGGTCCATCAAGCCAGGTAAAAAAGAAAGGTTTTGAGTTATGGGGGCAAAAATGGACAAAGCACCCCTAACTTGCTTTAAGCTCCTAAGAGAATGACATGGGACAAAATCTTTGCTAAGAAGTTTGGTAGGTATGTTTGGCTTAGAAAACAGAATAGCATCAACTGACGCACCAAAAATGGATTTAGCGTTGTGCGCCTCTATAAAAGGCTAGGAGGGACGGCATCCCTTCTGAACAGCAGGAACAGCTGAAACACTGTTCCAGAAAACTGGGAGGACTAGTCCGCCCTCAGAGGAGGGTTTCTGCAAGTGTGACTTTGTAATTCTGTGGGGTTTATTTGCCCAGATGAAAGACATAATGATAGAGTCAATAGTTTAGAAAAAAAACGATGATGTGAGAGAGATGGGTATGTTTTGGAAGAGATGAATACATTTAGGAAGCACCACCATTTTTTAAAGTTTTATTTTTTTATCATTTCATTTAAACTCATAGACCACACCTGTTCAACAGCTCCTTAAAGCAAATATCTAATCAACCAATCACACAACAGTTACTGCTGAAGTTCAAACTAAGCATCAGAACAGGCAAGAAAGGTGATTTAAGTGACTTTGAACGTGGTTGTTAGTACCAGACTTGCTGAACTAAGTATTTCCAAAACTGCTGTGTGCAGTATTTCTCTGGGAGAAAATTCCTTGTTGGTGTCAGAGGTCAGAGGAGAATGGCCAGACTCCTTCCAGCTGATAGGAAGGCAACAGTAACTTAGGTAACTGCTTATTACAACCAAAAGAGGAGAGCATCTCTGAGCATGCAACATGTCAAACCTTGAAATACAGGAGCTACAGCTACAGAAGACCTACCGGGTCCTGTCAGCTAAGAACAGGAAACTGAGTTTACAGTTCACACAGGCTCACCAAAATGCTCCAAGAGAAGATTTGAAAAATATTGCCTGGTCTGTAAAGTCTCAATTTCTGCTGACACAGCTGAATGCTAGGGTCAGCATATAGCATAAAAAACCTGAAAGCGTGCATCCATCCAGCCTGGTATCAGCGGTTCAGGCTGATAGTGGTGTAATAAAAACTGAGTGCCATTAAAACACCTCAGCCTACCCGAGTGTTGTTGCTGACCATAGCCATCCCTTTACGACCGCAGTGACAGCATGTTCATTGCTGTCAAATGGCCTCCACAGTCACCAGATCTCAATACAGTAGAGCACCTTTGAGATGTGGTGGCACATGAAGCCAGCCAACATATCTGCAGCAACTGTGTGATGCAGTCATGTCAATATGGACCAAAATCTCTGAGACATTTTTCCAGCACCTTGTTGAATGTGCTACGAAGAATTACAATAGTTCTGGAGGCAAAAGGAGGTCCAACTCAGTGCCAGCAAAGTGTGCCTAATAAAGTGGTTGATAAGTATCTCTTTTAATGACTCTGTTCATTTATTGGAATAACAACTGAATACTGTTTAATCTTTTATTATTTAATGAACCTTTTAGGAGTGAATTAGTACAAATTCATTTCCCCTGTACTGCTTGCATTAATTTCTCTACAATTTAATTTTTTTTATTCTTTAATTTTTTTTTTTTTTAAATAAGTGAGTTTAAGTTCATCATCAAACTAACATCGCTGAATACTATTGAAATCACTATTCTTTTCTTGGATTAAAATATAAGCAAATGCGCACATATGTCCAGTGCTGACAGTTTGCACGTCTATCTGACTCACCTAGCTTGGTGGAGGTTTGTCATTGCCTTTGACCACACCACTAACCAGCCAGCAGATGCCAGTATTAGATCAGAAAGTCTCAGGATACCTCTAGAATCTAACGCCAAACTTCACCTGTACAGAGGAATGTCTGTTTTTATTAACTTGAACAAGACATGATCTTTTTGGAGCGCGTGTTCATAGCTTGACACTGTAATATTTCTGGAATTTATGGGTCAGAGCAGAACCATTGTTCCTGTTATCAGAAACTGTGACTTCTAGCTGTGCTAAAAGGAAATATCTCACAGTCTTTTATTTACAGAGCTAGCCCCAGTCAAATGGATTATTTAATAGCGCATTGTGTACACATTCTTTGTGTGTGTGTGTGTGTGTGTGTGTGTGAACTTAGGTAAAAATGGCTCAGTCCAATAGAGCAGATCTCAATCCAATCCAATCAGGTAAAATATCAAGCTGGACAGCAACCTCACCATCTAATTTGTCATTTGAAGCCTTTTTGTCTCTTAGTGTTTGTGTGCTTTCACTTGTGTGTAAGAAGATACAGCGGAAACTTGACAGTGCCTCGTTCTATTTCAGTTGTCACTGGTATGCCTGCAGTGGTGGATGAGTCTCTAGTTACAGTATCAACACAATGGAAAAAAACATTACTCTTGTGTGCAAACGTCTTATCCTCTTCACTCTGTTTTTTTCTATAAGCCTGTAAAAATATTCAGCAACATTAGTCTACTGCAGCAGAATATGCACAAGACTATATTTGTATATTAGAGACAATAGCCGCAAGGCAGAGGGGCAAAACCTGCCTGTCACCTTAACAAAACAATGATCGCAGCCACAGAAAAAAGAGGAAGGAAACTAGTCAGACTAGAAAAACTGGCTGAGTTGCTTTTGTCATCATTACACAAGGAGAACGCAGCAGTTTTTACTGCTGTCACAGTCCTGCCTTATGAAAGCCTTCTTATCGTTTGCTTATCATGTCTTTCCTTCTCGAATGTTGTTCCTTGGCTCTGGAAACAGCATAGGTCTGTGCGTTTTGTGTACTTCAACTTGTTGAATAGCAACACCCTGCCCTCTGCGGGGAGTGTTCAGTGTTCAAGGTTCAGGAAGATAACGAGAGGTGAGTGGCTGACGCGTAGCTTGTTTTATGTTACCAAAGGCTCGTGTCATATTACTGAAGACAGCAGGCTTGGTGAAACTATCGCCGGATTGAGAGTGCTGAGACTTGAACAGACCAGGAACTGGGACTTTTTTCTTTTAAAAAAAAAGAAGTTTTGAAGAGGCTAAATAAGCCTGACTTCCTCTTGTTCAAGAACAGTGTTACCATGGGTAAGACGACACAACCACGTCTGCTGCTTTTGCTGTTTTTGTCAGGGCTTGTTCACTGTTCAGCTACCTTTGTATTTTGGACTGCTAACGTGGAAATAAGCTTTGTGAACAACTACAATGAGACTGAGGAGAAATACTGTGAGTGTGGGTTGTATGGCCGTAACTCTCCCGTTAGAAGCGCTTCGGGCATCGTTACACTTCCCGTGGGAGACCCCAAAGGCTGTGGCCCAGATCCTGTGTACGGCCGCAACACAACCTCACCACCGTGGATAGCCCTGGTGAAGAGGGGCAACTGCACCTTTGGTGAGAAGATCAATGCTGCTAAACGCCTCTGAGCAGCTGCTGTTGTTGTGTATAATGTGGACGGCAGTGGAAACAGCACTACACACATGGCACACTCAGATGCAGGCGATATTGTGGCGATCATGATTGGTAACACTCAGGGCATGGAGATTGTCAGGCTGCTGAAAAACGGGATTGATGTTCAAATGATAATTAGTGAAGGCATGGCTCACGGGCCCTGGATGGACACCTACTGGCTTTACTTTCTGTCCATTGCCTTTTTCATTGTGACCGCAGCCTCCATCGCCTACTTTGTGTTCATCTCCGCAAACCGTCTCTACAATATGAGCAGGAGCAAGCGCAATGAGAAGAGACTGAAATCCGAGGCCAAGAAGGCAATTAAGCGTTTGCAGGTACGCACGCTCAACAGAGGGACGAGGAAACCAGTTCGGACTCCTCGATGTGTGCCGTTTGTATCGAATCCTACAAGGTAGGCGATGTGGTGACCGTGCTGACGTGTGATCACATCTTCCACAAAACCTGCATCGAGCCCTGGCTGCTGGAGAGGCGAACCTGCCCTATGTGTAAGTGCGACATCTTGAAGGCCCTGGGCGTTGAGGACGACAGAAAAGAGAGCTTCTCTGCTGAGTCACCGCCAGATGTCACTGTGATCACAGTGACAGGAGACACCCTGTATGAAGTCCCACTCACTGACCCAGGGAGCCTCGACCCGGAGAGACAGCAGCATCGCTATGACAACAGGGCCTTCGAGGAAGACTCAGAGGCTGCAAGGGGATGAGCAGCAACAGTGGAAACAAAACAAAGCACAAATCAGGACTCAGTCAAATTCCCTGTTTGAAAGACATATTTTTCTGGCACACAGTGATCCAGTGGAATCAAAGTTTAATCTATCAACAGAGGAGACAATGTTCATCTTGCAATGTGGACATGAAAAAATGATTTTAAAAAGAACCCAAGGATTTAAAATGTCAACGGATGTGTGTCATTAACTTAAATGTCAGTGCTTCTTCTTTGTTTTCTGTTCTGGTGTAAGTCTGTAAACAGTGGGTGTGTTCATTAGAATAGAATTGAGCAGTCATGGAGCGACACCATTGTCAGGTTGCTGTTTTGCATAAGCAACAAAGCAGTCGATGTTGGTTAGGAAGGAAAGTAAATATCAGAAAGTGGGGCCAAATTTCTTCCAATAAAAGGCTCAATATTGGACTGCTCGCAGTAATATGCAACAAACGTTTCCTTTTCCTTTAAACTGCAATACAAATATTTCTCATAATCCACTTTGTCCTAATGACTGTACGTTCTTTTTCTGAGTGTTTTTTTCCATTTGCATCTGGGTTGTCATTCTGGATTTGCAAACACACCCTCATGAACACGCCTTTGTCTGAAAACACTGCATGGCATGCATTTCTCTGGCATGAGTAAATAAAACACCTGAGGGCCAGAGGCTCATAGCATGACAATGTGCTGAAATAAGAATTTTCATGTTCGGTCAGATCACAACCAGAAGTGAAATGTAATGCAGTCATGTTGCAATAGACATATCTATCTATCTATCTATCTATCTATCTATCTATCTATCTATCTATCTATCTATCTATCTATCTATCTATCTATCTATCTATATATATATGTAATGTATAAAACAGCCATTGGCATTGTAGATAATTTTCTTCCAAAGATGTTTTCTTGGCTGCTGGATGGGGGAATTACTGTGTAATTATCGTGGAATTATTGTGTGTGCTATCTTTTTAAGTAATACACTGAGATTGGCTTATCACTCAATCAACTTTACCTGTTAATATAAAGGTAACACACTATGGAAAGTACAGCTGATTTTCATTTGCAGACATAAATTGTTATTGATGAACATGTCTTCCAGGTTTCGCCCGTGCTCTACCTCTGATCTATCACACGGTTAAATATAGGAACGTGTTTGAGATTCTTCCACGATCCAAAGTGTGTCCCTCCATATAGGATAAAGCTAAAGAATTGTTTCACTTCTTTGTTTTCTGGCGGGATGTGCTGATCATGGTACTAAAAAGATTTTATATCGAATCATTTTCACGGCTGTTTTACAGATTCCAGGAGTCTTAAATTGCACTGTAAAAAATGAATATTAGCTTCTGTATTAAATCACATTGATGCTTTTTAGAATGAAATAAATCCCTCAAAATGAGGCCAACTTAACGAGGACACATACTTGTGAAGTGGTGTTTGTTTGCGTGTGTGTGTTTGGGGGATATACATATATATATATATATGAACATGAACGTGAAAAGTATGGTAAAGGAACCTCTCACTTTCAGAGATGTGTCTCTACAGAGATAACTTGAGGAGAGAAGTGAATTTGTAATTACTACTGCATAGGTGGGAGCTGATACACACATACACACCTTAAGCTTCAGTGGGATAATCATCATAACACGTAAGTATACGGGCTTGAACGAACAAGCCGAGCAAGCTCGTCTACTCCTCAGGTGATCACATATCCGGAGTTTGAAAATCCAAACATGGAAACAAAACGGAGGCTCTGGGAAGATGTGTCATATTTTTTTGCTCAAAACAAACAACATGCTGATAATCAGTCTGTTTAGCTAATAAATAACGTTAATAGGTTATCAAAATGGACCCAAAGTAACATACTTAATGCTGTATTACAAGCTAAATGGTTACAAAAATACATAAAAAAATGCTGTATTTGCTCCATTAATGAAAATGGTTTCACTGTCAGTGGCTTGGAGCCTGAGTGAGCCGAGGTCCAGTACACTCAGCAGCATGAGCTTTTTCTGTTTAGCAGAGATTCCCAAGCTTTTGGTTTTGTTTTCGATTGAATTCCAGTAATGACCGCGTGTGACACCTGATGAAACTCAGTCGGTCAGCCTTATAATTTTACCACAGACCGTGGCCTCTGTGTGGCTGTGAATAAGGTTGAGCCAAAAAGTACGTGTTTGGGTTTTTTTTTCTTTTCAGATTGCTTGATTTTAGAACCCAGAGGTATCCGATAGTTGGCAATAAAGCAAAATCAGAAAGATATAAACATGAATTTGAGTTCCCGTGCATTCTTGAGCTTGTTGCTTGCTTTGCGTTTATTTGCTTGATTTCAAATGTTAAGTTTTCGTTTTAAATATTCTGTGCCTCTGGGCTTTGCCTTGTTTTGTAGTCCTCATGATCAGAGGCTACACTAACTTAAACAGCAGTGAGTATTTAGTCCTTGGTGCTCATATTTTTCACTCAGGCAAGCAAGCAGCATTTGTTTATGTCATCCTTCCCACTTGCAAGGGTCAAAGTGCGCATTGTAAAACTAGCTTATAACACACCCTTATAAAAATCGAATACAAAGACTAAAATGAGCTTTAACGTCTAACCGTTTTATTATATTGTCAGAGAGTGTCAGAATTTCCATGAGTTGACCAAAGAATTGATTGATTTGTCACAAGGGGAGTTTTTAAAAACGATTAATGTAAGAGTGGGGTCAAGTTGTGCAAGGCAGGCATGGTTAGAAGTGCAGAAACTAAAGCAGCGATACTAACAGGGCATGAGCCAAGGGCAAGCGTTTTCGGTGAAAGTCCTGCAGTCCTAAGCCCAGAGGGTGACCTAAGTGTTTCCTCACATGGCGCTCCCTCTCCCCTTGGAGGGCAGTGTGTGCTGGATTTCAGGCCAGTGCTGTAAGCTCAGCTTTCATAGGTCAGATGGTTATAGTGGTATAACAGCACGACAGAGAATCAATACTGAACTAACTGGCCGTGTTGGGAACAACTGGCAGTCTTTGGGTTAGAGGCATGCTCTGCTCAGCGGCGGTGCTCTTCTGATTTATTGTAGTTGTTCTGAGAAAATTGAGTCAGAAGGTTTTCATTTAATGGCACACTAGTCGGTGGCTGTACCTGGTACCACACTTGACCTTCAGTTCCAGATAGGAATCAAACAATGGAATTAACTACCGTAGTGGCCCGATAGCTTATCTTCTCCTGCACAGCCTAATCACAGTAAACATCTCATGTTTTTCTATGGCACCAAGTACACTTGGCTGGAGGCCTGCAGCTGGACGAGACAGTGGAAGGTGTTCTGGCCTGCTGTTGTCGCAATTAAACAAGAACACACTGCTCTATGTTTAGGCACGAATACAATGCTTCTCTGTAAGTCTCAGTCTGTCCTTGTGAACATTAGGATCGTCCTGCAGCACCACCTGGTGGACACAGTCAATGCTTGCAGTGACTTTAAATTGCCTTCCAGAGAAGGTAAAACTGCACCGTTCCACCCTTTCATATTTGATCTTCAGGTACTTCAGGACAATTTCCTGCTTGAGTGGAACATACAGAGTAATAAATCCTGTCATAATGAAATAGAGCGCTTATGTGGCAGTGTACTTTAATGGCCCAGTTGAGGAGTTCTGCTTGTCCACTTATTGAGGCATTGATATGCCAAACACACACACAAGTTCAAACAGCTAGGATTTGGATTGACCTTAAACTAGATCTATCTATCTATCTATCCATCCATCCCACTCTGTGGTCTGTCTATTAAGAAGCTTCAGTGGAGCAAAAGAAAGTCTCTTTAATCGAATTACAGTACTTGGTGGTTGTCCATGGCTCTCTTGTCCCAGACTGTCTGAGTAATTATCTTAATGAACGAGAGAAATTGATTACAAAAGCGCACTAAGAAACAAATGAATCAATTTAGCGAGGGAAGTACAACATAAAACATTTCTTATGTTGTGCTTACACAGACAAATAAATCACAAAGCCCCTTCTTCACATCTCACTGGCTCCGTGATGAAGTGAAAATATTGAGAATGCTAGTCACAGCTCTTCTCTGCAGGTTTATGTTCAAAGTATTAAGAAGACTCAGACTCTTCAGTTCAATAAAAGCTACATGATATTTTACTGGTGACTGATGTGGCTCATGTCTGGCTACTTATTGTGTTGTGCATATATCTATACTCCCCACCCCAGCAGCACTGCTTCACGTTTTCACAGCGCTGAAATGCTGCAGGGGCATTCATAAGTCCAAAGGGGATGCGAATCCACTCATATAATCCCCAGGGGGTCACAAAAGCAGTGAGTGGACGACTTTCTTCTGACATGAACCCTGGTGGTACGCTTTCCCCTGATCTAAAAGCGAAACCAGGAGTTTCCACCCAAACTGAACATAATGTCCTGGACGCGTGGGATGGCTGGCGATCAGGATGGGTTTTCCGATTCAGGTCTCTGTAGTCTATGCACAGTCTTAAAGTACCATCTTTTTTTCTAACACAAACGACTGGTGAGTAGCATGACGAGTCTGACTTTCTGACCCAGCCTTGTGCTATTAAATCATGCAGGTAACTTGCCATGGCCGCTTGGTAGAGCGGCCATGTCACAGACAGGTATGTGCGTTTGACTGGTTCGTTGTCTTTGAGTGAGATGGTCATTTTCAGTTTTTCAATACAGCCTATATCATTGTCTGTCTTAGAGAAAGAATGGCATTCCTCTCTGAGCATCTGTTTCACTAATACTCTCTGCTCTTCACCCATAATCAAGGAACTGACCTCACTGTTCATTCACTGGGCTGGCTTCAGTTATTGTGCAAGTGTACTGTTGGAGGAAATCTCCCAAATAGAAGGCTGCCAAAGTAAAACAGAGACACAGTGAGACAATATAATCAATCACATGTACATGGGGTGAGCGTCTCAAGAGACAGTCACCCAGTACTCTTCTTTATTGCAGGTTATATAGGCATGTAGGTTACACAGCAGACGGAGGCAGTCTCCGCCTGTTCTCAGAATATAGATTGCTTAACTGACAAATGCATATCTTACTAAACATTCTGTCCGTACTATACTAAACGTCTGCTTAAGTGGCATTTTCCGTTCTTCTTTACACAGGAACTTGTCTTCACAGGCATTTGATAAGCATAGGCAAGGCTTCATGTTTATCAGGGTGAATCGTCATTCAGAGTTTACACAAGCAAAGCATATTTGAATAATAAACAAAATCTTTTCACATTTCCCTCCTGTTGTTTAACTTTCACACTAGTTAAACACCTTTGGTTTATTATCTGTGCATGATTTCTTGCAGCGCATTTTAAACAGCACGTCATACATTGGTGTATCACAGCATTTCAGTGTCAGGTGGATTATCATCATCTCGTCCATGGCAGTGTCAGGTATGCCTGCACATGAACTGCAACAACTTTATTAATCATTGATTGTACACATGGCAAATACAAGAAGTAAACAACAGAGTAGGAGTAGAAGAACTCCTACAAAACCAGTCCTTTATTAAAAGAGATTTCCAGGAACCACTCAACAGCCAGGTAAGCCAGTTCTCAGTGTTTGTGACATAGTCCTGTTGCTGAGCGTCCCTGAGTTGTTTCAGCGTGCGTAAGGCGTCGGTCATGTTGGAAGAGTGAACATTATCTGGAATGTACTACAGCATGTGTTGTTAAAGAGTATACAGAGTCCTCCTTTCTCAGCCAGAATCATGTACAGTGCGACTCGGTGTTGCATCACAGTTATGCGCAGGGCATCAATCTCTTCATTTTGTTGATTGTTGATTTGCATGAGGCATTCAGGAACAGTCCAAAGCGGTAATCCAAAGTTTCAATTCTTAACATGTTCTTTCCGGTGCCCACCCATGGAAACAGTGGTGGGAACCTTTTGTCCGGTGGTCCAAAGCTTAAATTCCTCTGGCACATCACTGCCATAGATGGATCATGTGGTTGTAGTGTGGAGACGTCTCGTCGTTGTCTTGTGTCTGAGAGCTATTTACAGTGACATCCTGAAGTGTGGTCTGAAATGAGATTGGGGCACAGTGCCCGTCCATCGGGTGGCAGTATGAAGTAGGCACGTTGTCCACACAGCCAGGCCATTCCCTGCACCCAGTAGGTGCCGTTGCTGGCGCAGACGTGTTTACAGGTGCGCCCTCTCCATGGCTGTGGTTGGTTACGTTGGTGTGTCGCCTGGGGTCTGTTACCGTTGTCTTGTCGGTAGCACATGGAGTGGTTTTCCCTGGGGTTTGGTCCAGAACACTGGGAAGTGAACGGACGTGTTCCGATTCGTCACGTTGAAGTTGATCCAGAAGAGCTGGTCACACGTTCCGTTGTCAAATCCAGCGTTTTCGACGTGATTACCTCGTATTGGGGTGTCCCTGAAACATACTAAGAAGGTTAAGCGCATAGATGACAGAGCTTGTCTCATCATGATGATTTTTCTATGTTGATAGCCAATGCCCGTGAGTGGCAGCGCACTTGGCTTGTGTTTTATTCATGTAGTTTCCATAAAAGTGGATGTGTTGAAGTGATGGCATTGGGAGCAGACGTAACATGCAGTGTTATTAGGCTCTCCCTTATCCTGTCATGTACGTAGCGGTACCATGCGTTATTCATCCATGGGTGAATGTGGTCTTGTGTCATGTCACGGAGGTGTGAATTGTCATGCGTCCATCTCGTCCGTAGATGGTGCTGTTCGTTTTCTGTACCATCCTCTAGAAACATGAGGAGTCCTGCTGAGAGTAGGAGGACAGCCACGAGGACAACAGGAGTCTTCATGGCGACCAAACACACCTAGGTCCTCAGGTGAGTAGACTACTGGCAAGAAGCAGAGGGCGGGATATACCCGATCAGCCCTCCCTTCACCAGTCAGATCACCTGAAGGTAGGGGTTGCCGGCGCCTATGAGTCTGGGCTGTCACTCACTTTCTTGCAGTGGCTTTGGTGAATCCAAGATGGTCTCTCTGCTATCTTACAGGCAGTTGGTGTGGTGATAAGCACTTGGAATGGGCCTTCCCAACGGGGCGAGCTCCAATTCTTTCTATGGAGAACTCGAATCAGGACCCAATCACCTGGCTTCAACCTGCAAGATACTGGAGAAGATTCAGAAGGCAGTTTATTGTTCAAAACA